>NC_073629.1:48497163-49145800 GCF_029407905.1 Bubalus kerabau
AAAATGCCAATATAATTGAAGATTTTAACATTTTATCTTGACAATTAATTGTACAACTAAACAAAAATTTAATAAAGCCATAAATGATCTGAAAAATACTTATCTACCACCCTGATTTATTTGATATTTATATAACACTGTAGCCTACAACTGGAAAATGCAGATAATTTTCAATTACACATGGTGTGTGTGTATTCATGTAATATTGATCATGGTGCCTTATGGAAAAAAATAGATGTTTTAGATAAATTTCATTCGAATGTGAGTTATAGTACTGTTGGCAAGATTCAATGTTAATTAGCCAGCAATATTTATTAAATAAAATGTCTTTTAACAGAAACATAAAAATAGAGTTTATTGATTAGCAGTTGAAAATGTGACCAGAGGCTTGCAGGAATCTAGTACTTTATCTCTTCTAGGAGCAATGGCTCAGTATTCACTAATTTAGTGTTTGGAGTGACATTATAGAACACAATGACCACTTGTAACAAGAATTGACTATATATGAAATAATTAGAAGCATATGAAAGTGTGCTCAATAGCATTTTTCATCAGGGAAAAACAAATAAAACTATAATGAAAAAATTACTGTAGACCAAATCAAAATAACAAAAATTGAAAAGCCTGATATCAAAAATAATGTGATAGAGTGGACAACAAAAATAAGGTGGCAGACATAACTAGAATTCAAACATTTTAGTAGTAATATAAAATGATACAATTAAGAAAATTGTACTATCACACACACACACACAAAACTCAACATACCTCTACAATAACCCAGAAATTCCACTTCTAGGTAGTTAGTCAAGAGATACAAAACTTCATGTAGCAGCTCTATTCATAATGGGCAACACTTAAGACAGGTGTTTATAAACCGAATCGATAAATTGCTACATTATTATAGAATGGAATGATACTGAACAATTTGTGAGAAAAAAATTACTGTTCACACAACTTATAGCATGAGTCTCAAAAATATGGCAAGTGAAAGAAAACTTACACAAAAAATAAAAAGTTTATCATTTCATTTATATGAAATTCTAAAACAAGTAAAAGTAATCTATGTTTAGTCACTCAGTGTTGTCCATCTCTTTGAGATCTCTTGGACTGTAGCCCACCAGGCTCCTCTGTCCACAGAATTCTCCAAGCGAGCATACTCGAGCAGGTTGCCATCCCCTCCTTTAGGGTATTTTTCTGACCTAGGATCAAATGTGTGTCTTCATGTCTCCTGCATTGCAGGTGGATTCTTCCTGCAAGCCCAAAGCCTGAAGTAACCTATGACAGGAAAAAATCACAAGTGCTTCAGAGTGCAGGGGCTAGGGTTGAGTGTGCAGATTTGCAGCCAACATTAGAAAACTTTTGGGGGTTGTCGATATATTCTTTGGAGTGATTTGGCTTTCACAAATGTATACATTTTGTCAAAACAGCGATTTTATGCTATATGAAATACACTATTTGTAATTTCATTTAATGTAAATTTTACACCAGAAGAAAAAACTGAAAATGTTGAAATTAATCACATGCACCTTGAAGTATTTTGGAGGACCTGGACTGATGACTGAAAGTTTCTGTGAAATATGTCAAAAAATAAAGTGGATTTATAGACACATGGACTATTACATGAATAGATATGTGACAAGCATACAAAATAAATGTTAATGATAGAATCTAGGTGAAGGATTGAAGAATATCACATTCAATTCTTTTATATTTTCTGTGTGCTTAAAATTTTTCATAATAAAATCCCAAAAATAAATAAGAAGAATAACTTAAAACATGCCAAAATTCATGTCTATGAATTAAGTGTTTATCTCTGAAATAGTGGCCCTGAGAATCTATGCATTACTCCAATTTTATGTCATGTGCTAAATTAAATAAATAAATAATTTGCTCATGACTCTACTTTTAGTTTTGCCTTCAGGACACAACTTATAAACCAGAGAGGAAAATCAGCATTCTTATCTTTTAGTCACAAAGGCTATGGTTTTTCCTGTGGTCATGTATGGATGTGAGAGTTGGACTGTGAAGAAGGCTGAGCGCTGAAGAATTGATGCTTTTGAACTGTGGTGTTGGAGAAGACTCTTGAGAGTCCCTTGGACTGCAAAGAGATCCAACCAGTCCATTCTGAAGGAGATCAGCCCTGGGATTTCTTTGGAAGGAATAATGCTAAAGCTGAAACTCCAGTACTTTGGCCGCCTCATGCGAAGAGTTGACTCATTGGAAAAGACTCTGACGCTGGGAGGGATTGAGGGCAGGAGGAGAAGAGGATGACAGAGGATGAGATGGCTGGATGGCATCACTGATTCGATGGACGTGAGTCTCAGTGAACTCCGGGAGCTGGTGATGGACAGGGAGGCCTGGCGTGCTGCGATTCATGGGGTCGCAAATAGCCGGACACGATTGAGCGACTGATCTGATCTGATCTGAATATTCTTGATGAAAGTGAAAGTGGAGAGTGAAAAAGTTGGCTTAAAGCTCAACATTCAGAAAACAAAGATCATGGCATCCAGTCCCATCACTTCATGGGAAATAGATGGGGAAACAGTGGAAACAGTGTCAGACTTTATTTTTTGGGGCTCCAAAATCACTGCAGATGGTGACGGAAGCCATGAAATTAAAAGACGTTTACTCCTTGGAAGTAAAGTTATGACCAACCTAGATAACATATTCAAAAGCAGAGACATTACTTTGTCAACAAAGGTCCGACTAGTCAAGGCTATGGTTTTTCCTGTGGTCATGTATGGATGTGAGAGTTGGACTGTGAAGAAGGCTGTGTACCGAAGAATTGATGCTTTTGAACTGTGGTGTTGGAGAAGACTCTTGAGAGTCCCTTGGACAGCAAGGAGATCCAACCAGTCCATTCTGAAGGAGATCAGCCCTGGGGTTTCTTTAGAGGGAATGATGCTAAAGCTGAAACTCCAGTACTTTGGCCACTCCATGTGAAGAGTTGACTCATTGGAAAAGACTCTGATGCTGGGAGGGATTGGGGGCAGGAGGAGAAGGGGACGACAGAGGATGAGATGGCTGGATGGCATCACTGACTCAATGGATGTGAGTCTGGGTGAACTCTCGGAGTTGGTGATGGACAGGGAGGCCTGGCGTGCTGCAATTCATGGGTCACAAAGAGTCAGACATGACTGAGCGACTGAACTGAACTGAATATTCTAATGAAAGTCACTCAGTCATTTCCTACTCTTTGGGACCTCATAGACTACATAGCACATGGAATTCTCTAGGCCAGAATACTGGAGTGGTTAGCCATTCCCTTCTCCAGGGGATCTTCCCAATTCAGGGATTGAACTCAGGTCTCCTGCATTGCAGGCAGATTCTTTACCAGCTGAGCCATCAGGGAAGCCCAAATATTCTAATTCCATCTTATTACTGAAAAAAAGGGTCATACTTTTTCTAGACACTTCACTACAGTTAAATTCTGAGTTTTACAAAAGTAAATCCAGATTCAAAAGATAAAATTGTACTGTCACTAAGAATTTTTAGAAACCCTTAAGTTTTTAAGGCAATCTCCAAAAAAGTCCCCCAAATGTTCTGAACAACACAGCAACATTCAAATGCCTGTGTAAACCCACAGTATAATTCTTTAAAAAGTATGATCCCAATTCCCTCCTTTCTTCTTCACTCCCTCCCTTATTTTCTCTCTCTGTCTTTACTGAATAATATTTGAGCATTAGTTTAGGTGCCAATGAAAATATTTTGATACTATTCCAGGCATTGAAGAACTCAGGTGAGTAGAAGAATCAAGCTTTTGAAAAGATAAATTAAAATTCAACACAGAGGGGATAAAACATTATGTTTGCATATGTAATTTCTGATATTTGCTAAATATCTATCACAATACATTCATATCTAGTAAATACATCTCAATCTCTCACCTCCAATATCTATGTTTTTTCATATTTTCTCCAACATATTCATAATTTCTCAAGTATTTTATCTATAGCCACTATTTTTTGAAGAGTTAAGACTTGATTTAACATGCCCCTCATTCTTCTCTTCCTTCTGACTACTTCTTACACCTTCCCCATAATTGTCATTGCAATTACTCCATTCTCAGATGTTTTTTAAAATTCTCTCTTCTTTAAATTTCATATTTACTTTATAATAAGTTTAAATAATTATTTCCTTCATCATGTGACTTACAATTTCCTTTACAAATATACCAGTTAATACCCATAGAGATTATACAAAACAGCAACAACAAAAATAAACAACTATCCATGCACTGGAAAATTTTTGAAAATATTCTGTTAAACAATGAATGTGTTACCAAGAAGAGATTTGAAAGAGAAATTTTAAAAGCACACAAAGTTTGGAGAAAAACTGGTGACAGCCAGAACTCTAGCAATGGCAGGAGACCATGACACGGAGAAGGATATCTGAGGCTATTGTTGCTCAGCTGCTAAATTGTGTCCCACTCTTTGTGACCCCCATGGACTGCAGCACACCAGGCTTCCTTGTCCTTCACTGTCTTCCAGAGTTTGCTCAAATTCATGTCCACTGAGTCGGTGATACTCTCTAACCCTCTCATCTTCTGGCAACCCTCTTCTCCTTTTGCCTTCAATCTTTCCCAGCATCAGAGTCTTTTCCAAAGTGTCAGCTCTTCATATGAGCTGGCCAAGCTATTGGAGCTTGAGTTTCAGCATCAGTCTTTCCAATGAATATTCAGGGTTGATTTCCTTTAGTATTGACTGGTTTGATCTCCTTACAGTCCAAGGGACTCTCAGTCTTCTCCAGCACCACAATTCAAAAGCATCAGTTCTTTGGTGATCAACCTTCTTTAAGGTCCAGCGCTCACATATGTACATGACTACTGGAAAACCATAAATTTGACTATACAGACTTTTGTCGGCAAAGTGATGTCTGTTTTTTAATATGTTGTCTAGGTTTGTCATAGTTTTTCCTCCAAGGAGCAAGCATCTTTTAATTTCATGGCTGCACTCACTGTCTGTAATGATTTTGGAGCCCAAGAAAATAAAATCTGTCACTGCTTCCACTTTTCCCCATTCTATTTGCTCTGAAGTGATGGGACTGGATGCCATGACCTTAGTTTTTTGAATGCTGGGTTTTAAGCCAGCTATTTCACTCTCCTTTCACCCTTATCAAGAGGCTCTTTAGTTTCTCTTCACTTTCTGCCATTAAAGTTGTATCATGGGTATCTGAGGTTGTTGATATTTCTTCTGGCAATCTTGATTCCAGCTTGTGATTCATCCAGCCCAGCATTTCACATGATCTACTCCACATATAAGTTAAATAAACAGATGAAAATATAATGACTTGTACTCCTTTCCCTTTTTAGCCAGTCTGTCTTTCTATGTCCGGTTTTAACTGTTGCTTCTTGACCGGTATACAGGATTCTTAGGAGACAGGTAAAGTGGTCTGGTATTCAGTTTTTTGTGATCCACACAGTCAAGGGTTTTAGTGTAGTCAATGAAGCAGAAGTTTTTCTGGAATTCCTTTGCTTTCTATAAGATCCAAGAAATGTTGGCAATTTGGTCTCTGGTTCCTCTGCCTTTTCTAAATCCAGCTTGTACAGCTGAAAGTTCTCAGTTCATATTCTGCTGAAGCCCAGCTTGAGAGATTTTGAGAATAACCTTGCTAGCATGAGAAGTGAGTGCAATTGTTCAGTATTTTGGACATTCTTTGGCATTGCCCTTCTTTGGGATTAGAATGAAATCTGACCTTTTCCGATCCTGGTGCCACTGCTGAGCTTTCCAAATTTGCTAACATATTGAGTTTAGCACTTTAACAGCATCATCTTTTAGGATTTTAAGAAGCTCAGCTGGAATTTCATCACCTCCACTAGGTTTGCTTGTAGTTTTGCTTCCTAAGGCCCACTTGATTTCACATTCCAGGATGTCTGCCTCTAGGTAAGTGATCACATGATTGTGGTTATCTGGATCCTTAAGACTTTTTTGTATAGTTCTTCTGTGTATTCTTACCACCCCTTCTTAGTGTCTTCTGCTTCTGTTAGCTCCTTACCCTCTCTCTCCTTTATCATGTCAATCTTTGCATGAAATACTTCTCTGATATGTCCAATTTTCTTGAAGAGATTTCTAGTCTTTGCCATTCTATTGTTTTCCTATTTCTTTGCATTGAGGTTGAGGTGTTTCCTTTTTGTATAGACATCTGAGACTATGTACAAAAAAAATTAAAAATGGAAGCAAATATATCTAAATATTAACAATGGTTACTTCTGAGGTAAAGTTATAGGTTACTGTTATTTTTTCCTTGGGTTTTTTGTATTTTTCAAGTCTCAAAATGTGAAAGAACAAAAGAGAAGAAATACAAGGAGGAAGGGAGACAGGAAAAGAGGAAGGAGGGAAAGAAAGCAAGAGGGAAAGGTAGAAGGAAGGAAAGAAGGAGAGTGGGATAGTAGGAGAAAAGAAAGATCTAAATATTTTAACTGACACAGTGAAAATGAAGATGGAGTGAAGGAATTATTAAACAGGTAGCTTCAATAGGATTTAGTAACCGTTTGCATGGAAGTGCAAAGAGAGAAATTTTAATGAGACTATTGGTCCATGTGTTTTTGCCATGATTTTAGCCTCTCAGGATGGCAGAAAAAGTGGCCATTTATGAAGAAGATAAGAGAACAGACAAGTTAATCATGCCGAGTTTGATGTACCTGTGCAATGACCAGGTGGAGCCTTCCACAAGTGGAACTAATGTGGAACTAATGTTGGAACTAATGTTCTAACATTAATGAAGTAACATTGATGCTACAAAAGTGAGAATTATCAAACATACCTGCAACTCTAACTCTGGATGAGATTTTCTAGGAAGGCTGTTTAGAGAAATGACTCCTAATACCCTGATTTTGGGCTTCTCTGGTGGCTCAGTTGGTAAAGAATCTGCCTGCAATACAGGAGACCAGGATTTGATCCCTGGGTCAGGAAGATCCCCTGAAGAAGGAAAAGGCAACCCACTCCAATATGCTTGCTGGGAAATCACATGGACAGAGGAGCCTGGAGAGCTACATCCATGGTGTAGTGAAAAGTCAGTCATGACTGAGAGACTAACACTTTCATTTTCATACCCAAGGAGAAATATAAAGCAACTACAATCTTGTCAAACCAAACTAATATGATATGACCCAGTATACATCTTGAATCATAGTGTTTGTGCTCAACTCAACCTATTATTTGGACTTTCCAGGTGGCTCAGAGGTAAAGAATCCTCCTGCCAATGCAGGAGACATGAGTTTGATCCCTGGGTCAGGGAGATCCCCTGGAGAAGGAAATGGCAACCAACTCCAGTATTCTTGCTGGGAAATCCATGGACAGAGAAAGCTTGTGGGGCTACACTCCATGGGGTGACAAGAGTTGGACACAGCTAAACATGCAGCTACCTATTATTAGCTTCTGACTTTAGGCTTAAAGAGCCTATTTTTGCCTCAGTTGTCTTATCTATAAATGATAAAACAGTGGTGCCTAATATGCATCATTCTTGAGATTTAGTGAGTTAATACATGCAGATCACTTAGAACTTTTCCTTTCCTGTAGATATGATCTCCTGTGGCCTCCACCTGCCGTGGCTTGGAGCAGGGCTTGGCTTCCCAGCCAGAGATGAGGCCAGTCACAGCAGTGGAAGCACCAGATCCTAGCCACCTGACCACTGGTCAGTGAACAAAGGCCCTGACTGTTCAGCTTTGCAGAAAAGAATTTCCACAAAGACAGAAAGTAGAGAAGCAAGCAAAGTATTTAAGAGGAAAAAGAGTACAGTACATGTGGATAGACACACAGGCAGATTCAGAGGGACAGTCCTTGAGATGTGCCCTCAGGCAGTTTAAAATCACTTATATTGGATATTTCTCCCAGTTTTCCTTTGGCCAATCATTTGTATTGGTTGGTTCACAGTCCATATTTGATATATTTCAGGACCTTTCCATGTTTTCACAGGCATCTCTTAGCCAAGATGAATTCTACCAAAAGGCATATGGGTAGAGCATCCTTTGACATTCCTCCCCCTTTGAACTCCAAGGAGCCGTTCTGTACATATATGGCCAGGGAGGTCTCCTGGATTCAGGAATGAGAAATACGTAGTCTGGGCAGGGTCCACAGACTTAAAATTAAGTCTCCTCCCTTAATTTCCCTGCTATTCTGGGCTTGGAGTTTCAGTCCACAGGGAATGAATCTCCAATTTCTTTACCCTGGAGGAGGGCCCATCTACCTCCTGTCTCAGAAGCACTTAATGAATGTTAAGTATTATGACTAAATTCTGTTTAACCTGAAGCAGACCATTTACTTTCTCCCATGAGATAACTCATACACAATTCAAGAGTAGTTAAGAGGCTGATAAATCTCCAGGAGCCTATCCATGGAACCAAGTTAAATGTTCTTAATGTAGAGGAAGGAGAAAACAAGGTCAAGAAGGGAACCAATGGAATCCCATAGAAACCCCAAATTACTGAATAAGCAGAAAAATGAAGATGGTGCTCTTGGATGATGATTTCCTTTGGTTTTATCCATATCCCTCTATAGAGTTTATTGTTGCCTAAACATGTCAACTTGTTGCAGAAACCAGTACTCTAGAAACCAAGCAGCATGCTCAGAGAGTTGGAGAACTCAGGTTTATTACTCCAGCAGGCCCAGAGGAGTTAACCTCCAAGCTCTGAGCCCAGAACAAAGGGGTTACAGAGCTTTTATACATGGACAGGAATGATTAAGGAGGTTTGTGGGTTTGCAGGGGCTAGGGTGATTGCAAAGAGCAGCATAAGGGTGAGTGAGATAAGCTCCAGTTTCTAGTATTTTGAGTCCCCACTTTCTGAGACCTACGTGATCTAGACTTTGCAAGGAGCAAGTTGAGTTACAGAGGCAGAAGAAGGAGGTAAAATTTTAACTTTTCCTCCTATTCCCCCCTCTTGATGCTTCTATCCCTCATTGTAGATAGAACATCATCTTATGTTTTATTAGGACATTCAGAGCTCCCCATCATTTCAATTCGGTTTAGTTCAGTCATTCAGTCATGTCCAACTTTTTGTGACCCCATGGATTGCAGCACGACAGGTCTCCCTGTCCATCACCAATTTCCGGAGCCTACTCAAACTCATGTCCATTGAGTCGGTGATGCCATCCAACCATCTCATCCTCTGTCGTCCCCTTCTCCTCCCACCTTCAATCTTCCCCAGCATCAGGGTCTTTTCAAATGAGTCAGTTGTTCTCATCAGGTGGCCAAAGTGTTGGAGTTTCAGCCTCAGCATCAGTCCTTCCAATGAATACTCAGGACTGATTTCCTTTAGGATGGACTGGTTAGATCTCCTTGCAGTTCAAGGGACTCTCAAGAGTCTTCTTCAACACCACAGTTCAAAAGTATCAGTTCTTCAGAGCTCAGCTTTCTTTATAGTCCAACTCTCACATCCATACATGACTACTGGAAAAGCCATAGCTTTCACTAGATGGATCTTTGTTGGCAAAGTAATGTCTCTGCTTTTTAATATGTTGTCTAGGTTGGTCATAACTTTTCTTCCAAGGAGCAAACATCTTTTAATTTCATGGCTTCAATCAACATCTGCAGTGATTTTGGAACCCAAAGAAACAGTCTGTCCTGTTTCCATTGTTTCCCCATCTATTTCCCATGAAGTGATGGGACCAAATGCCATGATCTTAGTTTTCTGAATGTTGAGCTTTAAGCCAACTTTTTCACTCTCCTCTTTCACTTTCATCAAGAGGCTCTTTAGTTCTTCTTCACTTTCTTCTATAAGGATGGTGTCATCTGCATATCTGAGGTTATTGATATTGATATCTCCTGCCAATCTTGATTCCAGCTTGTGCTTCATCCAGCCCAGCATTTCTCATGATGTACCCTGCACATAAGTTAAATAAGCAGGGTGACAATATACAGCCTTGACGTACTCCTTTCCCAATCTGGAATCAGTCTGTTGTTCCATGTCCAGTTCTAACTGTTGCTTCCTGACCTGCATACAGATTTCTCAAGAGGCAGGTCAGGTGGTCTGGTATTCCTATCTCTTCCAGAATTTTCCACAGTTTGTTGTGATCTACAGAGTCAAAGGCTTTGGCATAGTCAATAAAGCAGATGTTTTTCTGGAACTCTCTTGCTTTTTTGATGATCCAAAGAATGTTGGCAACTTGATCTCTGATTCCTCTGTCTTTTCTAAATCCAGCTTGAACATCTAGAAGTTCACGGTTCATGTACTGTTGAAGCCTGGCTTGGGGAATTTTCAGCATTACTTTACTAGCATGTGAGATGAGTGCAATAGTGTGGTGGTTTGAGCATTCTTTAACATGGCTTTCTTTTGGATTGGAATAAAAACTAACCTTTTCCAGTCCTGTGGCTACTGCTGAGTTTTCCAAAATTGCTGGCATATTGAGTGCAGCATTTTCATAGCATCATCTTTTAGGATTTGAAATAGCTCAGCTGGAATTCCATCACCTCCAAAAGCTTTGTTCATAGTGATGTTTCCTAAGACCCACTTGACTTCGCATTCCAGGATGTCGGACTCTAGGTGAGTGATCATACCATTGTGATTATCTGGGTCATGAAGATTTTTTTTTTTTTATAGTTCTTCTGTGTAGTCTTGCCACCTCTTCTTAATCTCTTCTGCTTCTGTTAGGTCCATACGATTTCTGTCTTTTATTGTGCACATCTTTACATGAAATGTTCCCTTGATATCTTTAATTTTCTTGAAGAGGTTTCTAGTCTTTCCCATTCTATTGTTTTCCTCTGTTTCTTTGCATTGATCACTGAGGAAGGCTTTCTTATCTCTTCTTGATATTCTTCGGAACTCTACATTCAAATGGGTATATCTTTTCTTTTCTCCTTTAGCTTTTGCTTCTCTTTTTTTCATAGCTATTTGTAAGGCCTCCTTAGACAGCCATTTTGCCTTTTTGCATTTCATTTTCTTGGGGGATTATCTTGATCCCTGCCTCCTGTTACAATGTCATGAACCTCTGTCCATAGTTCTTCAGTCACTCTATCACATCTAATCCCTTGAATCTATTACTCACTTCCACTGTATAATTGTAAGGGATTTGATTTAGGTCATACCTGAATGGTCTAGTGGTTTTCCCTATTTTCATCAATTTAAGTCTGAATTTGGCAATAAGGAGTTCATGATCTGAGCCCCAGTCAGCTCCCAGTCTTGTTTTTAGTGACTGTTTAGAGCCTATCCAACTTTGTGTGCAAAGAATATAACCCATCTGATTTTGCTATTGACCATCTGGTGATGTCCATGTGTAGAATCTTCTCTTGTGTTGTTTGAAGAGGGTGTTTGCTACTACCAGTGCATTCTCTTGGCAAAACTCTATTAGCCTTTGACCTGCTTCATTCTGTACTCCAACGCCAAATTTGCCTGTTACTCCTGGTATTACTTGACTTCCTACTTTTGCATTCCAGTGCCCTATAACGAAAAGGACATCTTTTATTGGGTGTTAGTTCTAGAAGGTCTTGTACATCTTCATAGAACTGTTCGACTTCAGCTTCTTCAGTATTACTGGCCTGGGCATAGACTTGGATTACCATGATATTGAATGGTTTGTCTTGGAAATGAACAGAGATAATTCTGTCGTTTTTGAGATTGCATCCAAGTACTGAATTTCAGACTCTTTTGTTGACTATGAGGGC
The DNA here is from genome assembly GCF_029407905.1 of Bubalus kerabau. Lineage (NCBI taxonomy): Eukaryota > Metazoa > Chordata > Mammalia > Artiodactyla > Bovidae > Bubalus > Bubalus kerabau. Next base: position 48,508,762 of record NC_073629.1, read on the forward strand.
TACTCCATTTCTTCTAAGGGATTCTTGCCCACAGTGGTAGATATAATGGTCATCTGAGGTAAATTCACCCATTCCAGTCCATTTGAGTTCATTGATTCCTAAAATGTAGATGTTCACTCTTGCCATCTCCAGTTTGACCACTTCCAATTTGCCTTGATTCATGGACCTAATATCCCAGGTTCCTGTGCAATATTGTTCTTTACAGCATCAGACATTACTTCCATCACCAGTCACATCCACAACTGGGTGTTGTTTTTGCTTTGGCTCCATCCCTTCATTCCTTCTGGAGTTATTTCTCCACTGATCTTCAGTAGCATATTGGCCACCTACCATCCTGGGGAGTTCATCTTTCAGTGTCCTATCTTTTTGCCTTTTCATACTGTTCTTAGGGTTTTCAAGGCAAGAATACTGAAGTGGTTTGCCATTCCCTTTTCCAGTGGACCACGTTTTGTCCCCATCATTTAGGGGGCTATGTTGAGCTATTACCATTTGTAGCTTTATGGATTCAATCCAAGAGGTTATGAACTTGATAATTGCATTGAAAATACAAGGGCCAAATAAGAGCGCCACAAAGAGAGGACCAGTTAAAGGGAGAAGCCACGATGCCCGGCTCCAGATATTCTCCTAGTTACCCTAGGAATTTGCTAGTTCCTCTCTCCTTTTTATCATTCGTTCCCTTAGCTGTTGGGCCACGTCTCTGACTATTCCTGATTGATTTGCATAAAAGCAACATTCTTCATTTAAGAAGAGGCAGAGTCGTCCCTGTTCAGCTATCAGTAGGTCTAGCCCTCTCCTATTCTGTAAAATCACCTCAGCCAGGCAGTCTAGTTGGTCTTGTAAGGCCACTAAAGAATTGGCGACTTTCTCAATGTCATCTGTGAAGTCTTGGATAGTGTATGGTAAAAAGTGGTTGATGAAGCAGTTCCTCCTATTCCCATACCTATTCCAGCCATGATTCCTAGACCAACTAGTAGGAGTATAAACTGCATGACTCTTTTTGACTGTGTATGTCCTGCCAGAGGTACAGTGAGAGTCTGGTTGTTAGGGACAATATTCATCTGGGGAGTGAGGAGAGCTAAGGTACAGATACACATCCAACTGAATGGTAGACATAAGTAAGCATCAGTCCCACAAAGAAAAGGCCTTGATGGGGGTGGAACCATAGTGTACTTGTGGGAGGATAAGTGGGCCACTCACCTTTTAAAGTTTGATAACTTTTGTCCCTGGCTAAATTGCCTACAGGTTCAGTTCCTCCATTATTTGTAAAGCATTCTGGAGCCTTTAGAGTTAACTCAATTGCCCTTAAGACTGGCCCTTTTAAGGGTGGGTCTGTAGGAGTTCCCATGGCTGTTGCATTATTTAATGGCACTGATGTAGCTAAGTACCATGGAGCTCCTAACGATAAGCAAAACTAGCAATTCCTGGCCAGCTGGGGGTTGGTGTCATTAAGAAGATGATGAGTTGTGTTGAGAACCTGGTACAGATGAGGGTCTAAGGAGGAGTTAGCTCTGTAACCTGGGTCATACTGCCAACAGGCAGAGCCTGATTTTTTAGGGCAAAGTTGGTCCATAATTTTGTTTGTCTGCATTATTGTCCCTTTCCTGTAGGTTTCTCCATTTACTTGACAGACAGACACCTGTTCTGGGTTATAACATCTGCATGGCATGTAAACAGAAGTACAGGGGCATGAGGGCAATGCCATGGTGTCAGGATACCACCCGAGCTTTGGATCTTCTGGTGGGGGAAAGGTAGCGGCAGCAGGGGGCATGACTGGAAAACATCTTTGTCACTCAGGCCCCTGGATATGCATCTCATGGTCATGAAGGCAGTAGGTGATCAGCCTATAGGATTGGCTATCTATACATTGTTCTAGCTGATGGTTAAGTAAGCGATTTTCTAAGGGTTGACTGTAATGTTGACAGGTGCATGATGGATAAGGTATGGCACCACCTGTTAGAGCAAGGGACACTGAAAAGCTGCAAAGCAGCCTGCACATAGCAGATAACTGAACACTACAAAAGGTTTTCTCCCCATCTTTGGGTTGTCACGGCTATAGCAAGTGAGCCTATCGTGAAGGGGGGTCAGTTATACTGTGGAGCAATTTAGTTAATAGGGAGAATTGATTGTAAGAGATACCTAATAAGAATGAGGCTTCCCATTACAGTGAGATAACAGACAGCTAACCGCAGCTTCTGACCCAAATCCCAGTCCTGGGTTGTGACTGAAGCTAGTCCTATAGCAAAGAGCACAGTAATAATACCGATACCAACCAGAGTAGAGTTCAAGGTTGACAGTGAAAATCCATTGATGTTTTGATAGCCGGATCCTCAAGCTTCCACTGTGCATTGACCAGCCAGCTGCCGGAGTGTGGCTGGAGCAAGACTGAAGAATACTCAAGCTTCTGCCGTGCATGAACTAGTCAGCTTTCAGAGTGGCTAGAGCAGGGCTCAGCATCTTTCGTGGGTGAGGGCCGTTGCTTTTGGAACCAGAACTTGAGGGGGTTTTGGAGTCCCAAACTGTTTTCCAGGTATCCTCATTATAGGAGGCCATTGCCTTCTTGACTCTGGCATGGTGCATCAAAGGGATGATGCCTGTAACTTTAACAGCAATAGGGCTTGCCAGGACGACCATGTGAGGGCCTGTCTAAACTGGCTAAAGTGGTTCTTTTTTCTAATCTTTAACCTGTACCTCATCTCCTGGCTGATAGGGATGAACCCAGTTGTCCAAAGGAATCGGTGTCCTTTCTAAGGTTTCTCAGGAGATACAGTGGAAGACTTTTCCCAGGGCCTGGAGGTGTCAGAACACCTAGTAGCTAGTTTAGGGGGGGTTCCCTTGAGTTTACCTATCACTGGGGGCATTCTCCCATATAAGGCCTCAAAGGGAGAATAGCCTGAGGACCTCGGGGTGCATCGGGCTCAGAGTAAGGCTAGGGGTAAGATGTTGACCCAAGATAACTGGGTCTCCTGGCAGAGTTTAGCTAATGTAGTCTTGAGGCCCCAATTCATGCATTCAACTTTCCCTGAGCTCTGTGGCCTGTAAGCAGTGTGAAGTTGGTCCAGTGTCCTGGATAAAGTTTGGATTATCTCAGACACAAAAGCTGGCCCACTGTCAGACCCTATAGAGAGAGGCAGCCCATATCTCGGGAGTATGTCTCTTAGTAAGGCCTTGGCCACTTCTTGTGCCTGTTCAGTGTGTGTGGGGTAGGCTTCAGCCCATCCCGAGTAGGTGTAGCCTGCCACAAGTAAATACTTATAGCCCCTATAGCTTGAGGCTATAGCCCCTATAGGGCTTGACATCAGTAAAATCCATTACAAGATCTTCAAAGAGCAGTGTCCCAGCTGTCCGCACCCCTGGGTTGGGTCTTGGTCCTTGGCTGGCATTGTTTTGCACACGAGTCACACATCTAGCCCTGATCTGGGCACACAGGGTTGAGAGCTTAGGAATGAGATAGTTGTGGCTCAGTAAATTCTCCAGACCAGTTTTTCCTAAATGAGTTGTCTCATGATGCTGTTTTACAAGCTGGATTGCTATATTGCTGGGCATAAAGAGTCTCTGGTCTGGGAGCTTCCACCAGCCCTCCTTTTCTTTTATTCCTCCCTCACTTAGAGCCCATTGATCTTCTTCCTTGGTTATCTCAGGGACGGAGGCAATTCTGGTGCCAAGAGGACCTTAAAGATTGACTCAGGGCCCACTGTGGGGCTTGGTTGGGTTGCTGCCTCCTCGACTGCCTGGTCAGCCAACCGATTTCCTTTGCTGATTGGATCAGTTCCTCACCTTTACAATGGATGACTGCCGCTTGGGAAGGCTTCCAGACTCCTTGCAACAGCTGAAGGATTTCTTTTTTGTTTTTAATCTCCCCCCACCCCCCTGTCAATAGTCCCCTTTCTTTATAAATGGCTCCATGTACATGGAAAGTAGCAATGGCATAACTTGAATCAGTATAGATGTTGACTCGTTTTCCTTCGGCATGCCTTAGGGCCTGGGCGAGTGCCCATAGCTCAGCCTATTGTGCTGACCACCCTTGTGGCAAGGCCTCAGCCTTCACTATCTAATCAGTTGTTGCTATGGCAGAGCTTACTTTGCACTGCGCATCTTGGACGAAACTGCTTCCATCAGTGAACAGTTCCAGTTCTGGGTTCTGAAAGGGAATGTCCATCGGGTCCAGCCTGCTCAAGTAAATTTCATCTGTGACCTCCTCACAGTTATGATTGGGCATTCCAGCTTCTGTAGGTTAAAAGGTGGTGGTGTTCAGTGTCTGCATAGTCTCAAGTTGGACCCATGGGTTTTTGCAAAGCAGTCCTTGATAGTGAGTCATCCTGGAGTTGGTCAGCCGCTTATACTGTTCTTCAGGGCAGTAACAGGATGGGGAACCTGTGCATTTATATTTTGTCCTACAGTAAGCTTATCTGCTTCTCTGACCAAAACCACAGTGGCAGCTAATGCCCGAAGGCATGGTGGCCATCCTGTGCCACTGGATCCAGTCATGTGGACAGGTATGTGACTGGACACTCAGTTCAGTTCAGTTGCTTTTTTGTGTGTGAGGACCCCCAGTGCAGTGTGATTTTTCTCATGCACAAATAGGTTAAAGTCTCATGTCACATCTGGCAGTCCTAATGCTGGAGCGCTGGTCAAAAGTCTCTTTATCTCCTCAAAGGCCTTTTCCTGTTCAGGTCCCCACTCTCTAGGGGGTCCTTATCAGACCCTGCTGTGTCTTTAAACAAAGACTTGGCAATTTCAGAGAAACCTGGTATCCAGATCTGGCAGCATCCAGCAGCCCTGAGGAACTCACGGACTTCTTTCTTGGTGTTTGGCTGAGATATTCAACAGATGGCTTGCTTCCTCTCATTTCCAAGCACCTGATGCTCTTTTAAGTTGACAAACCCCAGGTATTTGACCTCCTGTCTGCAGATCTGAGCCTTTTTCCATGACACCTCTTACCCTGTATTGGAGAGTAGAGCCAACAGGGCTTTGGTGCCTCTCCAGCAGTCCCCTTGGGTGGTACTGGCTAGTAACAGGTCATCCACGTACTGGAGTAGGGTGCAGTTTAAAGTTTCTCTGGAAAAGGCAGCAAGGTCCACATCCAGGACTTCACCAGACAAGGCAGGTGAGTTTTTGAAGCCTTGTGACAGTCGAGTCCAAATCAGCTGTGTCTTTTTCCTGGTGTATCGGTCTTCCCATTCAAAGGCAAACAAAGGCTGGCTGGCTGGTGACAGCTGGAGGCAGAAGAATGTGTCCTTGAGATCAAGGCAGGTGAACCAACTTGCCTGAGCAGGTAAGAGACTCAGGAGAGTGTACACATTTGGGACCACTGAATGGATGGTGATCACTGCACTCTTGATGGCGTGGAGGTCCTGGATAGGGCGGTAGTCATTCCCTCCAGACTTTTTGACTGGAGAGCGGAGTGTTCCAGGGAGACTGACATTCGATTATAATCTTAGCATCTTGCAGGTACTGGATGTGGTCCCAAATTCCCAGGCATGCTTCCCGTGGTACTGGATATTGTTTTTGTCTAACAGGAGTGGCTCCTGGCCTCAGGTCCACTACAAAGGGGGCATGGGTTTTGGCCAAACCTGGGTGCCCCTTCTCTGCCCAGACATCAGGGAATTCTTTTACCAGTCTGGAGGGATTTATTTGTTCGCTGCTTGAGGAATAGAGATGTCATTCATCTTCCCTGGGCACTGTCACGGCCATCATCAGAGCCAATTGGCTCCCCAAGGTGAGACTCGCAGGCTCTCTGGGGGCAAAGGTGATTTGTGCCCCCAGTTTTGTCAGTAAGTCTCTACCTAGCAGGGGAATGGGGCATTGCGGTAAGTACAGAAATTCATGAGTCATCAGATGGCCCCCTAGCTGACACAGATGGACCTTGCAAAATGAGCAGCCTGCCATGTCCCCTGTGGCCCCAACAGTAGTTGCTGTTCGGCCTGTGAGGAGAGCCACAGGTGTGGTTACCATGGAGTGTTCAGCTCCAGTATCCACCATAAAAGTCATTGATTGGCCCCCTACTTTCATCATGACCGTGGGCTCCCGGAAGCCCAGGATCAGGGAGCCTGGTCTTCCCTAGTCTGATTCTGTTTCAGCCAGGCCGATAAGGTTTTGGACAGCCAGCTCAGGCTGGTACCTTTCTTTGTTGGGTTGACTGAACTTCTTTGACCCTTTAGATGTCCCTCTGCAATGGGGCACTCATTCCTCCAGTGTTCTGTCTCTTTTCAATGGGCGCACTAGTCCTAGCATAGTGATGGTCTCTTCTTAGTTTCCACTTTCTACAAGGGAACTGTCTGTTTCACTGGATCTGAGCTCCTCAATGCTGCTGCTAGCAGGGCTGCTTTGTTTCATTTTTTAATCTGCTTCTCATTGGGCTTCACAGTCTCAGTTCACAAAGACTTTATTTGCTACCTCCAGGAGCTGTGTGGTATTCATCCCAGGGAAGCCTTTCAGCTTTTGGAGCTTTCATTGGATGTCTGCACAGGATTGAGCCACAAAGGCAGCGTTAATCATCTGTTGATTCTCGGCTGTCTCTGGGTCAAACAGGATGTATATCCAGAATGTTTCACACAGTCTTTCATAGAAATTTGTGGGGGTCTCATCTGGTTTTATTATTATTATTATTGTAATTTTGGACATATTGGTAGGGCTTTTTGGCTCCCACTCGAAGTCCATGGAGAAGGGCATCAGGGCAGAAACCCAGAATTTCTTGTCCTTCTCTGATATTGAAATCCCAATTAGGTCTCATCTCTGGCATTGCTTCTCGTGCCCATCCCTCTACATCTAAGACTTCTGCAGGGGCTTGTCTTCAGAGCCATTTTTGGGTTTCTGTCGAGATGCATTGTCTTTCCTCAATGGTGAAGAGAGACGTAAGGAGCTAGCGACAGTCATCCCAGTTGTCGGCTGATGGGTGTAGAAAATGAACTCTGGGAGGTCAATCATAGGCTGTGATTTATCAGAGTATGCTGGGTTATGGTGTTGCCATCCTTGTTCACTTGTTGAGGACCTTGAGTTTCTCACAGTGGCACCTGATGGGCCACAGCCAGCTGGTTAGATTTTTTTGGCCGAGCGGAGCTACTTCCCTACTGGCTCGGGGCTGGAGTCTTGCTCATGAGGTGGTGTGGGGGACATGGAGGGAGGTGGACTGTCTGGCAATGGGTCTGGTGCTGGCTGTGCTGGGGCTTGTGGAGTCAGAGGAACATATTTCAGGGGCAGTAGTGGGTCTTCCACTGCATCTCCCTGGAATATAGGTTTTTTCCCCTTCTTTTTTTATCTGAGTGGTTGTGCCACAAATATCCTACTCTGGTCCTGTTTGTTCACTCAAAATCTTGCCCACGGGGGCAGGGTCTATGCTATTAGAAGCCAGGAGTCTATGTATGGAAACTGATCTGGATGTCCTGGAGTCCAGTGTCTACCTGGTGTACTGCTTGGACAGTGGGCGGCCTCTGGTGGCCATCCAACGTCAAACGATGGCCAATCAAGTTCACATAAATCATGAAGCTTCCTGGGGGTCATCTTGACTCCATAGTGTCCTACAAAGCCCTTCTTAAAGTTCTTTATAATGCAGTCTAAAGCTGTTGGCTTAGAGGAAATTCCCCCCATGTTGACAAATGTAATCTACTTGGCAGGAAAACCTAATCTCTTAGATGTCGGCTCGAGGAGTCAGTCAACAGAAGAATAACCGGTAACCAATAATTTCTCCCTCCCTGTGTATCCCGCCCTGAGTCAGTGGCACAAAGACAAACAAGGGTGGGCGCCCCCTCAAAAGAGGAGACCATTCAGATGCCTGTTTGACCACATCCCTGGGGGAAACTTAGGTGCCTCCTAGCATTGGTGGATCAGTATAAACCCCTGATCTGGATCTGTCTTGCAGGGAGGGACTGGGTCCCCCAGAGGCAGACACTGCCTTGAGCTGTATGAGGATACCACGGAACTGCAAGCTAGGGCCCACTCGGACTCCATAGCCATGAAGGCCATGAAGCCACACAATTGAGCCTGAAGCACAAATGAGTCAGGCCACACACTCATTCACATTCATTTTTCATCTGCCTGGCCACTCTCCCAAAAGAGATTTAAAGATGTCTTAGCATTGGCAGGTCGGTATAAACCCCCAACCTGGACCAACCTTGCAAGGAAGGATCCAGTTGGGGTAGGATTTCCTGACTGCAGACCAGCCCTGGGCCTTACCTTACCCTTGTGGCCATTCCTGGTGAGTTGGTCTGTCCCTTTAATGAGTCGGGGCTCAGCTGTCCAGAGAGTGGGAACGCTGGTCTGAAAGAGAACCCAGAATACCGTCAGGTGGCACACCTCCTCGTTCATCCTGGGGCTCCTCTGCTCCGACCTGGCCAAGCCACCAGTCTGGCGGCTCAAAGGGTTGGAATCTTGCTGGGGCCTCCAGAAATGTTGCAGAAATCAGTACTCAAGAAACCAAACACCAGACTTGGAGAGCTGGAGAACTCAGGTTTATTACACTGGCGGGCCCAGAAGAGTTAACACTCCAAGCTCTGAGCCCCCAACAAAAGGATTACAGAGTTTTTATACATGGACAGGCACGATTAAGTGGGTTTGTGGGTTTGCAGGGCCTAGGGCAATTGCAAAGAGCAGGACAAGGGTGAGTGAAATAAGCTCCAGTTCCTAGTATTGTGAGTCCCCACTTTCTGAGACCTACATGATCTAGACTTTGCAAGGAGCAAGCTGAGTTACAGAGGCAGAAGGAGAAGGAAGTAAAATTTTAACTTTTCCTCTTCCAACTATGCAACCTAATTTTAAGGACTTTATCAGTTTGTCTAAGTCCTTTCTTATTCCCACAGAAGCTATCATCTTCATCTTTCTTGTCTCTCCATTTGTGGGAAGTTAGATGGTTTGCCAATCCCTTCACACTTTATTTTGAATTTCCATGGCCCATGTATTTTTTTTTTCTCCAGAATCTAACTTTTTCTCTTTTAAATCTAAAACACTCCAGAGTCCACCTGTTTCAAGAAACATTTCCTAATTAACACTATCCCTTCACTGATTAGATAATTATACCTTCCTCAATTGATGCACATATCACCACTTTCTTTTATATTCTGTTAGGCCCTAGTAATAGTGTCTATTTAAATAGATTTAAATAAACACTTAACAGGTATCTAAGATATATTTTAAAGTATATTTAATAAACAAAGGAGTCATACAGGAGGAAAAGTGCCAGGGTCCAGCCCCGGTGGATCCAGGGAAATTCGAAGGAGAGACGGCTTCGGCGATCAGGATACGATAGCTTTAATTAAATATTAATTAGAGATATAAAGAGTAATAGAATGAGGATAGCTCAGTAGGAAAATTCAGTGGAGAAAAGAGGCTGAATAACTTGGTTTACGTGGAAAGCTAATAAAATTTCAAAATAAGGAATTTATGTCACCTACGTAGGCCGCAGGCGTCCTCCCGTTCTCCCGAAGGAGAGGAGACACTAAGGCCTCCCCGGTCAGATCTTAGAAGCCCAGGCATAATTAGTAGGCTTGACGAGCCTCCACGTTCCAGATGGGGATTCAGCCAGAAGGTGAGAGAAAGAATGACATGGGGAGACCAGTCTTTCAAGGAACTGATCCCATTTTTTTATTTTTCCAGGGTCTGTTTTTATACAGTGAGATGTTATACAAAAGTCACATGGGTTCAGCAGTCCTGACTTTTATTAAAGTCAGGTGCTTCATACAAATGTATACAGAGGTCTTAGGAGTGTTACATCATCTTGTGGCCAGGGGGCCTGCTGACAATTTATGACCCTCTCCTTGTGACAGCAGTCAGTCAACCAGAACACTTATTTCTCCAGGGGTGATTATTCTTAAAACAGACACCACCTTCCGAAGGTACCAGATAAAGTTACATTCCTATAGGGTGAGGGTGCAGTGGGTTTTAATTAAGGGAAGAATTTGCTTAGCCTAAGGTCTAACGTGATTAATATCAAAGGTTAATACTTATTTCTTCTATATATTCATTAATGTGTATAAGGGCAGGGGTTGTGGAGACTTAGTAAACATTGGCTCAACAAATGAAAAACCCTTCACCAATACAATTTCTAATCAGCCTACTATACTATACTAATAGTTTTCTAACTTCTCTCAAGAACCTGTTTTTAGAAGGTTTAAAGCATCTCGTGCCTCTCATGGGTGGGAGGCTGTGAACAATCACGTGGCCAGACAAGCCTGTCAGGCAGGCTAGAGAACCTTCAGAGGAGTTTGTAGACTGAAACACTCCTGTCACGCCCAGGAATTATTATTAACTGGAGCTGTAAGTTAATTCCTTCTCTGAAAGACATGGTGGGGGACAGCCCCCCGTAAAGTCAGAGGTGTAGGTGAGAGCACAAAGTAGTAAAGTAGGCAGGCTCTGGTTTTGGGGGTAAATGCTCGAAAATTTCCAGGGGGACTCCTGAGGCTCGATCCCACCTTTGCGTATGTCAATCCTCCTTCCTCATGACCTTTGCCACAGGCGGAGTTCCTCACACTGGCTCCTGGCAGAAAAGGAACACATAGGTAAAATCATATCCTGGGTCTTTCCTAGTATTAGGAGATAAAATCAATATATTAAGTTTTTCTTTTCCAGTTGTCTCAGTAAAAGCCCCTTTCTCCTTTAATCTATGTCCTGCAGTCATGATACTACACTATCAAAGATCTCATATATTTCAAGTTTAAGAAAGCCAACTGACCTAGATACTAGGTTCTTCTAAAGGAGCTATATCAGAACTCCCTGACACAAAAGACACTTCCATTTTACATTTCATATGAAAAGCAAATTACCATGGCAATTGACCTCAAAGAGCGCATAGTGAATACAATGGTCAAAATCCAGCATAAGTAACACTTGCATTTTTTTGCTTCTACAGTGTCACTTTTGAAACAAACCTTTGTTGAAAATGGTTACTTTAAAAAAAAAAAATCTCAATGTATGCAATAAAAATACCTTGCACGTAGCATTTTGGAGTTCATCCTTTATATTCTATCTCTGGTCATGGTAGAACAGATCCTATATTCACAAAAATAGAGAAAATTATCTGAACTAATAGAGGGGAACAGAGGTGGGAATATTCTGAAAAAATAAACCTCCCTCTCTTTAGAATATGTACACTTACATACAGCTACACTTTTATTGGAGGTGTGGAAGTGTTACCTATGGAGTTTACAGTTAACTGGGATGCCTGGAGTGTTAATGTACGCAGAGGACTTTTAATTAAGCAGAGTAGGTATTTATGTCAACAGGAAAGGAAATGCAAGACTTGCCAAGAAAAGTTGAGAGCTTACACATGTTTCCTATTGCAGATTGTTGATTTCTCACCCAAATCGGTAGAATATTTATGTAATAGGGGGTTTGTTTAAGGAAATCGCCATGGCCGACAAATACATATCATCCAAAAAGGATAAGACGTTCAGATTTTTCAATATTTTCAGCTAGTTTTAAAACCAAGTAAATAGAAGCTAACCTTCATTTACACTTTGTATTCTTCTAGCTCATCCATAAATCTGCTACAAGTTACACTAAACTGCTTGTTTTTCAATCCCAGGGTTTGTCCTGGTGCTTTCTTATTATTTCACATTTTTTATCCCTGGTTCTGGTGGTCTTTTCCTCCCCTTCCTTCTACTACTAAATATCACATAGAGTGAGGGGAGACAGAGATTTCTGTTGAGTTTTTCTGTGCCCTACTTCTGCAGCTGGCACCTCATCCCCTGCTGCACTAAATCGACACTTCTGGAAGTAGCAGCTTCGAAGTGACTGACGAGAGCCATTGCTTGCCCAAGTGTCAATTTAGTGCAGCAGGGGTTTGGAGCAGCAGCTGCAGCAGGAGAGAGAACTTATTTCATACTTAGCAAACAATTGCAAAAAATGCCAGAGGGAGGGGAATCTGGCTGGAGAATAGAAACAATGAAAGTAAGAAAGAGAAGAAAGGGGAAGCAGAAAACAGGGTGTGGGGAGAGAAAATCATTAAATTCATAGAAAAATAAAATTCAGAAGAAAAAGTGAAGGGAATTGCAAAGAATAAAAAATATAAGGTATTTTGTCCTGTGTGAATGTCTCTCAGTCATGTCCAGCTCTTTGTGACCCCATGGACTGTAGCCTGCCAGGTTCCTCTGTCAATGGAATTCTCCAGGCTAGATTCCTTCTCCAGGGGAATATTCCCAACCCAGGGATTGAACCCAGGTCTCCGGCATTGCAGGCAGATTCTTTATCAGCTGAGCTACCTATTTTGTCCTAGGATTATGTATTTCATTTCTTTACATTTAGAAATACATTTTACATAATAAACATATGTCCTACAATAAGAAGTTGCCATCTGTTTATACCTTCTGAAAGGAAGAAAAATAACCAAATAATTAAATCTACAAATTTGAAGCTGAGTGTTTACAACCAAATTGGTTGACTGTTTTATAAGGATTGATTCAGTGTTCGTGGCGCAGCAATAATATGAGGGAAAAAAGCAAAGAAAAGGCTCTGAGGTTTGTAACTTGTGGAGCAATGTGCATTTTCAACACAGAAAAAAGAGGAAAATTAATTAAGAGTTGAAAAATATGATGATTCACTATAAATACGCTTTATTAAGATGCTACCATCTTCCATTTTATTTTTTATTTTAATATCCTATGAATATTTCTAGTCATATTCACACACAGTGATATGTCTGGAACAGATATTTCACATAGACACTACACCCTTGGTGAAAAGTGAAAGTGAAGTCGCTGTCATGTCCGACTCTTTGCAACCCCATGGACTGTAGCCTACCAGGCTCCTCAGTCCATGGAATTTTCCAGGCAAGAGTACTGGTGTGGATTGCCATTTCTTTTTCCAGGGGATCTTCCCAACCCAGGGATTGAACCCGGGTCTCCTGCATTGTGGGCAAACGCTTTACTGTCTGAGCCACCAGGGAAGTGGGTACACCCTTGGTAGTGGCTGCTAATGTTTCTTGACTTGAAGACAGATATTTCTAAAAACTCCTTGAGAAAGGTTTGCAATTGCTACACACATATACATATGTATATATATATGGGCATCAGATCAGATCAGATCAGTCACTCAGTCATGTCCGACTCTTTGCGACCCCATGAATCACAGCACGCCAGGCCTCCCTGTCCATTAGCAACTCCCGGAGTTCATTTTGAGTCAGTTGAGTTCATCATCGAGTCAGCAATGCCATCCAGCCATCTCATCCTCTGTCGTCCCCTTGTCCCCTTGTCCTCTTGCCCCCAATCCCTCCCAGCATCAGAGTCTTTTCCAATGAGTCAACTCTTCGCATGAGGTGGCCAAAGTACTGGAGTTTCAGCTTTAGCATCATTCCTTCCAAAAAAATCCCAGGGCTGATCTCCTTTAGAATGGACTGGTTGGATCTCCTTGCAGTCCAAGGGACTCTCAAGAGTCTTCTCCATATACATATACTAATCCACAAGAAATTTTTAATTTGTGCTTTCTTATTTCTCTAAGATATTGTAGTTGTAGCCAACTGCCAGCTCCCTCAAAAACAGAATAAATATTAGAAAATGCTTTCTGAAGTTTACTTGGTGATCCCAAAGAATTGGTGATGAAACAACTGCTGAAGTCAGTCCAAAACTGCTAGTTATGTCCATGTGATTGAATCAACCATAATGGTACTTAAATCAGATCAGTTTGCATGTACAACTGCTGATGATTCATTCAAATGTAATACTTACTAAAGCTGAAGCCATTAATTAGATTGATATTTCTAAAGTATACTCCACAAAGATACTGTTTCAGTATCAAACCACTTAGAGAAATTCTGTGTACTCTGGAGTTTTTATACTGGTGGCCTGAACAGAAAGGGAAATAGCTATAAAGCTTTACATTTAAAAAGGCATGCTTGCTAAGCCACTTCAGTCATGTCTGACTCTTTGTGACCCTATGGACCATGGCCCTCCACAATCCTCTGTCCATGAGATTTTTCAGGCAAGAATACTGGAATAAGTTGCTATTTCCTCTTCCAGGGGATCTTCCTGACCAAGGGATCCAACCCCCATCTCTTACATCTCCTGCATTGGCAGAAAGTGCCCCAACTAGTGCCACCGGAGAAGGCAGTAACAGTTATAAACTAATATAAAATAGGTCAAATTGTCCTCATGTATAAATATACTCCTAGATATGGAAAGGATCAGAAACTACTATGCTCTGTCTGGAAAATAAAACTTGTTGAATACATGTTCCAGCCAATAAAGAGATTAACCAAAATAAATAAATCAAAAACAAAATAAGAATTACTATGATAATGGCACTCATTATGTAGCCTTTTAAGTGTAAAATTTAAGTATAAAATATTTTTATTGTTTTTCAAAGAATAAAACATTAAAAGTAAATAAAACTTCAAAAGTAAATTGGGAAAATACAAAATTAATAAGAATAAAAATAGAAATATGAAATGTCAGATTATATGCATTTTAACCAAAAAGTTAATGGGTCAAAAATGTAAATTAAAAATGTAAATGAAAATATGTAAATGATGACAGCAAATATGAGTGGACAGTACAGGACTGAAAGATACTATTTTATTATTGAAAATGATAACTAGAGAATTATAAACTAAAATACATTTTTAAAAATGAAAGAACATAAAAAAATAAAAATAAGATAAATTGCTACAGTATAAATAAGCATCACATATTGCAGATTTTGAAAAGAGAAAATGTCACAGAAACATTTTTTAGAAAAAAGTAAAGGGCAAAGCAAAGGAAACAATTAAAGAAGTGAGGAGGCAACCTATGAACTAGAAGGAAATATTTACAAACCTTTATCTGATAAGAGGTTAATACCCAAAATAAGAAAAAATTCCTACAAGCCAACAGTGAGTAAATAAGATGCATAAATAATTAAATAAATAAATAGATTTCAAAATAGGCAAAGTACCTGAATAGCTACTTTTCAAAACAGAAATGCAAATGGTCACCAGGTATGTGCAAATGTGCTCAACATCACTAATCATCAGAGAAATCAAATTCAAACCACAATGACTTATCATCTCACACTTGTTGGAATGGTTATTATTGAAAACAAAAAAAATTACGAACATTGATGATGATGTGGAGAAACTGATATCCTTGAACACTGTTGGCAAGAATGTAAAATGGTATGTTGCTATGGAACATAGTATGGGAAACATTACACGTTGAGCTACCATATGATCCTAGAATTCTACTCCTGGGTATATGCTCATAAGAATTGAAATCAGGATCTGAGGAAACCACAATCAAAAAAGACACATATACCCTGATATTTACTGCAGCATTGTTTATAATAGCTAGGACATGGAAGCAACATAGATGTCCACCAAAAGATAAATGGATATAGAAATTGCAGTACATATATACAATGGAATATTACTCAGCCATAAAAAGGACACATTTGATAAGGTGGATGAACCTAGAGCCTATTATATGGAATGAAGTAAGTCAGAAAGAGAAAAATGAATATCACATATTAACACATATAATCTAGAATGATGGTACTGATAAAGCTATTCACAGGGCAGCATAGAGACGCAGATCTAGAGAATAGAAATGTGGACACATTAGGGAAGGTGAGGGTGGGGCAAATTGAAAGAGTAGCACTGAAACATCTACATTGCCATATGTAAAATAGACAACTAGTGGGAATTTGCTGTAAGATGCAGGGAACTCAAAGCTGGTGCTCTGTGACAACCTAGAGGGGTGGGATGGGGTGGGAGGTGGGATGGAGGTTCTAGAGGGAGGGAACATATGTATACCCATGGATGATTCATGTTGATGTATAGCAGAATCCAATACAATATTGTAAAACAAGTATCCTCCAATTAAAAATAAATACATTTGTAAAAAAGAAATCAAGATCTTGAAGAAATATCTACATTCCTCTTTTCATTGCAGAATTATTCACAATAACCAAGATACAGAAACAAATCTAATGTCCATCCACAGGTGAAGGGATAAAAAAAGAATGGTATATACATACGAAGGAATATTAGCCAAACTTATAAAAGGAAATCCTACTGTTTATGGCAACATGGATGAACCTGGAGGACATTATGCTAAGAAAAATAAGCTAGTCTCAAAAAGACAAATCTGTATGATTTCTTTTTTGAGGTATATAAAATATTCAAACTCAAATTGAATAGGATAGTGGTTACCAGGGCCTGGGGATAGGAAGAAATAAAGAGCTGCTGTTCAGTGGGTATAAAGTTTCTGTCATACAAGATGAATGAGTTCTAGAGACCTGCTGTGCAATACAGCTCCTATAGTTAACAACATGGTATCACGCATTTAAAAATGTGTCAAGACGGTAGATCTCATCTTAAGTGCTCTCACATATACATACACATAAGGAAATTTTCAAAGGTTCGGATATTTTTATTATCTTGATAATGGTGATAGAATCACACAGATATGCAGATATCCAAATTCAGCAAATTATATGCATTAGCCATGTGCAGCTATTTTGCAGTAAATGAGTGTGCATGCTCAGTTATGTTCGACTCTGTGACGCTATGGACTGTAGTCCACCAGGCTCCTCTGTCCATGGAATTTTCCAGGCAAGAATACTGGAGTGGGTTACCATTTCCTACTCCAGGGGATCTTCCGACCCAGGGATGAAACCTACGTCTCTTGCATCTCCTGCATTGACTGCAGATTCTTTACCAACTAAATCACCTGGGAAGTCCAACAGGCATCAGTTAAATCAAATTAGATGGATTAAATTATTTATTAAAAATCACTTAGTGAATACCTACTCATCTAGTATACACCAAACACTGAATTTAAGGGATTAAAGGGAAAAATTGATAAAATGCCATGCTTTCTGAAAGTTGGGCAAGGAAGGGAAGATATAAATGAAATACAAGTTAGAAAGTGGCAAGTGCTATATGAGAGATTAGTCTCATGGGGGTTAAGGATTAGCTTGGTCAGAGAGTGATCTGTAAAGGTTTAGAGGAAGAGATTGCTCTGGGACTGGAATTTATATCTGACTAGGGCTTGGGTGTGTGGAAATGGGGGGACTAGGGGTGGAGGCATACAGACTAAACTAACTTCTACTGCTTTACTTACATTTTGCAACATTAAAGTTAAATAAATTGGTCTATTAAAGATTTGATATGATAAACCTTCTCATTACATGGAATAAATGTGCATTTGCAAAACTGTTGCAAAATTCTCCTATCTCTTTTTCTAATTCCAGTAAATTTACCGTGACACTTTCTGGATCATTTATAACTTAGAAAAGAGATAATCCAGATGAAAGGAAATCAGTAAATAGGCAAAGTGAAGTGAAATCTAAAGATCCAAAGAGAGGAAATACAATTTTTGAGAGGATAATATTCAGTCTAGATACTGTTTTAATATAATATTTCTGCTCAGCAACACTTTCAACATGATAGCCTGTTTGCTGGAGTTAAAAAAGGCCAGGATTGGCGTGGTAATGTTTTTTCTTAAAGTTTCCCTGACAGTCCAGTGTACTACATTATTTTCTGGACATTGCTTGGCAGACATTGCTTTGCTCCACAAATCAAAGATTTAAATGATTGTCACATTTCATGTGGAAGAAACCTCTGAGTTTATTTGGTATATTCAAGAGATTATTCTATTGAGAAGTCCAGTTTGTAAATGTTATACCATCTACACTGCCTTCTTCAAAAGAACCAGCATCTTGTGTCTGAGGCTCTCATTTAACCAGTAGGGCAGAGATGGGGCAACAGTCAGTATCTCTGTTTTAGAGGCACATTCAAGCTAATTGACTTCCTTCATATCACGCAGTTCATCACAAATCCACTCTTAGAATTCAGTCTTCTAACTTAAAGTCCAGTTGGTTTTCTATCAGACACTGCAGACTGTGGTTTGAACATTTATATAGAAAATTCATAAGGAAAAATTTTTCAGAGCACTGAACGATTTATCCCTGACTGCTGTTATATCTAAGCACTTGGGTCCACTTACCTTCCCTGCTGCCTCTCCTCTTCTCATCTGGGTTTAAGATTTCCCCTTTGAAACTTAAATCCACTACACTCTGCTCTAGAAATGAAACTTGGCTTCTTCATGCTCTCTTTTTCTATGTATTAAGAGAACCAATACCTTTCCAAAAAGAACTCTACTAACATCAAAGGCAAGCTGAGCCCCCTTCTTTGACAGTGAACCTCAACATCACTCCATCATGAGCTTTGGTCTGTAAGAGAGAGAAGAACACATTATCATCCTAAACTCTCTAAATTTTAAAGAAAAGCAAACAAACGAAACCCTGAGGCATCAAAGTCCATTGCTTTGGAAAAAGGTATGGCTACAGACTTAGCAAAAGTCATAGTCTTTACCTGGTATAATTATAATATGCACACATTGCTAACTTCAGTGTTAAAGGTGAACTTGACCTAAAAAATGCCTGAAAAATTAAAATGTTCTCAGTAAGACATGATCCTAGAATGAGGAACCAGGAAAGCCTATGATTATTTTTTGTCTCCCTTTATTTAAGATGACTATTGTTTATAATTTATGATACATACATATATACTTTTTTCTACTTATTTATTTTGACCCAAAAGTCATTCAGTTTTAATACATTATTTTGTATGATTTCTATTAATTAGCCTTATAGAAAATACATTAGGTCTTTTGTTCTCTTATACGTTCTCTTTCATGATTGCTTGGTTTGCTTTTCTAGGTTTTCTTGCTGCTTTTTAAAATCTATTTATTTGTTTATTTTTGGCTGCACTGGGTCATTGCTGCGCATGGGTGAGGTGGCACAACTCTTCGTTGCAGTGTGTGGGCTCCTCATTGTGGTGACTGTGTTGCAGAGCACAGGCTCCAGGCGTGGGCTTCAGTAGCTGTGGTACACGGGCTTAGTTGCTCCATGGCATGTGGCATGCTCCCAAACCAGGGATCGAACCTGTGCCCCCTGCAGTGGCAGGCAGATTCTTAACCACTGGACTACTAGGGTAGTCCTTTTTCTTGCTCTTTTGTTTGTTCTTAATCTTTTGAATTTGGATACATTTTCTTTGTTAAATCAATCAAAAATATTTTGAGTTTGCTTTTAATGGAATGTCATTTATAATTTTAGATTATAAATACTTCTGTACTCCTTAGCAGGACAATAGTTACTATTGTGAATAATTATGAGGAAATTATGAGCATATTCACGTTACCTATTTCCTCATCATATTTTGGTCTGTTCCTTGACTTCTATTCCCATATCTTCAGACGCATCTATTGAGGACATGCACATTGAGTCTATGGTTTAAGGTACTGTTACTCTTCTTGCTTGACTGCCTTTCCTTTCTCTTCCTCCATTTCTCTAATTATTAACTTCTTGAGCCTGCTCTTCGAAACTCAGGGGAGGACATGGAGACCAAAACTTTTCCTACAAACAAGAATCAGGGGACACAAAGTTGGCACGGGGGCAGGTAGGTTAAATCACCAGGAAGGCCTACAGGGCCTTCAATGCCTCCGTGCTACCTTTATATTTGTCTGGACTCTGGTGGGGAATAGTTGTCTTGACTCTGTCTCTCCTCAGAGCTCTATAGATAATATCATAGTTCCATGTCTTCTAAAACTGCTGAGGATTTCCAGATTATGTTGATTCCTTCTTATATATTATTTATTTTTCCTTGACTATTAAGAAATTAAACACATAACTCCATGGAATTTATTGGAATACGGAGTTCTTAAGATCTGAAGATTCCAGTGTTCTTTTAGTTCAACAAAAAAGCTTTCTTCAATAGTTTGTTCTTTCCTTTAGAAACCTATGTAAACAAGTTATCTGCATTTTAGATGTCTATTTTTCTACATTTATGTCTTCTATATTTTGTCAATATTTTATCTCATAGTCTATTTTTTATGTTTACTCAAACACTTTTCCCACATTACCTTTTTAAAAAATTTATTGATTTGGCTCTGCCAGATCATTTTTTTTTAGTTGTGGCATGCAGGATTTAGCTGTGGCATGTGGGACTTAGCTCCCTGACCAGGGATTGAAACTTGGACCCTTGCATTAGGAGTGCAAAGACTTAGCCACCAGACCACCAAGGAAGTGGTGGTCTTCCCTACATCTGTAGTGACCTAATACAAAGGCAGGATAACATAGGGAGTGGCACTATAGCAAAGCTGTCATGGTGGTCATCAGGTTTATTTACAAATATTCTGAGTTTTCTCTTACGTCCATGAATATGGTAAGATTGCATTTCTCCACCCCACTCCTTAATATTTGGCCAAAAAAATCTGAGCATGAGTGGCATGTATCACGTGTTGGCAAGATCATTTTGTTGCTGGTATAGGACTCCACATGGTTGTTAACCCTTGTATTGGTGATCATGGAAGCATGAATCCACATGGAGCCTCTCTTAGCCCAAGTCCTTGAATGATTCTGATGACTTGGGTCTCCCTGCTGATCTGCTCTGCACAAGTAGTGTGAGAGAGAGAGAGATTGTGCTTGGCACCACTGATACTTTGTAGGGCTATTTGCTACTATAGCATAACTTAGCCTAACCTTACTGATATATTAGGTAACATATGGATTCTGGAGCAATGCTGCCTGGATTCATATCCCAGCTTTAAGATTTACCACTTATGTGACTTTTGGCAAGTCACTTACTTAGTAAGCTTGTTCAATTAGTAAAATTGAGATAATAATAGTAGCTAATTCTTAGGGTTATAAGAATAATATCAGATAGAATGTATAAAGTTTACCTGACACAAGTAAGACTATTTACACCTTTGTGATCACTCCCCTCTTTGCTGGTTTTTTTTCCCTTAATTTTAGCAGCTCCCTTTCTATTATATTCTGTTCACATAGTGTATCTCCTCTTTTTCTCTTGTTTCAGAGAATGCATATTAGGAGTAGAAAGGAGTTCCTTAAATGTCTTCTATTTCTTATGTCATTTCCTAAAATGTTCTTGTCCCCTAAATTTTCTATGCTGTATTGTTTTTCAGCACTAATTTTTTTTTCAGAATTTTGCATACATTTTTGTTCTTTCTTTATTTCTGAGTGACCACAGATCTTCCTGGTCTATTATTTGCTTCAATCAAGTGTAGATGGAATCTATTTCTTTTGCATCATGGTGAACTAGGATATTCTAATGGTCAAATATTTCTGATTTGTATTACTTGTGTAGTTATTTAGCTGTCTGAGCGGAACTAGCTAGATAAGAGAGCAGTTATAGTACTTTGACTCCAAACAACTTCTCTCTAAACATGTATCACCAATTTTCACCTGGCTTTGTACACTGCTGAGAAACAGAAGAAAGTGTTCTTGAGGGTGAACCAGTTGCTTTGGTAAGAACCATTGGTTTGCAGATTCTCTCTGATTAGTTGACATTCTCAGGAGGTGCTAGTGATAAAGAATGCTCATGCCAATGCTGGAGACTCAGATCACTGGGTCAGGAAGATCCCCTGGAGAAAGAAAAGGCAACGGGCTCCAGTATCTTGCCTGGAAAACTCCACAGACAGGGGAGCCTGCTGGACTACAGTCCATGGGGCTGCAAAGAGTTGGACACAACTGGACTAATTTCAGCAGTAGCAGCAGCAGAATCAGCTACAGAGCTAACTCCATGAAATTATGTTCCATTTCTCCTTCATTTTAGTATTTTTTTCAGACCTTTTCTTTCTTGGAGAGTTGGAAATATGTATCAAAAATACATTATATTAAGAAAATAATACAAACCACAGTCTGAGAGAAAATATTTGAAAAATGTGTATCTGATAATTTGATAAAGACTAGTAACCAAAATAAACAAAGAACTATTTTAAACTCACCAATAAGAATAATTAAAAAGTAGGCAGTGGTCTAAACAGACACCCAACAAAGAAGATACACAAAGAGCAAATAAGCATAGAAAAATATGCTCACCATCATATGTCATTAAAGGATTACAAATTAAAATGACAGTGATCTATCACTACACACCTTTTAGACTGATAAAATCCAAAGCAACAACAACACCAAGTCCTGTCTAGGATGTGGAGCAACAGAAGCTCTAATTTATTGCTGGTGGGCGTGCAAAAGGATACAGCCACTTTGGAAGACAGTTTGGCAGTGTCTTACCAAATTAAATATACTCTTGCCATGCAATCCAGCAATCATTCTCCTTGGTATTTACCCACATGAATTAAGAAACTTACGCTCACACAGAAACCTGCACATAAATGTTTATAGTAGCTTTCTTTATAACTGTCAAAACTTGGAAGCACCAAGATATCCTTCAATAGGTGGGTTGATAAACACACTTTGGTACATCCATACATGGGAAATAATATTCAGTGAGAAAAAGAAATGAGATATCAAGCCATAATAAGACATGGAGAAATCCTGAATACATATTGCTAAGTGAAATGTGCAAATCTGTAGAGCCATAATCCTGGATGAATCCAACCATAAGACAACCTGGAGAAAGGAAAATTGCAGAGACAATAAAAATACCTATGGTTGCCAGGGGCTTGAGGAGAGGGAGAGAGAAATAAATAATGGAGCACAGGGGACTTTAAGGCAGTGAGACTCTTCTTTATAATACTGTAATGGTGCACAATACATGTTGGTGCAAATTTGTCCAAATCCACAGAAAGTACAATACAAAGAATGGATACTAATGTAAATTTTAGACATTAGAATGACAGAGATTCTGTTCTACTTCACAAGGTCTAATCTGAAGAAGCTGTATTATACCAAAACCAAATTTATTGGGGCTTTATCAGAGTCTACCTAACCTGAAGAAAGGGAAATACCCCAACTCCAACAGTCTCCATCCATCCTGTACCACCTAAGGGGGAGGAGAAAGAAACCATACAACCACTTGTGAAATTCACAGCCCAAGGTCGTAAACTCACTAAAAGATGGAAAAGTAGTGGTAAGACTATAGAATATTTCTCTTCACTTGACAGCATTATATTACTAAGCCCTATTCAGCACAGTTCCTTTTATTCAATGTATCATTTCCACCTTTCAACAAAAAATTACAAAGCTCACTAAAAGGCCACAAAACTAAGTTTGAAGAGACTGAGAAAGGAAGACAGTGGCCCTGAGATCTCTGAGTTACCCTAAGGTCATTTTTGCCTCTTCTTGAAAAATAGCACGTGTTCACAGTGGCATAACTTCATGGCCTGGTCCTGCAAGATCTAAGAATTCCAACAAGCTTTTCTTTATTTCATCAGGATGAATCCTCCATCCTCTGCAGTTCAAACTGGCAATGTCGATATTCATAAAACCTTATATGTAATCTCTTTATCAAGTGATAGTCCATCCAGAAGCTTCTTTTCCTTTTTCAAGCATGCTTTATCACTTCTTGCAACATGGACAAGCTGAAAATTTTCCAATTCTCTGTCACTTTATAACAAGAATTGCCTTTCTTCCAGTTTCCAATAACATGTTCCTCATTCCCCAAAAGGCCCCAAAGTCAATTCATTCTAGCATCAACTCTAAAGCCTAAAGTGAAAGTCTGCATGCTAATTTGCTTCAAGTCGTGTCCAACTCTTTGCAACCCTATGGACTGCAGGCCACCAGTCTAAGACTTCACTAAAATGACTTCTAAATTCCATATTCCTATCAACATTCTGTTCACAATAGGTTATGTATTCTCTAATAAGGTGGAGGTTTTTCTCCAACTCTCCTTGTTTCTTTCAGAATTCACACCAGAATCACTATTAACATCCATAGCACACACTGAAAAACTCTTCCAGCCTCTACCCATTACCCAGTTCCAAAGCCACTTCCATGTGTTTAGATATTTGTTACTACAGTACCCTACTTCTCAGTACCAAAATCTGTATAAGTTGGAGTTCTTCAGAGAAATAGAACTAAAAATACATAAGGTATGTACGTATATGTATATATAGAGAGAGGAAGATAGAGACACACAGAGAAAGAGAGAAAAAGAGATCTATTAAAATGAATTGGCTTTCACAATTATTCTGAAATCTGTACAGTTAGCTTGGGCTGCCATAACAGAATATCATAAACTAGTTCCTTTAAACAATGAGAGATTATTTTTCACAGCTGTAGGGACTGGGAAGTCTGAGGTCAGGTTTCCAGCATGGGCATGTTTGTTTCCTGGTAGGAACATTCTTCCAAGCTTGGAGACAGCCTCCTCTCACTGTGTCCTCACATGGTGGAAAGAGGAATGTTTGCCAACTGTCTGATTTCTCTTCTTATAAATAATATTATCAATATAGAAACTACATATATTAAATGAAAAATAAAGAAATATTATGAATAAATTTGTGTCAATGTATCAGGAAATTTAAAGTACACCAATTTTTTACATGACACAAATTACCAAGTCTGATTCATGAAAAAAATAGAAAGCCTGGGTAATGCTATATATATTAAATGAATTGAATTTGCTGTTAAAAAACCTTTATATTAAGAACATTCTAGGCCCAATGACTTCACCAGTGAATTCTATCAGTTATTTAATCCTATGCAAACTCTTTTAGAAAATAGAAAATGAGGAAACACTTATCTATTTATTTTATTAAGTTAGTATATTAGGTGTCTATCATTGCATAACAAATTTCCCCAAATTTAAAGTGTGGAAAAAAACACTATTTCATAATTTCTCTGGGTCAGGAATTCAAAAGAAGCTTAGCTGAGTGTTTCTGGCTTACAATGGCTTCTTAGAAGACTGTTAGCTAGATGTTGACTAGGTCTGCAGGCATTTTAGGGCTAAATATGGAGACGATTTTTTGACAAAGATGCTAAGGTAATTCCATGAGGAAATGAAAGTCCTTGTAACATATGGTGCTGGATCAAGCATATATCCAGGCACACAAAAAAAATAAATTTTACCTCATCCTATTCACAAAATAAACTCAAAATAGAGCATTGATAGCTCAGTTGGTAAAGAATCTTCCTGCAATGCTGGAGACCCTAGTTCAATTCCTGGGTTGGGAAGATCCACTGGAGAAGGGATAAGCTACACATTCCACTATTCTTGGGTTTCCCTTGTGGCTCAGCTGGTAAAGAATATGCCTGCAATGCAAGTGACCTGGGTTCAATCCCTGGGTTAGGAAGATCAGCTGGAGAAGGGAGAGGTTATCTGCTCCAGTATTCTGGCCTGGAGAATTCCATGGACTGTATAGCCTATGGGGTCGCAGAGTCAAACATGGCTGAGCAACTTTCACTGTCACTCTCAGAGCATTGAATTAAATGAAAAGATAAGTTATAATACTTCTAAAAGAAAATGTAGAAGAAACAATATGCAATCATAGAGAAGAAATACATTTTAATTGGATATTTTAAAAGTGTGAACTATAAAAGAAAAACAATTTTAATGGAATCATCAAATTTGAAACTGCCGTTCTTTAAAAGTCTCCTTAAGGAAATGAAAAGGCAAAGACTAGGCAAGAAAACTATATCTGCTATACATATGTATGACAATGATCTTAGCTCTAAGTATGCTATGCTTCTTATAATTTAATAATTTAAAAAATCCACCTAAAATGAACAGGAGATTTGAACAGATGCTAAACAAAATAAGATATATGAAAACCCAATAAAAACACCAAAGGATGACTAACATTATTAATCATTCAGTTCAGTTCAGTTGCTCAGTCGTGTCCCGACTTTTTGCAACCCCGTGAATCGCAGAACACCAGGCCTCCCTGTCCATCACCAACTCCCGGAGTTCACTCAGACTCACATCCATCGAGTCAATGATGTCATCCAGCCATCTCATCCTCTGTCGTCCCCTTCTCCTGCCCCCAATCCCTCCCAGCATCAGAGTCTTTTCCAATGAGTCAACTCTTCACATGGAGTGGCCAAAGTACTGGAGTTTCAGCTTTAGCATCATTCCTTCCAAAGAAATCCCAGGGCTGATCTCCTTCAGAATGGACTGGTTGGATCTTTAAGCAAAAGCAAATTGGGCTGCCCAGTTGGTACTCATGGTAAAGAACCCATCTGGCAGTGCAGGAGATATAAGAGACATGGATTTGATCCCTGCATCAGGAAGATCCCCTGGAGTAGGGCATGGCAACCCAGTCCAGTATTCTTGCCTGGAGAATCCCCATGGACAGAGGAGCCTGGCGGGCTACAGTCCATAGGGTTGCATAGAGTCAAACGCAACTGAAACAACTTAGGATGCACTCATACAAAAGCAAATTAAAACTGTAATTAGGTACAATTACACACACACAGAAGAATGACTGAAATTTAAAACACTGACAATAAGGAAGTGGAACTAGACTCCTCAGACACTTTTGGTAGACATGTAAATAGTATGACACCTATACTTTGGAAAACAATTTGGCAGGTTCAGATGGTGTTGAATATACACTTAGCATACGAGGCAGCAGTTCTCCGAGGTATATACTGAAAATAAAGTATATGTCCACACAAAGACTTGCACAAGAATGTTCAGAGGCAGTACTGGGGAGGCAGCCATTCCCCACCCGTTGCCTTTCTTGTCAATTGCCCAAATCAGTGACCTGGGCCTTCCAGGTGCTGCTTGCCCTGGATTCTTCCGCCTTATTAGGAGAAAGCTTTCCCTTACTTGGGGTGTGCAGTGAACGTCCTTGTGCTATTCAAGCATGTACCTCATATGGCTCGGGCCAACCACGCAGCGTATCTGTCCCATGAGGAAGGAAACTGGTCTTTGACTACATTCAGCTGTCAGGAAGAACCCAGTGGCCATGGGAGACCACTGCACACTACAGTTGCTGATCATATTGCCTCTCTTCTCATATCTGTGAGTAAACCATAACCCAACAAGTGTCTGGGATGAAAATCCTCCTGGGTGATGCCAAAAAAGTTATGCATCAGGTCAGGTTTGTGGGCTCCTACTCCTTGCAGCTGGCAGGGTTACATCTCTGCTGTCCTCACATGGCAGGAATCCTCACCTGCTCGTGGTAGCTGGATCTTCCTGTCAGAGAGAGGTTTATTCCTGTTAGTCCAAACTGAATGCAACCTAGCTTTTCATCAGTAGGTGGAAAGAAAAATAAATCATAGTCTATCTATAAAATGGAATCTTACCATAAAAGTAATGAACTGCTAAAACATCTTCAAATATGAATGAATCTCAAAAGCATTATGCCAAACAAAAGCAAACCAGACATAAAAAAGAATACTGTATATGATCTCACTTATACTAAATACTAGGAAAGGCGAATCTAATATACAGCAAGAGAAAGCCGATGGATCAGTGGTTTCCTGGGTTTGGGTTGGGAGCAGGGTGAAGATTGACCAGGCAAGAGCACAAAGGAATCTTTGGGGATGATGGAAATGATTTATCCTGATTGCGGTGGTGATTAAATGGGTGTGTGCTCTGTTGAAGTAGATACTTAAAATATGTCCACTTTATTATTATCAATTATACCTCAATGATGGATAAGGAAATGGCAACCGACTCCAGTATTCTTGCCTGGAGAATCCCATGGACAGAGGAGCCTGGCAAACTACAGTCCATGGGGTCACAAGAGTCGGACACGACTTAGTGATTAAACCACCACCACCACCATACCTCAATGAAGTCGATTTCAAAAATGAAATGTAAATTGACTAAGTGCTCCAATGAAAAATTAAAGAGTGTCAGATTAATTTTTTTTTAATTCATGATATGCTATTTAAAACTGACATTTCCAAAACCAGACAGTTTAGAAATGTTTGAAGGAATAACCAGAATAACACATAGAAGACAAATATTAACAAAATGAAGCTATTGTAAAGAATGAATTAAACATTTAAATAGTGACTTAGAAAGATGTCCCTGATAGGTTAAGTGGGAAAAAAGGGGGCCCAGGATATAGTGTTTACACTTATTAGCCAGGGACCACACAAGAAAGAGCACACTGGTGAGACCTGACTGATGAGCATGGAGTGAGGGACCAGGTGGGGCAGGGGTAAGGGAGCCGGCAAAAGATGCTAAGGCACCTGGGCTGGCAACAATAGTAAGCCACTGCCAACCCTCCTTGTAGAAGGTAGAAACTAGGGCAACAACCTTACCCAGCCTGGCAGCAATGGACTACAGGCTGGAAGAAGGGGAACAGAGGGGCATAACTTCTCTCTCTCCTTCTGATAGTCTTCCAATGTGTCTCACAAGCCAAACCCTAGAAAAGCAATCAGTGTAATCAGCACAGATCAGCCTCCCAGGCCACTGAGCATAAAACTGAAGAATGTGCGAGCAGCACAGGGACAAGTATAAAACTATCAGCCCAGACACCACTCTGTCAAAACACAAACACAAAAGGAACAAAGCACAATACGAAACACCAGAAATCTCTCTCATGCGTGCTCTCACCGACTCATTTCTTCAATTGTCTTACTATGTTTTTATGAACCTGAAGAAATAACGAGAATAATACAAGACATTTGACATGGACTTAAATAAGAAACATTAGTCTTTAAGAGAAGTTGGGGAGAGATGTATCTTAACTTCTATATATTTATATGATTTCATTTGATTAGGTGTGCATGTATCCATTGGATTTTATGAACACACGCTGAAATAAAGCAGCATTATACAAATTACCACCATTTAAACATGCCTGTAAAATTACACTTCACAAAAACTGTAAACATTGGTGGTAATAATTTGTCTTGTTTCTATTAGTTCTCAAAACTTTTTCAAAACTATTTTCATCTTAGTTTTCTTCTTTTCATCAGAATTAAATTGACAATAAAACTGCTTTAAACAGAACAAACAGGCCACAGACTAACAAAGGGCATCATGACTGAACTTAAAGGTGTAATCCATGACCACTGAAACCATCCGTGTAGGGCTATGTGCCCATACTCTTAAGAATCATGGTTACTGGGACTTCCCTGGTGGTCCAGTGGCTACGATTCCACACTCCTAATGTGGGGGCCCTGGGTTCTATCCCTGATCAGGGAACTGGATCCTGCATGCCTTACTAACAGTTTATGTGCTGTATCTACAGATCACACATGCCACCATTAAGGCCCAGCACAGCCAAATACATAAAGTTTTGTAAAAAAAGGAAAAAAAAAAAGAATAATTGTTATTATCTTTGACAGTTGCTAAATTTAAAATTCAAGGTATAGAAGTACACAAGTCAGTATGTATGTGCCACTGTTTACATGTGTACATGTACATGTGTGTGTGTGTCTAATATCAGTATGTTTTTATGTGAAATGGAATTTTTTGTATGAAAATGCAGTAAGAAATCCATCCTCAATTAATGATTCCACCATCTGGACATTCTTGTCTGTGATTCTCCATTGTTCCTGGCTCTAACTTCTTCTGTGTCCGTCATTATCATTATTCTTCCTTGCCTGGCATTCTTCTTGTTTATATCGTAAATGAATGGTGGGGAGTATGCCTTCTCTGGGCACAACCTGCTTTCTGCTGGAAAGACTGTGGAGCCAGCAGTTTGTTTTAGTTTGACTTGTGGGTTTTTGACAATTGAATTCAATCAACACTGAGTAGGTTTCTATTCATTCATTTATTCATTCAAGATATGATGTTGTTCAATTGCTAAGTTGTATCCAACTTTACAACCCCAAGGACTGCAGCACGCCAGGCTTCCCTGTCCTTTCCTGTCTTCTGGAGTTTGCTCAAACTCATGTCTGTTGAGTCAGTGATGCTATCTAACCATCTCATTCTTTGTCTTCCCCTTCTCCTCCTGCTGTCAATCTTTCCCAGCATCAGGGCCTTTTCCAATGAGTCAGCTCTTTGCCTCAGGTGGCCAAAATATTGGAGTTTCAGCTTCAGCATCAGTCCTTCCAATGATATAACGAACATCTCTAAATCTAACATCTAACTCCTAGATTTAAAACATTAAAATTAAGTTCCACTAATGTGCTCTTTCTCTATCCATCCTCTTGTCTCAATCAGAGGCAGTTAACCACTATCCTAAATTCTGTTTTTCACTTTCTTGTCTAAACACTCATATACATGCACACACATATGTACTTAAACAATGATTTTTTAAAATTAAATTGTTTTTAATTTTTCAAAAGGTCTTTATGCTGAATGTAAACTTCTGTGGCCCACTTCTTATACTCAAGGACAATCCGAGCATATTGTTACAGGTATTCTTAGTTGTTTGTTTCCTGTACTATGTAATGTTTTATAGTGTAAATATATCAGTTTTCCTTTCTTTCCAGTCTATCGTAGGTTCCAATTGTCTACTAATGTTAACAATATTGCTAGACATATTTCTGTATGTATCTTCTGGTACAAATATGGAAGAGTTTCTCTCCAGTCTAGGAACAGACTTGCTAGCAAGGGTCTTAGGCTATGTGCAACTTTACAAGGCAAAAAACCAAATTTTCTTTCCATTTATACTCCTATCAGTCAGGTTTAAGGTATTCTTCCAGCCTTCATCATCTCTAATGGTTTTATGAGACATTTTCATATTTGCCAAACAAATGGATGTAAAATGTATTTAATATTGGCTTATTGTTTTAATATAACTTATTATTTAGTTACTATTTGATAACTAATTATCCATTTTCTTCCAGTAAAATATAATCTTCATAAAGCCAGAACCACCACCACCCCCCCAAAAAAAAACTTAGTAGATGTCTGATGTATTCACTTTTAATCAACTTCAAGTGCCAGTAAGCATAAGCAAAATTTGTGCGTAGACATAATTCTGAAAATCAAATTGATTTATTTTCTTCTAGCTCCCTGTCCCTCTCTTAGTATAATGATGAATACCTTTAGGCTATCTGAAACTAGAGGTGGAAAGATCACACTCTATCTGATCTCTTTTGTAGACTGAATCTCTTTGTTCTCTGAGAAGTTTTACTGAGACTTTCATGCTCAAAGTGTGTTTCAAACTTATCTCTTACTGTCTGAAGTCTAGGAACGATTCACCTTTTCCTAGTTTTGGAAACCGCCAAATATATCCTTTCTCTATTCCCTCTTATTTCTGCTTCTAAATCAGTCAATTCTTCCTTGAGTTTGATCTATTTTAATACTTAGTTAAAGGCAGTCAATAGTGGCCAATATAAACAATCTTATTATTGTCCACCACTTTTTCTAAAGCAGTGGTTCTCAGCTGATGACAATTTACCCCCTCAGGGGGCAGGCATTGTTACAATGTTTCAAAACATTTCATATTGGTGTGACTACAAAAGTGCAAAGGCATTTGGCAGGGATGTTGCTAAACATACTGCAATTCACAGGACAGCCTCCCACAAGAAAGAATTATCTGGTCTAAAATATCAACTTGTGCTTCCTTGGTGGCTCAGTGATAAAGAACTCACTTGCCAATAATGCATGAGACAGTTTTGATCTCTGATCGGGGAAGATCCCATATGCTGCTGAGCAACTAAGCTCACGCTCCACAACTACCGAGCCTGTGCTCTAGAGCTCGGGAGCGACACCACTGTGCCCACGTGCCAAACCACTGAAGCCCCTTTGCTCTAGAGCCTGTGCTCTGCAGAAAGAGAAGGTATCACAATGAGCAGCCTTTACACCGTAACTAGAGGGTATCCCCTACTTGCCACAACTAGAGAAAAACCTGCAGAGCAGTAGACCCAGCACGGTTTTCAGTCGCTCAGTCGTGTCCAACTCTTTGCGACCCCAAGAATTGCAGCACGCCAGGCCTCCCTGTCCATCACCAACGCCCGGAGTTCACTCGGACTCACATCCATCGAGTCAGTGATGCCATCCAGCCATCTCATCCTCTGTCGTCCCCTTCTTCTCCTGCCCCCAATCCCTCCCAGCATCAGGGTCTTTTCCAATGAGTCAACTCTTCGCATGAGGTGGCCAAAGTACTGGAGTTTCAGCTTTAGCATCATTCCTTCCAAAGAAATCCCAGGACCGATCTCCTTTAGAATGGACTGGTTGGATCTACTTGCAGTTCAAGGGACTCTCAAGAGTCTTCTCCAACACCACAGTTTAAAAACATCAATTCCTTGGTGCTCAGCTTTCTTCACAATCCAACTTTCACATTCATACATGACCATTGGAAAAACCATAGCCTTGACTAGATGGACCTTTATTGGCAAAGTAATGTCTCTGCTTTTGAATATGCTATCTAGGTTGGTCATAACTTTTCTTCCAAGGAGTGTCTTTTAATTTCATGGCTGCAGTCACCATCTGCAGTGATTTTGGAGCCCCGAAAAATAAAGTCTGACACTGTTTCCACTGTTTCCCCATCTATTTGCCATGAAGTGATAGGACCAGATGCCATGATCTTAGTTTTCTGAATGTTGAGCTTTAAGCCAACATTTTCACTCTCCTCTTTCACTTTCATCAAGAGGCTCTTTAGTTTCTCTTCACTTTCTGCCATAAGGGTGGTATCATCAACATATCTGAGGTTATTGATATTTCTCCCAGCAATCTTGATTCCAGCATGTGCTTCTCCCAGCCCAGTGTTTCTCATGATGTACTCTGCATAGAAGTTGAATAAGCAGGGTGACAATATACAGCCTTGATGTACTCCTTTTCCGATTTGGAACCAGTCTGCTGTTCCATGTCCAGTTCTGTTGCTTCCTGACTTGCATATAGGTTTCTCAAGAGCACAGCCAGAAATAAATAAATAAATTTAAAATGTCAATTGTACTTCTTCTGAGAGATCCTAATCTAGAGATACAGGCTCAGGGAATGTATAGTCCATCTTCTGATTTATGATAGGTGATAGTATTATGAAATGTTTTGCCATTGCAAGGCATGAGTTGCCATCTTTCCAACTTTTTCCAACTCTGTTTTTGCTGCCTAATGCTAAGCTAATGTCATGAATCTTAAGGCTTTTTTTACATTAATATTTCACTTTGAGGTAGCAATTTTCATATCTAGGTTGGCCTAAAGGCTGCAAGAAAAATTCCAAAATTTCAATGACTTACCTCAGTAACAAGAGGTATAATGGGTTTATTTGTATATAGCTTTCTTTCAAAGACTGGTGGTTCTTACCTTTTTCAGTATTTCAGAGTCTTTCTGACAGTGAGATCTATAAAAATCCTTCAAAAGCATTTCAGGAGAGAAAGAACTAATTGTTAGACATTTGCCACTCGGAAGGCATCAGATGGAAAAGGGATACAATAGCAGCATCAACAGTTTAAACAGGCACACCCCCCTTCTCATTAACTTATTCAGTAGATTTGGTTTGAGTACCATAAGTGCCAGCTACCATTCTAAAATCTGGGGAAACATCAGTGAACAAAACAAATAAAGACAGCTTCTCTCTTGGAGCTTACATTGAAACAAAAGAAAAGCAGACAATAAACACAGTAAGTAAATTATATATGATGCTAAAAGGTAAATGAAGTCGCTCAGTCGTGTCCAACTCTTTGCGACCACATGGACTGTAGCATACCAGGCTCCTTCATCCACGGGATTTTCCAGGCAAGGGTCCTGGAGTGGGTTGCCATTTCCTTCTCCAGGTGATCTTCCCGACCCAGGATAGAACCCGGGTCTCCCATATTGCAGGCAGATGCTTTACCATCTGAGCCACAGATTTAAATATCAACAATGACATTAACTGGAACATATACTCAGTTTTCACTGGATGAAAACATGGAAGCAGAGAATATTCTTTCTGGAAAAGTGGCTGTAAAAAGAAGGGAGATACAAGTCATGAGGTCAATGACAGGTCTTCAGTTTTCTCTAAAATAAGAGATATTGTTCTTTGTTTATATTCTAAAGGGGAAAGAGTTTGAATATACAAAACAGAATAGGTTAATTAGAAGAACCAGTGTCCAGAAGGGGTTAGAATTCTTAATAAAAAGTTGAATTGTCCCTCACCAGGAGTTTAATATGAAAAAAGAATTTTTATGTAGTCACTTTCCAGATATCTCTCATCTCTCTCACTTTCACACACACACACATACACACACATGCACAGGCATACACAGAATCACTTGGACCTTCTGCTTATAGAGACTATGTTATTATGCTGCCACAGCTGCTAATAACATCTGAAGGACTGTTGAGCTTTCTGAACCCATTTCTTGTCTAACAATGCAATAGAATAAAACTTTGTAACAAATTCAGCAACCAGCTTTGTGCTCTTTTGATTTCTGTGGTTTGCAAAGAATCATACTTAATTCAGAGTTTCAGTAAGAGTCTCTAGATAGGTACTTAGATCAGCAAGCATGTTCTCTTGTATGACATCCCAGGAAAAATATTTTCTGAATTAAATGTGAGGATTTCAGAATATTTGCATTTTCTAAGTGTTTCTCAGAAATTGAGAAGTCCAGTTTCCTCTTGTCTTTTTGCATCTTAGTGTGGTTGACTGAAAACTGACAGTAAGTGACAGTAAGAATTCAAACAATCTATCCAAATATCTTTTTGAATCTTGGGCATATGGTGTATCTGATTCTATTTTAAAAAAATATCTAGCCTACTCTAAGCCTTTGTAGATATTCACACTGCCTCATTTTCTTTTCTTCGCAAATGGCACTTGTCACGTGTAAGGAAAATAGCAAAGGTTATCCTACTCTGCAAATAAGGTAACTCATCTAATTCTAATAACTATGGTCTAATCTTGGCTCTTCCAATAATACTAAAATAATTGAAAACCACACCATGAACAAGTCTAAAAGCACCAACGTGACATAAAACTAATTAATCACTATCAATTTAATATGTGCCCTATCCATTCAACCAGCTCAGCTCCTCTTGACTTTATGGATGATATTCACTCAGTTCACTGTGCACATCCATCCTTTAGAATACGGAGTTCTGTCTCTCCTCCACTTACAGAGGTAGTTTAATGTGATGAACTCTTTCTGTCATAATTCCACAGGTCAATCCTATCATCTTTCAGAGACTACCTCTTCCTCAAAGGAGTATAGGAACGTGTACTGTGAATTTGCATTGCAGCCTTTTCAAAGTGTTTCTGGGCTACATTTCCCTTCTAAAATTGTTCATCTTCTTTCAGGATCACAGTGGAGACCTCTCCACTGGCATTTCTCTTTCTCTCAAAGCACCACAAACGTCAATGATATTTTCCCCTTGTATTTGTGTGTTGTAGGTGCAATTATGTACATAAGGTAGTTAATCTCTTTGTAATAAAGAACATGTCCCTCATCCTCAGTGCTAATCCTCAGTTCTATTCAATACATAGTCAAGCACATTAATCATCTTTTATTTATATATTAAACTTGAAAACTCTGTATAGACTCTCTTTAGTTTTTAAGTAGATAAAACCTGCTGTAGAGTCTTAGGCAGGCTTCCCTGGTGGCTCAGATGGTAAAGAATCTGCCTGCAATGCAGGAGACCTGTGTTCAACCCTTGGGTCAGGAAAATCCCTTGGAGAAGGGAATGGCAACCCACTTCAGTAGTCTTGCCTGGGAAATTCTATGGACAGAGAGCCTGGTGGGCTACAGTGCATAGGGTCAAAAAGAGCTGATGATGATGAGTGACTAAGCACACACACACACATAGGGTCTTGGGCAAGTTACTTGAATGTTCAAAGCAGCTATTCCTTTGTCTGTTATAAGTGTGAAACAATACCATTTATTCCATGTAGTAAGGTGCCAGAAGCGTTGGATAAATGTTACCTATATTCTTATTCTTACTGTTATCACTCAATTTCTGTACAGCTTGAAATGTGCTACCAAGCTCTGCTCTGTGGGAGGAGACAATGGGGAGGCTATAGACCAGGTGCTCAGTGGTCACTGTGTCTGCAATGAAGGGCACAGGCTGTGCACAGGCTGATGACACGGGAGAGTAAGAATTGTAGAGCACAAGGGCAAAGCTCCTAATGAAGGGATCGCAGTGTGTCATAGGTCTTGTCCGCAGAGCAAGCACAAGGTTTTGGGGCCATCCCCTCCTTAGACATGTGCCCTACCTTGGAAAAAGCAGGGTCTCCTCATGACATTTGCACATTTATAGTTTCACAGCACATTTTTCCGGCATAAAGATTTGTAAATGTGCATCTGCCTTAAAAGTAGCATTTCTGGCTTCCCTGGTGGCTCAGATGGTAAAGAATCTGCCTGTAATGATGGAGATCCTAGTTTGACCCCTGAGTCAGAGAGATCCTCTGAGAAGGAAATGGTAACCCACTTCAGTATGCTTGCCTGGAAAATCCCATGGACAGAGGAGCCTGGAGAGTGTCCATGGGGTCCCAAAGAGTTGGACATGACTGAGTGACTAACACTTGCACTTTTACTTTCAAAAGTAGCATTTCTAGGGGCTTTTCCCTTAAAAGGGACTCACTGAAGTCAGTGTATATCAGTTGGGCAGGTTTCCGCTGTAATTTTTCTTGGTGCACAAGAGCAAATTTTCTTTTTCTCCCACAGTATTAAAAAAATATATATATAAATATATATATAATATATATATAAATATATAAAGATATATATTTATATATATTATTATCGATATATATTATTTAAAAGATATATATATTAAGAGTACAAGGTTAAAATATGTGTCCATCTCTATATCATTGTTTTCAAGCATGTGGTGAAGATAGTGCTACGACATGTTGGAAGGCATAGTAGGGGCAAAGGCTTGAAGCAAGCTTTCATTGGGGGCTTGCTCTGTCACATACAGCATTTACCCTGGACGAACATGCCTGGGATTGCCTGTTAGCTGCCCCAGAAGGATAAGAGTTGGAGCACAGCAGAGGTCCCAGGGTCGTCCAGGCCAATCAGCTGCCCATAGATTCTGGAGAATAGTGATTATTGTCTTAATCCACTGAGTGTTTATAGTTTGCTGTGCAGCATTCTTCGGCATACAGCAGTTACTGACTTAATAGTCACACCGTGTCACATCGCATCACGTAGAACAACTTATGTTGGTTTCTATTCTTCATTTATTGAATTTTTAATTAAGCTCAACCCAGATACCAAAGAACCATCACAGGAAACTGTGACATCATAGAAAAAATTGTACATAAAAGAGGAAAAACATAGAAAAACCAGCTAGATGACTCCTGCTGTCTTTTCTATCATATAACTTTTGTTTAATACACTATTAAAAATGAATCAATAAATCATACCACTGTGCTTGTGCTCAGAGCATTCTTTGAGAGACACTGTTGATACCGCATTCTGGCCCCCACCCACACAGCTCCTTCTTCTAAGGTAATTTCAGTGGATCCTTGAGACCTAGCTATGGCCAATAAAGATGTAAAAGTAGAAATATCTGGATGCAGGGAGGTTAAGATACATTTTTAAAATAAAAATACTCAGATGGTATGACCCTTCAGCCACTCCCTTCCTGCGTAGAATATAAATACCGTTATGATGGACAGAAGTACAGTGGGCATTTTTGCGACTTGAGTTGACATATGAAGAAAAAAACAAGAAATGTATAGAGAGACTGAATCTGCCATCATTGAGTTTCTGAACCAGTGCAAGCAGCACCCTGTTTTCCTGGCTCCCAGTTATATCTGGAAAATAACCTCTTCCTTAAGTCAATCCTCTGTTCCTTGCAGTATTTGTCTCTCTGTTGTACTTACATAAGTCAAAAGGAAAAGTCAAGATATACTATGACCTAGAGTCCTCATGTTAAGCTTATTAGTGTTGTTATTCTCAATTACCAAAATCATCATTATATAGTAACTATCACTACCAAATCCCCCAAAACCTTTATTAAAACCTAAAAATAAAGGCATTAATCCTTGAATTAAATTGATTAAATTCTAAATTTTTACTGTATTCAAAGAAACAAAAGATGCTTTAAGATTAGGATCTATACCCTTGGTGAATGAACAAAAGAAAATTTTCTAAAGTAATTAAAGATGAAATGCTTTTGAAAAGGTTATCCATATATCAAAAGCTCAAAACATCAATATCAAGTGGTTAGTAAAATTTAGGCATATGTAAGATACAATTAACTTGTCTTCAGAGTATTACAGGTTCTCCTGTAGGCCTAATTGTGCACTTTTTCCACAGCTTTCTTATATTCACAGTAGAGATTAGGAAATCGTTAGCTTAGTCATTAATTGGTAAAGATTTCTTTCCACCAGTGAATTTTCATTGAATATTAACACATGATTAACCCCACCTCACGTATAAAGAGAAATGATGTGAAACCATGTGAAACCCTGGAAATATTCTATGCCTATTGAAACCTACTAAATAATTCTAGATCATGGATGCAATGCCTTTGCTCAGAAAACTATGTCCTTCCATTTCATGATATAAACATGAGTAATGGCACCCCACTCCAGTACTCTTGCCTGGAGAATCCCATGGATGGAGGAACCTGGTGGGCTGCAGTCCATGGGGTCGCTAAGAGTCGGACACGACTGAGCGACTTCACTTTCACTGTTTCACTTTCATGCATTGGAGAAGGAAATGGCAACCCACTCCAGTGTTCTTGCCTGGAGAATCCCAGGGGCAGGAGAGCCTGGTGGGCTGACATCTATGGGGTCACGCAGAGTCGGACACGACTGAAGTGACTTAGCAGCAGCAGCAGCAATGCAATTACAGGGCTTATATACCTCACTTCAAGAATAGGCCAGTAAAAACCAACTTGATCCTTTTTTTTTTTTTCTTGAAGTCACTGAAATAGCTCAGAATTTAAGTTACATATATCATGTATATTTGTTTGATACCATAAGGTTTTCATCTAAATTCAAAACCTAACTCTTTTTGGATATATTTGAACATTTTTATTGCATTTAGTAATGAGACTTGAATCCTGATAAGCTAGAATGTGTGATGTGGCTGGATCATACCAGATAGGTTACTTCTGAAATTAGTTTGAATCAATAATCCAAAAACTAGTGGATGGTGGGGAGACAGTAAAACCTATTTTGCTTTAGTTCTGCTGTGAAATAAAATCAAAACCATCAAAATGAAAACTCTCTTCATCACAAATATAATTTGCAATCTATACTAGAGATCCAGGGGGAGTAGATAACAGCTAAAATAGACAGATAAGGCCAAATGAAGGAGCTAAAAGCAAAAGGAAACTAGTGATAAAAACAGAATATAGGCCAGCAGGCAGCCCCACCAGCACAGGGAAAATGTGCATAAGCACATTCGGGAACCAGCCTCCAATCATG
This sequence comes from Bubalus kerabau, assembly GCF_029407905.1. Taxonomy (NCBI): domain Eukaryota; kingdom Metazoa; phylum Chordata; class Mammalia; order Artiodactyla; family Bovidae; genus Bubalus; species Bubalus kerabau. The sequence continues at coordinate 48,547,578 of NC_073629.1, forward strand.
GACGCCTGCTGAACACAAGGCTTCCTTTTCATTAATGTGCTAGAAAAACAGAGGGTTTACTTGTCCTGTGCCAGAGAGATACAAGACGAGTACCTCGTCAAAGAAGTCTTTTTTGTTTTTCCTTTAAAGAGAATAGCAGGGCCTGATGGTGGAGAGGAAGGAGGCAGAAGAGGAGGCACTCCTGGCTTGATCTGCCTCCCCATTGGCAGTTCGGGAACAACTAGGAAAATGAAACAAAAAACGTACTTTATCTGGAATCCCCCAATGATGAAACACCGAGGCAGGGGAAGGAGATGGTGGTATGAATAATAAGAGACTCTCCCAGGCCTTTTTGCTCTGCTTGTGGAAAGCTGTGGAGCATGCTAAGTCTGTTCAGTCGTGTCTGACTCTTTGTGACCCTTATAGACTGTAGCCCACCAGGCTCCTCTGTCCATGGGATTCTCCAGGCAAGAATACTGAAGTGGGTTGCCATTTCCTTCTCCAGGGGATCTTCCCAACCCATGAATCAAACCCACGTCTTACATCTTCTGCATTGGCAGGCAGGTACTTCACCACTAGCACCACCTGGAAAGCTGCCACTTCTGTGTTATTCCTTGTCACCAAATCTAAAGGATGGTCCTTCTGAGCTGTTGCTTCCTGTGGATTCACATTCTTAAGGGTATTTGCTCCAAAGATGCCATCCCTGCCTCTTCCCAGTCACGACTGATGGATATTGAAGTGCTATGTAAAAATCGGAGCATTAAAAGGCCATTCCAGAATTAATTCTCAGGGGGGACCATTCAGAAGAGAAGGGAAGGGGAATCTGGGTATAGCTCTCCTTTTCTTTCTGCCTTCTTGTATCAATCTAAGCTCTTTGAATGAAGCAGGAAAAAGCCACGGGCTCAAGAAGTACTTAGTAGGCAGACCAGTGTCTCCACATGTATATGTATTTTTGTTATTTTCCTTTTGAAAGGAAAAATTGAGCTTTGAATAGCCAGGAGAGGCTTGTTATGATGTGGTCGCTCAGTATCTTTATTCAGTTTCATCTTTCTCTCCATCATTAGCCTCTAGAATTCCAGCAGACCAAACTCTTTGCTTTTCTCTGAAATCCACTCCATCTCTTCTGTTTGGGCATTTACTGACCTCTGAGAAAACCTGCCTTTCACCCTCTATCCTGCCACACCACGCTTCTGAGAAGATTCTAGAAAACTCCCTGCACACAAGAAGATTGTGGTGCACTCTCCTCTCTGCGTCTTTAGCCTTTTGAGAATGCATTGATTCGAGCAGTTTCACAGGTCGGCTTACTAGTCTTTTTCTCAAAAGACCATAAGTGACTTGAAGACAAAAACTTTATCTGTTCATCTTTTTATTCTGAATGAAAAACACATAATAGGTACTCCAAAACATCCACTCTTTAGAGAACTAAGAGTTACTTTTCCCTCTTTTTAGGTTATTGTTGACATCAGCTCTCTTCTCAGCTTAAAAAAAAAAAAATGCTTGTTGATTAAATCCAGTTGATAGAACCCATTCTTCACCTCTGATGTTTAACTTGGTAAGTTCTCTACCTATGTTAAGACTGTAGAAATAGCTTTTGATAATAGTTCAGGATAATTTTCCAGATGATGTGTTTTTTGGGACAGACTCTGACTTATCAGTTTGTCTCATTGTATTTAAATCATATTTTTCCTCAATAAAAGAGCTATGGCGTGGGATCAGGAATGTAACAAAAATCTCATTCCTACAGAAAAAGAAAGCCTTCAAGTGAAGACACAGCATAGAGTCCTGCCTTTGAGGTGTTAATAATGTCATTGTCTGTTCTGCAATGTCCAGTCCAGAGCAGTGGATCTGACCCCCCAGAGAAGACAGTCCAAATGTGTGCTTGCTTTAGTCTAGGGTCCTTCAAATCAGCCAGCTCTCAGTCTCCTAAACACTGACCCCCAGGGAAAGTGATGCAGCCTGGTCGCCATCAGATTATCACTTCTGTGACCAGGAAGTCTAATGGGGTCAGTTTGATTTTCATTTCACTGTTTCCTTTTTGTAGAAAACAAAGGGAAAAAAGGTTTTAATCATGCCTCCATTTACATTATACAAGAGCCTCATGGGGGTGCAATTTTCTCTCTTTCATTGAGCATCAGTTCTATTTTTCATCTGGATCAAGAATTAACCCAGGAGAATAAGTATTTTCATTTGAATCAAATACATTAAATCAAGATGACTAATATTAAGCCAATGCTTGGAAAAACCAGTGTCAGGAAAATCTGGTGTTTGGCTCCTCACCATGTTTAATATGAGCAAGTAATAACACACTCCAGTATTCTTGCCTGGAAAATTTCATGGACAGCGAAGCCTGGTGGGCTACAAACCATGGGGTCGCAAAGAGTCAGACAGGACTGAGCGAAAATGCCTAAGGAAACAAACCTTCCTTGGCATAGCTGGGACCAGCGCTATTGTTTCATGGAATGAGCATGGATTCTCCACAGGATGAGGTTAGTGAAATAAAGTGGTCATTTCTAGTGACATCTGGCAGCAGCCCCCAGAATTCCAGTCTCTAATCAGAAACTAACGAAGATGGCTCTGCAGCCTGGCAGGCCCCAAAGTCTCAGTTTTCTCCTTTTCCAGCTCATCTGGCTCAAGAAGTGTCAGGAAAGCAGCAGCATCTCTCCCTAATGGCACGGCTAACAGACACATTTTTCAATTGAAATGTTGCCAGCTGACTGTATTCCTCCTTCTTCCAATCCCAACATAAAAATAATGTACAAATTTTTTTAATGAAGCATTGACCTAACAAGTAAATATTGGTCTGATCATGTCAACTGAAATGGGAGTTGAAATGGGGGTTGGGAAGAAGTCTCAATAAATAGCAAGGATGGTGGCCCTAAATCCATTATCCAAGCTACTTGGGAGTCTACACCTTAAAAAAAAAAAAAAATCCACCTTCTGATTTCCCAAATTCCTTTCCTCCTGCATGTCAGAGCAGAGTTTATGTGGAACAGATGGTTTCCATGTACACACCCTATACTCACTGTCGTGCCAAGCTTATGCTTCCTTCACTTTCTTCATGAAAACAGGCATGCTGAAAATATGTTTGCCGGTGGCACGGAAATGCTGTGCACATTTTAGCCGTCATGTCAAAGCAGGAAAAATCAGAGCCATAACAAGTAAAAACAAAAACCACTGAAAAGTAATTTTTCCTCCACCAGGCAATAGTCATTTTCAAGCCAGAACATGGTACATCATCAATGCTTTGTGTTGAGCTCCATTCAAAGAAAAGAGGGGTGGGTATGATGGGCATCAAGACAGAAAAACCTTGGAATAGTTTTTTAGAAAACAAAGGGTTTTCAGTTCTTGTCAATTTCAGACAGGAGGCCTCTGATTCCATAGTGAGGGAAGCAGAAAAGGGCTGGCTTATGAAATGTTGTCTACTTTTGTGCTTAAGTATCTGCACAGAAAAGTGAAATTTTCCTCTTTTTTTGCTCTAATGTTTTATACCATGTAAAGTATCACCTAATAGGTGGTTGAGATTCATGAATTAAGTAAATATTACAAATAACAAAGCAAAAAAATAAAATGTTAAAAAGTTGAGTCCTTAAGCTATTATTTAGCTTGCTAAACTACATCATCTATGAGTCTGTTTTTAGACTGCCTCCTTATATTTTGGATTATTCTGAAGTTAACAATGAGGATCTTAAAAAAAATTAGGCATCTCTATTCTCTTATCTTACACAGTAAATGCTCATTCAAAGGAAGCATTGTCTTAAACATCATATCAGCATAATACACAAGGCAAATTCCTTTCCATGAGTCATTTAATCCCATGAGTCATTAACCTATCATAATATTTAGAGTTGGAAAAAATCTTAGAAATTAATTGATTTACTTCTAAAAAATGAGAATTGGACTTCCCTGGTGGTCCAGTGGTTAAGAATCCACCTGCTGATGCAGGGGACACAGGTTCAGTCCCTGGTCCAGGAAGATCTCACATGCCATTAAGCAACTAAACCTGTGCGCCAAAATTATTGAGTCTCTGCTTTAGAGCCCAAGCTTTGCAACAAGAGACGCCTCCGCAATGAGAAGCCTGCACACGGCTATGAAGACACAGTACAGTCAAAAATAAACAAAATTTAATTTTTTTTCTAAAAGTTAAAAAAATTAAAAAATGATAATTTATTCCACTGAATTATAAGCAACAGGCTATTCACATATAACATTTCTTGAACTAATGAAATAAAACTTGTACTCATCCAGAAATATCCATTCATCACCTTCTGAAAATCAAATCCCTTTTGAGCACTAAAAATATAAAGAGGAATAATGAAGAAGTTCATGCCCTTAAGGTAGCTCACAGCCTAGTTAGGGAGCTTGACAAATCAACACTTTTCAGTATACTCTTTATTTTTCCTTAGGACCTTTGCCTAAGCTTATAATTATAGATTTATTAGTATAATTATCTGTTTAATTACTCTCTCCTCTGTTAAAATGCAACCTTCAGGAGAAAAAGGGCTAACTCTGTTCAGCAATTATGTCCAGAGCCCAGACAGCATCTCAAACACATAATAAATATGTGTTGATTCAATGTGAATGATTGATTACCACCTTTTGAAGGGCACTTTAGCCATATGAAACGTAAATGGGATAAGGATGCTCCAGGTGAACAAGCAACATCTGAAGAGGCAGGATGTTAAGGAGCCACCAGTGTTTTGGAAGGTGGGAGGAAGCTTGGAAGGAACTTAGAACTGAAATTTGAGGAGGCCAAGACATAAATGGTCTGGATTATGAAGAGCCTTTACGTTGTGCTAAGGAATTTAGATTTCCTTATCATTATGAAGAGTACCAACCTGTTAACAGATTTCAAGAATGAGAATGACATCATCGACTCACATCTTGGAGGGACTGGGCTGGCAAGGCTGTGGAACATGGGAGGGAGGAGGGTCAAATAGAAGCTATTATGGTGCATAAAGGTGATGAATGTGAGTGTAGAAAGGAGCGGGTTTTTCAACGAGTAATAATGATCATATCTGGGAGACACAAGGATTCATCATCATCTCCCAGATTTCTAGCTGGGGCGATTGCCAGAACTAAAATTGTGATATAACAAGTACCATAGGAAGCTATTCTGTTTCTTGGGGAGGAGGTTATATTGAGGTTCTCTTTGAACATGTAGGAGGATGGCATTATATAATTCTGAGTTCAATAAAGAAATTTAGGAGTGATCAATATATAGATAATAATTAAAACCTGAGCAGGAATGATTTCCCCCAAAAAACCACATGTAGAATGAGAAAATAAGAGTGCCAAAGAAAGAAGAAGATAGTTGCTAAGAGATTAAGGAACAATCACAGAGTTAGGGAAAAAAGCAACAGAACAATATCATGGAAATCCATGAAAGAATTCCCAAAGACAGAGTACAAGAACAAACCACTTATCTGTCAGTATGGCAGAGCAGAAAGGTAAGACCAGGGCTGGAAAATCCTTGTTACTATATTTAGAATGTAGGTCATAGGTGATTTGGACTAGAGCCATTGAGAGGAGTGAGAAAAGTGGAAGCTAGAAAACCTTTTACTTCAGGGCCAGCCCTGTATAGTATAATTTTGTCTATTCATTATTCTGAATCAAGTTTTCCCTTCACATAGATGGTTAAATATCTGGGGAGGAAGGAAGTGCAAATTTTATGAGTTTCAATGAAGAACTATAGTAAATATTTTATTTTGTTTCAACAAATATTTATCAAGCATCTGCTATGTGTCAAGTTTTGTGCTAGGAGTTGCAGACACAAAGATGAATAAGCCATGATCCCTACCCCCAGGGGATTCAAAATATATTTAGGGAGACTCAAATACACACTTCAATATGGTAAGTGCTATACTAAAGGTATGTATAGAGGCTATGGTAACACAAAAGATAAATAATTGGTTTTGCTCAGGCTAGTTGGGAATGGAGGTTGCAAAGAAAGGGCAGTTTTAACAGGACCTTGAAGAAGCGGTAAGATGATATGGGCATACCCCTGTTTAGTGCAGGGTGTATGTTTCTGAAAATGCACAAACTAACGAATGATTAAATAATAAGAGCTGTCTTTGTGGCACAGTCCCCATGGAACTGCATACCAAGCATCATACACTGAACCAGCTATGGAACTCTCTTTAAATTCCCTCAAGCATGACAAGTGGCAAGACATAATTTCATTCACATGCAGTTCCTACAGTAGCAGATCAATCTTACCAAGCCATAAGGATCTTTAAGACATAAATAAGATAAAAGTACTTCTTCTGATCTAACTATGGATCTGTACTTTCTAATTCATTGACTATTACCCTGAATGTACTTCATGGTGTAGTTTCTTGGCAATTTTGCAGCACCCCCAATAACATTTACTTGTATTCATTTGTCAGCTATGAAGGGTCAAAGTTGTTCACTAAGAGAGGCCAAGGAAGAGTAAAAGTGGAATTAAAAATGAAGTACAGCACCATGAAAACTGAAGCAACCTCTGAAAGGCTCCTTACTGCTCACTGGCTAAGAGTCCAGACTGATCGTCAGTCTACTGAACTGGCTGATCCATCACACTATGTTAATACATTAGATAGATGGATAGATAGATAGCATAGATGTGTGAACATATAATATATTTTTGAGGTAAAGAGCACTATTACGAATATGTGTTATATAGGGCAGCACTAAGTGAAAAAAAGGCTCCAAATGAACTCATCTACAAAACAGAAAATTACAGATGTAGAAAATAAGCTTATGGTTACTGGGGAGTAGAAAGGGAGAGATAAATTGGAAGACTGGGATTGGCACATACACACAACTATAAATAACATAGATAACTAATAAGGACCTACTGTATAGCTCAGGGAACTCTACTCAGTACTCTGTAATGACCTATATGGGAAAATAACCTAAAAAAGAGTGAGTATAAGTATTACAGATTCACTTTGTTGTACAGTTGAAACTAATGCAATATTGTAAATCAACTATATAACCCAACAAAATTTTAAATAAATAAATAAAAGCTGATAACACTTAAAAACAAAGACTATGAAAAAGAATTATATATGTAAAAAAATTAAAAATAAAAAAATCAAATTTGACTTCATTAGATGTGAAAAAAGTACATCTCAGTATATATAAGCATATGGATTCATGAAAGTATATGGGTAAGAAATTTGAAGTGACTAAAGTGGAGTGTGGATGGCACTGAGGAGTGAGAGATAAAATTGGAAAGGTTAAATTCTGTATAATTTGTGAATGCCACACTGTATGTTATAATAAAAAGTATGCACTATATTGAGCCTCCCTGGTAGCTCAGCTGGTAAAGAATCCTGCTGCAATGCAGGAGACACCACTTCAATTCCTGGGTCAGGAAGATCCCTGGAGAAGGGACAGGCTACCCACTCCAGTATTCTTGGGCTTCCCTGGTGGCTCAGATGGTAAAGAATCCACCTGCAATGCGTGAGAACTGGGTTCAATCCCTAGGTTGGGAACTCCAATCCCCTAGAGAAGGGCAAGGCAACTCACTCTAGTACTCTTGCCTGGAGAACGTCCATGAACAGAGGAGCCTGGTGGGCTACTGTCCATGGGATCGCAAAGAGTCAGACACGACTAAGCACGGCACAGCATGCACTGTGTTATACAGAAAGAAGCAGGCTCAAATTTTAAAAAGAAAAATAACACAATCACTAACACTGATGGAAATATGGAGACAATTCTGGAGACTGGACAAGCTGAAGGCCGGGAGATCAATGGGAGACTGAGAGACCCAGAATAGCAGGGTTGAAATAGACAAGGGTTAGATCACTGGATGTCCAGGAGATAAGAGCTCCTCTTCATAAGGTCATTGAAAGTCAAAGATTCCCAGCAGTGGTGCTGGGGAGCAGTCCACTGCAGCCTCGAATGGGCAGTGGCAGGAAGAGGAAATGGTTTTAGGAGTCATCTTCCAGGCCCTCTTTGTTCATATAAAGCAAGAACCACCAAGTTTAAGAAACAAATTATTTCTAAATGGTTCATGCCTTCTGAGTTTCCTTCTTCTCCTTCCCCTCGCTCCACTAGATAAAACTACCCTCCTGAATTTGTGTTTATCATTAATTTATTTTCCTTTTAATATAAATATTCATTGTTCAAGAATATATATTATTTTTCTGAAAATTTTAGTACTTTATATCAATGGTGTCATGCTCTATGTTTTTAACTTACCTTTTTTTTTTTTTTAAGGAAGTCTTCTTACCTCAACATAACCATCCATCCTGATTAATTGTTACCTGTATTGTTACCTTGCTTTATTTTTACTATCATTCTATTGTATCCAAAACTATTTCTAGAATTTTTAAATTTACTTTTTAACTTTATAAAAAAAATACATGAGCATTAACCCTTACAGTACACATGCCATAAACTAATTTTAAATGGATTGTTTTTTAACAATGAAAATGAGAAAACAGCATATCAAAATTTGTAAAATACAGTTAAAGTAGTACCAAGAGGGAAACTTATACCACTATATGTATATGCTAGCAAAAAGGAAAGTCTAAACTTAGCTATTTCAGTTTTACCTAAAAAGACTTCTTTAAAAGGGATAATGAAACCCTAAGTAAGCTGAAAAAAAGGGACTTTTTAAAAGTCTTGAAACACTTACACATAAAGGTTATTTACTGTAGCTTACTTACTTATAAAGCTACAGTAATAAAGACAGAGTAGCATTGGAGTCAAGATAAACAAATAGACCAAAGAGACAAAGTAGAGTCCAGAAAAAGAGTCACAATCAAGCCAATTGATTTCCGAACACAATCAAAGGAAAATCAGTGGGAAAAACATCTTTTCAAAAATTGGTTCTACAAATATTAAATATACATATGGAAAAAGAAGAAGGAGGAGAAGAAAAGGGGAGGGGAGGGAGAGAAGAATGATACCTGCCATAGAAGAAGTTCGGTCCACACCTCTGCTGCTGCTGCTTAGTTGCTCAGTCGTGTCTGACTCTGTGCGACCCCATGCACTGCAACCTGCCAGGCTCCTCTGTCCATGCGATTTTCCAGCAAGAGTACTAGAGTGGTCTGCCATGTCCTCCTAATCCATACCACACAGCATATAAAAAAAATAAACTCAAAATTAATTTTAGACCAAGATAAAAAACTAAAACCATAATCCTTCCAGAAAAAAAAAAGCTAGACAATCTTTGTGATATTGGATTAGGCAAAGATTTCTTAAATATACTCAAAAAGCAAGTATATAAAAGAGAACTTTGATAAACTGAATTTCACCAAATTTTAAATGTACTCTCCAAAAGACTCTGTTAAAAGAATGAAAATACAAGACACAGTTTTGGAGAAAATATTTACAAATCATGTATCTAATAAAGAACTTTTTTATCTGGAATAGATAAGATTTTTTCAAAACTCAAGAAGAAAGAAAACAACCTAAAAAAATTCTTAAAGCATTTGAACAGACACTTCAATAGGGAAGGTATATGATGACCACTAAGCACTAGTCAAGGCTATGGTTTTTCCTGTGGTCTTGTATGGATGTGAGAGTTGGACTGTGAAGAAGGCTGAGCGTCGAAGAATTGATGCTTTTGAAGTGTGGTGTTGGAGAAGACTCTTGAGAGTCCCTTAGACTGCAAGGAGATCCAACCAGTCCATTCTGAAGGAGATCAGCCCTGGGATTTCTTTGGAAGGAATGATGCTAAAGCTGAAACTCCAGTACTTTGGCCATCTCATGCGAAGGGTTGACTCATTGGAAAAGACTCATGCTAGGAGGGATTGGGGGCAGGAGGAGAAGGGGACGACAGAGGATGAGATGGCTGATGGCATCACTGACTTGATGGACGTGAGTCTGAGTGAACTTTGGGAGTTGGTGACGGACAGGGAGGCCTGGCGTGCTGCGATTGATGGGGTTGCAAAGAGTCGGACATGACTGAGCAACTGAACTGAACTGAACTGAAGCACTTGCTGTTTTAAAATGGTATAAAACTACTTTGGAAAACAGTTTTTCAGTTTCATAGTCATAGATATTGTATATTTTATTACTTAAAATTCTATGAAATAAAAGCTAATTTATAGTGACATCAAGCAGATCAGCTGTTGTTTGGACTAGGGTAAGTAGGTAAAGGACAAGAGAAATGGCGGGCAGGAACATGAGGAAAACATCGGCAGTGATGGATATGTTTATTATCTTGATCATGATGATGCCTTCATGGAATATGTATGCATCAAAACTTACCAAATTGTAAACTTTAAACATGTGCCATTTGTTGTATGTAGATTAATCCTTAATAAAGTTGCTAATAAAACAGTTCCCATTTTGAGAGTATATTTGTCTCCATTATGAAGACATTTATTCTTCCATCTAACATTCTAGTTCCCTTAAACTTTCCATTGAATGTTTAGAAGCCATGTGATGCGTTGCACAGTTGATAATTATCAGGTACTCCTGTTTAATTGAAGTATACATTATTATTCAGTGTGCTGCAGTGTGCAGGGCCTGACAAAGGTCCTTAAAGATCAATACCTCAGTTTTCCACTGTAACAGGATATTCAGCTTGGTGTATGGCTTCCCAGAATAAAGAACACATCTCCCAGCTTCTTTTCAGCTTCAGGCGTGGCTATTTAATAAAGGAGTGACAAATGGGTGTGAATGCAAACAAAGCCTATAAGTTTTTCTTTAAAGAGAAACGCTATCTTTATTTCCTCCTTTCTAACACCCTGTTGTTTGAAAGGATAGTTGGTGTCAAATAGTTTTGCACCATATGGTAGAGAGGGCAACAAGATGGGAGAACCTTGGATCCTTGTACATCTTGGTGGGACAAAGCTGTCACATTAGCTCTGGAATTTCTACCTCCAGATTGTTATCAGAGAAAGAGAAACAAATGTACTTACATATTGTCCATACCACTGTGATTCGGGTCTCTATTTTCTGCAAAACCTACATGCTAACTGTCATAAAATTTGACACCTGTACTGAAGTAGCTTCCATAATAAACTCTAAAATACAAGATGATCAGAAGATTCAAATATCAAAATCAGAATTTCAAATATCAGAATCTGGAAAGGCGATAAGTGCTTTGTTCTTTAAACAAGTGTTTACACTTCAGCCTGTGTTTAGAAAGCAATTTCCTGAAAGGTGTAGCAATAGGAAGAAATGTAGGGAAAACTCCAAATGGTGGTGTACAACGATTACTTCTCACTTTCAACAAAGTTCTGTAAAAGAGAGATACAGGCTTATTCAGTCTGCAAGTAGAGATGGAGAAGAACAGAAATCTGAGGAAAAAAGAGAAGTGCTTGTTGCCTATGGCCTTCAGTAAGTAGTAGATTTATAATCTGGCTATTTTGAAACTTATACGGCTGTATAGGCCAACGTTTTTTGTTCCCAGGTGTAAACTGTTACAAGTGACAGAGTCAACACTGAAAGACACATGGCTTGTAGAATTTTCAACTTATCTAATATTTGAGGCAAGTAAGTACTGGTCAGAGCCACAAAAAATGTGTCTTCATAAAATAGAAGATTCATGAGTAATTTTGCAAAAAGCATCTATGATATTTTTGCAATGTCTGTATAATCAAGTAAAAGGAAAATTAAAATTAAAAACTAAATAAGTAATATTGAGAGTAATTCATGTGGTTGTTTTCCATGTAGTATTAACTCATTTAATATTTTAACTGAAGGGTTTTGCTTTATTAATGCATTGTGTTTGGAGCCCAGCAGTATAAATTATAACATTTTACAATACCTAAACTCTGATGAAATTATTAAAGTGTCATAACAAGTCGAGTAGAAAAATCATAGACAGACTATTAATGTTTCAATAGTTCTAGTTCATAAGGGAATGCTAATCCCACTGAAGTACAGAAGTTATGGTTATTATGATTAACAACATATAAGAAAAGAAATAGGAATGTGAAATTCATATTAAAAGCATGATATAAAATGCAATTATTATAAATTGACAGTGATTCATGCCATAAAATTTAAGCTAACTTTCCTAGGAAGCCATTACCTAGTGAGTCTGAACATTTATATGAATATTTTTTTCATAGGGAGAGTACCTGACACTCCCATTTTGATTAACCTCACCACTAGGTGCTTACTTCAGGATGAAGAAAGCTCTGTCAATGATGCTCCCAGATCTCTGAACTTTTCCACCATTTTCAGGAGCCTCCCTTTTGCCCTCCCTCTCTTCTTTCCTTGAGAGGACTTCTCATGCAACTGGAGTAGCTTTGTTCACAGGCTCAGGGAGCAGGAGTACTAGGAGTTTATGACCATGAAAAGGTTCTTAGCCAGCAACTGACCTGAGAGGGCAGATGAAATTCCCGCTTCTTGGTACTACAAAGGTATAACTCTGATGCATAACTTCACTTCAGAGAAGCCATCACTGGATAAGGAAGAAGTAACCCTCCACAGCACTCGGCCTGGGATTCCCTCCTTACTTGGCTACTACCCCCTTTCCCTCTTATTTTTCAACTCCTACTTTGCTGCCTTCTCCTAGAAGCACTTCCTTCCACTCTTACTTCTCCTCTCACTCCTACTTTTTCTTTTGCAAATTCTTTCTTAAAGTAAGGAACAATGTGACTGAACCAGATCCTCTTATCAAGTATAGCACCGAGTACATTCTTGTATTTTGTCTTCTCTGCAAAATGGTTAAAAGGCATTTGTAGGAAAACTAATTTATCAGTTATTCTACAATGATAATGTTGCCAAAATGAACTTGGGTCTGCTCACCTGCTTTATAGTAAAGCTAGTTTCCTGGCATTGGGTTGTGATGAAGTTGTATACAGCCTTTATTTGCAAGGCTCTAAGCAAGGAAAATGGGCAGTTCATGCTCAAAAGATCTGAACTCCCAGATGGCTTTCAGGGAAATATTTTTAAAGGCAGCATATAGAGTGAAGATAACAGGGTGCATGACTTTCTTCTGATTGGTTGGTGGTGTGGTACTGGGCTGATGTTTCAGGAATCTTAATCACCAACCTTCTAGTTCCATCCAGTCTGGGTTTTACATGCTCCTCATGGTCAGCATGTAGTCATCATCCTCCACCTGGTTGGTGGTCTTAGTTCCTGAAAAACAACTCAAAGGTATGTGTCAATTTGTTAGGTACATCTCTTGAGGAGGAACTAGGACTCGATCACTGAACTGTTCTCATTACTTTTCTTGTTTAACTGCTTTTCCTTTGTCTCTGCCTTCCTTCGTTTCCCTAATTAGTAACTGCTTGAATCTGCTCTTTGCAACTCAGAGAAAACCTAGGAGACTAAAGCTTTTTCTCCACAAACCAGAAATAGGTGACATGGAGGAGCTTTTGTACTGGGGGGATCCCACAGGGCCCTGTTCAATTTCAATTCCCTCTTTTCTTTAATATTCTTCAATCCTGAAGGGAACGGGGGCAGGACAAGAAATGGAACAAAGTTTTGGATAGTTAATCATAAGCTTGGCATGGGAACTGGGTTTTACGAGGACTCAATTTCAATAAGAGGAATGCAAACTGCATATATGCCATGCTGCTGCTGCTACTGCTGCTAAGTCGCTTCAGTCGTGTCCAACTCTGTGAGACCCCATAGACGATGGCCCACCAGGCTCCCCCATCCCTGGGATTCTCCAGGCAAGAACACTGGAGTGGGTATATATGCCATAGCCTGTAACATAGCATAATGCTCTAAACACCATTTATCACTTCATCTTGGATAGCTTATTTCCTCTTTTCTTCAGAATCCAAAAGCTGTAACAATATCCAAACATACTACTTATTTGACTCAGATAGCATTAAAAGCTTCAAGATTCTGTTTTAAAATTATCTTCTTTATAAATATTTAATATCACAAATACATTTTGAAAATATGAGAAAATATGTGATATGGATCAGCAATAATCAAATAAACATAAAACACCAATATGGAATTCACACTAAAAAGAAGATGGAATGGAGACTGCATTTTCACATCAGGTCTCAAGCAATTACCTGGATCTTTTGGGTACAGGAAACACCATTCCTTACAGGTCAATTATGAATGCATAATAATAAGAACAATTTGGTATAAATGTGTATACAAGTCGTAGAAAAATTTATTGACAGCATAGTTTTTTTGTTGTTCTTTCTTGGAATATCACTAATTTGGGGGCAGGGGAGAAACTGAGTTACTGGCTTGGAGATAGTCAGCTATGTTACTATTTCAGTTCTCTCAATTGTCTCCAAATACTTATAGGAAAATCTGTCAAAGAGTTGAAGATTATTTCTACAAATGAGATATAGAAGGATGCTGGAACAAAGTGATTAAGAACACAGAATTTCAACTATCAATGGAATTATTATCATACACTTACATTCTCTGGTGCTAATTACACACCTTGCAACACACCCCCAGGTGGCACTAGTGATAAGGAACCTGCCTATCAATGCAAGAGACAAAAGACACGTGGGTTCAATCCCTATGTCGGGAAGATCCCCTGGAGGAGGGCATGGCAACCCACTCCAGTATTCTTGCCTGGAGAATCCTATGGACAGAGGAGGCTGGTGAGCTACAGTCAAGAGGTCACAAAGACTTGGACATGACTAAAATGACTTAGCACACATGCACACAACACACAGGATTATTTATTTAGATCCTCCAGCTCAAATCTTACTAAGAAAGTATTCTGTAAGATGTTATAGAAAAACCCAAACAAACTTTTTGACCCACTCAATATGCGGAATAAACCCATGCCAGGATTCTAGTCCAACCAAAACCCCTTGTAATCAGGCAAGAATGTTCTTCTTCCATCTCCCCACCCACAGTAACATACAGCCAATAACAAAACTGGTGTTGAGACTGGTACAGCACAAGCTTTATTCAATGACCAAAGAATGGAGATCAGAAAACATAGTTCACAAATCAACTTCACAACTCAGTTCTGGAGAAGATACCATACATAAGAGGGTCAAGGTAAAAGGGAGGGAATTGGAAAGAGTGGGAGGAATATTCACATCCAATAACAGGAGTGTGGCTTGGTGTCCGTTTGATACAAAAATCCTTTTAAGTCCTTGTATGGACTTTTCCTTTTGTTGTCATAGAAACTGTCAACAGTCATGTAGATGATGGGTGTGTCATTTATCATGCTAATGCATTCTGCTGACAAGTGCTCAGTCCTATTTGACTCTTTTTGGAACCCATGGACTGTGAGCCCACCAGGCTCCACTGTCCATGGGATTCTTCAGGCAAAAATACTGGAGTGGTTTGCCATTTCCTTCTCTGGGGATCTTCCCAACCCAGGAATTGAACCTGGGTCTGTTGCATCTGCTGCACTGGCAGGTGGATTCTTTACCACTAGCCTCACCTGGGAAACCCATGTTTCACATTACAGTGAGCATATAATGAGATTCAAGGTCTACTAGAAGTCAAAACTTTCTGCCATCTTGTGGCTAGTTGGTTCTGACCAGTTCTTGTTTTTCTCTTTGCAGCTTCCTCTGGAAATTTAGATAATAGCAATTGGTTTCCACTTGAGGGAGGGGCAGGGTATGATTCTGGGACAACTGCCTTGGTAAAAAATACCACCTCAGCTACAGCAGTGGTTTGTTGGACTATCCCATGCGAAAGTCCATTCTCCAGATCATTCTCAGGGGAAAGAAGAAAGCCCACTCAAAGTTCAGTAATAAGCCTGACTCCCCTAAAATAGTCTCCATCATGGGGTGAAGATCTATATTGTCTCTGGCTATCCCTCAAGACTGATTAGCTCTATATGGGGAATAGATTTCTTTTACCTTCAAAGATCTCCATTTTAACCACTTACTTATCTGCAAATATTAATAAATAGATCCTAATTCAAGTTCTCAATGGTCATTATAAACTGCTGTCTTCCCTTTCATTCTCTTTGTGATGAAATGTCAATTTTCTGTTTTCAGATCTGCTGTTGCATATTCTATACCTGCTGTTGTGTTATGTAGTAAATGACTGGTCATGTTTCCTCTTTCAGTTTGCCTCAGTATTATAATCAGATCAGATCAGTTTCTCAGTCGTGTCTGACTCTTTGCGCCCCCATGAATCGCAGCACACCAGGCCTCCCTGTCCATCACCAACTCCCGGAGTTCACTCAAACTCATGTCCATCGAGTCAGTGACGCCATCCAGCCATCTCATCCTGTCATCCCCTTCTCCTCTTGCCCCCAATCCCTCCCAGCATCAGAGTCTTTTCCAATGAGTCAACTCTTCGCATGAGGTGGCCAAAGTACTGGAGTTTCAGCTTCAACATCGTTCTCTCCAAAGAAATCCCAGGGCTGATCTCCTTCAGAATGGACTGGTTGGATCTCCTTGCAGTCCAAGGGACTCTCAAGAGTCTTCTCCAGCACCACACTTCAAAAGCATCAATTCTTTGGCACTCAGCTTTCTTCACAGTCCAACTCTCACATCCATACATGACCAAAGGAAAAACCATAGCCTTGACTAGACAGACCTTTGTGGGCAAAGTAATGTCTCTGCTTTTGAATATGCTATCTAGGTTGGTCATAACTTTCCTTCCAAGGAGTAAGTGTCTTTTAATTTCATGGCTGTAATCACAATCTGCAGTGATTTTGGAGCCCAGAAAAATAAAGTCTGACACTGTTTCCACTGTTTCCCCATCTATTTCCCATGAAGTGATGGGACCGGATGCCATGATCTTCATTTTCTGAATGTTGAGCTTAAAGCCAACTTCTTCACTCTCCACTTTCACTTTCATCAAGAGGCTTTTTAGTTCCTCTTCCCTTTCTGCCATAAGTGTGGTGTCATCTGCATATCTGAGGTTATTGATATTTCTCCCAGCAATCTTGATTCGAGCTTGTGTTTCTTCCAGTCCAGCGTTTCTCATGATGTACTCTGCATATAAGTTAAATAAACAGCCTTGACGTACTCCTTTTCCTATTTGGAACCAGTCTGTTGTTCCATGTCCAGTTCTAACTGTTGCTTCCTGACCTGCATACAAATTTCTCAAGAGGCAGATCAGGTGGTCTGGTATTCCCATCTCTTTCAGAATTTTCCACAGTTTATTATGATCCACACAGTCAAAGACTTTGGCATAGTCAATAAAGCAGAAATAGATGTTTTTCTGGAACTCTCTTGCTTTTTCTATGATCCAGTGGATGTTGGCAATTTGATCTCTGGTTCCTCTGCCTTTTCTAAAACCAGCTTGAACATCTGGAAGTTCACGGTTCACATATTGCTGAAGTCTGGCTTGGAAAATTTTGAGCTTTCCTTTACTAGCGTGTGAGATGAGTACAGGAAATGGTCAAATAAGAGATGGCAAGAGTGAATGTCGACATTCTAGGAATCAGTGAACTGAAATGGATTAGAATGGGTGATTTTAACTCAGATGACCATTATATCTACTACTGCGGGCAGGAATCCCTCAGAAGAAATGGAGTAGCCATCATGGTCAACAAAAGAGTCCGAAATGCAGTACTTGGAGGCCATCTCAAAAACGACAGAATGATCTCTGTTCGTTTCCAAGGCAAACCATTCAATATCACAGTAATCCAAGTCTATGCCCCAACCAGTAACGCTGAAGAAGCTGAAGTTGAACGGTTCTATGAAGACCTACAAGACCTTTTAGAACTTACACCCCAAAAAGATGTCCTTTTCATTATAGGGGACTGGAATGCAAAAGTAGGAAGTCAAGAAACACCTGCAGTAACAGGATTACAATAGTTGCTATTAAATCTTTGTTTATTGTTATTAATTTTTTTGAGCCCTAAAAATCTTCTTTAGACCTAAGAAGATTTTCTTAAGGTTGAATTTAACCTTTTAGCCCAAGGGAAAGAGATCTTGGACCAACTGCTATCCCAAGGGAAGGGGAAAAAAGTAGAGGACTTTACAAAAAGTTTTAACTTATGTTACCTAATTTAAAAGCCTAGAAAATACATCTTGTGTCAGAATGAATTAAAAGCTGAAGCCATTCCAAATTGTTTTGAGCCATGTTTTCACAATGTTAATTTATTTAAGCTGTTCAGACCTCATCTCAGATCACATCCATCATAATAATGCTAACACTCTTAGATCTAGGACACAATTTGTCATTTAAAAGAAATGCATGGAATGCTATATTTGAAACACCTTATTTTAAATCACAACAAATCTCTAAAGCAAATATCCCCTGCCTGGAGCTACATTTGTTAATTCTCCATTAAAATGCATCCTTTTCTCACTGTTCTAATGAGCATACCCACCCATTTACCATGAAATCATTATTAAATATTGATCAGAACCCTAGCCTCATCCAAAGGTATAGTATGTAGTTAATCATAGCTTCAAAGAGAAGCTTTTGTATTTTAAACACATTTTGGAACTTTCTAAGGCAGATCATGTAAAGATTAGTCCTTAGATTTTAAACTATGCCGTTAGCAAAATGAGGCTTATTTATCCATGATTTGTGCTATGAAAGATGGGACAATCTGAAGAATATATAAAAAGAAACACAGGAATAAAAATTTTCCTCTTTTTAGCTATTAGATTAAAAATAATTCATGACTCATTAAAGACAGTACTGAAGAATCACTCAACAGGGGACTGTTGTAATAGATAAAGGGACTACCTATCACCTATTGTGAAGTGATCATTCAACTCTGAGCACTAGAAAAAAGTAAGAGTTTATAGCTACGGGGTGGGTGTTGGGAGGGTTGGTGGATGGAGAATTGCTAAGAGAAAATATCAGGGGTGAGGAGGCATTCTGGATAAAGCAACCTCACAGAATTCTTGCTTTAGCAGGTCAGGCTGATCACACATGATCAAGGGTGGTGAAGGGTGAGAAATCCAATCAGGTATCAAGGACAGCAAAAGTGGCTGGATAGGATTCTTCCTAAAATTGGACAATGGAGAGATGAAAGTGTAGGAAGACAGCTTTAAGCTCTAATTCATAAAATTGAAACAGGCTGTCTTGGGTGGTGTAGTATATTTCCTATCTCCTGTGATTTTTTTTTTAATTTTATTTTATTTTTAAACTTTACATAATTGTATTAGTTTTGCCAAACATCAAAATGAATCCGCCCCAGGTATACACGTGTTCCCCATCCTGAACCCTCCTCCCTCCTCCCTCCCCATACCATCCCTCTGGGTCGTCCCAGTGCACCAGCCCCAAGCATCCAGTATCGTGCATCGAACCTGGACTGTGATTTTTAAATCTACGCCAGATAGCCACATGATGGGGAGGTTAAGGGTAGAGTGGACCTGCTAAATTTTAAATTTCTTTTTAATCACAAATGTCTATATTCTACCTAAATGTAACTTCTGACACCTATAGGTCTTTATTTCTCACAGTGTACACATTTTATATATTAAATAAATATACCTCTTTCCTTCTCTTAATGGTGAGATCACTATCAGATCCATCATTATTTATCTTGTTCATAGCAAATTAGCCCCTTATACACAGCAGGGGCTCCATAGGCTGTGTTTAAATAATTAAACATGCATTTCTATACTCACTGGTATGTTCTTTTCCAAAAATTACCCAGTCAAGCCCTTATATCAGGTGTCCCTGAGGTAATCATGGGCTGGTTATATTTTATGCCATTTAATATTTATATTATGAGTTACTACTAGCAGTTAGTTGATAAATTTTACACATGTATTTTAAAGAAGTTAATTCAGAATGATAGATGCTCAGCACAACCACTGGTGGAACCCAGATTATTGAAACTTTTCTCAAGATTTTTTTCTTGACTTCTAAAAGCTAAAATCAGAAAGAAAAAAAAAAAAAAAACACTATTTACTGTATACACTAATGCAGAAAGGGGGAAATAAGCATTGGTTCTCATCCCTAGAAGAACTGTTGCTGTTGTTTCATTGCTAAGTCGTATCTGACTCTGCAACTCCATGGACTGTAGCCTGTCAGGCTCCTCTGTCCATGAGATTTCCCAGTATAGAATACTGGAGTGGGTTGCCATTTCCTTTTCCAGGGGAATCTTTCTGACCCAGGGATGGAACCCATGTCTCCTGCATTGGCAGGAAGATTCTTTACCACTGAGCCGCCAGTAAAGCCTCCCTAGAAAAATAGAGGCTCCCTAATCTTGTGGGTTAAAATTGCCAAAGCCAAAGCACAGTGAGATAAGTGAAAAATATAAAGTGTCTGGGAGGAAGAAATTTTCCTCTACCTTCCTAGGTCCTTCTGGCTGGTCTAATTAAATTGATTAGTAGGAGAAAAGTCAACTAAAGTTTAATAGCATATATGAATGGAAGAGGGGCTTCCTTGGCAGCTCATCTGGTAAGAATCTACCTGCAATGCAGGAGACCCTGTTTCGATTCCTGGGTCGGGAAGATCTTCTGGAGGAGGGATAGGCTATCCACTCCAGTGTTCTTGGGCTTCCCTGATGGCTCAGATGGTAAAAAATTCCCCTGCAATGTGGGAGACCTGGGTTCAATCCCTGGGTTGGGAAGATCCCCTTGAAGAGGGCATGGCAACACACCCCAGTATTCTTGCCTGGAGAATCCCCACCAACAGAAGAGCCTGGCGGGCCATAGTCCATGGGGTTGCAAAGAGTTGGACATGACTGAGTAACTAAGAACAGCACAGCATACGCATGGAAGAGACACAGAAAAACTGAGTAACTTGTCAAAGGCCAAAAAACTGTCACCTTAAATATTATTTTCAGCTAAAGACAAAAGAGGATGTTGAGGGCAATGACTTGAGACTTCAAAGGGGAGAAAGGCAATTGACATAGAGATGAAGAAGCAAATGTTTGGTAAACAAATGTTTGCTGGGCAGTGCAGAGACAAAGGGACACAGAGGAATGCTAACAGACTTTGCTAGGTCCTATGGTATGTAATGACGCCCTTCCTGAACAGGTCCTCCATGTACATTTTTTAGACAGTTAAGGGGAAAATCAAAGTATTTTGTCTGGTCTTCAGGGCTTTGATTGTTTTAGCTCAAAATAGTCCTCATGTCAAAGAGACATTTGGAGTGGCAAATTTTGTTCTCCTACAGTAGGCAGGATATGGTGCTTGGATAAAGAGACTTTTACAGAAGCAAGTGGGTCATCTGTGTTGATATGATGGTGCTAGGGGCTCCAAAAATTGTGCAACAGGCAGATGGTTTAGCAAGATCATAGATGATCTGCCGAGTGGAGCCTGGCTCTCTGCAAAGAGTACTCAAACTTAAAACTAATCATTAAAGTCTACTTTATTATTGGCTTCAAGAATGCTAGACATTCCAGTAAAGAGTTCTTATAAATTAAAATGAGTGCACATACTTCCCTCATTATCCAAAATATAAATCTTGGAGTTTTGCCATGTTCACTCTCTGACTGGAAAGAAAAATGTTAAGAGAAAGGATTTTTAAGGTGGCTGATCTGCAGAGCATAAGAGGTAGAAAGCAAAAAAGAGCTGAAGACACTGAACATATAGTGATCAAATATGGCCTGATTAATGTATTGGATTCTGGGCATTCATTTTTTCATTCATTCATACAGCATATGTTTATTAAGCCCCATCCATGTAACGCATGCTCAAGATGAAGAGATATACAAAGCACTCTGAATTCATCAAGCTTACAGTCTAGTGAGGAAAGTGAACAAGGAAGGATATAGAATCCAGCTTCCTCTGACATCTCTCTGCCTTTTGGCGGGGGCGGGCATTTAGTAACCATGAAGGGATGGATTTGAACAAATAGATCAATCTTAAGGAATTAAAGTAGCCTGGCTCTTATTTTAACATTCACTAAATTACAGGCAGATCATCAAGGAGTACTGAAACCATGCTTGAAACTTTTTAAACCTTTATTGAAATTGTTTAGGGCCTCTCCAAGAGGCTGTAAGAACAGTAGTAAAATTATAAGTAGTTTTCTTTATAACCTGTAACTAAATACAGACTGTAACTATGATTAATTTTTTTTAATATTCTTGGTGTTTCAGGACTATTATATTAATAAGGCCATCATGCATCACTGTTGTATTCCAACAGAACTATTAGTCTCTGTACCAAGTTAGTGTAATTACAGGCTAATGATTTACACTATTATGAAAGCCCTAAATATTTTACTAAACTGAGTACAGTATATAAAAATTAATTTAAATGGCCTCAGGCTTGAAACAATAGAATCAATGATGAAAAAAGGTCTTTCATTTTGAATAAGAAAGCAAAGATTTCAAAGGAGAGTATTTTTTTCTTAAATAATTGAAACTGTAGTAAAAATATAAAGGTTTAAAATAAAAATATGAACAGCCTCTTATGATAGTTTGATTCCATCTTATAAAATCTTTGTTAACTTGAGATAAAGGATAAAGTTTCTAAAACTACACAATTTAGGGTCTTCATTTTATGTGGCTATGGTAATGAAAGATGAGAGGAAACTTGTACATACTAATGGTAAAATGCACCCTGCAATATATACTAATATATACCTCAGAAATAGAAGACAGTACTGGTGAACTTTTAATGCTCTTTTTATGGGCTTAAATCAAATATTTAAATGATAAATTTCTTAGTATGGGGGATATAAATATTCAGCGTGCCGTGTGCTCAGTGGTATCCAACTCTTTGAAACCCCACGGATGGTAGCCCACCAGGCTACTCTGTCCATGGAATTTTCTAGGCAAATACACTGGAGTGGGTTGCCATTTCCTACTCCAGGGGATCTTCCCAACTCAGGGATCATGAACTCCAGTCTCTTGCATCTCCTGCATTGGCAGGCAAATTCTTTATCACTAGGTGACCTGGGAAGTCCAAATATTTGAAAATATAGGCTTATTAATTGGATAGTATATGTGAGGAAAGAAACTAGAGGAGGGGAAAGCCTGATCATGAAATTAAATAAGACTAATAATGTTAGCCTAAACCATAAACATTCTAATTTTAAAATAAAACAATATTTAACATGGCAAAACATATAATTAATGTTCATCACACTTACTCAAGTTCATTTAATTGATTTGAAGATTCTTTACATTTTTATTACTAACATGAAAACTTTAAGATAGAAACCTTTGTTTCTCCCCAGGAAGATTCCATCCTGGACATCGGTTTTCTTGCTGCAGGAGATGGTTAATTTTAGTCAGAATGGTGTCCAGATTAGACATTATTTCTCTAATTTCTGGGAGTGTTTGCCAGAGTTCTTCCAGATAAGATTAGCATTTGAATCAATGAACTCAGTAGACAGCCCTCCCCTCGGGGGGCTACCTCTTCCAGTCTGTAGAGGGTCTGAATAGAATACACAGCGGAAGAAGGAATTTGAACCTTTACTTGTTGAGCTGGGACATCTGTGTTCTTCTGTCCATGTACTGGGATTCAAACCATTGCCTTTCCTAGTTCTCAGGCCTCTGAACTTGAACCAAATTATAGCACTGTCTTTCCTAGGTCTCCAACATTCAGACAGCAGATTGTGGGACTTCTCAGCCTCCATAATTGTGTGAGCCAGGTCTTCATAATTATTCTCTTCATACATACATACATACATATGTACAACTATCTCCTGTCTCTCCGGAGAATCCTGACTATAAACCATTCTGCCTATGCACTATACAATCTCACCTCATTGGAAATCTGGTTCTCATTTACTTAGTAGAATTTAATGAAGTCAGCCCAATATACCAATTTGCAAATATGCCACCTGTATGATTTTGGAGGTTTCAGATCATAATCCTTCTTTAATTATTTCCTTCAAGGGGATATTTTAATTCATGTTTCTGTGAATTCAAAACAGTATGGATGGATACCAGAAATCATTCATTTTTTTACCCCTAATTCAATCACTAAAACCCTCTGTTATAGTGGCAGCTGGTTCTGGAACTCCATGGACAGGGTATTCCTTGCAGCATTAACAAGTTAAAGCTTTTTCTTTAAAGAACAGCTTCAGTTTTCCAGCATAGAAATGGGAGGAAAATTACAGGAGCTTCAGGTGCCAGTTGAGTACAATTCTGGGCCCTTTAGAGAAACTACCACCTAAGCTTTTTAAAAGTTATTACCAAGAAGCTTGTATCACTGACCTTGTCTTGGTCAAGCACAAAAATTCTTTCTAAGGATAGCACGTAAGACAGAGCATCCCTCATTTTCTTTCAAATCTAGTGAGAAAAAGATTAAACATTTTTCCCTCTCCTGGAGAAAAGCCACCACTCTTGGTGTGATGGTGTTGGTTAGCCAGAAACAATCACCAGTGAATTCCCACCACTTCTGAGTTCTCATCCCTGTCCCCCCCCCTCATTGTTGCTCAGTTGCTCAGTCATGTCCCACTCTTTGTGACCTCATTGACTGCAGCATGCCAGGCTCCTCTGTCTTCTCCTGTCTCCCGGAGTTTGCTCAAACTCATGTCTAATGAGCCAGTGATGCTATTTAACCATCACATCTTCTGCCACCCTCTTCTCCTTTTGCCTTCAATCTTTTCCAGCAGGGTCTTTGCCAATGAATCAGCTCTTCGCATAAGGTTGCCAAAGTATTGGAGTTTCAGTTTCAGCATCAGGCCTTCCAATGAATATTCAGGTTTTATTTCCTTTAGGATGGACTGGTTTGATCTCCTTGCAGTCCAAGGGACTCTCAAGAGTCTTCTCCCGCATTACAATTAGAAAGCATCAGTTCTTTGGCACTCAACCTTCTATATGGTCTAACTCTCACATCTCTACAGAACTTCTGAAAAACCATAGCTTTGACTATATGTACCTTTGTCAGCAAAGTGATCTCTCTGCTTTTCAATAAGCTCTCTAGGTTTGTCATAGCTTTCCTTCCAAGAAGCAAGTGCTTTTTAATTTCATGGCTGCAGTCACCATCCAAAGAGATTTTGGAGCTCAAGAAAAAATCTGTCACTGCTTCTACTTTCCCCCTTCTTTTTGCCATGAAGTGATGGGATTGGATGCTATGATCTTAGTTTTTTGAATCTTGAGTTTAAAAAAAAAAAAAAAAAACCTGTTTTTCTTGGAGTGATGGTGTTGAGTAGCAGGAAACAATCCCCAGTGAATTCCCACCACTCTGTGTTCTCATCCCTGCCCTCCCTCTAACTTGCTGAAAAGCCCTGTGAGAATTCCTTTCCTTCGCTGGGTCACCTGCTCAAAGAGTGCACTTAGATGGAGCACTTCCTCAGGTGGAGCACTCTCTCCTTCTAACACACTAAACTGGGTGCTAGGATGACTCTGCTGCTGCTGCTAAGTCACTTCAGTCGTGTCCGACTCTGTGTGACTTCATAGACGGCAGCCCACCAGGCTCCCCCGTCCCTGGGATTCTCCAGGCAAGAACACTGGAGTGGGTTGCCATTTCCTTCTCCAATACATGAAAGTGAAAAGTGAAAGTGAAGTCGCTCAGTCGTGTCTGACCCTCAGCGACCCCTTGGATTGCAGCCTTCCTCCGTCCATGGGATTTTCCAGGCAAGAGTACTGGAGTGGGGTGCCATTGCCTTCTCCGACTCTAGCTAAGAACTAATTAAGCTTTTGAGTATAACTGCTCATTTTAATTATCTTCACTAGGGACCACTAAACCAAAACTTTATCATATTTATTATGAATTTTATCCTTTCACATTATTAAAACTCAGGATAAATTTAAAAATTTTAAAAATCACTTAATGATTTGAAATTTTTTGGATTTTATTTTATTGTTCTTCAAAAATATATTAATTTACTTTACTAATAAAAATGTTTTTTAAGATGTAAATAAATAAAATAAAACCTATGCCAAATCAGTTTTTATTTAAGGTTGGTCAAAATTTAGATTATTATCATAGAACTATACAACTTATTGGAAAAGACCTTGATGCTGGGAAGGATTGAGGGAAGGAGGAGAAGGGGGTGACAGAGGATGAGATGATTAGATGGCATCACCAACTCAATGGACATGAGTTTGAACAAACTCCAGGTGATGATGAAGGACAAGGAACCCTGGTGTGTTGCTGTATACAATGTCACAAAGAGTCGGACACGACTGAGCAACCGAACAACAGCAACACAGAACTGGGATTACAAAATCTAATTTATTCATGTATCTTTTAAGAAAAATATGTAAATAGGTCTTAAGGCACCTCACATGGCCTTTGGCTCCTTTCTTGCTGATTTCCTGCTAGGCTCCCTCCCAGGCAGAGCTACCCAGATCCCTCCAAGCCAAGGAGAAGTGGCTAAAAGACAGGTTAAACCACTCAAAACCAGCATTTGTTGATCAGACTAGAAAGAAATGTATACAGTAGATTAGAGAAAAGTATTTAAACACCTGAATTCACCCTAGATCTTTAAAGCAATGATCTAATTTTTAGCAACAGTAGCTCTTTCACAGGTGTAGAAAGAATGTTTACTTCCATTGAACTAATTTATTCTAAATTGAGAAAACATTTAGGAACTGAAAAAAACTAAGAGGCTCTTGTTTTCCCAGGACAGGAATAAAAAGGAAAAGGAGAAGGAGACTAGACCATGAAGCTCAATATTTCAATTTTTTCTCCACTGACTTGAGTAAATGATGTCTATTTTGTTTTTTAAAAAGCACAGTTCACAGGTGTGGCTAAAATAACAAATATGCTCGCTTACTTTGCTAAAAAGTAATTAAAGATGTCATTTGCTGACAAAAACAAATGCACACCTTGTATATAAAGCTTGCTATTTTTGGTTAAATAAAATGTTTTGCATGCCTTATTTCAGGAGATGGTTGTTGTCTTAATACATCAGGGGAAAGTCATCTTTGAATTAAGAGTTAACTCGCCTTTCCTCCCAAAGAATTAAAAAGTTTCTGCTCTAATTGATCTTAATAATTCCTCAAAAAAAAAAAAAAAGCACCCTCATTTTCTTCTGCAACTGCAGCAATAATGTGAAAAAAAATAAATTACTGTTTAAAATGTATAGCAAATAGCTTCTGAGGGAAAAAAACAAACCAGCATCTAGGTATCTACCTGTGTTATAAACAACATAGCTTATAGAAGTGGGCTTTTCCTAAGAACCACATCTTAAAGTGCAATTTTTGTGCCTAATGATTTAAACTAAAATTTAAATAAAATCCACCACGTTCACATTTTCCTCTCCGTCTCCCCACCTTCCACAATACTTTTCTTCATGTGAAATAATCCAAACTTCTTTAGCTTTTCCTCCAAGGACGCATTTCCTAAACTAATCATTTTTAGTCACTCTCTTTTGAGCTTTCTCCAAGTTTTCTACATCTTGCTTCAAACAAAGGGCTTCAAATTGGACCCTGTACACCCATAAAATCCTGATGAATGCTGATCATAGAAGTAGCTCCCCCTGACTGCTCCTCCTCACAGAAGAAAATAGTCTTGATCTCATAGCTTCCTTAACCATTAGAGGCAAATGCTGTTTCTGACTTGAGTATTGGGTCATGGGGTATAGTACCTAACTTTCTGCTTCTCCATTTAAATTTCTAGGTCACAGTCTAGCAAATACAGCTGCTTCTCAAACAGCCCCTGTGTGCCAAGCCCTGTGCTATGCACTTTGCTTCTTTTTCCTTTTAATTTTTATTAGAATATAGTTGATTTACAGTGTTGTGTTAGTTTCAGGTGTGCAGCAAAGTGAATCAGCAAAATATGTATATATATACACACATATATATGTATGTATACATACATATATCCACTCATTTTTAGATTCTTTTCCCATATAGACCATTGCAAAGTATTGAGGAGAGTTCCCTGTGCTATACAGTAGGTCCTTATTAGTCAACTATAAGTTTATTTTCTACCTCTCTGCCTCTTAAAATATGAAAACACTGCTATTATCCGTATTATGTAGAAGAGGTTAAATAAGATTCCCCGAGGTCACAGAACCTATTTGCCAGAAACTGGGGTTTAATTCTAGGTGTGACTGATTCAAAAGCCCAGTCACAAAGATTCTCCATGGACTCTCATGTTTCATGTTTAGTAACATAAAAATCACACAGAAAGCCCTCAAAACTGAGCACAAGCGCTGACACACTCCATAGGATAGTTATTGTGTTATGATGGTCAGTGCTCACTTTTATTCCCCTCCCCTCTTCCCAAGCCCCGCACATCTGCAGAGGCACCAGCAGGGAGGTCAAGCACCTGAGCCTTGGAGAGCATTTCCAAAAGCAGAGAGGAACAAGGACTGTCTGGCGCCCTCTAGTGGACAGTGTTATGTGAGGAGCCACAGATAAGCAGAAGTGTAACCATCTTAACAGTGACTCAATGAAAGAACTCACGCACAAAAATGCCATGAGGCACTTTAGCCAAGGACAGAGATCTAGTTGGTTAACCTGGTCAACAAGTTAGTTTGATGCATTTTTTTAAAGAATAGATATTAAAACAATGAAAATTAAATTATGTGAAGAATCTTCAAAGCACTTGGGATAAAATTGGAAAATCAAAATTTGCCTCCTTTAAATAAAAAATCATTTGATCACATATTGACTTTTTATTGCTTTTATGTGGCTCATGATATTTTCAGTTGTATACAATAAAGGGAAAAGATACTGATAAACCAACCACGAGGTAAGAGCATTTTAGACCAGAAAGAGAACGACAGGCATACCTCCTTTAATTGTGTTTTGTTTTACTGCATTTTGCAGATATCTCATATTTTACAAACAGAAGGCTTGTGGCAACCCTGCATAGAACAAGTCTGTCGGTGCCATTTTTTCCAACAGTATTTACACACGTTATCTCTGTATCTCAGCTAATTTTGAGAATTCTTTCAAATTCAATTTTCAATTCTGTACAGAGCTTCAACATTTAACCTGTTTCCTTACTTTTGTATTTGCTATGGTCATCTGTGATCAGTGATCTTTGACGCTACTTCTATAACTCTCTAATGATGCTGTGAAAGTGTGGCACTCAATATGCCAGCAAATCTGGAAAACTCAGCAGTGGCTACAGGATGGGAAAAGGTCAGTTTTCATCCCAATCCCAAAGAAAGGCAATGCCAAAGAATGCTCAAACTACTGCACAATTGCACTCATCTCACATGCTAGCAAAGTAGTGCTCAAAATTCTCCAAGCCAGGCTTCAGCAATTCGTGAACTGTGAACTTCCAAATGTTCAAGCTGGATTTTAAAAAGGCAGAGGAACCAGAGATCAAATTGCCAACATCTGCTGGATCATCAAAAAAGCAAGAGTTCCAGAAAAACACCTACTTCCGCTTTATTGACTATGCCAAAGCCTTTGACTATGGATCACCACAAACAGTGGAAATTTCTTAAAGAGATGGAAATACCAGACCACCTGACCTGCCTCCTGAGAAATATGTATGCAGGTCAAGAAGCAGCAGTTAAAACTGTACATGAAACAACAGACTGGTTCCATATCAGGAAAGGAGTACGTCAAGGCTGTATACTGTCACCCTGCTTATTTAACTTCTATGCAGAGTACATCATGAGAAACACTGGGCTGGATGAAGCACAAGCTGGAATCAAGATTGCTGGGAGAAGTATCATAACTTCAGATACACAGATTGTAGGGTAAGAAAGTTAGAGAAGGTGAGGTTCGGAAAAAGAACAAGACTGGCACTTTTCAGGAACAGATCATCTTTAATGAGGCAAGAAGGGGCAGCAGTCAGATTAGTGAGCTGCTGCACTAACCCAAAAAAAGATATATGTGGAAAGCTACTATCTTAAGGGGGCCTGTTCTTCTCCAAGGTTGTTCGGAGTAGTTATCTCTTACATGGCTGGCGCAAGGAATTCTGGAGATTGGCCAGAGGCTGGACCGGCTGTGCGTAATCAACTTTACTGTCCTTTTTTTTTTTTTTTTTTTCCTTTGGGTAAGAGAGTTCTTTGTTTTGCACAGAATGGAGGGGAGGACCTAGAGGGGAGTTTTAACTCCAGGCTATTTTTAAGCCATGTAACTTTCCTTCATTCCAGACCCTAAGGAATATATATAAAAAGAGAAAGAGAGGTGGACACCGTTAATGTTCAGGGCTTCTTCGTGCTGATAAATGAGGGTCAGGGGTTTGTGGTCTGGGAGGAAGGAAGTCTAAGGCCTGAAGTGTTGATTTTCTATTCTAGCCATCAGGGTCTCAAGCAAAAGAACAGTCTTGACTTGGTCTCCGGAGATGGCCCGAATCTGTTCTTGGAGAAAACTTTAAAAGAGATTGAAGAGACAGGGTCCAAATAAGAGGAATAAAATGATAAATACCAGTGGTACCAAGAAAGGGAGCTACCAAGGGAGGGCCTGTTGGAACAGGTTTGGGGGAGTATAAAGGTTTTGTAACTCTTTTTTGTGGCTTTCAATTTTGTCTCTAGGTTCTTTGACTCTGTGCTGGACTATGTCCGTTTCATTAACAAAATAGGCAGTCCTCTCCTAGGAAAAGGCAGGTCCCTCCCTTTTCTGCGGTGAGAAGGTTCTGCATTTTGAAGGGCCACAGGAGCTAATGAGTTAATTTGTCTTTGGACTGAAACGAAGGACTCCACTACCTGCTCCATATTCTCATTAAGTCCTTGGGACAGCTTGTAGTAAAAATGGGCTGAGGTTGAGATGCTCCCGGTCCTGGTGTCTAGGGCTGCCGCTATGCCTGTCCCAATCAGGAGAGGGCTATGACAGCTCGAATTTTTCTGTGGGCAAGTTCCCCTTGGGGGTAGACTATTTGTTCTACCTCTTCTTCTTTGAGGACTGTTAGGCCCGGGGTCAGGAAGACCAAGATGCAAGGTCCAGGGGGCTCAAGGGGGAGACATGAATATGCATAGGTCCTGCAGAGAATGAAGATTCCCGGATTGGTGCAATTATTTGTGCTGTTCCAGAGAACCCAAGTGGAGCAGAAAGAGGGAGCGGAGTTTGTAAGACCAGTGTAGTTGGGACTAGAGTAGTTAATACAGGTTAGGTTTGAAGAGGCTGAGAGTAGGACATTGTTAGAGACTGGCCCAATGAGTTATATAGTTTTTTGTTGGGAAGAGGAGGTATAGTTGTCCTATGACAGCCAGGATGAGGGTAAGGGAATTTCTCTGTGTGAAGAGGGAGACAGCGACATGCATATCCAACACTGGGATGTGTGTTGTGTGCACTGGAAGAATTGGAAAGAAAAGTTGAGAAGGCGGGTAAGGTATTGGTTGCCAGAGTGAGGTTTTAGGAAAGGCTGTAATTGGGAAAGGAGGTCTAGGTGTTTATAAGGCTCAGTGGTCGCCTGTAACCGGAAAATTATGTTCTTTATAACTTGCTCTTGTTTCTTTTCCCAATTTTGATCTAGTACTCCACTCCCATCTGAGTACCCCCAGTGGGTAATGGGATAGAAACATATGTTTCTTCCATTTGGCTTATGGCAGGTGCTTATGAAACTCTCTCTCTTTTGTACGTTAACTGTGAGTAGGGATTTGTACTCCCCCCCTCTGCCCTGAGATTCATGGTGCAAGGTCTTGGAGCCGTATTATAACATGAGGAATGAACATAGGAATAAATGTCTGAGAAGGGGCAGGGACTATCCAGAAGGCTGGAGAGTGCAGCAAGGATAAGGAACAGGGGAGTCATGGGTCTGTCAGTTAGACAGCATGGAGGAAATAGCACCCTAGGAGTAAAACACAGCTAACAACGTAGGCGATACTGACGAAAAGACAAAGGATAGGTGGCCCTTCCCCTGAGGGGAGACGGTTACTAAGCCTCTAGCAAGGACTAAGATTAAGAGTGCAGTTATAGTCAGAGAGACAGGGAGAGGCCAGTTAGGGGAGGGGCGGAAGGCCCCAAGTTGGTGGTTGCTTGAATCTGAGGAAGAACAGTGTTCATTAGGATGAAGAATGACATAGGGATTGAAAGTAAAGAAATCAATTTCGTCTGGAGTCAGGTTGTAGAAGGTTCCCTGAAGCCATAGTTGAGACACCAGCATGGTCAGGTCTTCGAAGGAGGTTCATGTTGGGGAGCTGGTCCAGAGGTCTTGTAGTAGTTGGGTCAGGAACAGTTGTAGGTTGAAGAGTGTCCAGGTCCTTCAGTGTCTTCTTGGATGATCGACAGAGTCGCTGGGTGATTTTTAAGGAGGTGGGTCCTGTGAGGGAGACCTGTTAAGTGTCAGTTAAGGAGGGCAGCACAGGATCAGAGGTCCATTTTAGGTGACAGAAGTGTATCCAGGAGGTGACCTTCTCGAGTTTGGCTGCAGTCGGGGTAAGGAGGATAATTTTGAATGGTCCCTGCTGTTTTTGGGTTAGATCACCCTGGGGATTATCAGACAGGCAGACCATGTCCCCAGTTTGTAAAGGGGGTAAGGGGGTTTGGGGGTCAGGGGCAGGCAAGTTGTGGTTGATGTATTTCCAGAGGGCATTGCAGAGTTCTGCCAGCAGAGGGGAGTGTAGGAAGCTTGGTATGGGAGGAGGTTCGGGGGGCAGTCCGGGAGGGAGCGTGGGCCTTCAGTACATCACCTCAAAGGGGTGTAGGTATGAATCCATTTGTTTCATTCATTTTGTTTAGAGACAATGTAAACAAGATGATGTGTGTATGTGAGATTC
Organism: Bubalus kerabau; assembly: GCF_029407905.1. Lineage (NCBI taxonomy): Eukaryota > Metazoa > Chordata > Mammalia > Artiodactyla > Bovidae > Bubalus > Bubalus kerabau. The sequence continues at coordinate 48,579,807 of NC_073629.1, forward strand.
TTTGTTGTCCCATGGACTGTAGCCTGCCAGGCTCCTCTGTCCATGGAATTTTAGAGGCAAGAATACTGGAGTGGGTTGCCACTTCCTACTCCAGGGGATATTCCCAACCCAGGGACTGAACTGCCATCTTTTGAGTCTCCTGCCTTGGCAGGAGAATTCTTTTCCACTTACGCCACTTGGAAGCAAACAAGATGAATCCTAAATCAATTTGAAAAGGAACTCACCATAACACACACTTTTCTTTATACTAAAATTAATTTCAAAGTTGTCATAAAGCATTTATCTTTTAAAAAAATAAACTGAGTATTACTGATAATTAAATAGCTTAGTTCTTTCTAATATCAGTTAAATTTCTGAGTACAGCAGATAAATTTCCACACTCCTATCTCCCCTGAATGATAGATGGAAGAGTAACACACACATTTATGACACATGTTTTTAGTGTTATCAACAATATCTCTGTAGTGATGTCCATTGTAATAAAACCGACTGAGCATCATTCTCCATTATTTCTCTTTCACTTAATTTCTTTATTATGTTATGTTCTATACTTTTAATTCTTAAACTCCTTGGAATGAAGGTTACTGTTTTCAATAACTAAAGTGGATGGAATCAATAACTCATGACAGAGGAAAGAGCAACTTTCAGTTTCTCCGTTTGGTTCAGGAGTCTCTCCTGACATATAAAGCATTGAGTCTCAGCCATTGTCAGAAGTCTTACATTGTATTGCTCTTCTCTCCTCTACTGACATTTGCTGCCTCCTAACCCTTGATCCTCTCACTCTTTAAGCCCATTCCCTTGCAGTCCTTTGAAATTCTTTCTCTTAAATGTCTCCTATCTATTCTCCAACAATTCTCTTTTCCTGAGTTATTACTGTTCTCTTTCTTCATGGCAGGATAGCTTAGTGTTTAAAAATCAGATCCTGGGGATAAAACTGTCTGGACTTAAATTTAGGCTCTACCACTTTCTAAATATGGCTTCCCAGGTGACACAGTGGTAAAAATATATCTGCCTGCCAATGCAGGAGATATAAGAGATGTGTCTTCAATTCCTGAGTTGGGAAGATCCACTGGAACAGAAAATGGCAACCCATTCCAGTATCCTTGCCTGGAAAATTCCATGGACAGAGGAGCCTAGTGGGCTACAGTCCATGGGGCTTCAAAGAGTCAGACATGACTGAGCACACGTGCATAGACACAGGCACACTTTCTAAATATTATGACCTGGAGATGTTTCTTTAATCTCTCTATGCTTCATTTTCTCATTTGAAGAGAAAACTGATATAATAATAGTGCTCACCTCATGTGATTGGAACAATTACATAATTTAATACATCTAGTAGAAGAACATTGGCATATGCTCACTGTTCAGTAATTATGTATCTATGATTATCATGAACACCTTCTCATAATCAGGAAATTCATTTTTATTCACCCTGTCAAACTTCTGTAACTCCCAAATAAGTGAGGCTCCATGGGTCCTCTGCATGGTATAAACAAAATAAAAAAAGCACTCTTTCAGGTGGAAAAAAAAAAACCTTGAAAAGAATTCTGATTTTTTACTTTGGTTGCTGAAAAACCACTGGAGGACTTGGATTTACAAAAGGGAATATGTTATTACTGCAGAGCAAAATATCTTAAAAGTCCTTTCTCTCCAGCTCTGCTATTCCCAAGATCATGCCTATGGATAAAAGATGCTCTCATAAGCTTTTTCTCTTTACCATTGCATTCCTTCTATCTTCAGAGTTCCTTGAGCCTAAACTACAAAGTTTTCATTCCATGAGTCCAACCCTTCCCCCTCTTTTCACATTTTTGTTTTCCCTTTCTTTGTCTAGTTCTCAAACATAGATGCAAATTGGAAATACATGTAAGTGCTTCAGAAATCCTGAAGCAATAGGACATGGATGTTGCCCAGGAATTGGTGTTTTTCAAAATTCCCTGAGTGATTCTAATGTCCAACCAGGGTTAAGAGCCACTGGTCATCCTTTCTCCAGTGTAAATCTTCTAGACTCTCTCTTTCTTCCCACACTGAAGATCATGACAAAATTCAGGAGCTGGAAGTGAGAAATTTCAGTGTTAAATGCTGGAAATTCCACTGGGGGGAATGAGAAGAGAAACATACTTTGGATATTTATTTGTGTGTGATTTTTGTCATTGTACTTTTCTTCACTACTTTGCCCCCTGAGGACCTCAGCTTTTTCTTTCCATCTCTCTGCCGTCTCTGTTCATTGGCTGGAACTCTCACATAAGCATTTATTAGCTGAAACATTGTTTGGATACCCTTAGGGAGTTACCTCTATAAGGGTAAGTGACCCACATTCATAATGATGCTCAGGTTTTTTTTTTAAAGGCTGTATATAAGACCAATGCATATGTTTTGAAAAGCAGCTATGGTGCAAGGTTGAACACTCTGTACTGGGGTGAGACCAGGATAATGACTCATTGTCTTTCACTTATTATCCACACCACCTGGGGCATCATATGTAAATAGGATTGATGACATTTTATCTACTGCACCACTGTGTAACAGAGGTAAATTAAATCATCACTTCATGTCTTTTTCAGTCTTATCATGCATTGCTTTATGTCTTCCATAATAATTTCTTATAAACTTAGATTGGCATTTACAGTAAATTCACAGACTTAAATTTGCATCAGGTAAACTTTAAAAAAAAAATAAAACTTCTGCACAGGATTGCAATTCTGTAATTTTCTAACACATTTTTTGCAGAGACTATGGACACCAAATGGAATTCTGTACTATTTTAGTTGCTAAACACTCAGAACAGAGCCAGCCTGGGGCATCAGGAAAATGGCGTGAAGTTCTAGAAACATCTGTGTCATGTCTGGGTCATGCTGCCATAATGCCTCTCCTACTATTTCCAATATTTATATCTTTCCTGGTCCTCTAGGAAATGTTAGGCACACACAGTTTTACTAAATGTCTTTCCTCAAATGTCACCTCCTTCAAGAGAACTCCCATGACCATCTATCTGAGAAAAAGGCTCCTTCCACTCTATCACTTTCACTGACTTGACTTTTCTTCTTGGGGCTCATTACTACCCAAGTGAGCCTGCAGTGATGACTAATGCCTCCTCTCCTGAATATAACATCTAAGAGAGCAGGCTCTTGGTGGTTCTCAGCCACTCGTCATTGACAGCTCCTTCATCCCAACCTTTAAGTAGCATCTGGTACATCATAAAAACTGTTTTAAACAGAAAAATAGTTTTAAGTTATAAATATAACTATCATTCTAATAGTATTAGTGTCTGCCTTTCATTTTAAGCAGAGGAACTGAGGCCTAGAGATGTTAAATTGATTTCCCTACAGCTCCAGCTAGGAGAGCTAGTGCTCTTGCAACTATAGCAGGTTGTCACCCACAGCACTCAACAGCATCCTCTAACAAAGTGCCTGCTTGTGTCTCTTCTAAAGCCTTGATCCTATGAATATCTGAAAGTATTCTATTCTGAAAAAGATGTATTGCTTAGAAGTTTTAGCTTAAAAAAATCCCTGAGCAAAATGAAAATTAATCTAATTAAAGATCTAAGAAATGTAGCATGTCAACTACTCACTCATCTCGTTGTTCAACTGCTCCTCAACTCATCTTATTTTATATAGAGAAATTAAATTAAGCCTGGGATGTGAGTACATTTGATCAAAATACATTTGATATGGTTAGGAACAGAGACAGTTTCAAAAGTAAAAATGCCTAGAACCACTTGCCTGTTAAGATACTCAAAGGTTGGAGGAATAACAGTGGTTGCTAGATTTTACATCAAAATAGCTCTGAGGAAAATTGAGGGCAGGGTTGAAGGGCTGCTTTTAGAGGGAAGCGATCGAAATCTGATGGCTTGGATTTCTAAGTTCGGTTCAATTCAGTCGCTCAATCATGTCCAACTCTTTGCGACCCCATGGATGGCAGCATGCCAGGCTTCCCTGTCCATCACCAACTCCTGGAGTCTGCTCAAACTCATGTCCATCATGTTGGTGATGCCATCCAGCCATCTCATCCTCTGTCGTCCCCTTCTCCTCCTGCCCTCAATCCCTCCCAGCATCAGGGTCTTTTGCAATGAGTCAACTCTTCGCATCAGGTGGCCAAAGTATTGGAGTTTCAGCTTCAGCATCATTCCTTCCAATGAATATTCAGGACTGACTTCCTTTAGGACTGACAGGTTGGATCTCCTTGCAGTCCAAGGGACTCTCAAGAGTCTTCTCCAACACCACAGCTCAAAAGCATCAATTCTTCGGTGCTCAGCTTTCTTCACAGTTCATCTCTCACATCCATACATGACCACTGGAAAAACCATAGCTTTGACTAGACAGACCTTTGTTGGTAAAATAATGTCTCTGCTTTTTAATAGGCTGCCTAGGTTGGTCATAAGTTTTCTTCCAAGGAGTAAGCATCCTTTAATTTCATGCTGCAGTCACTGTTCACAGTGATTTTGGAGCCTAGCTGTGTGTCCTGTACTTTCTGTTCTCATAGGTCAATATTCAGCCTTCTGTTCTTTGTTGAGCAGTTGCTTCTAAAAGTGGGAAAACTTTAAATACTATTTGGTACCTTATGATTAAGTAAATACAAGAAGCCCATTGCACCATCAGTTCCCATGAACCTTTGATCTGACCAACTCTGGATCAATTGACAACCCAGGGTTGGTTGAACCCCAAGATGTGGAACCAGCCAGTAAGGAGATCCAAGGTACCACACCATAGCTATAAGGGGCTTGAGTATCCATGAATTTTGGTATTTCCTAAGGTCCAGGAGTGAATATCTCTGGGAATACCAAGGGATAATTATAATATTCCTTTTTATTCAAGTAATTGATTGGACCCCTAGCTAATGAAGTGTCACTGTTGTTAGGTCTGTGTCACTCAGTGGGAGTGTGTTCATCAACAAATTTGTTTCTTAAAGCATGAAAGTCAAGTGAAGCTGATTTTCTCTGCAGCATTGATTTTTTTCAATTCATGCTATATTTCCACATTTTTCATATTTGGAAAATAATTTTATTGCTCAAACATTTTTTTTTCTCTTGCATTTCTAATTGTCTTTCTTCTTCTTTGTTGCCAAAGAAACATACCTTTCTCAAGCTATCCTTAAGATCTTGCCACTTTTTAAACAGACAGCCTGCTGAATGGAATCCATTATGGGCTTCAGGAGGAGATTATGCTTACATAATCTCCACTACCTTCCAGTCCTGTTGTGCCGATCGTGTTCTGGGTATGCTGTGCAGCTCTCCTGGAATTGTGTTTTGAAGTTCTGGATCTGTTCACTATTTGCTTATTTATTCATTTTACTTTTGCCTCTACACTTCATCTTTTTTTTTTTTTTTTTTCATTTTGCTAGGGGCTGTCTTGAGGTAATATTTTAGAACATGTACACTGGGAGAAGAATCTCTTATTCCTTGGATAGCTTAAAAAGTTTGTTTTCACCACCCCTCTCCCTCCTTAACTGACAGTATGAGTAAGAGTGAAATCTAAATTTAACAACATTTTCCTCTAGAACTGTGAAGGTATTAATTCATCATTGCTGATAAGATCCCAAATATAATTATTCTTTTTTAAATAGCTTTGTTTCTCTTAACTTCTCACCCTTCTACTTTGATATTATTTTCATTTAATGTAATTTTTGTTTGATCTTTCAAGATGTTTATGTTTTTTGTATTTTTAAGCATCATTTTACCTAAAGAGCTTGAAGAGTATATATATATATATATATATATACACACACACACACACAGACCCTCATGCTTTCACACACATGACTTTTTTGTCAACTAGCATAAAATGTTCAGTAAAGTTTTCTTTTAGTGAGATCTAGTTCCAGAAGACCGTTGCCATTCTTGGCTTCAGATGCTATTCTAAATCAAATGTATGCCTTCATCTTCTATTCTTCCATCTACATACCCTTGTGGGTTTATCATACACTCATACTTCAATATATATTTCATGACTATAACACTACAACCGGCAAGGTGCTCTATTTTCCTTCCCTTTATGTGCCATGCTTGTTCAAAGCATTTGGAAGGATACTAATCCTTCAGCTTCTTATGACATTTTTTGATGAGTGATATAAAGTAAGTAGAAAGAGATGTCTTTCAAATTGAGAGGTAGGGGGTTATTTTTGTATGTGTGTGTGAATGTTTTATTAAGATCTTTCCCACTCTCATGCCTGTATCCTCACAAATTTTCTTTGAGTAATGACATGGATATAAAGGCACTCCTAGATGTGGTAATTTTAAGAGAACACTTACATTGTGAGATTGGAATGGCCCGAAGCAATGCCTGTATTTCCTTGTCAAATCTCATAAACTGAAAGGTATTAAAGAAAAGGTGTCGGGGACTTTGAGAGAAGACAGTCTTCTTTTTTGATTCCCTTTCTTCCTATTCCCTGAACACTGCCCTGGTGGGCATGAGGCTGCCACAGGCGTTGGTCTTTGAAGAGCCAGGCAAGTGATAGTCCCTCTCCAAAGATATGTTTGAGGTAGACGCTCTGAGAGAGTACAGGGCTTTCTCGCAGTCAGGAGACTGTGTACTTGAGCTGTGGCTGTTCTCCAATTCTGTACTTGAATTGGAGATTGGCATCTGCTAATACTAAATCCATGAAATTTCTCTAAGAGGTTAGGACAGGAACAATGTCAGAAGCTGTCCTGAGATGAGGAGAAGTCTGATACATCAAACAATAAAAATAATAATAACAGTAACTAATAGTGATAATAATCATAGCAATAATAATGGGTCACTCCACTGAACAATTCTGTGTGCCAGCAGTAATGCTAAATACATATATTATTTTAAAGAATTCTTACAATAACATTTTGGGGTTAATAATTATTATGGTCTCCACTTACAGAGAAAACATGATCTAGAGACCTAAACATACTTGCCCAAGATTACAGTTAATAAGTGATGTAGCAGCGATTCAAATTGGACCATCTGAGCTCATGAACACTACTGTGTCATTTGCAAATGATCACTATTTGCCCAATTAGTTCACAGGAGGATTTTGTTAGAAAAAAATTTTTTTTTTCCTAGTAAAATGATTTATAGCAAGACTTAGAAGTCCAAGGGCCAGGAAGCCTAGAACAGCAGAGAAATGCAGGGTTTCAACTTGGGTAGTCGTCTAGATGTCCAGAGGTGGGTGTGAGTCAGCATCTGGAGACATGGCTGTGTACAGGAGACAGTAATCAAGAACATGCCAAAGAAAAAGAAATGCAAAAAGGCAAAATGGTTGTCTGAAGAGGCCTTACAAATAGCTGTGAAAAGAAGAGAAGTGAAAGGCAAAGGAGAAAAGGAAAGATATACCCATTTGAATGCAGTTACAAAAAATAGAAAGGAGAGATAAGAAAGCCTTCCTCAATGATCAGTGCAAAGAAATAGAGGAAAACAATAGAATGGGAAAGTCTAGAGATCTCTTCAAGAAATTAGAGATACTAAGAGAACATTTTGAGCAAAGATGCACACAATAAATGGTATGGACCTAACATAAGCAGAAGATATTAAAAAGAGGTGGCAACAATACACAGAAGAACTGTACAAAAAAGATCTTCATGACCCAGATAACCATGATGGTATGATCACTCACCTAGAGCCAGACATCCTGGAATGTAAAGTCAAGTGGGCCTTAGGAAGTATCACTAGGAACAAAGCTAGTAGAGGTGATGGAATTCCAGCTGAGCTATTACAAATCCTAAAAGATGATGCTGTGAACCTGCTGCACTCAATGTGCCAACATTTGGAAAACACAGCAGTGGCCACAGGACTGGAAAAGGTCAATTTTCATTCCAATCCCAAAGAAAGGCAATGCCAAAGCATGCTCAAACTACCACACAATTGCACTCATCTCACATACTAGCAAAGTAATGCTCAAGATTCAAAAATTCAAAATACCAAAATTCGTGGATACTCAAGCCCCTTATATGCTGTGGTGTGGTACCTTGGATCTCCTTACTGGCTGGTTCCACATCCTGGGTTTCAACCAACCCTGGATCGTCAATTGATCCAGAGTTGATCAGATCAGAGGTTGATGGGACCTGATGGTGCAGTGGGCTTCTTGTATTTACTTAATCATAAGGTACCAAATGGGAGAAGGCAATGACACCCCACTCCAGTACTCTTGCCTGGAAAATCCCATGGACGGAGGAGCCTGGTAGGCTGTAGTCCATGGGGTCGCTAAGAGTCGGACACGACTGAGCACCTTCACTTTCACTTTTCACTTTCATGCATTGGAGGAGAAATGGCAACCCACTCCAGTGTTCTTGCCTGGAGAATCCCAGGGATGGCGAGGCCTGGTGGGCTGCCATTTATGGGGTCGCACAGAGTCGGACACGACTGAAGCAACTTAGCAGCAGCAGCAAGGTACCAAATGCTATTTAAAATTTTCCCACTTTTAGAATCAACTGCTCAACAAAGAACAGAAGGCTGAATATTGAGCTATGAGAACAGAAAGTACAGGACACACAGCTAGGCTCCAAAATCACTGTGGACAGTGACTGCAGCATGAAATTAAAGGGTGCTTGCTCCATGGGAGGAAAGTTATGACCAACCTAGAAAGCATATTCAAAAGCAGAGACATTACTTTGGCAACAAAAGTCCGTCTAGTCAAGGCTATGGTTTTTCCAGTGGTCATGTATGGATGTGAGAGTTGAACTGTGAAGAAGGCTGAGCGCCAAAGAATTGATGCTTTTGAGCTGTGGTGTTGGAGAAGACTCTTGAGAGTCCCTTGGACTGCAAGGAGATCCAACCAGTCCATTCTAAAGGAGATCAGTCCTGGGTGTTCTTTGGAAGGAATGATGCTAAAGCTGAAACTCCAGTACTTTGGCCACCTCATGCAAAGAGTTGACTCATTGGAAAAGACTCTGATGCTGGGAGGGATTGGGGGCAGGAGGAGAAGGGGGCGACAGAGGATGAGATGTCTGGATGGAATCACCGACTTGATGGACATGAGTTTGGGCAAACTCCAGGCGTTGGTGATGGACAGGGAGGCCTGGCGTGCTGCGATTCATGGGGTCACAAAGAGTCGGACATGACTAAGTGACTGAACTAAACTGAACTGAACTGCTCCATGGAAGAAAATGTTATTTCAAACCTAGACAGCATATTAAAAAGCAGAGACATCACTTTGCTGACAAAGGTCCATATTGTCATAGTTATGTTTTTTCCAGTATTCACGTATAGATGTGAGAGTTGGACCATAAAGAAGGTTGAGCACCAAAGAATTGATGCTTTTGAATTGTGGTGCTGGAGAAGACTCTTAAGAGTCCTTTCAACTTCAAGGAGATTAAACCAGTCAATCTTAAAGGAAATCAACCCTAAATATTCATTGGAAGGACTGATACTGAATCTCCAACATTTTGGCCACTTGATTCGAAGAGCCAGCTCATTGGGAAAGACCCTGGTGCTGGAAAAGATTGAAGGCAAAACGAGAAGGGGGTGGTAGAGAACAAGATCATTATATAGCATCATTGATTCAATGGACATGAATTTAAGCAAACTCTGAGAGACAGTGTAAGAGAGAGGAGTCTGACATGTTGTAATCCATGGGGTTGCAAAGATTAGGACATGATTTAGCAACTGAACAACAACAACAGAATTGAAATGACTTAGAATGTGAAGCAGATGTTCCAAGAGGAAATTTGCCCTAGACCAGTGGATTTTCTGGGTTGCAGAGAAAGTCCCAGATAAACTTGGGAAAGTTGCTCACCCTAGAAGTATAAACAAGCTAAATCTGTCAGATTTAATAGTGGGGAGTCAATAGAAAATACAAGAATCAAGAAATACATGTATCTATTGGATGGACCTTGAGGGTATTATGCTAAGTAAAACAAGTCAGAGAAAGACAATGATCTTAGTTATATGTGGAATCTAAAAAAAACCAACATCATAGATACAAAGAACAGCTTGCTGGTTTCCAGAGGTGGGGGTTGGAGGGGGGCAAAAGTTTTGAACTTCCAGTTATAAGAAAAGTAAGTCCTGGGGATGTAATGATAACAAGGTTACTAAGATAATACTGTGAAAAGTGAAAGTGATGTTACTCAGTCCTGTCTGACTCTTTGCAACCCCATGGACTGTAGCCAGCCAGGCTCCTCCATCCATGGGATATTCCAGGCAAGAATACTAGAGCGGGTTGCCATTTCCTTCTCCAGGGGATATTCCTGACCCAGGGATTGAACGTGGGTCTCCCGCATTGTAGGCAGACTTTACCATCTGAGCCACCAGAGAATCCCAAAGTACTGCTGCTGCTGCTAAGTCGCCTCAGTCGTGTCTGACTCTGTGTGACCCCATAGATGGCAGCCCACCAGGCTCCCCCGTCCCTGGGACCCTCCAGGCAAGAACACTGGAGTGGGTTGCCATTTCCTTCTCCAATGCATGAAAGTGAAAAGTGAAAGTGAAGTCGCTCAGTCGTGTCCGACTCTTAGCGACCCCATGGACTGCAGCCTACCAGGCTCCTCCATCCATGGGATTTTCCAGGCAAGACCAGGCAAGAGTACTGGAGTGGGGTGCCATTGTCTTCTCCACCCAAAGTACTACTGTACTGCATATTTAAAAGTAGCTGAAAGTTGATCTTAAATTTCTTATCACAATAAGAGCAATTTGTAACTATGTTTGATAATGGATGTTAACTAAGTTTCTTGTGTAATCATTTCACCATATTTATTAGATCATTACATTATACGCCTAAAACTGATACAGTGTCCTATGTCAATTTTATCTCAATTAAAACAAATAAAATAAACAAAAATAATTGAAAAAGAAAGAAAGGTATCAGCATATTAAGGGTACAGTGACATTAATGACAGTGGTTAGTACATAGCTCTTCAAAGTCATGCAGACCTGGGATTCAAATAGATTCATCTCCATGATGTTAAGCAAGGTACCCACCTCTCGTGATGGTATCTATCTCTGTACATGATTATGAAGATTATGAAAGACAATGCATGTAAAGTGATTAACCCAGAACCTGACAGTAAGTCCTTAGGAACTGTGCATTACTGTTATAGTCATTATTGCTAATCTTTGGAAGCCATTCATTTCTTGTGCAAAAATACTATATGAAGAGAATATCAGGTTATTCAATTATTTGTTAGACCCTTGAATAACTATGAAATGAATGTCAGAGCTTTAAATGACAGGCCTGTACACTAAAAAATACTCAAAGATGGTTACTTCTGGGATTTGGATAGAGAGAAAGGGTAGAAAGATAGGTAGTATTTTCAGCGAGGGGGTTGCATAGCACTCAATGTAACTCACATAAAATCAACTTTATGGGTATGGGGCAGTGAGGAGAGAGAAAGAGAGAGGTTGATTCAAATAATACTGATAATTCTACCAGTCATCACTTTCAATGATCCTTTGCTTTAGGCAGTAGTTGCAATCATGCCTGAAATAGCCAATTGCTTGATGGAAACTTATGTCAAAAACATATGCATGTTTTTAAGATTTTCTCTGTGACTTTAATTTAAAATATTTCTGTAATCAGGTAAATAAGTGGTATGACTTTTCAACATCCTTGGGGAAGAAACTGAAGGATTACTTGAGTGTTACAGAAAAACATTCACTAAGGAGGAGTTGGTGTTTCAGATGCTCACTCTATACTGATGGTTCAGCAGGTGAAGAATCTGCCTGCAGAGCAGGAGACACAGGAGATGTGGGTTCAATCCCTGGGTTGGGAAGATCCCCTGGAGGAGGAAATGACAACCCATTCCAGTCTTCTTGCTTGGAAATCCCATGGACAGAGGAGCCTGACAAGCTAGAGTCAGTGGGGTCACAAAGAGTTGGACATGACAGTGCACACGCATACACACACATAAGGAGGAGCTGGTGTTTCAGATGCTCACTGTATAGAGAAATATTAAGCCCCAAGATGAATTCATCTAAAAGGAATTTTTTAAATATTTATTTTTATTTATTTATTTGGCCGTACCGAGTCTTAGCTGTGGCACACAGGATCTTCTTTTTGGCATGCGAACTTTGTGGCATGTGGGATCTAGTTCCTTGACCAAGGATTGACCCTGGACCCCTGCATCGGGAGTGTGAAGTGTTAGCCACTGAACCCCCAGAGAAGTCTTTATCTAAAAGTAATTATTGACTTGTATGCTGACCTTATAATTTAAGCTGGTACAAGATTTAACTCTAAAACTATTTTTTCACAACGTGCATTTTTACTGGGAATAAGTTTTTATAAGAATAACAAAAAATGATGCTTGTGATAACTATGAAATAATGTGAGAAAAATTTTATAATAAAAAATAAGTAAAATGATAGAAGATAAAACTTTTATGATAATGACTACAATAAATAAAAAGGATTGATAGAAAATTTTTAAAATGGATATACCATATGTTAATATTGGCCAGGGTTATTATATTAAGATTATGGAGTTATGTTTATTTAATATTATTTACTTTAGGTTGTAAAATTTGTAAATGTATGGTTTTAGAAACCTATGGAAAAGCAGATACAAAACATTGATAGCACAACGTACACAGTTGCACTAACCAAAATCCGTCTTTAGGAATTATTCAGATGTAAGAATTCTGTAATAATCTCAGATTTTAGTGACATCTTTTCTCTTCAGGGACTTCAAGATAAATTGTTTCACTGCTTCATTTGTGTATCTATACCAGTGTAGAAAGGGGAGGGAGGAGGGAGGAGGGTTCAGGATGGGGAACACATGTATACCTGTGGCGGATTCATTTTGATATTTGGCAAAACTAATACAATTATGTAAAGTTTAAAAATAAAATAAAATAAAATAAAAAAAAAACAAAAAAAAAAGAAAGTAACTCTAGATCATAAATCCTCAAATATTAATAACCTGGAAGTTCTAGTAATAGCAATTATCACTTTAACCTACAACTCATTCAAAATGTATCTAATAAACAAGTATAAGAAGAAAAAAAAAAAAGAAAAGAAGTTATGTACAATTTTTGTATTTGCCCTTCAAATACTTCCTCAAAGCATTTCAGGCAGACATGTGTAAGTACCTTCCCCAACCCCCCACACTAGGCAGGTTAAATCCCTTTCCTGCCTGACTGGAACAGTTCAGTTCAGTTCAGTTTAATCGCCCAGTTGTGTCCAACTCTTTGCAACCCCATGGACTGCAGCACGCTAGGCTTACCTGTCCATCACCAACTCCCAGAGCCTACTCATACTCATGTCCATCGAGTCAGTGATGCTATCCAACCATCTCATCCTCTGTCATCCCCTTCTCCTCCCAACTTCAATCTTTCCCAACATCACAATGAGTGATGAGTCGGTTTTCCAGCAAGTTGGTTCTTCGCATCAGGTGGCCAAAGTACTGGAGTTTTAGCTTCAACATCAGTCCTTCCAATGATTATTCAGGACTGATTTCCTTTAGGATGGGCCAGTTGGATCTCCTTGCAGTTAAGGGACTCTCAAGAGTCTTCTCCAACACCACAGTTCAATTCTTCGGTGCTCAGCCTTCTTTATAGTCCAACTCTCACATCCATACATGACCACTGGAAAAACCATAGCTTTGACTAGACAGACCTTTGTTGGTAAAGTAATGCTTCTGCTTTTTAATATGCTGTCTAGATTGGTCATATTTTTTCTTGCAAGCAGCAAGTGTCTTTTAACTTCGTGGCTGCAGTCACCATCTGCAGTGATTTTGGAGCCCAAAAACATAACGTCCCTCACTGTTTCAATCAGATCACGCCATTATCCCAAAGCATTAGCAACACCAATATCCCATAACTGGATCTAAGCAGTAGAAGTTTGGCTCCCCAGCTAAATTTTGGAAGGCAGTACTCACATATTTGGGTTTTCATCCAAATGGCAACCCACTTCAGTATTCTTGCCTGGAAAATTCCATGAATGAAGGAGCCTGGTGGCCCACAGTCCATGGGACCACAAAGAACTGAACACAACTGAGCGACCGAACATACACATGTCCTTATTACCATAAAGAAACCTATTATTATGTGAATTAACACTTAAAACACATCAAATTGTGTCTTCAACTGTAGACATCAAAAAACCTCTCAAATATAATCCCATAAATTTAGCATGCTGCTCTTCTTCATCAGTTTCATAAACAGTTAATCATGAATTCACTCATTAATTCAATAAATATTAATAAAATAACAATATTGCTGGGCCAAGGCTAGGGATTTAACATTTAATGATTATTTTGCTGATAAAGAGTTTGAGACTTGGAAAGGTCAATTAACTTGTCCAAAAAACTGTTGAGAAGTAGTGGATTCACGACTTCAATTTTCATTTGACAGTAAAGCCAAGCTTTTAACTATGCTATAAGGCTTTCTATTTTATTAGGATTTATAAGTGTCAACCATTTCTAGGTGTTGGGGCACACAAAGATGAATCTTGCTATGCAGGAGATTAAAAAACATATTTTCTTTTTCTTTGAGAAGTTTGTAAGTATCAGGGATCATTCAATGATATCCTTTCCAGGCAATTCCCAAGGTTGCAGTACAACAACATAAGCACTTAAATGTTAAGGAAGGGTATATAATCAAGTCTAATTTTCCAAGGAAGAATTTGACTTCATTATTAGCACCATATTATTGGTTCAGTTCAGTCGCTCAGTCCTGTGCAACTCTTGGCTACCCCATGAATCGCAGCACGCCAGGCCTCCCTGTCCATCACCAACTCCCTGAGTTCACTCAGACGCATGTCCATCGAGTCAGCGATGCCATCCAGCCATCTCACCCTCTGTCGTCTCCTTCTCCTCCTGCCCCGAATCGCTCCCAGCATCAGGGTCTTTTCCAATGAGTCAACTCTTTGCATCAGGTGGCCAAAATATTGGAGTTTCAGCTTCAGCATCAGTCCTTCCAATGAACAACCGGGACTGATCTCCTTTAGAATGGACTGGTTGGATCTCCTTGCAGTCCAAGGGACTCTCAAGAGTCTTCTCCAACACCACAGTTCAAAAGCATCAATTCTTCGGCACTCAGCTTTCTTTATGTCCAACTCTCACAACCATACAAGACCACTGGAAAAACCATAGCCTTAACTAGACGGATCTTTGTTGGCAAAGTAATGTCTCTGCTTTTGAATTTGCTATCTAGGTTGGTCATAACTTTCCTTCCAAGGAGTAAGCGTCTTTTAATTTCATGGCTGCAGTCACCATCTGCAGTGATTTTGGAGCCCAGAAAAATAAAGTCTGACACTGTTTCCACTGTCTCCCCATCTATTTCCCATGAAGTGATGGGACCGGATGCCATGATCTTCGTTTTCTGAATGTTGAGCTTTAAGCCAACTTTTTCAGTCTCCTCTTTCACTTTCATCAAGAGGCTTTTGAGTTCCTCTTCACTTTCTGCCATAAGGGTGCTCTCATCTGCATATCTGAAGTTATTGATATTTCTCCCAGCAATCTTGATTCCAGCTTGTGCTGCTTCCAGCCCAGCGTTTCTCATGATGTACTCTGCAGAGAAGTTTAATAAGCAGGGTGACAATATACAGCCTTGGCATACTCCTTTTCCTATTTGGAACCAGTCTGTTGTTCCATGTCCAGTTCTAACTGTTGCTTCCTGACCTGCATACAGGTTTCTCAAGAGGCAAGTCAGGTGATCTGGTATTCCCATCTCTTTCAGAATTTTCCACAGTTTATTATGATCCACACAGTCAAAGGCTTTGGCATAGTCAATAAAGCAGAAATAGATGTTTTTCTGGAACTCTCTTGCTTTTTCCATGATCCAGCGGATGTTGGCAATTTGATATCTGGTTCTTCTGCCTTTTCTAAAACCAGCTTGAACATCTGGAAGTTCACGTTTCACATATTGCTGAAGTCTGGCTTGGATAATTTTGAGCATTACTTTACTAGTGTGTGAGATGAGTGCAACTGTGTGGTAGTTTGAGCATTCTTTGGCATTGCCTTTCTTTGGGATTGGAATGAAAACTGACCTTTTCCAGTCTTGTGGCCACTGCTGAATTTGCCAAATTTGCTAGCATATTGAGTGCAGCACTTTCACAGCATCATCTTTCAAGGATTTGGAATAGCTCAACTGAAATTCCATCACCTCCACTAGCTTTGTTCATAGTGATGCTTTCTAAGGCCCACTTGACTTCACATTCCAGGATGTCTGGCTCTAGGTCAGTGATCACACCATTGTGATTATCTGGGTCGTGAAGATCTTTTTTGTACAGTTCTTCTGTGTATTCTTGCCACCTCTTCTTAATATCTTCTGCTTCTGTTAGGTCCACACCATTTCTGTCCTTTATTGAGCTCATCTTTGTATGAAATGTTCCCTTGGTATCTCTAATTTTCTTGAATAGATCTCTAGTCTTTCCCATTCTGTTGTTTTCCTCTATTTCTTTGCATTGATCACTGAGGAAGGCTTTCTTATCTCTTCTTGCTATTCTTTGGAACTCTGCATTCAGATGCTTATATCTTTCCTTTTCTACTTTGCTTTTCACTTCTCTTCTTTTCACAGCTATTTGTAAGGCCTCCCCAGATAGCCATTTTGCTTTTTTGCATTTCTTTTTCTTGGGGATGGTCTTGAATCCTGTCTTCTGTACAATGTCACGAACCTCCGTCCATAGTTCATCCGGCACTCTGTCTATCAGATCTAGTCCCTTAAATCTATTTCTCACTTCCACTGTATAATCATAAGGGATTTGATTTACATCATACCTGGATGGTCTAGTGGGTTTCCCTACTTTCTTCAATTTAAGTTTGAATTTGGCAATAAGGAGTTCATGATCTGAGCCACAGTCAGCTCCTGGTCTTGTTTTTGCTGACTGTATAGAGCTTGATATCATGAATTCTAGACTCTCTAAATGGCTGTTCATTGTGAGTGAGTTGGCTCAGTGATGTGGCTCTTCTTCCTATGACCTTTTCTGGTGAACAATGCTGGGGCTGTCAGATGAAGGATGGAGTCTTGAGTAACAGGAAACTCAACTATAAGATGTATCCACTTCCCCTCAAAGGTTCTTGATACTCGTCACTCAGCTATTGAATTGCCTCTAGAACAAGAACCAGATAGAAAACCCCTGAGGAAGCCTGGACAGAGTGTCCTGCCATGGACAAGCAGTCACAGCAATGTTCACAGCTTCTGCCTCCATCCATTTTCTACCATGTGAGTTGCCTGAATGCACTGCTGCTCCACCGCCAACTCTTCTCCACACAATAGCCAGAACGATACTTTGATATGTGAACTTGCAACTCACCTGCCTACAATCTTCAGAGACTTTCTATTTCCTCTGGGGATTAAATTTGCAAGGCTGTTGCAAAGGCATCAAATGCACAAAAGACCAGGATTTGTTACTCAAGCAATTGCAAAGGATGTCATCCACCTAAGGTCCCTTCCCAAATTGTCCCATGTTGCTCTGCTCCTTACTCCCCACACTTCACTGGTATTGCCATTCTTTCCATCCTTATCTCTCTTGCAGAGTTTCTGTGCAAGCTGTTTCTGATTCATTTTTTCAGCTGTACTCCACACCGCCCCCCACCCCCCTCCTGGTAATCCCTAAACTCTTAGGCTTTTCTTGGGAAAGTTTTTACCACCTCTACAGATCAAGTGAAATTACATAGAGTGTTCTTTTGGAACGAAGGTATATCACTAATGTTTCTACAAAGTTTAAAATCTGCAGCCTCTCAAAGCATTCCCCATCATCCTGCATAGCCTTTGTCACAAGTGACGCAAATTCAGTAGTCATTTGTGAATTTGGTTAATATTTGTCTACCATGATCCATTTCAGTTTGATGAGAATAGCTTTTGTTACGTATATTTTGTTCATTATTGAATCTCCAGTGCCAGGCACATAGTTACTGCCCAAAATATATTTGTTAAATTGATGAACATTTATTGAAAAAGAATTAAAGGGACAGTCATTTTGTGCCCCTTTACCAAGGAGTCAGTGATGACCACCCCAAAAGGCAATCTTTCTTGTGCAGTCCTATCACCACCTGCAGGCTTTAGGGCTCCACCAGGGTATTTTTTCCTAAAATCCCTGACTTTGAAATATCTGAAGCTTGATGACATGGGGGTTTCCTTAAAAGTAGAGCAATGGCAACTCCACCCCTCTACCTTAGGACATCACTGTGAAATTCTGCACACTTCTCTAGAACCCTTCATACATTCATTCTGTTCACTCAACAAGGTAACAGAGTCCCCTATATGCCTGGTACTGGTCAGAGAGCTAAGCATTCACAAATGAAAGGCAGTCTTGGTTCTCAAAGAGCCTCCTGTGAAGCGGGAGAGAGGGGACAATTAAGCAGATTTCCCCCATGACTGAGTGGGTAAAGAATCCGCCTGCAATGCAGGAGACTCAAGAGACATGGGTTTGATCCCTGGATGTGGAAGATTCCCTTGGAGGAGGAAATGGCAACCCACTCCAGTATTCTTGCCCAGGGAATCCAGTGGACAGAGGAGCGTGGCAGGTTAAAGTCTATGGGGTCTCAAAGAGCCGAACATGACTAAAGCACTAAGCATACAGCAGCACACACAGCCAAGGAGTGTGGCAATCCTGAGAGAGGACCACAGAGCGGCCCTTAGAATACCAGGAAATATGGAAAAAGAGTTTATCGGGAACTGCTTCTGAGAAGCTGGGTCTAGAGAGAAAACTGTGCCAGGAGAACACATGGTAAAAAATCTTCCAAACAATGGTAGCAGTTTGTGTGATAACCAAGACAGGGTCTTGGCTAATGCAAATGGCAAGTCAGAAAGAGCAAATGCAGGTCAGAAAGAATCCCGAAGTTTGGGATTGGGTTCTGAGCGGTGGCCAAACCTAGGCAGGGTCTAGAGCAAGGAGGACATTTTGGATCCTATCTTGAAGGTAAAGAGAAGCTGTGAGGGCTTTTAAGTGTGGGAGTCGGGGAATCAGATTTGCTTCTCAGAAAAAGCACATCAAAGTAGTGCTAAAGATGGTGAGAAAGGGCACCAGAAATAGACAAAAGGCCTCAAAGAATTTCACAAAAAATGCACAAAGAATTTCTGTGTACTTTGAGAAGGTAGTTGAAATGAAAAAGTAACCATTTATGTGTACTGAAATATGGATATTTTCGATTTCTAACAGTTGAAGAAAATGTTTACATACATCATTTCCCTGGAAATAAATTAGGAAATGAGCATAATGTTTCTGCAAAACCTAAAGACTGCTGGTGACTCATTATCCCATTAATTGATATGAATAAATTGGATAAATCAAGCTAAATGAGAGTCAGTCACCTACATACAAGTAGAGAGAGAGCTGAGTAAGTGTTTATTGGTTTTTGGTTGTGTTTTTTAACAATGAAAGCAAAGATCCTGCTTGTTGAGGAGCACTAGTTTTGGCAAGTCCACTGAGCCCCTGACCTTCAGTAACAGGGCATGGGGGGGACAGTGTGGATGATGGGGACCTTAGAGGGATAGGTGGTCAGGCTGGGCCATGTAAGCCTCTGCCAGCACCCTGAGGCCCACCCACTAAACCCTGTGGGTGGGAGTTCCCTGGTGGTCCAGTAGCTAGGACTCCCAATGCTGGGTGCCTGGGTTCCATCCCCGCCCAGGGAATTAGATTCCACATGCCATAACTAAAGCTTCTGCATGCTGCAACTAAGGCCCAATGCAGCCAAATAAATAAATAAGTACCAACTCCCCCCCCCCCAAAAAAAAACTCTTGCAGGTTTCTTACCTATCAATGTACCACACCATTTGATAAAAGCACACTCACAAATCTTTTCAGTAAAGATTTTCTCTGCCTGGGTCTTCTTTGAAACTCCTATAGAACAATGCCCTTGAGACACTTAGCAGTCCCACGGTTTAATGCAGATGGTGTGCAAGGCATATGCTTAAGATCCTTAAAAGACATGTTGTCTTGTGGAAAGGGCCTTCGATTTGCTGAATTAAGGTTTCTGAGGTCTAACAATGGGTTTTGCTAGCCACATTCTTGGCTTTATCTCTTCCTGACAACACGCTGAAATCAATCTTTTCCGTGAAAGTGAAAGTTGTTCAGTTGTGTCCGACTCTTTGCAACCCCATGGACTATAGGGTCCATGGAATTCTCCAGGCCAGAATACTGAAGTGGGTAGCCTTTCCCTTCTCCAGGGGATCTTCCCAACCTGGAGATCAAACCCAGGTCTCCCACATTACAGGCAGATTCTTCACCAGCTGAGCCACAAGGGTTTCCATAGGCTATATCTTATTTTCAGAACCTTCTGCTGGCTCTAAAGAATATCTCAGTTCAGTTCAGTTGCTCAGTCGTGTCCGACTCTTTGCGACCCCATGAACCGCAGCACCCCAGGCCTCCCTGTCCATCACCAACTCCTGGAGTCCACCCAAACCTATGTCCATTGAGTCGGTAATGCCATCCAACCATCTCATCCTCTGTTGTCCCCTTCTCCTCCTGCCCTCAATCTTTCCCAGCATCAGGGTCTTTTCAAATAAGTCAGCTCTTCACATCAGGTGGCCAAAGTATTGGAGTTGGAGCCTCTCTATTTCCTCTAAATCCCACTTGGAAACAATAGTTGAATCATCATCTCTCTCCTGTCACATTTTTGTGATAAGCAACTTCAAAAAGCCACAGTGCTTTCAACACTGCATGACTGTCTCCTTACCTACTCCATGGAGTACAGTAGGTGGACTTCCTACTTTCTATGTTACTGCTATGTTACACTATGGAAGAAGTGTCTTGCCAATGTCTTCATGCCTTCATGCCCTCACTGGAAACCTCCTTAAGTACCGCCAGCCTTTTGCCTAACCCAATTCATAAAATCAGTGCCACATATTTTAGGATTCATTGTAGGAGCACTCTTCTTCTGGGTCTCAAATTCTTTTTTTTTTCTTTCTTTCTGGGGCTTCATGGGACTTTGGGCAGTGTTCAAATTCTACTTCAGTTTTTTGCTGTTGTATAATAAGCCACTCCAAAAGTTACTGGTGCAAACTACATCTATTTATGTTAACAAGCCCTGCTTCCACCACCACATTCTTCCTTGATCAGGGTGGCTGTGGATTCTCAGCTGTGCACTGGGGAGGGGAGGGGGAGCCTGACTACTCCACTCCATGAGTACTGCCTCTTTCAATCTCCTTGATTCGGAATGGGGGTGGAGGTTCAGCTCCCCACTGGGACCTGCTAGGGATAGCACAGGGATCTTCACACTCTCTGGTTCAGTCTCATTGCCTCCAGATGGATATGGAAGTTTAGGGCTCCCCAATACCCCAGTGACACCTGAAGTGGGGTGAAAGTAGAGGGCTGACCGACCAGACTTGCCCCACTATGCACCACTTTGTTCAGTCTTGTGGACACCAGGACAGAGTGGAGGCTCAGCTTTTCACTGGATCCCGCTGACCCTGGGAGTGGATGATGAAGCATAGTGGTAACGAGCCTTGCCTTGCACCTTCTCATTATGTCTCAGCTCACCACTGGAGCCCCCCACCTCTTCTGGAAATCAGAGCACTGCCTACTTCTGCCAGATAGGGGATAGAAGATCAGCCCCCTGCTCAGTCCCTTTGATACTCTCCTGGCAGGGGAATTGAAAATCCATGACTTACTTTCACTGGAAAAGGGACAGATTTGCTTCCCCTTGGTCTACTTATACCCTCACAGAGGAATCTGAATATCACATCTGGTGGGAAGGTGGCTTGAAAGATCAGCTCTCTGCTCATTCCTAGTAAAACTGTGGTGGAAGAAGGTGATTTTTTTTCTTGTTGGTGTTTGTCTGGTTTAGGACACGAATAACCGAAAAGGTTTTTGATTAGGCTACCTTTTTCATGGTCTTTGGCTCAGGGCAGCGGGCTTTTCTTGGAGTTGTCTGGTCCATGCCTGGGGATGGTCCTCAGTTGGAGGCTTTTGGAACTTTCCATGTGAGAGATAGGAAACCCAGGTGACAGCCTCCATGTCATTTCTCAAACCCAGATGTCCCTACACAATCCACCGTCTCCTTTTCACCTTTCAGAGTCTCCCTATGTTTGTTTTGTAATGTCCATGGTTTTTCAGTTGTAAGAAAGACCTGAGAGGAATGGAGCTACCCTATCTTCACCAAAAATGGAGAAGTCCAAGTGTATCTTTTATTCTCCAGGAAAAGGCAAGCAAGTATTAACTATCTTGAGCTAAAGACAATAAAGAAAGCAGGACACAGATCTACAAATGTAAAAAACAAATGAGCAAGCAAACTAAGAAACAAAAAAACTGTAGCCTCATGCAATAGTAAGATATAATAAATGGTTTTTATACCACAAGGGAAAAAAGAGGGAAGGTTTATTTTGTTTACTGTCATGAAGCCCTGATTGAATCTATATTCTTTCCTGTTGGGTTTATTGTCTGGGAGATTAGAAGAATTACAAATACTGGTATCAGGTATGATGAGTCCTTTCTCTAATAGTGTTCCAACTTTTATCTCTTATTTTCCCATTTTAAACAGTATTGTGCTAGTTTGAACAGAGATCTATATGAATCACTATGAACCTCAATGACTTTGATATTAATAAGTCTGACAACATATGTAGGATTTTTGTTGTTGTTGTTGTTTTAACACAAGTAACCCTACATCTTGAGATTTTTATTAGAACTTTGCTCAAGATGATAAAGTACCAATATATCAATACCCAAATTTGTATCTGATTATAAGTAGGATAGTCCTCAGGATTTAAGAAAGAGGCCAGCAATAGGCTATCTAATCTAAAAAATGCATTTGACCAATGCTGCTGCTGCTGCTAAGTTGCTTCAGTCATGTCCGACTCTGTGTGACCCCATAGACAGCAGCCCACTAGGCTGCCCTCCTATTAAGGTCATAGGTATAATATCACAAAAGAGGGGGAGAAAACCATACTTTGCTTAAAAGTCAATGGATAGTTATACACTGTGATGAAAGAATGTCTAGAGATTATTAGTTTCTTGACTCTCAGAGAAATATTGTGTCATGGTGGCAGGATTTGTGGTATCAATAAACAACTTGGCAGACTGCTCTTTAATATTTGCAGAGATTTTTCTATGTGAATTTGAGGGTGAAAATTAGAAAATAAACACTTGAATTTCCCTTTGGAAACTTTGCCATTGCCCATCCACTTAAATTTTTCCTTTACTTTTTTTACTAGCAGAGTTTAGTTAATTTTTCATGGTCCTTTCTGCTTACATTGAATATAGATGTCTTTATCAACAAACTCCTTTCCCAAATTCTTATGATTAGGGTGGGAAATTCTAATTGCTTTAACTGAATGACCACTGATTTATTCTAGATTTTTTTCTAATTTTGTTTTTGGCTCTTTCAAGATCTTTAGGGGCTTCCCTGGTGGCTCAGACAGTAAAGAATCTGCCTGCAATGTGGGAGACCCAGGCTCAATTCCTGGAGAAGGGAATGGCAACCCACTCCAGTAGTCTTGCCTGGAGAATTCCATGGACAGAGAAGCCTGACAGGCTACCATCCATGGGGTAGAAAAGAGTCAGACATGACTAAGCAACCAACACGTACACTTTCAAGCAATAGTTGGAGACCTGGCAACAGAGGTATTTCTCATTCCTGGTTTTGCCTTCATATTAAATCCCCTCGCTCAGGCTTGTTCAAAGGAAAGTGAAGAGTTGAGGTCACACTTGCCTAAGGATCTAACCCTGAATGCTGTCAAAAGGTGTTAAAGAGCCTATTCCAGAAGTCACTGATAGACTCATCCTTTCTTTGCTTGTAGGACAAGATTACAGGGCAATCTGTTTTCACAGAACAGACTTTGAAGATGGAATCTTACAGCTCTTGCTCCACTTCTACAGCTTTTCTAACTCCTCTAATCTCTGCAATTCAGGGTCTATTAGATCACTCTCAAAATCTTTTCACTCTGAATTTTCCATCCAGTTTTTCTTTTACATCAGAGTATGCTATCAACATGTGAGCCAACTGATTAAAATCTGGGATTCCCAAATTATCTGTTCCTAGAACAACTCTAAATGTCTTTGCAAATTTCTGTCTGTAATGTATGTGTAGGCTTTAGAAAGTGACTCTCAATTCAAAGGTCAGATTTAAGATCAACCACAACAGAATGTGATTTGTTTTGAAGTGGATTTAACTTTAAGAAAAACGTTTGAGGGACTTCTGTGGTGGTCCAGTAGTTAAGAGTCTGCCTCCCAATACAGTGGACATGGGTTCAATCACTAATCCAGGAGGATTCCACATGTTTCAGGGCAACTAAGTCCATGAACCACAACTACTGAGCAGTGCTCTAGATTCCTCACCATGAGAGAGCAGCCCTTGCTCTCTGCAACCAGAGAAAGACTACACACCACAGCAAAGAAGATTAAGTTCAACCAAAAAGAAAAATAAATAGATAAATGAGATTTTAGAGTTTATCCTTGGCTAGAACAGAAAGTATCCCTATTATAGGAACCTAGGCAGAAGGAGAATCAATAAAGGAACTGAGGCAGTTAGAGTCAGATTGCAGTTTAAGAGGATCAAAGAAAGATAGTTTTAAGGGATTTGTTTTTGTTTATTTGGGTTTTTTTGTTTTTACTTTTCTCACTTACCTTGAGTAAGGAATTTTTGAAAGCATTAATTTTGAAAACAAGATTTCCTTTGAAAATTTCCTTATACAAATGAAAAATGCAGACCATTTCCTTTCTAAAATGCCGCTTAAATGAAAGATTTTTTTCAGATTGGAAGTTTCCCAAAAAAACCCACTTTTATGCCACTAAGATAAATACATAAATTGTAGCCAAAAAAAAAAAAAAAGTTAGAGACAAACTTTCCAAAGTTCTGCTGAGATTCTGGAGTTCAAAGACCTTGAGTTGGAATAGGATTCTCCTTTGAAGTCACTTGGTCCTGTTACTCTGAGGTCTCACCACAAGTGAGCTTGAAAGTGAAAGTGAAAGTGAAGTCGCTCAGTTGTGTCCGACTCTTTGCAACCCCATGGACTGTAGCCCACTAGGCTCCTCCATCCATGAGATTCTCCAGGCAAGAGTACTGGAGTGGGTTGTTATTTCCTTCTCCAGGGGATCTTCTCAACCCAGAGATTGAACCTGGGTCTCCCATGTTGTAGCTTAGACCAAGTGAGCTTAGACAGAGATAAAAGCGATGGTCTTGCTTTTGCTCTTTGTTATCTTAGGCTCCTGTATAAATCAGCTCAAGCTGCCACAATAAAATACTGCAGACTCAGCAGCTTAAACAACACAAATGTATTTTCTCATAGTCCTGGAGAATAGGAAGTTCAAGATCAAGGTGCCATACCAATTTTGGAGTGACACAAGCATTCAGTCCATTGAAGCCCCCAACCTAATCATTAGCTGTCTCTAATGCTTCACTTCATGGGAAATAGATGGGGAAATA
Organism: Bubalus kerabau; assembly: GCF_029407905.1. Lineage (NCBI taxonomy): Eukaryota > Metazoa > Chordata > Mammalia > Artiodactyla > Bovidae > Bubalus > Bubalus kerabau. The sequence goes on from NC_073629.1 coordinate 48,605,001, forward strand.
GTGGAAACAGTGTCAGACTTTATTTTGGGGGGCTCCAAAATCACTGCAGATGGTGATTTCAGCAATGAAATTAAAACACGCTTACTCCTTGAAAGGAAAGTTATGACCAACCTAGATAGCATATTAAAAAGCAGAAACATTACTTTTCCAACAAAGGTCCATTTAGTCAAGGCTATGGTTTTTCCAGGAGTCATGTATGGATGTGAAAGTTGGACTGTGAAGAAAACTGAGCACTGAAGAATTGATGCTTTTGAACTGTGGTGTTGGAGAAGACTCTTGAGAGTCCCCTGGACTGCAAGGAGATCCAACCAGTCCATCCTAAAGGAGATCAGTCCTGGGTGTTCTTTGTAAGGACTGATGCTAAAGCTGAAACTCCAATACTTTGGCCACCTCATGTGAAGCGTTGACTCATTGGAAAAGACTCTGATGCTGGAAAGGATTGGGGGCAGGAGAAGGGAATGACAGAGGATAAGATGGCTGGATGGCATCACCGACTTGATGGACATGAGTTTAGGTGAACTCCGGGAATTGGTGATGGACAGGGAGGCCTGGCGTGCTGCAGTTCATGGAGTCCAAAGTCAGACACGACTGAGCAACTGAACTAAACTGAACTGAATGCAGATGGAAGAATTGGACTAGAGCGCTTGCCTTGAACCATACATTCATGGATAAAACAGGATAAGGCTGAGAAGAGAACTCATAAACTTTGGCAGATGACATAAGATGAAGTTTGTCCCATAAGGAGACCAGTATGAGAATACCTTCTGAATTCCTCAAGAGATGGTTATATCAGACCTAGAATCAATTTGCTCCTCTGATCATCCGCTTCCTGGTGGCTCAGATGGAAAAACCTATTGATAAAGCAAAACTAAATCTACTGGATGTAGTGCAGTGAAGACCACCTCCTTGCTTTGTTTTGTTGTCCCATCCTTTAGTTGTGTCCCACTCTTTTAGACCCCATGGATTGCAGCACGCCAGGCTCCACTGTCCTTCATCATCTCCCAGAGTTTGATCAAATTCATGTCCATTGAGTCGGTGATGCTATCCAACCATCTCATCCTCTGCCACCTCCTTCACCTTTTGCTTTCCATCTTTCCCAGCATCAGGGTCTTTTACAATGAGTTGGCTCTTTGAACAGGTGGCCAAAGTATTGGAGATTCAGCATCAGTCCTTCTAGTCCTTCAGGATTGGTTTCCTTTAGAATTGACTGGTTTGATCTCCCTGCAGTCCAAGGGACTCTCAAGAGTCTCCTGCAACACCACAGTTCAAAAACATCAAATTTTGATGCTCAGCCTTCTTTATGGTCCAACTCTCACTTCTATATGTGAATACTGGGAAAATCATAGCTATGGCTATATGAACCTTTGTCAGCAAAGTCATGTCTGTGCTTTTTAATATGCTGTCTAGGTTTGTCTTAGCTTTTTCTTCCAGGGAGCAAGAGTCTTTTAATTCCACGGCTGCAGTCACTGTCTGCAGTGATTTTGGAGCCAAGAAAAGAAAATCGGTTAATGTTTCTACTTTTTCCCTTTCTATTTGCCATGAAGTGATGGAACCAGATGCCATAACCTTAGTTTGTTAATGTTTAGATTTAAGCCAGCTTTTTCACTCTCCTCTTTCATCATCATCAAGAGGCTCTTTAGATCCTCTCTCTTCACTTTCCACCATTAAGGGTGGTATCATCTGCACATCCGATGTTGTTGATATTTTTCCTAGCAATCTTGATTCCAGTCTGTGATTCATCTGGCCTGGCATTTCTCATGATGTACTCTGCATATAACTTAATAAGCAGGGTGACAGTACTTAGCCTTGTTGTACTCTTTTCCCAGTTTTGAACCAGTCAGTTGTTCCAGTTCCAACTGTTGCTTCTTGACCTGCATACAGGTTTTTCAGGAGGCAGGTAAGGTGGTCTGGTATTCCCATCTCTTTAACAATTTTCCAGTTTGTTGTAATCTACACAGTGAAAGACTTTACTGTAATCAATGAAGCAGAAGTAGATTTTTTTTTTTAATTCCCCTGCATTTTCTATGATCCAGCAAATGTTGGCAATGTGATCTCTGGTTCCTTTGCCTTTTCCAGCCTGTACATTTCGAAGTTCTCAGTTCACCTACTGCTGAAGCCTAGCTTGAAGGATTTTGTGCATAACCTTACTAGCATATGAAATGTGCACAATTGTATGATAGTTTGAACATTCTTTATCACTGCCCTTCTTTAGGATTGGAATGAAAATTGCTCTTTTCCAGTCCTGTTGTAACTACCGAGTTTCTAAATTTGCTGGCATAAGTGCAGGACTTTACCAGCATCATCTGGGGTTTTAAATAGCTCTGCTGTAAGTCTGTCATCTCCATTAGCTTTGTTTGTAGTAATGCTTTCTAAGGCCCACTTGACTTCATACTTCAGGATGTCTGGCTCTAGGTGAGTGACCACACCATTGTGTTTATCTGGGTTATTAAGACCTTTTTGGTATTGTTCTTTTGTGTATTCTTTCCACCTCTTCCTAACCTCTTCTGCTTCTGTTAGGTCCTTACAGTTTCTGTCCTTTACTGTGCCCATCCTTGCATGAAGTGTTCCTTTGATACCTCCATTTTTCTTGAAGAGATCTCTGGTCTTTCCCATTCTATTGTTTTCCTCTATTTCTTTGCATTGTTCATTTAAGAAGGCTTTCTTATCTCTCCTTGCTATTGATAGAGTCTTAATAATGTCTGAGCGGAGAAGGTTGGTATCAGAAAAGCACATTTGTAAGACTTTTAGGATGATTTAAAGGGGAGTTTTGCAAGGAGGCATATTAATTGGGAATTTGAAAATTTTATGATATAATAGAGTTGGATTGGTGGGCACATGAGGTAAGAGTTTTAAAACAGGTCCTGATGGGAAAGCTGTTAGCCTTGATAAGTAATCTCTTTCAGTTGGTTTAAGCCTTATCTTCCAGGATCAGGTATATCCTTGACCAATAAGTTAAGTTATTTTTGTCTAACCCCAGTATTGTTTGGCATGAAAAACAGGACAGTAAGCTTAGTCAAAGAATTATTTAGCACTGGGAAACAAGGTAGATTTGGTCTTAACATTCACTGATATTCTGGAATATTTACACTTGAAGATTCATTCTTGATAAATGTCTTTCAATGAAATTTAACCAAAATGGCCAACTGCTTCTTTTTACATTTTTATTTTATAGGATTAACAAATTGAGTCACAAACCAAAAAAAAAAGGGGGGTGGTGTTTAGGCTATTAAAATCATCATCATAATAATAACAAAGATAGCAAAAAAAGGAGACAAGTGCTTTCAACCTTAAGAATGCATGATAAAGGAATTTTCCTGGTGGCCCAATAGCTAAGACTCTGTGCTCCCAATGCAGGGGGCCTGTGTTCAGTCCCTGGTCAGATCCCACATGCCACAGCTAAAGATTCTGAGTACTACAAGTACTGGGTACTGCTAAGTCCCCAAGCAGTAAAGTAAATAAATAAATATCTTATAAAAAAAAATAAATAAAAAGAAGACAAAAATTAGTTTTTTAAAAAGACAAAAAATATGACAATGCTAGCTTCATATTTGTCACTCAAAAAGTAGGAAGAGAAAAGTTTACATTTGACTTACAAAGATATAAGATCAAATATTTATGTGATAGAGATGTTTAAAATTATGATCCTGCAAGCAGGTTCCAAAATATCTATATATGTGAGAGAGCATGTGAATTTGGGTGTGTGCCCATATGTCCTGTCACATGTGAGAAAACATAGTGTGTGAAAACAAGCACTTCTCTGGAGATGCAGAGTGGGGATGAGTGTTCATTTCCTCCTCAAACAGTTATAGATGGTGTGGGCTAGGACCCAGCTTTATGACAAACATTACTGAGAGAAATGAGGAATCCCTGGCCTCAAAGATCTTACAATAGAGGAGATAGACCCATGTAGATGAACAATTATAGTTTAAAAAAAAAAAGTGTATAGAGGAACCCTGAGGAGGAAGTGACTAAGTCTAGGCAGAGGAAACAGAAAATATTAACATTAGGGCCAATCCTTGAAGGGCTGAGCCAAGCAGAGGACAACAGGGTGTGCAGGCAACTGTGATGTCACCACTGAGCAGGGACGTATGTGGGAATCAGTAGGTCCTCCTCTGACACTTGCAGGACTAAGACAAGAGTACGGAGGGAGGTGCCTATCTCATAAGTCTAAATATTTAAAAGTTACAGGATACATGAATATGTAAGGCTGAGTCACTTTGTTGTGTACCTGAAATATCAAATTTTTAATCATACTAGTTAAATAAAATTGAAATTTTTACTTGATTTAAAGAATATTCAATCAAAAGTAAATACAAATTAAAATCAATTAAAATTGACTTTTAATTGAAATTAATCATTTTAAGTATAAAAATACCTTTCAATTTTAATAATAATTCTTATTAAATATTTTCACAGAAATGAAACTACCCACATTTTTAGTATCCACATCCACCAGTTTGTCAATACAAAAGAGTAGCATCATGCTTCATGCATACTACATGTAAACCTATTGTAACAAATGTAAGGGTAATGTGAATTGTTTAACCTTGCAAAATGCTCTTTGACTGCCATGTACAATGTATTGAATACAACATTATTTCTTGTGAGTGCTTAGAGAATTACAATCTGCGCCACAAAGAGAAGCAGGAAAACAGATGCTTGGAACTCCTGGGAAAGAATACTTTATATGGAAGAATCTACTGCATTTGTGCTATCTGCATGAATTGCTCTGACAAATTTAACATGTGGAATCCTATAAACAGGAGTCTAAGTCAGGGCTCCATGAATAGCAGGGCAGTTGTAGGAATCAAATTGCCAAGTGAAAGATAATGGTGACCAGATTGTCAAGGGCCTCATGAACCCTGCCCAGGAGGATCATTGACAACTGTCCATTAATCAGGGAAGAAAACAAACATAGAACACCCATCCTTCACTGTTTTCCTCCTACAGAGACAACAGTAGCTCCTATCTGAAGGAGAAATCTAGTTGTTAAATGTAAAGATGATCAAAAGTCCTATTGGAAGTATTGTGTGGAGCCTTGAACCTTCATGAAAAAGACAAAGAAGCCAAAGAATATAACAGTTTATAATGTCTTTTGAGAGTTCTCTGTATTTCCAGGAAGAAATTTACATTTAGGAAAAGAATATACATATTTACAATCAAATGTAGATTTAAGTTTACACACAATATATTGAAAAAAAAAAAATTCCTGACAAGTGATCTGGCTTCTCTGTTTTCTGTAACTTTAATAAAATGATACATTTAAGTCCTAGATTTCACCACACAACTCTCTGGCTAACATACTTTTCTGAGAGCCTCTTCTACTTGCTGGAGGAGAAAGCCCAAGGTCCTTACTGTGGTATCTAATCCCTCTTCATCTCTCCACTAGACCACTAGCCAGAGCCTCCTTGCATGCGTGAGTGCTTAGTCCCTCAGTTGTATCTGACACAGTAGCCCACCAGGCTCCTCTGTCACGGGATTTTCCAGGTAAGAATAATGGAGCAGGTTGTCATTTTCTCCTCCAGGGGATCCCTTTGACTCAGGGATCAAACCCACGCCTTCCGCATTGGCTGGCCTTACCACTGAGCCACCTGGAAAGCCCAGATCCTCCTTAAGGGTCTCCCATCTTCTTCCCATCCCCTTCTTAAACCATTCTCTCCAAAACTGCCTGAGTGAGAAATGAAAAGACGCTTCACTCTGATTTAAAAGCCCATTATTGACTTTCTGTTGCACACAGGAAAAACACAATTGCCATATCATGGACTGCAAGAGCTTTAAAATCTGACTTTGCCAACATCTCAAACTTATAGTCTGCCACTTTCCTTCTTGCTCACTATGTTGTAGCCTTTTTGGCTTTCATTAACCCTCTGGAATACGTTTGGTTCCTTCTGACCTCAGGGCTTTTGTACTTGCTGTTTTTCCATTTGGAAGATTTTCCTGCTAATCTTCATATGACCAGTTCTGAGAATGTCCTTCCCTGACCACCCCACTTAAAACACATGCCCATTGTTCTTTCTCCAGCACCTAATTTCTTTATATGCTTCTGCCAAGTATCTTTAACAATCTATATTTTGCTCATTTCTTATTCATCATATGACTAATACATTGCTGTCTTATACAAAAAAAAAACTTTTCTTATTTGTTCAGTGATGTATTTCTAGCTTTCAGCACAAAGCTAATTCATAAGTGGTGCTGATGAGATGTTAGTCACCTACCTTTATAGGCTCATTTACTAGCCCTGTACACCTTGTACTTTGTATCCCAGTCATACCAAACATCTCATAATGTCACCAAATGCTAAAGGGAATAACTGGAGCTATTTTATGCCTCTGTACCTTTGTTGGAGCTGTTCTATCAACTCAGATGGCCCCTCCCTCTTTTTTCACCTGGTTAACTTCTACTCATTTTGGAAGTCCAAGTTCAAATAACAACTCCAAGAGACAGAGCTAAATATACTTCTCTTGTGCTTCCATAGAATTCTTTGCCTTTTTCACAAGGTTTATCACTCTTTATGGGCAAGTTACCATCACTTATCTCTGTACTTTTAAAAGGCAGAAGCTATACCTTATTTTTTTTTCTCTAAATTGAATGTCACCATATATCTTCATAAATTGAGTATACAGTATTTAGGAGAGTGCACGTAAATGTAGTTACATGGAATTAAAAAGTTTTTTCCACTTCTGACAGAAGGTTACATACATAAACTCCAAGGATGGAGTGCTCAGCATCACATCTCAGTACTGCTACACGCTTAATGAAAAATCTTGGGGAAGTCCCTTAAATTTGTGCCTCAGTTTCCTGATTTAGAAAATGGAGCTGAAGATATAGGCTAACCCATAGGTTGTTGTAAAGATTAAATTACTTAATACACATAAAATATTTAGAAGTGTTTTCACGCCTGGTCAACATTCAATAAATGTCACCTGTCATTTATCTGAATGTGTTTCTCATAATCTTTTTTTCTTTTTTAAGGACAGCTGGAACAAATAGAAGAAGTTCTTCCAATATATCTTCTCAGGGAACCATAATAAACTTTAGTTTATGGCAAATTTGTGATTATCTTGGCACTAGCCTCTTTTCTAATTGGGCACGCACACATAAATCGTGACTTTAGATGCTTGACTGTTGTGTAACTTAAGGAGTATGTATATTACCAGTCTGTGCCACTTGGCAGCTTGAAAATTTTTAATTTAATTTAATTTAAAAAGGGAGAAATGCAGTACATGTGAGATTAGTACTATGTAAATCTGCTTAAATCTATACCCATATGTTTTGTTCAAAATGTTTTACACTGTTCAGTAGAAAAAGAAAACAGATCTGATTATACATCTTCTCCTTTCTCAAAATTTTTCTATAGGTCTCAGAGTAGGGGGAAAAAAGCAATACAGCTCAAGAGACCCTCAAAAGAAGCAAAATGAACAAAAGGAATGAAACAATAACTGGAAAATGCCTATAAAAAACAAATAATCCTAAAAATCAAGCTTATTAGTAATTAAAGAAAATCAAATCAGATCCAAAGTGAATCTTTCAACTTTTAAAAAGCAGAATTAAAAAATGAGTATTCAGTGTTGGTAAGAATGCAAGGATATACATATTTCTACACAGCACTGCTGAGTATTGATTCAAATACTAAGAAACAAAATTAGAAATAGGTACCAAGAACCTTTAACAATTATATACTTTATGGACTTAAAATCTCTTTCCCTTCAATAGTATAAGACAATAATCAGAAAACTCAACAAAATTTTAATACAGATTTTCATAATAGTATTACTTATAATAATGAAACAAATAATATTCAGCTAAATTAATTTGTTACAGCTACACAATGAAAGAGCCTCTTGATGAAAGTGAAAGAGGAGACTGAAAAAGTTGGCTTAAAACTCAACATTCAGAAAACGAAGATCATGGCATCTGGTCCTATCACCTCATGGGAAATAGATGGGGAAACAGTGGAAACAGTGTCAGACTTTATTTTTCTGGGCTCCAAAATCACTGCAGATGGTGACTGCAGCCATGAAATTAAAGGACGCTTACTCCTTGGAAGGAAAGTTATGACCAACCTAGATAGCATATTCAAAAGCAGAGACATTACTTTGTCATCAAAGGTCCATCTAGTCAAGGCTATGGTTTTTCCTGTGGTCATGTATGGATATGAGAGTTGGACTATAAAGAAAACTCAGTGCTGAAGAATTGATGCTTTTGAACTGTGGTGTTGGAGAAGACTCTTGAGAATCCTTTGGACTGCAAGGAGGTCCAACCAGTCCATCCTAAAGGAGATCAGTCCTGGGTGTTCATTGGAAGGACTGATGCTAGAGCTGAAACTCCAATATTTTGGCCACCTGATGCGAAGAGCTGACTCATTTGAAAAGACCCTGATGCTGGGAAAGATTGAGGGCAGGAGGAGACAGGGATGACAGTGGATGAGATGGTTGGATGGCATCACCAACTCAATGGAAATGGGTTTGGGTGAACTCCAGGAGTTGGTGATAGACAGGGAGGCCTGGCATACTGCTGTTCATGGGATTGCAAAGAGTCAGACACGACTGAGCGACTGAACTGAACTGACACAATGAAATAGCATACAAGTACATTAACTGGTTTTGAAGCATATATGCTGATATTAGGGCTTCCCAGGTGGCACTAGTAGTAAAGAGCCTGCCTTCTAATGCAGGAGACACAAGAGACATGGGTTCAATCCCTGGGTCAGGAAGATCCCCTGGAGTAGGAAATGGCAACCCACCCCAGTATTCTTGCCTTGAGAATTCCCATGGAGAGTGGAGCCTGGTAGGCTATACAGTCCATGGGGTCACAAAGAGTCAGACACAACTGAAGTGACTTAGCATGCATGGATGCTGACATTAGAAAATACTTATGTTTTATATTGATTATATAACGTGGTAGATAAATAACTTTTACAATGATGTTGATTACATAACTTATATGTATATATGTGTATGAAAGAAAACATTAAAAAGTTATCAATGGATTACTTACATATAATAGGTTAAAAAGTTGATTTGTTTTTGTTTATGTTAGTAATATCTTCTACACTTATAAAATTCTATATCATGGCTATATATGATATATGGTTTCCTAATCAGAAAAATGATTCAGTTAGACTTAATAAGAAAAATTTCATATTACCATTAAAAACTCTCTTCAATTCAACACAACGTACCTTACTATAACACTGAATTCCAGCTATTAGAATAACAGGATAAGAAGACTGGTTACCAGTGCTCTTCTTAAATTCTGGTCTGACTTTGGAGAAAATCACTTAGCCCCTTTTAGCCTTGGTTTCCTCAATTGTAAAGGAGATTAACAATTTCTGTCTATTCCACAAAAGTTATTGTGATTCCTAAGTCAAATACTTAGTGTTCAAACAATACAAGTTAAGTAAATGGAGTATTTTAATATGTCAGAGAGATATGTAGGAATATGAGCAACTATTATAAGTTTTAACCAAAATAATAATAAATAGATACTAAAACTTAAGCGAAAGTATGGTACAACTAGGTGATTCATACTTGGGCCTCCAAAACTGAAAACTATGATTTGCTCTTCCCATCCTTTTTTGTCACTTCTATAATAAATGAACACTCAGTAAATTTAGTGAATAAAAACTTTACTTCAGGAAAGATGAAAATGTCTAATATTGTGTTTTTCAATAGATAAGGGAAATTCCAGCTATCAAATTTTCACTCTGTATATGGAGCAAGTAGAATTCATTCAAAAAATTTTTATCAATTTGATCTATTTTATTCCCCTGAAGTGCCAAAACCAAATATTTGCTTCTTAATACACATATATTGGACCTTTTGATCATTATTCTCAGTAAGAATATATTGCATTTATTTAGCACCTTTATATGTGCCAAAATATTTTCACTTAAAATATCTTATCTGATTCTCACAACCACCCAGGGAGGTGCCATTAGCAGTTTTCCTTTAATTCAGTGGGATCCCCAGTAGTCTACTAGAACCCACTCATAACAATTAGCAGGATCCTACTGTAAATTTTGGTGAGGGTGGGGCAGATTTTGCAAGCTGGTTGATAAGCACAGATAACATTAAAACTAAGCTTTATAAGCTTATGTAGTAATGTGTGTGTGTGTGTGTGTGTGTGTGTGTGTGTGTGTGTCTGCTCAGTCATGTCTGACTGTTTGTGAAGCTATGGACTGTAGCCTGCCAGGCTCCTCTGTCCATGGAATTTTCCAGGCAAGAATGTGGTAGCAGGTTGCAATTTCTTTTACCAGGGGATCTTCCCAACCCAGGAAAGACATTAGGCATTTTTAGTTTTCCTGAAGTAATCTTCCTGACCCAGGGATCAAACCTGTAATCCTACATCTTTTGTATTGGTAGGTGCATCGTTTATCACTAGTGCCACTTGGGAAGCCCTAATTGCATGTCTGACAGATATAATAAAATAAATTATATTTAAATAGTTTCATAAATACTTAAAATTCATCACTTTCTAATTGTTTTATTACATCTTACTATTATGCCCTTGAGGTTATTTGGGCCTATTGAATCTCTGTAGCATATATATAATATGATGTGCCGCCAAATCCACATTCAATGACATCACATTGGTAGCTTGAAATCAGCCATAATGGGAGTACTTACACCACTAAAATTGGTAAACATAACCTGATTTATTGTTGGGTTGAATATCTAAACTTAAGAAAATGGTGGAAAAAATGTTATTAATGAAGATTAAACTTAGATGTATGCCATATGTATCATATCCTAGATGGTGGAATAGAAGGATGTGCACTCATCTCCTCCTGTGATAACTCCAAAATTACAACTCACTGCTGAACAAACATCTAAAGGAGAATGTTGGATCCCACCAAAAAAAGAAACCTCACATCCAAGAGTAAAAGAGAAACCCCAACAAGATACTAAAAGTGGCAAAATTGTGTTTAGAATCAAACCCCATACTCACCAGAAATGCTTGGAGGGCTCAAACAAAACCTTAAGCACACCAGGAGAACCCACAGAGACTGAACTAGACCTGCCTTTGAGTGTCTGAGTGTCTCCTGCAGAGGTACGGATCAGCAGTGGCCTGCCACAGAGGCAGGGGCTCTGGGTGCAGCAGACCTGGGTATGGCATAAGTCCTCTTGGAGAAGGTCCCCATTAATCCCACCATAGAGCCGCCAGAGCTTACACAAGACTGGGGAAACAGACTCTTGGAGGGCACCAACAAAACCTTGTGCACACCAGGACTCAGGAGAAAGAAACACTAACCTCACAAGAGACTGATCCAGATTTGCCCACGAGTGTCCAGGAGTCTCCAGTGGAGGCATGGGTTGGTGGTGGCCTGCTGCAGGATCAGGGGCACTGAGTGCAGAAGTGCATGCACAGGACCTTTTGAAGGAGGTCTCCATTATCTTCATTACCTCCACCATAGTTTGGCCTCAGGTCAACCAACAAAGTCAACCATCAGAACAAGACCCAGTTTCTCCCTCAGTCAGTCTCTCCTGATGAAGAATGACACTGAAAGATGAACTCTGCAGGTCAGTAGGTGCCCAATATGCTACTGGACAAGAGTGGAGAAATAACTGCAGAGAGAATGAAGAGATGGAGCCAAAGCAAAAACAACACACATTTGTGGATGTGACTGGTGATGGAAGTAATGTCCGATGTTCTAAAGAACAAAATTGCACAGGAACCTGGGATGTTAGGCCCATGAATCAAGGTAAATTGAAAGTGGTCAAACGGGAGATGGCAAGAACGAACATCGACATTTTAGGAATCAATGAACTGAAATGGACTGGAATGGGTGAATTTAAAACAGATGACCATTATATCTACTACTGTGGGCAAGAATCCCTTAGAAGAAATGGAGTAGCCATCAGAGTAACAAAAGAGCCCAAAATACAGTACTTGGATGCAATCTCAAAAACGACAGAATGATCTCTGTTCACTTCCAAGACAAACCATTCAACATTATAGTAATTCAAATCTATGCCCTCACCAGTAAGGCTGAAGAAGCTGAAGTCTAACAGTTCTGTGAAGACCTACAAGCCCTTCTAGAACTAACACCCAAAAAAGATGTCCTTTTCATTACAGGGTACTGGAATGCAAATGTAGGAAGTCAAGAGATACGTGGAGTAACAGGCAAATTTGGCCTTGGAGTACAGAATGAAGCAGGACAAAGACTAACAGAGTTTTGCCAAGAGAATGCACTGATCATAGCAAACACCCTCTTCCAGCAACACAAGAGAAGACTCTACACATAGATATCACCAGATGATCAATACAGAAATCAGATGGATTATATTCTTTGCAGCCAAAGATAGAAAAGCTCTATACAGTCAGCAAAAACAAGACCAGGAGTGGACTGTTGGTCAGATCATGAACTCCTTATTGCCAAATTCAGACTTAAATTGAAGAAAGTAGGGAGAAACAATAGACCATTCAGGTATAACCTGAATCAAATCCCTTATGATTATACAGTGGAAGGGACAAATAGATGCAAGGGATTAGATCTGATAGACAGAGTGCCTGAAGAACTATGGGCAGAGGTTCATGACATTGTACAGGAGGCAGGGATCAAGACCATCCCTGAGAAAAAGTAATGCAAAATGGTTGTCTGAGGAGGCCTTACAAATAGCTACGAAAAGAAGAGAAGCTAAAGGCAAAGGAGAAAAGGAAAGATATAGCCATCTGAATGCAGAGTTCCAAAGAATAGCAAGGAGAGATAAGAAAGCCTTCCTCAGTGATCAGTGCAAAGAAATGGAAGAAAACAATAGAATGGGAAAGACTAGAGATCGTGTCAAGAAAATTAGAGATACCAAGGGAACATTCCACGCAAAGATGGGCACAATAAAGGACAGAAATGGTATGGACCTAACACAAGCAGAAAATATTAAGAAGAGGTGGCAAAAATACACAGAAAGTGAAAGTGAAGTCGCTCAGTCGTGTCCGACTCTTTTCGACCCCATGGACTGTAGCCTATCAGGCTCCTCTGTCCGTGGGATTTTCCAGGCAAGAGTGCTAGAGTGGATTGCCATTTCCTTCTCCAAAATATACACAGAAGAACTATACAAAAAAGATCTTGATGGTAACTATGATGGTGTGATCACTCACCTAGAGCCAGACATCCTGGAATGCAAAGTCAAGTGGGCCTCAGGAAGCATTGCTATGAACAAAGCTAGTGGAAGTGATGGAATTCCAGCTGAGCTATTTCAAATCCTAAAAGATGATGCTGTAAAAGTGGTGCACTCAATATGCCAGCAAATTTGGAAAACACAGCAGTGGCCACAGGGCTGGAAAAGGTCAGTTTTCATTCCAATCCCAAAGAAAGACAATGCCAAAGAACGTTCAAACTACCATACAATTGCACTCAACTCATACACTAACAGAGTAATGCTCAAAATTCTCCAAGCCTGGTGTCAACAGTATGTGAATTGTGAACTTCCAGATGTTCAAGCTAGATTTAGAAAAGGTAGAGAAACCAGAAATCAAATTGTCAACATTTGTTGGATCATTGAAAAAGCAAGAGAGTTCCAGAAAAACATAAAGTCAATAAAGCAGAAGTAGATGTTTTTCTGGAACTCTCTTGCTTTTTTGATGATCCAACAAATGTTGGCAATTAGCTAACATTAGCCTTTGACAATAGCCTATGACTATGTGGATCACAACAAACTGTGGAAAATTATTCAAGAGATGGGAATACCAAACCACCTTACCTACCTCCTGAGAAATTTGTATGCAGGTCAAGAAGCAATAGTTAGAACTAGACAAGGAACAACAGACTGGTTCCAAATCAGGAAAGGAATATTCAAGGCTGTATATTTTCACCCTGTTTATTTAACTTATATGCAGAGTACTATATATGAAATGCCAGGCTGGATGAAGCACAAACTGGAATCAAGATTTGCGGGAGAAATATCAATAACCTCAGATATGCAGATGACACCACCCTTATGGCAGGAAGTGAAGAACTAAAAGCCTCTTGATTAAAGTGAAAGAGGAGAGTGAAAAAGTTGGCTTAAAGCTCAACATTCACAAAACTAAGATTATTACATCTGGTCCCATCACTTCATAGCAAATAGATGGTGAAACAGTGGAAACAGTGAGAGACTTTATTTTTGGAGGTTCCAAAATCACTGCAGATGGTGATTGCAGCCATGAAATTAAAAGACGCTTGCTTCTTGAAAGAAAAGTTATGGCCAACTTAAACAGCATATTAAAAAGTAGAGACATTACTTTGTCAACAAAGGTCCGTCTAGTCAAAGCTTTGGTTTTTCCAGTAATCATGTATGGATGTGAGAGTTGGACTCTAAAGAAAACCGAGCACCTAAGAATTGATGCTTTTAAACTTTGGTGTTGGAGAAGATTTTTGAGAGTTCCTTGGACTGCAAGAAGATCCAAAGAGTCCATCCTAAAGGAAATCAGTCCTGAATATTCATTGGAAGGACTAATGCTGAAACTGAAACTCCAGTATTTTGGTCACCTGATGCAAAGAAATGAGTCACTGGAAGAGACCCTGATGCTGGAAAATATTGAGGGCAGAAGGAGAAGGTGATGACAGAGGATGCGATGTTTGGGTGGCATCACCGACTCGTTGGACATGAATTTGAGCAAGCTCCAAGAGTTGGAGATAGACAGGGAATCCTGGCGTGCTGCAGTCCATGTGGTGGCAAAAAGTCAGACACTCCTGAACGACTGAACTGAACTGATGCCATGTCTATAGCCATTATGCTAGGAATTGCACTAGACATTGAGAAAATATTCCTCCAGTATTTGGAAGCTATTAGCCCGCTCAGTGAAGAAGTCACTCATGTCATTGATAAATGAGTAAAGTCCTAACATATGTTTTCATTTTTGTCTTACTCATTGACATGAATGAAAATATTAGCTAATATTTGAAGTCAACGCTATACTCATTCATCAACTGCAACCATAATTTGGCTACTTTAACAAGAGTGGGCAAAAATCAAATAAATCATTCTGTGAGAATCAATTGGCTGTATGGAATTTATTCTAAAGAGTACATGTAATTATTACTTGTAAATCATGTGCTATGCATCCTTTATATCAGTAACATTTACCATAAATTCAGGTATATATAGATATTCATACATTTTGGGAAAGAGTTAGATGTTAAAAATTCATTGGCACACCAGCATCATACAATGACAATAATATGGTAACACTCAGAAAAAATAAACAGAAAAACAATTTATGTTGAGTGATGACCTCTATGAATTAATGGCTTTATTTTTATTCAATGCCCTGTCATGCTGGAAAGCATCCTGAAGTATATACGTTTCTCAGTTGTTATTGTTTATTGTTGTTTAGCCAGTAAGTCATGTCTGACTCTTTGTGATGCCATGGACTGTAACCCACCAGGCTCCTCTGTGCATGGGATTTTCCAAGCAAGAATACTGGAGCAGGTTGCCATTTCCTATTTCCTCCTCCAGGGATCTTCCCAATCGAACCCACATCTCCTGCATTGGCAGGTGGATTTTTTTTTTTTTTTTTTTTACCCCTGAGCTATCAGGGAAGCCCATACCTTTCTCAGACCCCTGTTTAAAGTTGAATACATCCAAATTACTTGTTTATTACTTTCCATGGTAATCATGAGTCTCAGCAGTTTGTCCCAGGTGTCAGAGAGAATATCAGACACCAGCCTCATGTGTTCCTCAGATGTTGTTCTCTGTCTCTAGGTTCAAGGCCACCACAACCACCAGCCATCCACAGCCATCCATCATCTCTCCAAATTGAAACTCCAGCCTGAATAGCCTTCATGCTCCCTTACAAAGTCTATCTATGCCAATATGCCCCTATGCTTGTGTACATGCATGAAATACCATACCACCTAGTGTAGGATCTGCTTTCCTGAACCATCACTGAGGGTTGCATCACTCAGTTCAACAATGAGTTGATGTCAATGAACTTTGACCATTGGAAAGAGAAGATGGGATGAATTTGGGCAAATAAAGTTTCTTCCTTTTCACCTTTTTGATGAAGTACTACTAGGTCCCTCCTTGCAGCTTTCCAGAGAAGTCTAAATGTTGAGCTGATACACTTGCCAAGCTACATATTATATCTCTCAGTAGTTAATCATAAGCAGTAGCTGGTATGGTAACAGATCATACAACACTGCTTTACATTCTTCCATGTTACATGTTCTTTTTTTCTTTACCCTGCTTTTTTGTCCTACATGGGCATTCATACTTTAATCTTCATCTTACGATCTGTTTTCTAGAGAATCCAATCTAAGACACAAAATTTTAGCTAACTAATAACATTGATTTTTAGAAATCCAGATGTATTTAGTTTCCTATGGCTGTTTTAACAAATTATCACAAATTGAGTGTTTTCTTTTTTTCTTAAAAACCAGAAATTTTTCTCTTACAGCTTGGGAGGCCAGAAATCTAAAATTGATGTATCAGTAAGTTTGCATTCCCTCTGAAGGGTCTAGGAGAGAATCTCTTCCTTACCTCTTCCAGATTTTGGTGGCTGCAAGAGTTCCTTGGATTGTAGCCATATCACTGTAATCTTTGCCTCCATGGTCACAATATCTCCTTCTGTTCAAAAACTCCTCTGCCTCTCTCTTGTAAAATACATGTGACTACATTTAGAGCCCACCTGCATAAACCAAGATGAGGCTCTTCTCAAGGTTCTTCAGGCTTCCTTGATGTCTCAGGCTGTAAAGAATCTGCCTGCAATGCAGGAGACCTGGTTTCAATACCTGGGTTGGGAAGAGCCCCTGGAAAAGGAAATGGCAACCCACTCCAGTATCCTTGCTTGGAGAATTCCATGGACAGAGGAACTTGGTGGGCTACAGTTCATGGGGTGCAAAGAGTCAGACACCAGTGAGCCACTAACGCAAGATCCTTAAGGGGCTTCCCAGGTGGCGATAGTGGTAATGATTCCTCCTGCCAATGCAGGAGACTCAAGAGATGGGGATTCGATCCCTAGATTGGGAGGATACCCTGAATAGGAAGTTGCAGCCCATTCCAGTATTCTTGCCGGGAAAGTTCCATGGACAGAGGAGCCTGGTGGGCTACAGTCCATGGGGCTGCAAAGAGTCAGACATGACTCAGCACACACACACACAAGATCCTTAACTGGATCACGTCCTTTGCCATATAAGGTAATATTACCAAGTCCAGGAATTACAAACTGGATGTATCTTTTTGGAGGGTATAATTCACTCACTACAACATGAACAAAATTTACTTATAGTCACAAATCAATTACATTTTAGGAAGTGGAAGTGTTTTTCTATACCAGATACATTTTTGTAAATTATGCAGAACATGGAACTCATATGACAGCATAATTAGATATACATTTATCCCCCAAAAAGGCAAAAATCAACCACAAGAGAATAAAGATTAAACAATGCAAAAGTTTTTATCCTGTTATTCATCTGCTTAAACAGTAGGGTCATATCAACTGCTCCAGCATACACAGAAGACAATGACAGCCTTTGAAATGCAGAATACGTGTTTTGAAGTGGTACTGGTTTGGAGGGAAAGAATTTCTAATTATTAAAGCAAAATCTTTTTAAAAAATAACTGCTTATTGTTTGCCTTCTGCTTTATAGTTTTTTGTTTTTTTACTTTATAAAAAAGGTTTTGGCTTCATTTCTGCTTTTTTTTTTTTTTTTTAATGAGGAAAGCTAGTAGAAAGGGTTACTGGAGGGGAAGAGAAAGGAAAAGGAAGAGGCAGCCTCTGTAAAGTGAACAGCTGGGGTGAGCCTGATCTGAAGGTGGCTGCTAATATTACATTGTATAAGATCCCAGGGTGAATTCCAGCTGTGATCATGTACTCTGTTCTTCCATCGACAGTGTGTACAAAAGGAATCGTTATCATTTGCATATTTGAATTCCACATGCATTTTTATTCATTTGTGAGTGTCTCAAATTTTTCTTCTTCAATTTGCTTTATAAGAATAGGCTCCCTTCTCTGGGCTGGGGAGGTGGGGGAGGAATCCTGGCACAAAATAATATGATGTGTTTATATTTGAGTTTCTAAATATAATTCATACCATACTCATCTATCATTGTCTCATTTATCATTTATTCTTTGTACTGTAGTTACAATTACAACATCCATGAGAAAGGCAGGTTTTCTGACTCCTAAATGCCCCTGGGTCTTTCTTTGCTCACCGAGCAGTTATAAATGAAATACATTTAACTCACTGGGTTGTAAGTTTCTGCAGTGCAATTTTCAGTTTACAGGTAAAGCTGGTTATCATTAGAAGCTGATAACAAGCTATATAAGCGGAGTTATTTAGGAAAGAAATGCTTTTACTTTGGTACCTTTATATTAATACATAATTTGACAAATACATTTTATGGCTGAAGTTTCTTAGATTACCTAAAATGACTCTGATTATAGATTTCTCATCTTTTGCTAGAACTCAGAGTGCCCAGAACTCAAGTGTCAACAAGTCTTATTTTATAAAACAGGCATGTTTTTGTCTTTTTTTCCATTATTGATATGTGAAAGCCCCATTGCCTATCTATTGGAAGTGAACCTCGCTGCCTTGGACCAATCTCACACAGGTCACTAGGATCAGCCGTCCTGAATCCTCCTAGTTAGAAACTTCTATATCTTTAGTAAATGGTCATATTATGATTATAATTATATAATTACAACATTATAATAGTTCTACATTCAAAGAGAATTCTTGGGATCTTTGGTGGTAGATACACTTTGAGATTATATGTTTTTGTATTGGAAAGGACCCTGATGCTGGGAAAGATTGAAGGCAAAAGGAGAAGAGGGCGGCAGAGGGTGAGAAGGTTAGATAGCGTTGCTGAATCAATGGACATGAATTTGAGCAAACTCCAGGAGATAATGAAGGACAGAGAAGTCTGGTGCGTTGCAGTCCATGGAGTTGCAAAGAGTCAGACATGACTTAACAACTGAACAGCAACCAACAGCAACAACAACTACATATATATATATATATCTTCTCCAAGAAAATGTAAACCATTGGAAGACAAGGATTAAATTTTAAGATAAGGACTAAATTTTATTCAAATTTGCCACAATGTTCTCTACATAGTAGATAACTTAAAATGTTTGTTACTAGACATATGCTTAGGAGACAATGAAGGTTGGTTAACAACAATAATTGGAATGTTCAATTCATCCCCTATAAAAGAAATCAGGTCATGAGATCCAAATTTATGCATCATTTCTAGAAGAAAATTTCTGCTAGTATAACTCAAAACTTAAAATTATTTCTAGCTTTTATGTAAAAATTATAAATATATTTCTGGAAAATTAACAGACTACAGCAAATATGTAAGGATGTTCAGTTCGGTATTGTTAACAACAAA
Organism: Bubalus kerabau; assembly: GCF_029407905.1. Taxonomy (NCBI): domain Eukaryota; kingdom Metazoa; phylum Chordata; class Mammalia; order Artiodactyla; family Bovidae; genus Bubalus; species Bubalus kerabau. The sequence goes on from NC_073629.1 coordinate 48,624,320, forward strand.
TAAAAATTTTTTTAAAAGCTGTAAAGTCCAACAATAAGAGACTGTTTAAAATATGGTGCATACCATATAGAACCACAAAATAATAGAAAATATACTCACTAAATGAAAAGTAATTTAAAATTTAAGTGTGAGAGATGACTGATTACAGAGTATGGATTAATTTCCAAAGTAGGTGAGGAAATCAAGGCTTCATGTGTAAAAACAGGATTAATGAAAGCAATCAGTGTGATCTATCACATCCACACCCTAAAGAAGAAAAATCATATAATCAATATACAGATGCAGAAAAAGCATTTGACAAAAGCAGCATTCATTCTTGATAAAAACTCTTAGCAAACTAGGAGTTTATAGGAATTTCCTCAACTTGATTAAGAACATCTACAAAAAATCTAAAGCTAGCATCACAGTTAGTGATAAGAAACTAGATATTCTACTCCTAATATCAGGAAAAAGTCAAGGTTGTGCCTCTCATCCCCACATCTGACATCTAATTAATATAATAAGAAAAGGAAATAAAAGGTATACAAATTGGAAAGGAAGAAATAAAGCTGTCTTTGTTCACAGATATGATTGTCTTTGTAGAAAATCCCAAAGAAGCAACAAAAAAAATTCTTGAACTGAAAAATGATTAGACCATTGCAAGATTAAAGATTAATATACAAAAGTTAATTGCTTTTCCTTATATGAGGTACTTAAAGTAGTCAAAATTGTAGAGACAGAATGGTTGTTGCCAGAGGTGAGCAAGACGAGAGAATAGGGAGTTATTGTTTAGGTATAGAGTTTCAATTTTATAAGATGAAGAAGTTACAGGGCTGCACAATAATGTGAACGAATGTATGTAATACCACTCAACTGTACACTTAAAAATGGTTCAGATGGTAAACTTTATGTTATGTGTATTTTAACATGCTAAAAAACATTTATTCACAAAAAACAATTACTTTCCTGTATGTCTGCAAAGAAAAATTAGAATTTGAAATTAAAAATACATCTTGTACATTATTATAAAACTAAAATATTTATATATAAATCTAAAAATATGTACAAGATCTGTATAAGGAAAACTATAAAACTCTGATGAAATAAATCAAAGATAATCTAAATAAATGGAGAGATATTCCATGCTCATTGATAGGAAGATTTAATAGTGTTAGGATATCAGTTCTTCCCAATTTGATTCAGAGATTCAACATAATCTCAATCAAAATCTCAGCAAGTTATTTTGTGAGTTAGCTGATTCTAAGGTTTATATGAAAAGGCAAAAAAAAAAAAAAAATCCCAAATAGCCAACACAATATTAAATGAGAAGAACAAATTTGGAGGCCAGGAACTACCTGATATGTACCTCCCCTGCCCTTCTATGTCTCTCCTTTCACCTTGTATATATAGTGGTATTACAAAAAGAATAGATAAATGGAACATAGATAAATAGATCAATGGAGCAGAATGGATAGCTTGAAAACAGACCCACACAAATACAGTCAACTGATCTTTGATAAAGAAGAAAAGAGGAGAGGATATATGATAACTTTGTACTTTCTGCTCAAGATTTCTATAAAACCAAGATGGCTCTAAAAATAAAGTTCATTAATTTAGAAAATGGATTAAAATCTGAATTGAGATATTAGAAAGGATATGACATACTAGTGATGAGATCTACTTCAATGGTAAAATTTAAATTAATGCTAGCCATTTATTTTAAAAGAGAGACAATTGAAATTTCCACTTCTGTTCATACAGTTTAACTGTTACTGGACTTGCTTTCTCACTATAAACAACTATAAAAATAAACAAAATATGCAAAGTAACTATTTTCAGACGTTAGACAACAGGCAGAGAAGGTCTGTGATCCCAGAAAGAAGAGAAACAAATGAGGTAAATGCTAAGATTGTCTTAGTTCTCTGCCAAGAGGTGCTTTCAGGACCACAGTGCAAGAAGAAAGGACCTAGGCACAGTGTGACAGGATCGCTGAGTTGAAATTTGTCAGTTTGAGAAGCTTGAAGCAGTCAGAATTGCAGAGAAAAATAATGGAGATGAGGGAGCTACAGGAGAAAGCACTTCATAAACATACATAGAGTTCACTTGAGTTTGTTACTTAGCTCGAAGCTGTGTATGTGTAAGGTAAAGCTCCATGAGGCCCAACAAAGAGAAGCTGAACAATTCTTTATTATTATTTTTTTTATTTTATTTTATTTTTAAACTTAACATAACTGTATTAGATTTGCCAAATATCAAAATGAATCCGCCACAGGTATACATGTGTTCCCCATCCTGAACCCTCCTCCCTCCTCCCTCCCCATTCCATCCCTCTGGGTCGTCCCAGTGCACCAGCCCCAAGCATCCAGTATCGTGCATCAAACCTGGACTGGCAACTCATTTCATACATGATATTTTACATGTTTCAATGCCATTCTCCCAAATCTTCCCACCCTCTCCCTCTCCCACAGAGTCCATAAGACTGTTCTATACATCGGTGTCTCTTTTGCTGTCTCGTACACAGGGTTATTGTTACCATCTTTCTAAATTCCATATATATGCGTTAGTATACTGTATTGGTGTTTTTCTTTCTGGCTTACTTCACTCTGGATAATAGGCTCCAGTTTCTTTAAACTCACAAAGGCTGGGAGACATTTGAATTTAGATCAGTCATAGAAGAAAAACTTCACTAAACTACCAGGACTCTCAGGAGAGATCTCACAGTAGTCACGCTTTAATGTGCTGGCTAAACTAGAACTTCACTAAAGTTACTGCAATCTTATCCTAAATAAGCAAATAATAAGATGCCAAAGATGAAGCTGATTTATAAGAAACAGACTATAAAAATAAATTTCACATTCTTTAAAGGAAGAAAAAATCCGGGTTCAAAACAACCTGACATTCACAATATATAGCATCTGACTGAAAACAAAATCAGATACATAAAGAAATAGAAAAATGTCCAATAACAAGTGGGAAAAATATCAGTCAAAACATTCAGATTCAGAAATGACATCAGATGGGATTAATAAGGACATTAAATAATTATTATAAATAGGTCCAAGGATTTAGAGAGAAACATTGCTGTTGTTCTGTCACTTAGTGGTGTACAACACTTTGCGACCCCATGGACTGCAGCACACCAGGCTTCCCTGTCCTTCACTGCCTCCCAGAGTTTGCTCAAACTCAAGTCCATTGAATCAGTGATGCCAGCCAATCATCTCATTCTCTGTTGTCCCCTTCTACTCCTGTCTTCAATTTTTCCTAGCATCGTGGTCTTTTTCCATGAGTTGACTCTGCGCATCAGGTGGCCAAAATACTGGAGCATCAGTTTCAGCATCAGTCCTTCCAATGAATATTCAGGATTGATTTCCTTTAGGATTGACTACTGGTTTGATCTCCTTGTGGTCCAATGGACTCTAAAGAATCTTCTCCAGTACCACAATTCAAAAGCATCAATTCTTTGGCATGTCTTCTTCACGGTCCGGCTCTCACTTCTGTACATGACTACTGGAAAAATCTTAGCTTTGACTATATGGACCTTTGTCGGCAAAGTGATGTCTCTGCTTTTTAACATGTTGTCTAGGTTTGTCATAGCTTTCCTTCCAAGGAGCAAGCATCTTTTAATTTCATGGCTGCAGTCACCATCTGCAGTGGTTTGGGAGCCCAAGAAAAGAAAATATGTCACTACTTCCACTTTTCCCCCTTTTATTTGCCATGAAGTGCTGCGATTCATGGGGTGGAAAAGAGTCGGACACGACTGAGCGACTGAACTGAACTGAACTGAACTGAATGGGACAGGCTGCCATGATCTTAGTTTTCTGAATGTTGAGTTTCAAGCCAGCTTTTTCACTCTCCTCTTTCACCCACATCAAGAGGCTCTTCAGTTCCTCTTCACTGTCTGCCTTTAGAGTGGTATCATCTGCAATTCTGCGGTTGTTGATATTTTTCCTGGCAATCTTGACTTCAGCATGTTATTCATCCATCTAGGGAATTTTGTATGGTGTACTCTTCATGTAAGTTAAATAAACCAGGTGACAATAAACATCCTTGTCTTTCTCCTTTCCCAATTTTGAACCAGTCAGTTGTTCCATGTAAGGTTGCTCCCTTTTCTCCTTCTTAATCAAATCTTCTCAGTCAGGGACTTCTCTGGTGGACCAGTGGCTAAGACTCTATGCTTCCAATGCAGGGGCTCTGGGTTTGATTGTTGGTCAGGGACCTAGATCCTACATGCCTCAACAAATTTCCCATGTGCAGCAACTAAGACCCAACATAGCCAATAAATAACAAAATATTCTTTTAAAAAAGTCTTCTCAGCCAGGCCTTTCCTAAATCTTTGTCTAAAACTGGAGTCAGACCTAGGCTTTCTCAAATCCAAAGTACACACCCTTTCACTCTTATTTTAGTTCTTTCCAAGCATTTTACATCTTCTAATATATTTTTCAATTTACTTGTTTCATCTATTATTTACCTCCACCCTCTGAAATGTAAACTCCATTATTTCAGGGATTTTTTCCCCTATTTTGTTCACTGCTGTATCTTCAGCATCCTGAAAAGTGGCTCATTGTACACATTCAGTAAATAAATGCATGAGTGAATGAAGATATTGCCAACAATATAGAATGATATTGTATTTTTCTTAATATATGTAGTATCATAAATGGATAGATTGATATTTTAGTTCTCATATCACAGCAAAATAAATGTCTTTTTTTCAAGATTTGAGGATGTAATTTGTGTGACTATTAGGTTATAAATTCTTAATAAAGATGAAGTAAAGTATGACTATGGAGTTTAAAACTTACTAAAAAATATCAAACTTTCTATTGGAATCACCATTGGTACTCAAGCCATCAGGACACAAGTGAGCTTTGCTACAGTAAAACAATATGGCTCTTCCTTGTCAAGTCAGATGCCAATAACTTTTTCCCTTTATTTTGAAGCTGGCATATAAAGTAAAATGTGGCTCAAAGGGTTTTTTTTTCCATGAGTATATAGCAGACATGAGTACATAACAGACATGAGTATAATAAAACTGAAGGCAGACAAATGGATAAAAGCTAAGGAAAGTATCTTTGTTTCACAGACTTAATTTTTACCTCAAAAATTATATTTAGAGGTATACTTTCAATTCTATAAAATAAAAAAAATCTTTACAAACAAAAGCATGTGTTAATATTCTATATTTTAAAAAATTATTTACATTTTCATAATTATTAGTGTATCTACTCACAAACTCTTTGTTTCATTTATTTTAGAAGTCAAAAAATTGACTATCTTGGGGGGGTTGGGAAGCTTAGTTCATTTTGGAATTTAAATACACAGTCGCACGATTCTTAGTCTATCTAACAGGAATGATCATATATGTATTTGCTGGTAGTATACAGTCAAGATAAAATAAGCAATTTTTCTCTTACCTTGTAATAACAAACTTGTTCAACACTTCTGATGTAAACAGGTTGGTTTCAAAATGTCCTCTTTGTACCTTGAGGATTTCCTGTTCAAAAAATAAATTCTTGTTTATTTGGCTTTTTAAAAAGCTTATTTCCTTTCTGACCTAATCTTTCTGCCTCTACTCTTCAAAATTTTAAAACAAAATGGCTTGCCTTAAATAAATATATCTATCCTATCTGAATACATTCAATAGAACGAATTTTCTTTTTTAAAGATAATTTTATATTTTCAGTAGAAATAAAGTTTTTTTCATGCTGAATATAAACCTGGTATCTTTGAGGATAATTAATAAAATTACACCTTAAGAAGATAATATGCAAGACTTTTTACTTTCATGGATACAATAATTTTATTTAAGCCCCCTAGCTCATTACCTTAACGTGTATTCTAAAGAAAATAATTTTTGAGCTAAAGGAGTATAAACATCATACTTCTGCAATTTTGACAGTAGTAAAGTTCCATGTTATCAATTTGGTAATTAACTGGATTGAATTAAGTTAGGTATTAAAAGCTTACTGGTGGAATCTGCATTAAAATGAATGTTTATGGTGTTGCACTGAATATCCAGAAAACAAAATTTTAACCTTCCTTTTCCCACAAAGGCCTGGTTGTTAGACCTGGCTTTCAGAACCAGGCACAGGTCTCTTAAAGCTGATCAGTTATCCTGTGTGATATTTCTTATTTTCTTCTCCACAGTTGAGTGCCTGTTTACTGGCTGAGGTGTTGGAGTCCTGCTTAATTTTTCCTAAGTTCCCCAAAGATACAGTTTGTTTCTGCATCCCTGGTTTTCTGCAAGGGTTTTGCCACATGTGGATGAAACTGCCAAGGGTGGTTACTAGGTTACTAGCTCCTAAATATAAACTGATATCAGAATACTTTTGTGTCTTTATTAATTTCACAGATTAAATACCTTTTTAAAATTAGCATGGGGAATATCATACTCTTCACATACTATGTTTAACACATCCTGTCATCATCTCTGGGCTTTCCAGATGGTGCTAGTGGTAACGCACCTGCTTGCCAATGCGGGAAATGTAAGAGATGTGGGTTCGATCCCTAAGCTGTGAAGATCCCCTGGAGGAGGGCATGGCAACCCACTCCAGGATTCTTGCTGGAGAATCCCATGGACAGAGGAGCCTGGTGTGCTACAATCCATACAGTCGCAAAGAGTCTGACATGACTGAAGCGATTTAATATACATGCGTGCATGCCATCATCTCGAGAACGAACCATGATAGTTGAGTTTCCCTCTTGTCTTGGTGAGGTCTTTGCCCCAGTCTCCTCCCTATGTTCCCAGGATAACAACATTCCAGATTTGCCATGTCATACAATAATGGTCATATGTTTCAATCCTAACCAGAGACACACCAGGCTTGGTGCTCCTCCCACAACCATTCTTTAAAGAGTCTTTGGCTGGTTTTCTTCCTCTTTTCTCCCTATATGTCAGTGGTTTTCAGGCTTTTGAACTTTGATGTCTTTTCTTTTCAGTTTTCTTTGGTGATTGTATCTACTCCCATGATTTTAATGATATCTTAACTGCTAAGTCTTCATCTTTAGTCTAGATCTCTCTCACGTCCTTCAGAGGTGTCTATCCAATTGGCTAGAGACATCTCTGCTGGTATTTCTACTCTACCAATGAAATTCCCTGAATTCAATGCTATTTCACTTTTCTGAGCCACGTAATGCTGATATTTCTACTACATATGCATCCCTCCATTGTTTCAACACACAATGCAAAGCCCGTGACTTTCGTAAAAACTTTCTTAAACCTTGTAGCAGCCTTTATATTCAAGCTGGTAAAGAATACTGAGGTTGAGGATAAGTAGTTTTAAACTGTCATGGGAAAAGGAGGAATTCCTACATGACAGATAGAAGTTGAGTGTGGACAACCTTGTAGAACTAAAATGTATGCTGGGGCAAAGATAGTTTTGCTCATAGTTCACCACTGCTTTTGGTAAAAGCTATCAGAATTTAGTAATAAATTCAATAATAAGTAAGAATTTATTGAACTGAACTAAGGAAATAGAAGGGTTGAAAACCCAATCAAATACCAACATTTCAAAAATATGATTAATTTTTATATTGTAACTTATGGGATTTACTATAACAACTATGCCAAAGCCTTTGACTGTGTGGATCACAATAAACTATGGAAAATTCTGAAAGAGATGGGAATACCAGACTACCTGACTTGCCTCTTGGAAAACCTGTATGCAGGTCAGGAAGCAACAGTTAGAACTGGACATGGAACAACAGACTGGTTCCAAATAGGAAAAGAAGTAGGTCAAGGCTGTATATTGTCACCCTGCTTATTTAACTTCTCTGCAGAGTACATCATGAGAAATGCTGGGCTGGAAGAAGCACAAGCTGGAATCAAGATTGCCGGGAGAAATATCAATAACCTCAGATATGCAGATGGCACCACCCTTATGGCAGAAAATGAAGAAGTACTAAAAAGCCTCTTGATGAAAGTGAAAGAGGAGAGTGAAAAAGTTGGCTTAAAGCTCAACATTCAGAAAACGAAGATCATGGCATCCGGTCCCATCAGTTCATGGGAAATAGATGGGGAAACAGTGGAAACAGTGTCAGACTTTATTTTTCTGGGCTCCAAAATCACTGTAGATGGTGATTGTAGCCATGAAATTAAAAGACACTTACTCCTTGGAAGGAAAGTTATGACCAACCTGATAGCATATTCAAAAGCAGAGACATTACTTTGCTAACAAAGGTCCATCTAGCCAAGGCTATGGTTTTTCCTGTGGTCATGTATGGATGTGAGAGTTGGACAGTGAAGAAAGCTGAGCACCGAAGAATTGATGCTTTTGAACTGTGGTGTTGAAGACTCTTGAGAGTCCCTTGGACTGCAAGGAGATCCAACCAGTCCATCCTAAAGGAGATCAGTCCTGGGTGTTCTTTGGAAGGACTGATGATAAAGCTGAAACTCCAATACTTTGGCCACCTCATGAGAAGAGTTGACTCATTGGAAAAGACCCTGATGCTGGGAGGGATTGAGGGCAGGAGGGGAAGGGGACGACAGAGGGTGAGATGGCTGGATGGCATCACCGACTCGATGGACATGAGTTTGGGTAAACTCCGGGAGTTGGTGATGGACAGGGAGGCCTGGCGTGCTGCAATTCATGGGGTTGTAAAGAGTCAGACACAACTGAGCGACTGAACTGAACTGATGCGATTTATAAAGTTTTCCTCTATTGTTTATGAAAGTATGTATTTGTTAGTAAGAACAAAAAATTATTCTAAATATACATTATAAAAACACTGTTAGCAAAATAGCTATACAGAAAAAAAATCACACATTTGATAAAATGTAATCTGTCCAATCATATTCTTTTTAATATTTAGGACAGAAGCAGTACTGTGTTGGCCAGCTGGTACTAATTCAAAAAAATTATATTCTCATATACAGCTCTGCTAACAGTGAACATTGTTTTCTCAGCTATGAGGCACAACACATAATTTTACTTCCGATAGAAACCTGGAATCCAATAATAATCATGGTCAAAAGTAAGGACATGATGACATGACAAAGGAACATAGGTCTGGGTTTGATACCTTCTTTGGGAATGACAGTAACCGGTTCCATGGAACATGATAATAATGCAGTTGCTTGTGACTTCACAGTAACAAACATGCATGAAACAGCTAATCAGAGAGCAGTGCAATATGGTAGAATGAGTCAGACCTGAGAATTAGGAATCCCAGAAGCCAATACCAAGGTTGTTACCAAACGTAACCTAGGCCAGGTCACTTATCTTCTTTAACACTTGGTTTTTACATCTGTAAAAAATGTCTGATCTAAACCTTTAGGTCACCTCTAGTTCTAAAATTCTTTTATTTTTGGACAACATCAACAAAGAACCAAGGCACAAAGCTGCTGGAAAGCAGAATGCAAATTTAATGTAATTTTAGAAATTCACCTGTTTCCCCTTGCATTTTTTTCAGTCTTCTGAGAGATTAAGAATATGAGAAAATCAAAGACTAAAAGGAAGGGGAAACTCAGGGGAGGGGATTTGCATGTTCTTTTATGCATTTGCAGCTTCATGGCTGAATCACATTTGATTGGGCACATTGTATGGGAAGTTATCCTCACTGCCACAACAAGGAGACGGTGAGGAGGCCACAGCCACACTGCCACTTCTCATTCTTCCCCATCAGGAACAAACTATTTATTTATTTATAACCACATGCAAATTAATATAACTAAATATTTATACTGAAATTTGTTCTCAAATTGTCAGGAATAAAATTCAAAGAGATCTGAATCTGTTAGTTGTGAACCTTAATAATTTGGAATAATAATGCTCGTAAGTGTTGCTAAACAGCCACCTCTCTATAGAACCATTATGGACTAGTTATCTATTTATCAGTTTCTGTCCCTGGTCTGGCAAGTAAGACCCCACATGCCTATGTGACCAAAAAAATGATAAATAGGTAAATAGATGGGGAAAAAAAAGGAAGCAGTGGTAGATTTTCTTTTCTTGGACTCCAAAATCACTGAACACCATGACTGCAGCCATGAAATTAAAAGACACTTGCTTCTTGTAAGCAAAGCTATGGCAAAACTAGACAGCATATTAAAAAGCAGAGACATCACTTTGCTGACAAAGGTCCATACAGCCAAAGCTATGGTTTTTCCAGTAGGGAGAACTGGACCATAAAGAAGGCTGAGTGCCCAAGAATTGATGCTTTTGAACTGTGGTTCTGGAGAAGACTCTTGAGAGCCCCTTGGACAGCAAGGAGATCAAACCTGTCAGTCCTAAAGGAAATCAGTCCTGACTATTGATTGGAAGGACTCCATGCTGAAACTCCAATACTTTGGCCAGTGACACAAAGAGCCGATTTATTGGAAAAGTCCCTGATGCTGGGAAAGATTGAAGGTGAAAGGAGAAAGAAATGGCAAAGGATGAGATGGTTAGCTAGCATCATAGACTCAATGGACGGTAATTTGAGCAAACTCCAGAAGATAGTGGAGGACAGAGGAGCCTGGTGTGCTGCAGTTGCAGAGTCAGACACGAATAAGCTGAGCGGCTGAACAAAATAGCAACACTTTTCAGCATTATTATCCCAAATTATTAAGCTTCACAACTAACAGATTCAGATCTCTTTGAATTTTATTCATAACAATTTGAGAACAAATTTCAGTATAAATATTTAGTTATATTAATTTGCATGTCCACGGTACTGTGTAGTTACTAATGCACTTTCACACCTCTTTTCCATTGATTTTATGTCTCAGCTCTAAGATGTGGACAATGTAGAATTGTTATCTTCATTTACAGAAACTGAGATTACAAGAGGTTAAAGTGACTCAAGATCACACACTAATAAGTAAATGCCAACCCATATAAGAAACAATAGTTCTATCTGTTCCCAATCCAATAATTTCTATTGTATTAAACTGCTAGTTATTATCATGTATATTCATGCTAACAATAATGTATTGGCAACTAATTTCATTCTCTTTATAAAAAATAAAACATCCACCAACACTTAACAGGAGCCATCAGAAGATTGTATTCTTCACTGAATTATTTCTTAATTGATAATATTTTAACTTACCAAAAGCAGAAAAAAATGTCTACTAAGTCAAAATTACCATAATGGACAGTAAGGAAAAAAGTTTCTCTGATATTGTAAGAAACCATTATTAAGCAAAACAAATAATGAAAGCAAACCAAGTTTTACCAAATCCTTTTAGAAAGTAACCTTTGCCTGAGCAGTACGTTATTAGCATCTGAAAGAAAGCCAGGATTTTGCTCTAAGCAGCAGATTCAAAGTTAATGTGCTAAGGATACTGCTTCTTTGTAATTCATTCAATAATACAATACTTTATTGAATAAAGAGAGCCATTTAGTCTTTACATATTGAGCAATTGTTCATCTGCAAAAATGTCAGAATGCCAAAAAAGCAAAGGAGCAAGCTACAAAGGATTCCAGTTTCTTAGATAAGACGTTAAAGCAATATATAACATCATTCAGAAATATATGTATACAATGGCAAAGTCATACTGTTCCCAATTCAATAGTGAAAGCTAAGTCTGGAAGGCTTTTGAGTTCATATGTAGAGGAGTTCAGTATGACTGTTTAAAAGTAGACTCAGGTCAAGTATTAGCTGTGATATTTTATTTCAAGCTATTGTCTAAGATTAAAATAGCATTAGGAAGAAAATACATCTATTTTAATCATGTTGATAGCCTAAGTAAGTGAAATAGTTAACACCTGTGGTAATTACAGGTGCATTCAAGAGCATGATTTAGCGTTGTATCTTTTGTCTGCTGTAAATTATCCTGTGATTCAAAGACAGTGTGGAACTATGCTCAAGATTTCCAGTCCTGAGTGAATCTAAGGCCCAAAGTGGCCCAGGGCCTTGAATTTTGAGCCTTTGCTAGTGCATGATCAAAGCTCCATCACTATATATTCTAGCCTATCCATGCCATAAGCCTATTGCAGTATGCTGGGGTCCAAGCCAGGATGGGAGGATCCCCTATCAACACTCAATTTAGAAATATCACCATGAGCAATCCACCTCTTCCTCCCCTATGCCTGCCTTGTGCTCAGTAGCTAAGTCCTGTTGGACTCTTTGTGGCCCCTTAGACTGTAGCCCATCAGGCTCCTCTAGCCATGGAATTCTCCAAGCAAGAATGCTGGAGTGGGTTACCATGCTCTACTCCAGGGGATCTTCCTGACCCAGGGAACAAAACGGTGTCTCTTATATCTGCCTGCATTGGCAGTTGGCTTCTTTACCACTAACGTCACTTGGGAAGACCTTACCTGATTTTTAAACCTCTGCTCACTGGAAAATCATAAGTAGTTCCTTCTTCCCAGATATTGTTGGCAGGGAGACGCTGCTGGGGAAAAACTGGAAATCTCCCATAAGATTCTAACAGATCTACTTGGTGTAGACTTTGTAAATTACCATAAGTATTGTTAAAAAAAAAAAAGAAAGAAACAACAAACCCAAATGGAATCTCTTATGCTAAGCCCCATGTCAGTCAACCAAGACTTAATATCTAATCAAAGTGTAGTTAAAGCCTCTGCCAGGAATGTGAACTTTAATCAATCAATCTGAATTTATGTGATTAGCACTGATAAAGTAATCTGTATGATGGACCACCACCTCCCCTAATAAAATTGGAACCTTTAGAAACAAATAGGCAATATATTGAACTGATTATAGTTAATGAGGAAAGGTGATAGAAGAAAGTGAGATCAGGAGATTCACACAGAAATTAATGAAAGGATAACATTTTTTAATTTGCTTAGCTCACCCAAAACTCTAGGTTTAGATCTTTCTCAACTTTTTCCCCAGGATCCCACCCTCTAATATTAGAATCAGGCTGTCTTTCAAAATATAGTCAACTTCTCAAATCCTAAGTTTGAGGATAAGGCCCACAGTGCTTAATTCTTAGCAGGGGTATGTGGGTATTGGAGGAGGTGAATATGGATCAGAGAGAGTAGAAACTGCTTAGGTTACCAGTAAAACATGTTGATACAGATGAGCCAGTTGCAACCTTGGAATGTGTCCTTATGCTAAGGGGTGCAAGAGGTACTGCCCCAAGATTCAGCAACTTGACATTTACCTCTTCAATTTGGGGTTAGAGATTTTCTTCTGTATGAATTTTTACCAAGTGAAAAATGCCAGGGTGGTTATGAACTATTCCCTTGTGTTAGGCTGGGACATCCTAGGATCTGTGGATTTAGAGGCTCTGTGATAAGGTCATATCAGCTAGACTTGGGTAGAACAAAGAAAAGAATATGAAAAGGAAGTTTTGGGAATTCAGGTAGTCCAGGAGAATATCAAGAACAATAAAAACATCTAATCTCCCTACTCTTTACTAAGTTCTATTTCTTTGTAGACATAGTGCCAAGTACTTTATATACATTTGTTATATCATTCAGTTGTCACAAGCCTTAGGGAAGATTTCTTATCTCCATTTTATAGGCAAGGAAGCAGTGGCACAGACTTCAAAGTCACATAAATAGCAAGTTCCAGAGCTGGGACTTGAACTCAGTTATCTCCAGTCAGTACCCTTAACCTCAACTTTTCCTTCAGCGCTTGTCACCTCTAAGAGAGTGTCAAGACAAAATGGGAGTGGGTGGATGTTGCTAAGAAGTTGAGGCCATAAATGGAGGGAGCTGAAAGTGTCATTGACGCTAGAACTAGTAGCAAGATTTATAATAATAAAGGAAAGAGAGCCAAATATAAACTGCACGTGGTGGAGAAAACACACTAATTCAGCAAAGCTTGAGGGAGGAACTAGCTCTCTTTTATGCAAGGACTTGTATGCCCATGGTGGGCTTTAAGAAGTTGCCACACTGATTTCCATTATGAAGCAATATTCAGTTACTCAAAATTGTTGATGAAAGTGTTGCTTCCAGAAAGACTCAAATCATAAAACGATATCTCTAAGTTCCTCGGAAACTGATTTGCAAATAATTTTCCCTTGATACCTATATGAAGGAGAATCTAATTTGTTCCCATTTGTGTTATGTAAATGTGCAGATTGTAAAAGTATTAGTACTTCTTTTTTTATTTCAAGCTCTTTGACTTAAACACTTAAGAAAAAATAAATGTATACCAGTTCCTTCTGTACCAGGTATTTTGTTCTTGCCATTAATGCTAGCAACTATCTATTTAGAGGAAATCTTGTAATATTACATGCCATTAAAGGATAAAGTTGCTGATTTTTCTGTTGTTGAGATGCTTAAATATATGGAAGTCTAACAACTTTTTAATGTATTATTTATTTTAGCTTTACTTATTATGGCTTTTGGATATATTTTTCATCCTTCTATTTCATTAGCTTTTGAACTGAATTGCCATGTTTCTTATTTCAATCATCCATCCAAGTCAAGTACTATTCTGAGGTAGATTCAACAAGACCATAACTACTAACACCTGGAATTTTCAAACATTAAAAAAAATCTGTATCAGAAGCCATAGGTATTTCAAGATAAATTCTATCTTTTCTTCTCTGCCGACCTTTTGGCCTAAGGCCCTGGGGCTACGCACTGTTATGAAGAAGTTCAAGAGACAGGCAGCTACAAGTACCATGTGCAAAATGTGATTCATTCACGGCATAAGGTAATATTTACTCCAGATATTAATGGTTGCAATCCACAAAAGCAAAAGATTGTTCCACTTTATCTCTCCTCAGATATAACACACAAAAGTGACTGGTGAAACTAGCCACTTTCTAATAACAGCTTCCAGAGGTCACAGAGAGGTGAAATCGTCACTGTGACGGGCATACTGTGGGCGAGGCTGCTCTCAATGATACTTGTTTTTTCTTAGCGTTATGACGCAAAACTTTTCACCACCCACAACCCAGTTGAAAGCTTCTCCAAAGAAACAAATTTTTCTGTAACTCTGATTAAACATACGAAAATAATACTGTACATTTCAGTAAATTATTTGTCAGAGGTGACTTCTTTGGACCACAGTATACTGCCACTGCTTCCCTAGTGGCTCAGTGGTAAAGAATCTGCCTGCCAATACAGGAGATGCAGGTTTGATCCCTGGGTTGGCAAGATCCCCTGGAGAAGGACATGGCAACTGGCTTCAGTATTTTTGCCTGAGAAATTCCATGGACAGAGGACCCTGGTGGGGTACAATCCATGGCGTCAGAGTCTGACACAACTTAGTGACTAAACAACAACAACAAAAATGCTACCAGTAGTCTAATTTAAATTTTCTATGAAAAGACAGAAATATAGATCAATGGAACAAAATAGAAAGCCCAGAGATAAATCCACGCACATATGGACACCTTATCTTCGACAAAGGAGGCAAAAATATACAATGGATTAAAGACAATCTCTTTAACAAGTGGTGCTGGGAACTCTGGTCAACCACTTGTAAAAGAATGAAACTAGAACACTTTCTAACACCATACACAAAAATAAACTCAAAATGGATTAAAGATCTAAACGTAAGACCAGAAACTATAAAACTCCTAGAGGAGAACATAGGCAAAACACTCTCTGACATACATCACAGCAGGATCCTCTATGACCCACCTCCCAGAATATTGGAAATAAAAGCAAAAATAAACAAATGGGACCTAATTAACCTTAAAAGCTTCTGCACATCAAAGGAAACTATTAGCAAGGTGAAAAGACAGCCTTCAGAATGGGAGAAGATAATAACAAATGAAGCAACTGACAAACAACTAATCTCCAGAATATACAAGCAACTCCTACAGCTCAACTCCAGAAAAATAAATGACCCAATCAAAAAATGGGCCAAAGAACTAAATAGACATTTCTCCAAAGAAGACATACAGATGGCTAACAAACACATGAAAAGATGCTCAGCATCACTCATTATCAGAGAAATGCAAATCAAAACCACTATGAGGTACCATTTCACGCCAGTCAGAATGGCTGCAATCCAAAAGTCTACAAGTAATAAATGCTGGAGAGGGTGTGGAGAAAAGGGAACCCTCTTACACTGTTGGTGGGAATGCAAACTAGTACAGCCACTATGGAGAACAGTGTGGAGATTCCTTAAAAAACTGGAAATAGACATGCCTTATGATCCAGCAATCCCACTGCTGGGCATACACACTGAGAAAACCAGAAGGGAAAGAGACACGAGTACCCCAATGTTCATCGCAGCACTGTTTATAATAGCCAGGACATGGAAGCAACCTAGATGTCCATCAGCAGACGAATGGATAAGAAAGCTGTGGTACATATACACAATGGAGTATTACTCAGCCATTAAAAAGAATACATTTGAATCAGTTCTAATGAGGTGGATGAAACTGGAGCCTATTATACAGAGTGAAGTAAGCCAGAAAGAAAAACACCAATACAGTATACTAACGCATATATATGGAATTTAGAAAGATGGTAACAATAACCCTGTGTACGAGACAGCAAAAGAGACACTGATGTATAGAACAGTCTTATGGACTCTGTGGGAGAGGGAGAGGGTGGGAAGATTTGGGAGAATGGCATTGAAACATGTAAAATATCATGTATGAAATGAGTTGCCAGTCCAGGTTCGATGCACGATACTGGATGCTTGGGGCTGGTGCACTGGGACGACCCAGAGGGATGGAATGGGGAGGGAGGAGGGAGGAGGGTTCAGGATGGGGAACATATGTAAACCTGTGGCGGATTCATTTTGATATTTGGCAAATCTAATACAGTTATGTAAAGTTTAAAAATAAAATAAAATTAAAAAAAAAAAAAAAAAAAAAAAAATTTTCTATGATCCTTCAATTACTTACCCAGTTACCTTGGGTATAGCTGAGACAACTACCTATCTCTGCTTTCCTTCTAGAAATGCTCACAAGGATAAGAGGGAAAAAATGGTGCTGCAGCCATGTCCAAGGAGTTCTAAAGCTGGTTTCCTGAATACAGTTGTGTGCAGGAAGCAGCCTGGTGAGCCCTGACTGGAAGGAGACAGTCCAGGGAAAGAAACTGTGACAATGGCCCCCAATTAAACCTCTTATTTGGGATACTCTTACCTTTTGAGTGAAAAAGTTGGCTTAAAGCTCAACATTCAGAAAACGAAGATCCTGGCATCCGGTCCCATCACTTCATGGGAAATAGATAGGGAAACAGTGGAAACAGTGTCGGACTTTATTTTGGGGGGCTCCAAAATCATTACAGATGGTGACTGCAGCCATGAAATTAAAAGGTGCTTACTCCTTGGAAGGAAAGTTATGACCAACCTAGATAGCGTATTCAAAAGCAGAGACATTACATTGCCAACAAAGGTCTGTCTAGTCAAGGCTATGGTTTTTCCAGTGGTCATGTATGGATGTGAGAGTTGGACATGAAGAAGGCTGAGCACCGAAGAATTGATGCTTTTGAACTGTGGTGTTGGAGAAGACTCTTGAGAGTCCCTTGGACTGCAAGGAGATCCAACCAGTCCATTCTGAAGGAGATCAGCCCTGGGATTTCTTTGGAAGGAATGATGCTAAAGCTGAAACTCCAGTACTTTGGCCACCTCATGCCAAGAGTTGACTCACTGGGAAAGACTCTGGTGCTGGGAGGGATTGGGGGCAGGAGGAGAAGGGGACGACAGAGGATGAGATGGCTGGATGACATCACTGACTCAATGGACGTGAGTCTCAGTGAACTCCGGGAGTTGGTGATGGACAGGGAGGCCTAGCGTGCTGCGATTCATGGGGTTGCAAAGAGTCGGACACGACTGAGCGACTGATCTGATTTGATCTGATCTACCTTTTGAGATGGATTGCATCCTGTCTATGAAATGTGTATCTCCCAGGGCCTCTCACCTTCTGAGATGGCCCACACATTATCTATGGCATGTGTATCTCCCTGAGTAAGCCTGCTTTCTCACTTGGTTCTCAAGGAAGAGAGCCCTTGCTTGCATACTTGTATCCCTCACAAGTGTCCTAGGTTAATAAATCTATCCCTTACCTATCAAAAAAAAAAAAGTCTGTTTAGACTAGCCATGGGCTAGCATCACATAGTCAGCTTCATAGCATGGTAAAGCAATATGATTTACAGCAAACTCCTTTGTCTCCTGGAGAATGTATGAATGATACTTGAGTCACCATTTGCCCTTCACAATTAAACTAGAAAAAAGCAGGGTTGAAACCTGGGAAATCTATGGAATAAGTTTCAGGGCTCTCTAACTTTGAGGTAAAGAAGCCACAGTGGCTAATGTGATTAGATTCCAGAATCTAAATCCTATGCTAGGAAATGCTAGGAATGAATCTTTATAGACACGAAGAAAACTTTCTTATGGGCCCTTAATTGTTCATGGGAAAATCCTGGGAATAGAGAAGCAAAGGATAGAGTATATAGCATGTAGAAATCCCCAGGCCAAGTTCTAGAGGAGAGTTTGATATTCTCCTTCTCCACCTCTTCCTCCCAAATCACATATAGTATTGCTCTCTTTCCTGTTTTCTAATTTGTCTGCTCTGAAAAAAGAATTAGAATTCACTCATACCTAAAAGTAATATAACATGAGCAGTCTCTCTCATATACACATACACTGAGAGATATACAGCATAAATCTATAAGCTAAAGCAATAAAACTCTTATGGTAGAAGCTATGGTGATTAAAAAAAAACAAAAAACAAAAACCAAAAAAAAACACCTTTATGGTAGAATCAGGTATTGAAAAGAAATAACAAAACTATCATGTATGTAGTGCTGAAGGCAGGGGAAAGAGGGAAGAGTACTTGAAATCACATTATATTACACTCTATCTTTAGAAAAGGTATTTGCAGAAACAGTTTATTTCAGCCTTGAATCTTCTTTCTTTACTTAGCAAGCATCTGTTTCTATGTCTTTTATTCCTGACCTATAAAATCTTAAGGATAGGGAAATGGATCTATCAAATCCCTGTATCCCCAATGATTAGGACAATGTTAGAACAAAATGGGCCATCCTAAAACTCTGTTGAAAAAAGGGTAAATGACTAAATTAAAGTTTCAAGCAGAGGTATGACTATCATCAGAAATAAAAAGAAGGAAAGTATTCTCAAGCCTACTGGATATTAAACAGTATCATCCTTCTATATCTTCTTTGTCTATTTGTTTTGCTTTGTTTTAACTGTAGGGTACCAAGGTCTTATCACTTAGCATTATGTAGATTGGCCACAATAAAAAGGAATAAGCCAAAAGGCATTGAAGGGAGTATCCATTGCAGATCAGAGATTAGACCAAGAATCACCAACTCAATAGACATGAGTTTGAGAAACCCTGGGAGATGGTGAAGGACAGGGGAGCCTGGTGTGCTGCAGTTCATAGGGTTGCAAAGAGTTGGACAAGACTTAGTGGCTGAACAATAACAACAATACTTATATCTCACTTGTTTCATTCACATGAGAATCAGCTCTAGTTTCCATATATCAGATAAAATATCACAATGCTCATTCATTCAGCAGGAGATCAAATTCTACATATGTATATTGTAGATATGTATATAGCTAGAGACCCAATGTTTGTGCTCCCAGCATTCTTTGCACCACTGTGGTGAGCTGTCTACATAAAAATATTTCTAAAAAAAACAAAAACTGTAGTTCAACATGACATCAAATAGGAGAAAAAAAGAAAATTAATTTAGAGGCAATTAAGAAAATAATGCTATTGACTCATATTTAAAGAATTTGTTTTGTCTGATTAAAATTGAATAAGGTACTGAAAATCAGGAACATAAGCCTGCTTGCTTCAGGTGACCCAATTGCTGCCTTCTTTATTTCAATTTCCACTTCCTCTTTGCAAAGACAAGCTATTGGAAATTTCCACTTCTATTCCCTATGACTTGAAACACTTCGAAAGCCGTGAATTTTTGAAACTTCAGTGTAAACATTGTCATTCACAACAACAGAATTTACCTTTTGACAGTTTAATAACTGAGTAACACTGACATAAGAGCATGCGTTGGATACTGCACTTCATTTGTGTCTGAACTCATCATCATTTTGCTCTTTTGGAAAAGATTTTCAGCATCTATTCTAATGCAAACGGTGACTCTGGCTATTGGGGCAGATTCAACAGAGCTCTGGAGGTGAACCTCGACTAGCATTCAGCAGTTGGCTTTGCCATGGAAGGATATCAAGGGAGGGTCTAGCTTTCCTCTCTGGGAGCAGATGAGCTTTTCCCTGGAATACTGCCAGAGCAGGTTTTGCCTCTCTTCAGACCTGGGGTGAATAGAGAAAATATTGCAGCTACCAGACTTCTGGTTTCTTGAGTCAAGTAACAGATTCTACCCCCCAGAGATCCTTGGTGGTGTTTGAGCAAAGAAGCTTAAACAGAGCCAAAAACATTGCTCATCTTTGTGTTTGGGAAAAATGAATCTTACTCTACAGGACAATGAGATTTGTTGCATCCAAGAATAAGCTCAGAGACATCCGAACTGTTTGAGTAGCATCCTCCCTATCTGTATACAGAGAGGCTTATAGATTTAATATCTGTACTAGAAGCTTTGTGAATATAGCATTTCCCTGCTCAGACCCATAGGATGGTGTTTTTTAATTTCTATCCTAACTATGTTCTGTGTTAGCCTAAGACTTAAGATTACTCCTCAGTCTCATTCCTACAGAAAATAGAGAAAACTGTAGATCCTCTCTCTAGCTATTCTTTACAGATTAGAGGAAACTACATAACTGTCAGTGGAAGTGGGGCCCAACATGAAGGAGTGATATTATCTCAGCTGACTCCAGAATTTCTTGATCATTAGTCTTAAATCTTCCATGAGTTACAAGCCCAAAAATTATTTAAAAATTAAACTATGTTGATTTTATATAACTTTAGGTATATCATTATTTTAGTAAGACAGAATATGACAAGCACCATTACTAAAAAACAATGATGATGATAATGATAGCTAAAATTTGGTACCTCTCTAGGACGCTCTTGGACTGTACTATGTTCTGTCAATGAACTGTCTCATTCAGTCTTACCAACAAGCCTATGGATTAGTTTGTTTTACTGTCTTTCATTCATAGATAAAGAAACTGAGGCCTTGAGATGTTAACTGACTTGCCCAAGGTCAACTAACTGGTAAATGGTAGAGATGTGTTTCTAATTTAGAGCAAGAAACAACCTTGCATTAGTTGCTCAGCCATGTCCGACTCTTTGGATTGCAGCCTGCCAGGCTCCTCTGTCGATGGGATTTCCCAGGCAAGAATACTAGAGTGAGGAGCCATTCCATTTCTCAGGGGATCCTCCTGATCCAGGGATCGAACTTGGCTCTCTTGCATTGCAGGCAGATTCTTTACCATCTGAGCCACCAGGGAAGAGATCCTCAAACACAGCCTCAGTAAATTTGTTCTGTGAAGGACCATATCATAAGATGTCAGGCTTTGTGTTGTAACTGCTGTAACCGTAACCCTAAACCTAACCCTAAACCCTAACCCTAACCCTAGACAGCACTCTGCTGTCACAGTGTAAAAGGAGCCATGACAAATACACACACATACAAGTGGGAAGGACTGTCCTACACTATGTCCAGAAGAGGTTGTGGTCTGGACCTGGCCCACAGGCTGTTTAGTTTGAGGATTCCTCATTTAGTCAACATCATCCATTTTATATTTGAAAAAACTGAGGCCCAAAGGGTAAGAGTATTTATACTGCTGCTTATTAGAAATAAGATGAAAGGTCTGGTGGGTCTTAGTCTTATAATCTTTCCGTTATACCAAATTCAAGAGGTTTCACCAATTAATATGGTAATATCCTATTATAGGATATCCTATAATTAAATATTATAATATCCTATATTAAACCAAAGGCAACATTCACTTGAAAATGTTCAGTTTAATTCAGTTCAGTCACTCAGTAGTGTCTGACTCTTTGCAACCCCATGGACTGCAGCACACCAGGCTTCCCTGTCCATCACCAACTCCCTGAGCTTACTCAAACTCATGTTCATCAAGTCAGTGATACCATCCAACCATCTCATCCTCTGTCATCCCCTTCTCCTCCCGCCTTCAGTCTTTCTCAGCATCAGGGTCTTTTCTAGTGAGTCAGTTCTTCACATCAGGTGGCCAAAGTATTGGAGCTTCAGCTTCAGCATCTGTCCTTCCAATGAATATTCAGGACTGATCTCCTTTAGGATAGACTGATTGGATCTCCTTGCAGTCCAAGGGACTCTCAAGACTTGAAACTGTGACAGTCCTTATAGGTCTTTTTGCTCAATAAAGGCTAATTTTGAACTGAGACTTATCTCCCTTACCTAGTTTGTATTGATGCGGTATGCACAGCCTCAAGACCAAGCAGAAAAATCCAAAAGGCATCTCATTAAGTCAAATGAAGAATTAGGGTAGGCCAATGCTCCAATTGTGACAGACCAGATGATGAAGCTAGTTTAACAGTCTCACTAACACATATGCAAAAATTCAATTGTGAGGAAAGCGAGACACAGGCCCTTAACTCAGCTCCTTATCCCGACAGCAGTTACCTAGAATTTTCTCCAAGCCTTCATGTAAACCTGTTAATATATTCCCTAATTGGGAAAAACATATTTCCCTCCCACTATCTCTATTGTCAAAATACATGGCTTCTGAAATTTCACTGGAAATGCAATTCATCACAAAGTTGAGTAATGACTGTTGCAAAGTATGACTCCCTGTAACAATTTTTCATTAAATTTAACTTAAAACATTTTAAAATAATAAAGTCACCAAGAAAAAAAAAAGATTGGATTATATCAAAGAGGCAAGAAGTATTTGTTCTTTGACTGATGAAACAAGACCTTGCCAATAAGAAGAATATTAGCAGCTAATATTTATTGAGTCTTTATGCCAGACTGCATCCTAAGGATTTTACATTTAGTCCTCAGAACCACAAATGAAGACACAGAGGGTCAGAGAAATAAAGTAAAATGCCTGTCCACAGTTGTACGAATTATAAATTGGCAAGACTGGAATCCAGGAGGCTGACCTGAGAGCCTGAGCAAGTGACATATCTTTAATACCTACATCCCCAGGTCAGGTTGCCAAGGCTCATGCCCTGTGCACTCTCCACCCATCTGGGTAAATGGGTGACTCTGAGCTGATCAAACTGTCTGAATCTTAGTTTCCTAAGACAAGCATATGAGATAAGTATAATTTAGGTACTTCTTCATAGTACTGGGTTGGCCACAGAGTTCGTTCTGGTTTTTCTGTAAGCTGTTATGGAAAACCTTCAATGAACTTGTGGCCAACCCAATATTTGTGTATACATAATCAAAGAAAGAGCTTAGCAATGCACCAACTTCAATTCCCTGGATTACTATTATAAGTATCAATATTATTCATTTCTTTAAATAAAGAAACAAACCTTCCCCTAAACCTTTAGGACCCAAGAGACTTGAATTTAAATTCTAACTCCATAACTGACCAGCTATGTTATTTCGTTAGTTAAATGTTCTGATGCTCAGCTCCTTCTTTAAAATGGGGATTGGAAATACTGATTTCATGGAGCTCACAAAAAGATACAAAGAGGTGATGCCTTCAGGGCTATTATCACGAGGCCAAGGAAGGTGTCGGGAAGTCGTTCATCACCCTCAGCCTTGCTCCAGCCCTTCTGTCTCCTCTCTGTCTGGGAGAATCTCACAGCCTCCAAAGCTCTGTTCTGCTAGACCACAAGCACTGTCTTGGGCACAAACTTGAAACATCTAATGGGGTTCTCACCTCTCACCAAGCATAGAGTCTAGCAGGAGAGAAAAAGAAACAGCAATAATTGCATACAGTAGACACAGGATGAAGGGAAGCACCTAACCTATGGGTTAGCTACGGGACCAACAGAATGTCTCAGAAACACTCTGAGAATTAGTAAGAATTAGCAAGGCAAGAGAAATTTTGTAAGTGTCCCAGGCAGAAGGAAAGCATAAGAGCAAGTTCTGAGGCATAAACAAAGTAGAACATTCCAGAAACTGAGATTCATTTTCAATATGGTTGGAGCCTTAAGTTCTAGAAAGAAAGCCTAAGAGATAAGGTGACAGAAGGAGGACCTGGAAAAATCACCGATTCCCTGAAGGGATTTTCAGTGTGATGGGATAGGCTGATATCCTCAAAATGGCATTTTAGAAAGGTTATTCTAGGTGTATCTTCTTGGGTCCTACTCTATCTGTCAATGTTACAACCTCCTTCCAGATACCCGCAACTCCAAAAATGTGTGCCATTCACTTAATATATAGTGACATAGAGTTTATCATTTTAGTTATAAACATTATTCATATATTTTTGTGCTTTACCTCTATCTTTTGCAGAGCTCTACACACTGAGTACTCAAAATTGTTGACCTGTTCCATCACTCCCTTTTATAGTCCTTTTAGATCCTCCACAGTACAACTAACTCTATGAGCAGAGTTGTTCATAGTTGAGTAATGAATAGTTTCAAACTAACTAGGGGTGAAATGGTGTTCTTCTTCACTTTTTCATTCAAACCTGCCCGCAATACACTTTGTTTCTGGTTGTTCTAAATATAAATCTAAAAGGGAAATGCAAGTAAATAGACAAAACAAGCTCATCCCCCCACACATCTTCACTGCCAGATAAGAAGACCTTCCTATTCAATTCTTTGTCATTATTGTGCTCTAGAAATTCATAAACATTTGAAGTCTATTAGCATAGAAAGTCATCAGAGAAGGATATGTTTGCCAGCAAGAAATGAGGAGGCAAGTTGGCAAGATTTTTAACAAAAACAAAGATCATAGTCTGCCCATGAATTTGGATGGAGGCAGCCCTCTTCGTGCAGAGCAAGCACCTCTGACAGCTCAGGAAACAAAGTGGACAATTTCATCACATATTAGAGAAACACTGCCCAGGCAGCTAGGTGAAAGGGCTAGTCTGTTACCAATGAAGGGGTTAATTAAAACATTCCACAGAGATGATGCCAACAGTTGACATTTGCCTAGCTGCTTGAAACTCTATAGAAACAATGCTGAAGAAACGAATTTTGTCCTGTGTGAGAGCCATGAATTGCCAAATTCTAGTGCCCTAGGGACATTTCCTAAAGCAGTTCAATGGCGTAAACAGTAGTGATGTTTTCGTAAGTCAGCTCTTCAGTGAGGTATAAAATTCTTATTTTCCTTCAAATAGTCCTCTGATTTAATAGGTAACTTGAATTTCTCTTCAATGACTCATCAGTTCAGTTCAGTCACTCAGTCATGTTCAACTCTATGTGACCCCATGAACCGCAGCAGGCCAGGCCTCCCTGTCCATCACCAACTCCCGGAGTTCACTCAAACTCATGTCCATCGAGTCGGTGATGCCATCCAGCCATCTCACCCTCTGTCGTTTCCTTCTCCTCTTGCCCCCAATTCTTCCCAGCATCAGAGTCTTTTCCAATGAGTCAACTCTTCTGCATGAGGTGGCCAAAGTATTGCAGTTTCAGCTTTAGCATCAGTCCTTCAAATGAACACCCAGGACTGATCTCCTTTAGAATGGACTGGTTGGATCTCCTTGTAGTCCAAGGAACTCTCAAGAGTCTTCTCCAACACCACAGTTCAAAAGCATCAATTCTTCGGTGCTCAGCTTTCTTCACAGTCCAACTCTCACCTCCATACATGACCACTGGAAAAACCATAGCCTTGACTAGATGGACCTTTGTTGGCAAAGTAACGTCTCTGCTTTTGAATATGCTATCTAGGTTGGTCATAAATTTCCTTCCAAGGAGTAAGCGTCTTTTCATTTCATGGCTGCAATCACCATCTACAGTGATTTTGGAGCCCCAAAAAATAAAGTCTGACACTGTTTCCACTGTTTCCCTATCTATTTCCCATGAAGTGATGGGACCGGATGCTGTGATCTTAGTTTTCTGAATGTTGAGCTTTAAGCCAACGTTTTCACTCTCCACTTTCACTTTCATCAAGAGGCTCTTTAGTTCCTCTTCACTTTCTGCCATAAGGGTGGTGTCATTTGCATATCTGAGGTTATTGATATTTCTCTCTGCAATCTTGATTCCAGCGTGTGCTTCTTCCAGCCCAGCGTTTTGGCTCAGACAGTAAAGCAACTATCTATGATGCAGGAGACCCAGGTTCGATCCCTGGGTTGGGAAGATCCCTTGGAGAAGGAAATGGCAATCCACTCCAGTACTATTGCCTGGAAAATCCCATGGACAGAGGAGCCTGGTAGGCTACAGTCCATGGGTTCGCAAAGAGTCGGACACAACTGAGCGACTTCACGTTCACTCTGCACATAAATTAAATAAGCAGGGTGATAATATACAGCTTTGACATACTCCTTTTCCTATGACTCATAGCAGTACTAAAAATACGTCACTCTTAGCATCAGCTGGAGACAGGAGTGTTAGCTCTGAGGCCTGAAAATATGACACACCAGCTACAGATGGTGAGAACACTAGTCAAGTAAGAAACTCCTTCCAGTTTTGTGTAAAGAAAGAAAAACTCATTAGCTGCCTCAAAACTAACACCTCTGTAGGTATAAGGAAATGAGTACAGTAAGACGAACGAGTTCAATTCCTAGAGTGCATTCATAAGTCCAATTTGTTTGTACATCCATCAAGGTTAGCCTAGGTACCAACTAATACAATTGGCCAATAATAGGTTTATAATACTTTTCACACAATATATAAAAAACAAACACAAAAAGTAAACATTTTAATCTTACGGTACAGTACCTTGAAAAGTACAGTAGTACAGTACAACAGACAGCTGAGACTTCTCAGCGGTACCAACTACATCACTGTTGCATTTATGCTTGTTTCTGGACATCCTGGGCTTGAAATAAAGATACTTTACTATTGTACTGTATACAGTACTGTTCAATAAAGTACACAAAAGCACAACCACTTGTAGCAGATGCATGCTCTTGATAAAATACAACAGACAGGTAACTAATTTACATAATTGGACATGTTAATGCAGGTGCACAACTTTGAAAGTTTGCAACTTGAAAGTCTGTACTTTCAAGTAAAGTGACTTACTCCATTCTTTTGGAAAAGAGGGCCAAAAATATCTTATGAAGATTTTTAACAATGGCTCTCCTTCAAAAAGCATATTCCTAGGAGTGATCAACAGTGAGTGAGAAACTGTTTGACCATAAATCTAAACTGTCATTAAAATCTTATTAGGAAAAAAAAAAAAAAAACGTATTAGTCTCAAAGCAATTGGCCTTGGAGAGGTAAACCCTGCTGGGAAGTCTGCTAGTGAGTCAGCTTGGATGTCTTGAAGCCCAGGAACAACTTCTGAGAGAGAAGAACTAACTATGTTGATAATCTTCATGGATTTAGAGTAATCAGAATATGGGGTTCCATTTTCAGTAACTTAGTGAATGAGAGTGAGAGAGTGAGAGGAAGCTTTGCTGGTGCAGATAAGGCTGTAGCCCTCAAGTGTAATTTTCAGTATAGACTGTACACCCAGGCAATGCTTCCATTTAATGGAGGTGGGTTTAAAAGATGGTAACATCATCATTGATACTGATAAGTATTATAGTCATAGAAGCAATCACCCACTGGTTATCTGTAATGAGCCAAGCTTTATATTCCTTATAATATTCTATTCTCACAAGAACCCTTAGTTTAAATATCACCTTCATTGATAGCCACAAAGGCCAAGACACATCAACTCTTCTTTCTGACAAATTTCTTTCTAAAAGCATACACACTGAAAATGGAAAGGAAATTTAACAGAAGTGGTGGACACCTAAAGAGCCTCATGCAACACGGAGAAGGGTCTCAGTGACATCTTTTGAGGATTGATTGGTTTTATTTAGACACCCAGTGAGGTGGACCTTCTTGCCAAATGGATACAAGTTCTCTCAAGTCCAAGAAATTAGACACCACTGTTTTTTAATGTCTTGCTCACAGTTCAAGGCAGATGTAAAGTGAGAATCTATTTGTCTTATTGGGATTTTGGCTAGAACATAAATCCTATTCACTTCTCTTCAAAACTTTGAGGTCTGGATATCATTAAACTTCTGAGTGAGCTAAATCCATCAAATACTCTCTATTTGAAGTTGTCCTACTCTAAACCCCACCAGTTTCTTTACAAATTGTATCTAGCCTTCAATGTCTAACTTCCTGCCATTTCCTCCTCTCTGTCCATTGATTTTCCTTTTTTTCTATTTGCAGTCCCATGGCACATATTATCTCTATCTTCTCTGTCCAGCCACATAAGGCTATGGGGCACTTGAAATGTGGTTGCACTGAACAGAGATGTTCTGTGAGCATAAACCATACACTGGATTTTGAAGACAAAGTGAAAAATGAATGTAAAATCAATCAATAATATATATTAATATATCAATAATTTTGACTACATGTTAAAGTGATAATTGTTTTTATACATTAGGTGTGTTAGTCACTCAGTCATGTCCTACTCTTTGTGATTCCATGGACTGTAGCCTGCCAGGCTCCTCTGTCCATGGAATTTTCCAAGCGAAGATAGTGGAGTCGGTTGCCATTTCCCTCTCCAGGTGATCTTCCCAACACAGGGATTAAATCAAAAGAGTACCTTGGATTAAATTAAAATAATAATAAGATTAATTTCAACTATTTCTTTTTACTTTTTTCGTATGACCACTAGAAAAGTTAGTCACATATGTGGCTTACATTTCTAGTTCAAATTATACTTCTATTGGACAATGTTGATCTATTCCTTTCCAACTCAGAATGTGGTCACGGTCCAGTATCATTTCACCTGGGAGTTTGTTATAAATGCAGAGTCTCAGAATCCCTAACTAACTAGTGTTTTATACCACTAATTTTGACATCTTCAGCATAACAATATACATATTACACCTCAAAAAGATGCATTTTTGGAGTAAAGACAATAATTTATATTTCTTGTATAATTCTCATATTCCCTATAAGACAAGTAGACACCTAAGGGACATTAAATAAATTACTTGACAATTTAAAAATTATTCTTTATGAAGTCAGATGTTTCTACCATTTTCCACATCAATTCTTACATGTGTTAAATTTTAATCTGTGTTTAAAAATATTTACAAGATGGTGACTCAGATCTTCAAATGGAAATAATTGAAAAATATAATGGCTTAATTATAGTGTTCAGTTCGTTTACATATTCCATAGCACTACCCTGAAATAAACTTCGAAGAAGTAGAGGATTTACTAAAATCTACAAGCCACAACTGACTTCTCTATACTGGAAGTGTCATGAAGAATAAAGTTATTATATATTCTTCCTTTCTTCAAGTTTCCATCTGAGGCTCCCTTCTTAGACAGAAGAAGATCATTATACAAATGTAGATTAAAACCTGCAGTAATTGTAAACACAACTTCAGTTGCTCATGTGCCTGGTGTATATGATCATAAAATAAGTTGATAACAATGAATTTTTTAAAAAAGAATGGAAGAGAGGAAGCTAGAGATGGAGTTCCTTCTCCAGGGGATCTTCCCAACCCAGGAATCAAACCTGGGTCTCCTTCATTGCAGGCAAATTCTTTACCATTTGAGCTACCAGGGAAGCCCCGATATGCAGTACAATTCTCTGCAATGTCTACATTTACTTTGCGGCCATAAAGTTCTGTGCTAAAATCATTGACACTTGCATGAGATAGAAGATGTAAGTCTTATTTAAAAGGATTAAAAATAACATATCTATAGTATTGCCAGTGAAAAATATTCTTCAGAATGGTGACCTTCAGACTTTGTCCACAATTAATCATCAAGAAAGAAAGTCACCTACTGTATGTTTTAAATAGTGATGAAAATTGACTCATTTCATATTAAATTTGCTGGAATACCTTTGTTCTCTGAGCATTCTATTTTTGAGGTTTTTCAGCAAAAGGTCTCCCAAGTTGGGTTCCAGATCCTTCCAGAGATAATGTAGTCCAGAATTTTATATTTAAAGTTTCCATGTTAGTATTGTTCTGAAGTGAGACCTTGCAGCGAACCTCAAAACTACTTTTGGTCTATGGTTATCATTGTTGTTCAATCTCCAAACAACTAAATTTTTCATTAGCCTATAATGTGTCCCCATAACTCCTATATTAGTTACTGTAATTTCCCTACTATGTCAGGATAATGTAACAGAGATACTCAACTTGTTTGCTGAGTGGAGATGAAAATGGTTCAAAAATATTTTTCTACCTCACAGTTTCCACTGGAACTGTGAGGACAAGCATTCTAACTTTTTGAAACTCTCCCAGAGATACATAAAGGTAAATACTCTTTCTTTTGGTGTAATGCTTCCTCATTCCCTCATCAATACAAGAAAAAGAAAGTGAGGAGGTAGGCAGAAGGAGAATTTGATAATCCTCTTTATGGGGACCCATATATTCCTTCTGTGGGCTACAGCCATAAAAGTATTTCTCTATAAATATTTCTAAATGGATATCAGTTCAGTTCTGTTCAGTCCACTCAGTCGTGTCTGACTCTTTGCAACCCCATGAACCGCAGCACGCCAGGCCTCCCTGTCCATCACCAACTGCTGGAGTCCACTCAAACCCATGTCCATTGAGTCAGTGATGCCATCCAATCATCTCATCCTCTGTCAACCCCTTCTCCTCCTGCCCTCAATCTTTCCCAGCATCAGGGTCTTGTCAAATGAGTCAGTTCTTCTCATCAGGTGGCAAAAGTATTGGAGTTTCAGCTTCAACATCAGTCCTTCCAAAGAACACCCAAAACTGATTTCCTTTAGAATGGACTGGTTGGATCTCCTTGCTCAAGAGTCTTCTCCAGCACCATAGTTCAAAAGCATCAATTCTTCGGCACTCAGCTTTCTTTTTAGTTCAACTCTCATATCCATACATGACCACTGGAAAAACCATAGCCTTGACTAGATGGACCCTGACAAAGTAATGTCTATGCTTTTTAAATATGCTGTCCAGGTTGGTCATAACTTTCCTTCCAAGGAGTAAGTGTCTTTTAATTTCATGGTGGCAATCACCATTTGCAGTGATTTTGGAGCCCAAAAAAATAAAGTCTGACACTGTTTCCACTGTTTCCCCATTTATTTCCCATGAAGTGATGGGACTGGATGCCGTGATCTTAGTTTTCTGAATGTTGAGCTTTAAGCCAACTTTTTCACTCTCCTCTTTCACTTTCATCAAGAGGCTCTTTAGTTCTTCTTCACTTTCTGCCATAAGGGTAGTGTCATCTGCATATCTGAGGTTATTGATATTTCTCCCAGCAATCTTGATTCCAGAGTGTGCTTCTTCCAGCCTGGCATTTTTCATGATGTACTCTGCATAGAAGTTAAATAAGCAGGGTGACAATATACAGCCTTGATGTACTCCTTTTCCTATTTGGAACCAGTCTGTTGTTCCATGTCCAGTTCTAACTGTTGCTTCCTGACCTCCATATAGGTTTCTCAAGAGGCAGGTCAGGTGGTCTGGTATTCCTATCTCTTTCAGAATTTTCCACAGTTTATTGTGATCCACACAGTCAAAGGCTTTGGCATAGTCAATAAGCAGAAATAGATGTTTTTCTGGAACTCTCTTCCTTTTTCGATGATCCAGCAGATGTTGGCAATTTGATTTCTGGTTCCTCTGCCTTTTCTAAAACCAGCTTGAACATCTGGAAGTTCACAGTTCACATATTGCTGAAGCCTGGCTTGGAGAATTTTAAACATTACTTTACTAGCGTGTGAGATGAGTGCAATTGTGCAGTAGTTTGAGCATTCTTTGGCATTGCCTTTCTTTGGGATTAGAATGAAAACTGACCTTTCCAGTCCTGTAGCCACTGCTGAGTTTTCCAAATTTGTTGGCATATTGAGTGCAGTACTTTCACAGTGTCATCTTTCAGGATTTGAAATAGCTCAACTGGAATTTCATCACCTCCACTAGCTTTGTTCGTAGTGATGCTTCCTAAGGCCCACTTGGCTTCACATTCCAGGATGTCTGGCTCTAGGTGAGTGACCACACCATGGTGGTTATCTGCCATAGTAATTTCTAGAACAATAATTATTCCTCTTCTCAATACAAGTGCAAAATACTGTCTGTAATAAGTATTCAGCAAATTGGGAGATAAATATAGAATGAAAATAATTATATGAAGAAAAAAAAAGACAGACACGGAGTTTGACTCTGATCCATAGAGTATGTGGCTCCCATTCTTACACTGAGAAAAAATTGCTAGATTCTGGAGTTTGCAATGACATATTCACTTAGCAATCAGGCACTGTCCCAGACACCTTTTTGGATTTGAAATAGCTAAATGGATATAAGTTCTCGTAAATCCTTGGTGTTAAAAATATCATTTATACATGTATGTATTCATATTTGGCAGAGTAAGATGAGCAAAAATAGTGTATATACTCATTTACCAAAGGAATGAAAGGCAAAGAACCTCATTTCTAATGACCCAGCTATACACTAACCATGGTGGAGCCGTAAAAGTTCCCTAAAACAAGAGGAAACGTGGACCAAAACCAGCTGACTCCATCTTAGATGAGTGAACACTAGATCAGAGTGAAGACATTATTAGCTACCTTCTACCCAAGTGAAGAGGAACTAAAAAGCCTGTTGATGAAAGTGAAAGAGGAGAGTGAAAAAGTTGGCTTAAAGCTTAACATTCAGAAAACGAAGATCATGGCATCTGGTCCCATAACTTCATGGGAAATAGATGGGGAAACAGTGGAAACAGTGTCAGACTTTATTTTTTTATGCTCCAAAATCACTGCAGATGGTGACTGCAGCCATGAAATTAAAAGACGCTTACTCCTTGGAAGAAAAGTTATGACCAACCTAGATAGCATATTCAAAAGCAGAGACATTACTTTGCCAACAATGTCCATCTAGTCAAGGCTATGGTTTTTCCTGTGGTCATGTATGGATGTGAGAGTTGGACTGTGAAGAAAGGTAAGCACCAAAGAATTGATGCTTTTGAACTGTGGTGTTGGAGAAGACTCTTGAGAGTCCCTTGGACTGCAAGGAGATCCAACCAGTCCATTCTGAAGGAGATCAGCCCTGGGATTTCTTTGGAAGGAATGATGCTAAAGCTGAAACTCCAGTACTTTGGCCACCTCTTGTGAAGAGTTGACTCATTGGAAAAGACTCTGATGCTGGGAGGGATTGGGGGCAGGAGGAAAAGGGGATGACAGAGAATGAGATGGCTGGATGGCATCACTGACTCGATGGACATGAGTTTGAGTGAACTCTGGGAGGTGGTGATGGACAGCACGCAGGCCTGGTGTGCTGCGATTCATGGGGTTGCAAAGAGTCGGACATGACTGAGCGACTGAACTGAACTGACTGACCCAGGGCACAAACACACAAAAATAGTAGAAAGCAAAATAACCAGTGGGTCAAGTTTAGACTATCCAGTACCCCCAAAGTCAATTTCTCCCTTATAACTGACTCCAATTTTATTTTCATATTCCCCATTTAGAACTTCTCAACAAAATAAAGGTTGATAATAAGAAGTGTTTAGGACATTACCTTAAATAGAGGAAAATGGAATTAGATATATTTTGGTTAGAGGAGCAATAAAAGACAAATGTGTTGAAGTAGGTAGAGAAATCACACAAGACGGTCAGGACCCTGAGTTATAAGGCATGGAAAGGCATGAGGGAAAAGTAAGGTTTAGTCTAGTCTTGTGCATTCTTCAATGTTCTTAGCACATCAGTGCCAACAATTTGGGGTATGTTCTGCAGCTTATAAATACCAATTGCCATCCTGGTAGTAACAGAGACAGGTGAAGAGTTGTGGGCTAACATTTTCTGTTTTAATGTTGACTATAATTCTGGTCTTTAGTAATTATTACCTTTTTACCCCTTAAAAGGTAATTTTTAAGAGGCTTGTTTTTAGCAGCACTATGCATAATTTATTGCTCATGGCATGTCAATTGGAAGAAAGTTAAAACTTTAAATACTGACTAACAAAATAAAAGGCATTTTATTACATAGAGAAAATTAACAAAAATAAGCAAATACATTTTACAAGGTGAGTCTTTCCTTTAGTGTTGTATGTTTGTAAACCACTTTCAATAGCTCAGGAAAGTTTTACAAGACCATTCCTTCTGCACAATTTCTATTTCTGACCTTTATAATAGTAAGTAATCTACAAGCTTTAGTTTTCTACCTTCCTAACACCTTTCAAATATGTGAGCCTATGAAGTCACAGCTCAGCATGCAGATTGCTTTTCCTACTTTTGATCTATCAAAGGCAATTATGTAGTTAAAGATTATTTGCTCAGTCCAAACCTTAGCTAAATAATCAGCATTTCCATGGCCCATATCAGTCAGAACGTGTAAGAAGAAAATATCCCAAGGACAAATTTTCTCTTGTATCTAGTATTATGGATACTAACAAAAAATAGTTTAAATATCTTTTTTTTTTGGATGATAGCCTTCAAAATACAGAGTATGCTGGCCTCTCTACTTGGATTCTCTAAGGAAGGTTACTGGGAAGTCCAATTAGTAATCAGAACGTATTCTCTGAGCATTCTTTTCACATTCTTACTCTAACTAGAATCTGGCTCTTCCCTGGGGGTCACTGAAGCTCTCTCAAATGGGGACAACGCTTTTCTCATACAGCTCTTGTGCTACTGGGTTGTACATGGGTAAATGATCTCTATGCTCTTCTTTGCAGCTCTCAGACCATCCTCCCTTCCCTTTTCTTATAAAGAAAAAAAAAAACTTTGAATCTCAGCAGACTGTGTCACTCTACTGTTCATTATTGCTGTCATTCTATGGCAATCCTTGTCCCCACTCACAGCCTGGTCATTTCTTCTCATTTTAATTCCTGGCTCACACTCATACTGGTACTTAGATTGACTTTCTTTTTGGTAAGTATGTAAATGATCCCATAACAATTTGATCTCTCAATGATTTAGGGTTTTTCCTCTATCGGTCTTGTATTTTCCCCTAACTTACTACTTTCTCTTAATGGTAGCACTCTAAACCCTATCATCACCAATAATAAAATCTATCTCTAATCTCAGTCTCATGTCCCTTACTCTACTATCTCCAATCTTTCCAGTTCATTCCTTTTACACCCCCATCTTAACAAATTTTTGGCCCTGTCAGTATCTCTAATGGTGATGAAACTACAACTTTTCAATAAATTTCAACACTTCATGCCTTCACTTCCCTCCTTATCCACTTTAAACTCCCTCATCCACCACTCCATTGTAAATCACATGGACACGTCTGCTTCAAACACTTGTTGCTTTGATAGACTCCTGTTTAAAGTCAACTCTCCTCTTACCTCACCCCTGTCTTCATGCAGTTGAATGGGCTACAGCAAAAGATATATGGCTAAAGTCGCCATCTGTAGTGATTTTGGAGCCAAAGAAAATAAAATCTGTCAATACTTCCACTGTTTCCCAACTATTTGCCATGAAGTGATGGGACTAGATGCCAGAATCTTAGTTGGTTA
The DNA here is from genome assembly GCF_029407905.1 of Bubalus kerabau. NCBI lineage: Eukaryota > Metazoa > Chordata > Mammalia > Artiodactyla > Bovidae > Bubalus > Bubalus kerabau. Next base: position 48,659,492 of record NC_073629.1, read on the forward strand.
ATGCTGAGCTTCAGGTCAGGTTTTCCTTCTCCTCTTTCGCACTCATCAAGAGGCTCTCTAGTTCTTCACTTTCTGTCATTAGAGTGGTAACATCTGCATATCTGAGGTTGTTGGTATTTCTCCCAACAATCTTGACTCCATATTGTGATTTATCCATCCTGGCATTTCTCATGACATACTCTGAATAGAAGTTGAACAAGCAGGGTAACAATATTGTTGTGCTGCTACTGCTGCTAAGTCGCTTCAGTCGTGGCCGACTCTGCACGACCCCATAGACAGCAGCCCACCAGGCTCCCCTATCCCTGGGATTCTCCAGGCAAGAACACTGGAGTGGGTTGCCATTTCCTTCTCCAGTGCATGAAAGTGAAAAGTGAAAGTGAAGTTACTCAGTTGTGTCCAACTCAGCGACCCCAGGGACTGCAGCCCACCAGGCTCCTCTGCCCATGGGATTTTCCAGGCAAGAGTACTGGAGTGGGTCGCCATTGCCTTCTCTGATGATATTGTTGTACTTCTTTTCAAATTTGGAACCAGTCAGCTGTTCCATGTCTGGTTCTAACTGTTGCTTCTTAAACTGCATACAGGTTTCTCAGGAGTCAGGAAAGGTGGTCTGGTACTCCCATGTCTTTAAGAATTTTCCAGTTTGTTGTGATACACACAGTTAAAGGCATTAGCACAGTCAATGAAGCAGATTTTTTTTTTTTTAATTCCCCTCCTTTTTCCATGATCCAATGAATGCTGGCAATTTGATCTCTGGTTCCTCTGTCTCTTTAAAACCTAGCTTGTACATCTGGAAGTTTTCAGTTCACATACTGTTGAAGCCTTGCTTGAAGGATTTTGAGCATTACTTTGCTAGCAAGTGAAATGAGTGCAATTGTATGGTAGTTTCAACATTCTTTGGCACTAATCTTCCTTGGGATTGGAATGAAAACTGACCTTTTCCAGTCCTGCGGCCACTGCTGAGTTTTCCAAATTTGCTGATGTATTGGATGTAGCACTTTAACAGCATCATGTTAGGATTTTGAATAGCTCAGCTGGAATTCCATCACCTCCACTTGCTTTGTTTGTAGTAATGCTTCCTAAAGCCCACTTGACTTCACATTCCAGGATGTCTGGCTCTAGGTGAGTGACTACACCACTGTGGTATCCAGGTCATTAAGACCTTTTTGTATGGTTCTTTTGTGTATTCTTGCCACCTTTTCTTAATATCTTTTGGTTCTGTTAGGTCCTTACCATTTCTGTCTTTTATCATGCACATCCTTGCATGAAATGTTCCCTTGATATGTCCAGTTTTCTTGAAGAGATCTCTAGTCTTTCCCATTTTATTGTTTTCCTCTGTTTCTCTGCATTGTTCACTTAAGAAGGCTTTATTATCTCTCCTTGCTTCTGCATTCAGTGGAATGGAACTCTGCATTCAATCGGATATATCTTTCCCTTTCTCCCTTGCCTTTCACTACTCTTCATTTCTCAGCTATTCGTAAAGCCTCCTCAGACAATCAGTTTGCCTTCTTACATTTCTTTTTCTTTGGGGTAGTTTTGGTCACTGCATCCTGTACAATGTTATGAGCTTCCATTCATAGTTCTTCAGGCACTCTGTCTACCAGATATAATCCCTTGAATCTATTCATCAGCTCCACTGTATAATCATAAGAGATTTGATTTAAGTCATACCTGAATAGCCTACTGGTTTTCCCAACTTTCTTCAATTTAAGCCTGAATTTTGCAATAAGAAGCTCATGATCTGAGCCACAGTCAGCTCCTGGTCTTGTTTTTGCTGACTGTATAGAGCTTCTTCAACTTTGGCTGCAAAAACCTGATTTCAGTGTTGACCTTCTGATGAAGTTCATGTGTAGATTCATCTCTTAAGTTGTTGAAAAAGGGTGCTTATTACGACCAGCATGTTCTCTTGACAAAACTCTGTTAGGCTTTTTGTACTTTAATTTTTGTTAGCTTCATTTTGTACTTCAAGGCTAAAATTGCCTGTTATTTTGGGTATCTCTTAACTTCTTATTTTTGTATTCAAACCCCCTAAGATGAAAAAGACATCTTTTTTTGGTGTCAGTTGTAGAAGGTGTTATAGGTCTTCATAGAACCTGTCAATTTCAGCTTCTTTGGCATTAGTGGTTGGGGTATAGACTTGGATTACCATGATGTTGAATGATTTGCCTTGGTAATGAACCAAGATCATTCTGTTGTTTTTGAGATTGCACTCAATTAACACAAGAGAAGACTCTACACATGGACATCACCAGATGGTCAACCCCAAAATCAGATTGATTATATTCTTTGCAGCCAAAGATGGAGAAGCTCTATACAGTCAGCAAAAACAAGATCAGGAGCTGACTGTGGCTCAGATCATGAAATCCTTATTGCCAAATTCAGACTTAAATTGAAGAAAGTGGGGAAACTCACTAGACCATTCAGATATGACCTAAATCAAATCCCTTATGATTATACAGTAGAAGTGAGAAATAGTTTTAAGGGACTAGGTCTGATAGATAGAATGCCTGATGAACTATGGACGGAGGTTCATGACATTGTACAGGAGACAGGGATCAAGACCATCACCATGCAAAAGAAATGCTAAAGCAAAATGGCTGTCTGCAGAGGCCTTACAAATAGCTGTGAAAACAAGAGAAGTGAAAAGCAAAGGAGAAAAGGAAAGATATAAGCGTCTGAATGCAGAGTTCCAAAGAATAGCAAGGAGAGATAAAAAAGCCTTCCTCAGCGATCAATGCAAAGAAAGAGAGGAAAACAACAGAATAGGAAAGACTAGAGATCTCTTCAAGAAAATTAGAGATATCGAGGGAACATTTCATGCAAAGATGGGCTCGATAAAGGACAGAAATGGTATGGACCTAACAGAAGCAGAAGATATTAAGAAGAGGTGGCAAGAATACACAGAAAAACTGTACAAAAAAGATGTTCATGACCAAGATAATTACGATGGTGTGATCACTGACCTAGAGCCAGACATCCTGGAATGTGAAGCCAAGTGGGCCTTAGAAAGCATCACTACGAACAAAGCTAGTGGAGGTGATAGAATTCCAGTTGAGCTATTTCAAATCCTGAAAGATGATGCTGTGAAAGTGCTGCACTTAATATGCCAGCAAATTTGGAAAACTCAGCAGTGGCCACAGGACTGGAAAAGGTCAGTTTTCATTCCAATCCCAAAGAAAGGCAATGCCAAAGAATGCTCAAACTACTGCACAATTGCACTCATCTCACACGCTAGTAAAGTAATGCTCAAAATTCTTCAAGTCAGGCTTCAGCAATACGTGAACCGTGAACTTCCAAATCTTCAAGCTGGTTTTAGATAAGACAGATGCACCAGAGATCAAATTGCCAACATCCGCTGGATCATTGAAAAAGGAAAAGAGTTCCAGAAAAACATCTATTTCTGCTTTATTGACTATGCCAAAGCCTTTGACTGTGTGGATCACAATAAACTGTGGAAAATTCTGAAAGAGGTGGGAATACCAGAGCACCTGACCTGCCTCATGAGAAACCTGTATGCAGGTCAGGAAGCAGCTGTTAGAACTGGACATGGAAAAACAGACTGGTTCCAAATAGGAAAAGGAGTACATCAAGGCTGTATATTGTCACCCTGCTTATTTAACTTCTCTGCAGAGTACATCATGAGAAACGCTGGGCTGGAAGAAGCACAGGCCGGAAGAAACACAAGCTGGAATCAAGATTGCCAGGAGAAATATCAGTAACCTCAGATATGCAGATGACACCACCTTTATGGCAGAAAGTGAAGAGGAACTAAAAAGCCTCTTGTTGAAAGTGAAAGAGGAGAGTGAAAAAGTTGGCTTAAAGCTCAACATTCAGAAAACTAAGATCATGGCATCTGGTCACATAACTTCATGGGAAATAGATGGGGAAACAGTGGAAACATTGTAAGACTTTATTTTTTGGGGCTCCAAAATCACTGCAGACAGTGATTGCAGCCATGAAATTAAAAGATGCTTACTCCGTGGAAGGAAAGTTATGACCAACCTAGATAGCATATTGAAAAGCAGAGACATTACTTTGCCAACAAAGGTTCGTCTAGTCAAGGCTATGGTTTTTCCAGTGGTCATGTATAGATGTGACAGTTGGACTGTGAAGAAGGCTGAGCACTGAAGAACTGATGCTTTTGAACTGTGGTGTTGGAGAAGACTCTTGAGAGTCCCATGGACTGCAAGGAGATCCAACCAGTCGATTCTAAAGGAGACCAGTCCTGAGTGTTCTTTGGAAAGAATGATGTTAAAGTTGAAACTCCAATACTTTGGCCACCTCATGTGAAGAGTTGACTCATTAGAAAAGACTCTGATGCTGGGAGGGATTGGGGGCAGGAGGAGAAAGGGACAACAGAGGATGAGATGGCTGGATGACATCACTGACTTGATAGATGTGAGTTTGAGCGAACTCCGGGAGTTGGTGATGGACAGGGAGGCCTGGCGTGCTGCAGTTCATGGGGTCGCAAAAGTCGGACACGACTGAGTGACTGAACTGAACTGAACTGAACTTTCTCAAAACATCTTAGTGTACTATATTCACCCTTCTTGTGATTATATGAGATTATAAAATGCCTACATGATGAGATGAACTAAATGAATGACATAATCATGGTGATGTAGAGTTAGGCAACTACTGATCTTCTGACAGTATGTCAAAGGGAGAATCATCTGCTTTGGGTAATCTTGGACCATTGAGCCATGACAATGTTGATGGTGGATGTCAGGAGCAGATGATGTTGACACAGGGATGCCAGGTGTGATTATGTAGAAAGGCACAGGTTTTATTACACTACTCCTAATGACACACAATTTAAAGCATGCATTGGTCATTTCTGGAATTTTCAGTTTCATATTTTTGGGCCATGATTGATGCCTGTGACCAAAACCATGGAAAGGGAAACCATGGATAAAGGTGAACTTCTGATATTTAGTCACTAAGACATGGAGTGGGTTGACATTTCCTTCTCCAGGGGATCTTCTGGGACCAGAGATTGAAGCTGTGTCTCCTGCATTGGCAGGCAGATTCTTTATCACTGAACTAGCGGACTACTGTATAATAATAATAAAAAATATATATATTTGACCTTTGTACCCATTCCTGCCACAAGAGCTTGGAAAATACTTGGAATTTGCTGAACACCAGGCATGCTTTTGTTATGCTAATGAGATGACTCTGGGTGGGGGCCCTTAGATAGCCTCTGGGGATTAGTGGGGGATTAGAGATTGAGGCAATGGCACCCCACTCCAGTACTCTTGCCTGGAAAATCCCATGGATGGAGGAGCCTGGTAGGCTGCAGTCCATGGGGTCTCTGAGTCAGACACGACTAAGCGACTTCACTTTCACTTTTCACTTTCATGCATTGGAGAAGGAAATAGCAACCCACTCCAGTGTTCTTGCCTGGAGAATCCCAGGGGCAGGAGAGCCTGGTGGGCTGACGTCTATGGGGTCGCACAGAGTCGGACACAACTGAAGTGACTTAGCAGTAGAGATTGAGTTTAGAAATCCATGACCAGTGGTTTAATTAATCATGCCTCTGCAATAAGACCTGGATGCAAACTCTCTAACACTGAGGTTGGGAAGTGCCTGTGTTGGACACAAGATGTGCTAGGGCTGTGGCAGACCTGAGAAGGGCCTCACCCCTTCATACCTTGCTCTGTGTGTCTTCCATTTGGCTATTTCTTAGCTGCCTCCTTTATAATAAAAATATAATTTTAAGTATTGTACTTTTCTGAACTTAGTCATTCTAGCAAATTATCAAACTTGAGAGACAGTTGTGGGCACCCCTCAAATTTGTAAACAACTGAACAAAAATGAGGGTGTCTTGGGGACACCTGGGGCTTACAGGGCATCTAAAATAGGGTCCATTTTGTGATACCGACCCCCTTAACCTAGGCCAGACAGGTAGTTAATGTTAGAAGTGAATTGAATTGTAGGGCACAAAGTTGGTGTCAGAGAATTGATGTTGAAAACAGAAAGAAATAGATTCAGATCTCTGATTAACTTTTAAGAATCCTAATATAGGGTTTCAGAATAATGTGAAAATAGTAATAAAGACATTGAAACTAAGAGGCAAAAAATTCCAGCAAAATACATAAAGGTACACAAAGAAAAGATTATCAAAATCTGTAAGAATAATAATCACAAACCGAACCAACACCACCTATTCCCTTAGCCACAAAGGCTAAGGTTTCTCACCAGATTTCCCATGAGAAGGAACTGAGAGTTGAAACCAGAATTCTTCTACATACCTTTCACTTTTGTTGGATATAGTTATGCCTGAATTAACCAGATAGCAACATGGCAAGGAGTCCTGAATCTAGGATGTGAGTTCTGTTGCTCTCAGCATCATTTTGTAATTTTCATAAATCCCTGAATTGGAGAGTCCCCTCCGTATTTGATGGGTATCACACAGAAGCCAATAAAGAAAGGGAGTGGCTATTGTCATTCCTGGGCCAGGAAAAGAGAATTTAAGGGAAGGCATGATCAAAGGTGCCAAAACTTTGGGGAGGCTAAAGAAAAGAACTATTGATTGATTATTACAAAGTCCTTTTCAGAGGCATTTTATCAAGTCTCTTCTTCAAATGGAGATCTAGACATTAACACAATATCCCAGAAGCTGTGGGCTCTTGGCAGAGTGTGAGGACCAAGCATGCCCTTCAGAGGCCAAGCTGACTGCTTCTATTATTTAGCATTAAACAGCTTTCCCAGGTGTTCCCCATCAGAATCCCCTCTCAAGAGATCACCAGGCTATTCCCCAACAAAGGAAACAGATTTAACAAAAAGAGATTCTGATTAGCTACAGCTATTGAATGGCCTAGGGAGCAGGGATCTGAAATTCATAGTCAGTGGGAGGTACTGGCTGTTAATATGGTCTCTTGTTTCAGGTTCAGTTCCCCAGGATGGGGGAAGTTGCTGAGACTAAAGTCATCAAGTGGCTCCCAGGTGAGGGGACAAAAGAACAGGAGCGACCGCGTAGCATAACTGCCTCATATCATAAAACTGATGTTTTTGACCTTCCTAGTTGGATTCTATAACCTCAGGTCCACTAGATTAGAAAACAGAAGTTAATAATTCCAGGGCTGAACTCTACTATTCTGTGTCACTTTGAACAAGATACTTGACCTTTCAGCTGCACATTTTTTGCTCCTCTATAAAATGATAATAATAACATTTTGCCACCTACCTCTTAGCAATTTTGTTATTTCTGATTTTTTTTTTTTTTTTTTTTTTTTTTTTTTTTGCATTCCCACAAAGTGCTGGTGAGTTACAATTCTCTCCAGAGGTTAAATTCATAGGTGAGCTAATATGCACAACACATATACATCATAGTTTTTGTGTGACTGTTCTCATTTACAGAGCTCATATTCCTAGAGCTGCCATTTAGCAATTCATTCTTAAGCACAACAGACTATAAATACTATGCACACATATACAGCAACAGTTGCTCAAAGTTAGTGACATACTGCATTTGGTTTTTATTTCAGTTTTCATATTGATCTGCTTAAAGACCTACTCTCAAGAAAGTGATTTAAAGAGAAATCTCTGCTCCTTGTTTGGCCTGGGTTAGTATTCTTAGTCTGCTCAGGCTGCCACAACAAAATAGCATAGAATGGGTGCCTTCTACAACAGAAATTTATTTCCTCACAGTTCTGGAGCCTAGAAGTCTAAGACCTGGCTTATTCCATTTCTAGTGAGAACTCTCTTCCCGGCTTGCGGACTCTGCCATGTCCTTACATAGCTGTTCTAGGTGTGTGCTCTTGGGGAGGGAGAGACAGCTCTCTTTTATCTCTTCTTATAAGGACATTAATCCTATTGGATCAAGGTCTTACACTTATGACTTCATTTAACCTTAATTCTTTCCCTCAGATGATAAAGAATCTCCCTGCAATACAAGAGACCCAGGTTTGAACCCTGGGTCAGATTCCCCTGGAGAAGGGAATGGCAGCGCTCTCCAGTATTCTTGCCTGGAGAATCCCATGGACAAAGCAGCCTTGTGAGCTACAGTTCAAAGGATGGCAGAGAGTTGGATACGACTGAAGCGACTTAACACACATGCAATCTTAATTACCACCTAAAAACTCCATCTCCAAACTGTTGCATTGGGTTTAGTACCTCAACATATGAAGTTGAGAGAAACATAATTCAGTCCATAGCAGTTCTACAAGGAATGTGCTTTGCAGAAGGTTTGGAATAGAGGGAGGAATGATTTTGATTAAGTGGGAGGTGAGATGTGTTTACCACCCTGAGAAAATGGATTGACTAAACCAAAGGCTCTCAAACTTTTTAGAGAAGTAGACTCTTACCTTTAAATTAGATTTGACAAGGAAGCCCAATACTCTTAAGTAGATAAGTTCTCCTCAAAGCTGAGGTGAGTGGCTCTTCATTCCACTCCAGAACTTCAACTCCTCACTACATTCTCAAAGAGAACCATGAGAGGTTCGATAGAGCACTTTATGGAAAACAGCCCTAACTATTTGTAATCATAAATCAAAATTTCCAGGATCAATCAAGCATCCATCTCTTTTCAATTTCTTCCAGAAAAATACTAAAGTTTAACTAAGAGTAGACTCCTACTCAGCTTTTCATATGTCTATCCCTTTCTCTCAAACATGGTGTGATTTCTTGCTGGTTGATGATATACTTCACATCTCTCTTATCTTCAAAATCACATCCAGAGTCTTATGCTCCAAATATGGGAGTTTGAAATTTTTGGTGGATAATCATACACTGGTCATATACTAGCATAGAATCATAGATTCTCAGAAAAGGGCAGGATCTTAGAGATCACCTAGTAAAATCCACTATTTTAAGCTAAGAGCAAGAGAATCTCCCAATCAATCAGTGTCTGAACAGGAAAGAGAATTCACATTTCTGCAACCCCAGGCCAGATGATTTTGCACTCTCAGAATTAATTACTTGCAATCCCTCATTTTGAACATGGAGGCTCATATTTGGAAGATTCTGTGAGCTAAATCTTACTGGAAGTCCAGAAGATCAGCAAATTCAACGTAAACCAGGGATTCTCATCCAGTGATTTTCATTAAACATCTGACATTTGTCTTATAGAGGTGAGTTTATCTTACCACAATTCTTCATTGCAGTCATGGGAAAATAGCAGCACTTACTGTGTGAAGGTAAATATTATGGCAAGATAAATATTAACTTTTGAAAGAAACTACTCTAGCTGGTTAAAAATCACGAATGACATCAGTTGTTTAAGGTTTACACTTTCATAGTGTCTCCAGGGACAACAGAGTTTCTTGAACTAAATCAGATTTTCTTGTGGATTTAATATTGGGGTAAAAGTATCAGATGCTCTACTTAATATAAAGGAATTTCTTAGTAGCCAGGGACAATGTGTGGTACAGAAGGGATTCATTCAGGGGTATTTGACCTCTTTCTACATGGCTATACTTCTCTACTCACTGGGTTTATCCCTTCTGTGCCTACAAGTATTGAATCTGAGACACAGAAATCCCTCCTGACTTAATCTCTGGCTCAGCAGCATTTAAGACATACAGAAATTTTCAAATAGTTTTAGCCAGAAGATGAGTTGGCAATGCCTTCAAATCATCCATATACTGTTTGCTCCTCCTGTCTCTTAGGGCTTGGCAGGGTGGAATTCATACTAGAATAAATAATTAATCTTCTCCTCCTCCCTCACCAGATTCTGGAAGAAAAAGATGGAGGGAGGTCATGTTATACTTTATGCCATGGCTAAGACAGTCTATTAACTATTTGCAGAATGCTTTGTAAGCCATTGCTTCATATAACCAAGTTTGTTCCTTCTTGCTTTTATTCAAAAGAGTATCTTTTCCTGTCTTCAAGTTACCATCTTATGAAAGGGCACATGGAATAACTTAAAAGATAGAGAGTCATCATTTAAATGCTTATACCTATCTCCCAGAATAAAATAAACCTTCCAGTGATAAATGTCCTCTAGTAGATTACCACTTTCTGTACATACATTGAGGTGGCCTTGCATTATATAGTGATGTGGGAGCTATAGTTAAAGAACCATGTTAAACAGGAGATATCAAGTATCAGCTACATGTATATATACAAATTAGGTTAAAAGACTTTGAAGCATTTCTTGATGAAAGAAATGTTTTTGAGATATGGATGTGTGTGTGTGTGTGTGTGTGCATTTTCATCTGGGCCAACTTAGGAAATAACCAGTTCGTGGGAAATATGTCCAGTAAAACTGAGAAAACCAGGTAAGTTGCAATGCTCCAACAGATCCAAGTACTTGCTGGAAAGTTAAAAATGAAAATGACTGACCAAGGTAAAGCTGTTATATTGTGAACAAAGTGTGAAAGTGAAAGTGAAGTAGCTCAGTCCTGTCTGACTCTTTGTGACCCTGTGGACTGTAGCCTACCAGGCTCCTCCCACCATGGGATTCTCCAGGCAAGAATACTGGAGTGGGTTGCCATTTCCTTCTCCAGGGGATCTTCCCAACCAAGGGATCAAACCCGGGCCTCCCGCATTGGAGGCAGACGCTTTAACCTCTGAGCCACCAGGGAAGCCCAAAGTGTAGTTATATTATTAAATGAATATACAAAGCTTATCTAATTAATTTACATAATTAAACTTACAGAGGACTGTGAGAGCTAAGTCACTTATCCTGGTGATGACCCCATAGATTAAGATAATTTTGAATTTCTTCTTTCAGAACTGTGTCTGGGAACAGGATTCATTCTTTTAACTCTCCACAAAAGTATAGTTCTTCTTCCTTTGATGACAGGTTCATTGTTAGAAATGGTCACTTGCAGTCAATTCTTATAATCAGATAATTAATAGAAAAGGTTAATAGCATTATTGGCAAAGCTAGATTGTAGAAGACTATAAATTATGAGCTGACAATTTAAATATCAATGAAATATTTCCATAGAAATTGCACACTGACTCCAGATCAAATTCAAATAGAGAAGTTTCTGGAAAAGTTTAAGCAATGGCAGAGCTCTCAATACATAGCTTCCAAAAGAGATAATTTTTAAAAGGCAACATTTAGGAATGTTGTTGTTGTAGGAAAATGACACCTATTTAAAAGTAAAAAGGCCCATAGCTTTATGGTTTTATGCAAACTGATTAAATACAGACCAAAGCAATGACAATTTCACAGGCTCTTGAAAGAGATCTATGCACAGAAAGAGCTTGTGGCAATAATGTAGTAAAAGCCATTGTTTATGGAGGGTACTGCAAAGAAATTCAGCTACATAGAAGAAAGGAAAAAAAATGAAGGAAAGTGCTTGCCCCTGAGGCAAAGCTGCTGGAAAATGGGAACAATATGAGACACGAGTCTCCTGAGATTAATGAGTCCAGGAGGGTTCACTTGTGTTACAAACTGCAAAGCAGGTCTCCCATGAGGTTTGGAATTTAAGGGTTCCCCAAGGCTTCTATTTCAAAGAACAAATCATCAATGATGACAAATGGTTGAGGGTACCACATCGAATCATACCTTTATGTGCCTGGTTGGGTTTTAAATCACTCCTTCTAGAGGAGAAAAATAAAATGACAAATTTGAATTCAACGCCACAGGAAATGTTTAAATAGTAATACTAATAAAAATAAAGCAGGCACAAAGATGGAAAAGAGGAACATGCACTTGCCTTCAAGTTCAGGGTGTGTGGAAGAAATACACAGTGCCTTTGGCTACAAGGCACTCCATTCAGGAAAGAGAGAATTTTGACAATTTAGGCTTGTAAATGTGTTCAGATTTTAACTTTGTTGTTGAAGCTTCTGTTCCATTGATAAAACAAACTTCTCCCTTTTGGAAGAATTGGTTCCAATTACACTTAAAGTGACAAAAGATCATCCAGGCCACTTAACAATAAAATGATATTGTCAACTATAACTTAACTAGGTGAATATTAACTTAGCATGCACAACCAGAAGGAAGCCAGAGCTTGTCTGCCAGCCAGGGGAATGTAAAATAGTTAAGAGTCTAATCTGAAACATGGACAAATCAACTTTTAAAACACGCCTGGGTTTTCCTATTCAATTCAGTGAGCCAACACATCTGAATGATTTTCTAAACCTTCAACCTTATTGATGTCCAACATTTTTCTTATTAATGCCCATCATCATAGTGATGCAGCACTATTTGTTGTTTGATTTTAAAATTCTCAAAGTATGGCATATTGGACCCTGTTCTCAAAAAATAAAATAAAATACTGATGTTAGTTGAATTTGTATAAAATATTCTGGGAAATATTGGTTAGGGAAAATAAAATGACCAAAGAGACTATGCTTTAAAAAAAAAATCATCACATCCCCCCAAAGAAATCAGACTTCTCTTCTGAAATCTTCCCAGTAGGAACCATGGAAAAATGACAGGGAGCTGCTGGTTGGTTTTTCTTGCTGCTAAAACATATGTTGTGGTGTCATGTCCTAAACAGAAAACTGAAGCATCCCTTTCAAATTCTCAGCACCACTGACACTTTCAACAAGTGCTTTCGTATTGGTTTTGGTCTTATCTGTTTCTAACAGACAGCCTCATGCCTTGGAAATTTGACCTGAAATAAAAATTCAGCCCCAAGTATCTGCTGTCAATTGCGCAGAAAATAGGAGATGACAGCAAAGTCACTTCTGCATGCTGAATTAGATCTCTTTCCAACATCTTCTAATGTCATTATTAGCACTCAAATACACTGTGTCAAAATGTGTCTGTGTATGGAGATGGACCAGGCAACACTGAGTTTCTCTCTTAGTCAATTTGACAAGCTGTTTCTAATACATCCCTCTACATAGAGAATTATTTAGGAGAGGTACCTGGCTCATCACAGAGACTTGTAGATGAAAGTATTCAAAATGGACATAGTCAATCCAGTTACAATTAGCCACTTCCAAATTTAGGTCAAAGCAAGTGTAAATACTGCCTATGGAAACTATAATCCAAAGAAGTCATCTCAACTTGGAAATTGTATGCATTCATTAACTCAGAAATGATATTTGGTTTTGATCCAGGATTTTTTAAGACGGTTCTGTTAAAAATGAAGTTTCCGTCTCCCTGTGAATTTGTTGTATGTTTACAGAATCATGCTGAACTAATGAAACTAATACCCAGTATCCTTAATTAGGGCTTCCCAGGTGACTCAAAAGATAAGGAATCTGCCTGCAATGCAGGAGACCTGGGTTCAATCCCTGGGCTGGGAAAATCTTCTGGAGAAGGGAATGGCTACCCACTCCAGTATTCTTGCCTGGAGAATCCCATGGGCAGAGGAGTCTGATAGGCATTCTGCATACACAGTCATGGGTGAATGAACTTTGAATTTTCACTAAATTTCCCCTACGTCTCCCCAAAGCTCTACTTGAAACATTTTGATAAACCTAATGAAATTACCTGACAGATTATGTATTCTTTAGTTTTCATACAAGATAACAAGATTTGTTCTCACAACTCAGGAAGACAATCTAGGATAAATGGAGAGAAATATGAAGTTGATGGAATTAGATGCAGTAGGGAGTGGAATATTCTCACATTCCTCCAGAGTCTGAAATAGGAAACATTGTTTATTTCAAGAGGGAGGGAGTCTTCCTGTTATACAAATTAGTCAATTGTTTGGATGCTCAAGTGTAGATTGAACATTAGCAATAGTTCTATTAATTGAATTCAAATGCCCCTTCTTCAAACCCTGGAGATCTACAATTCCATTATTCTTTGGTTCAGAATAAATCAAGGCCGTTTCTATTCAAGCAAAGTATTTGTGTCATTTCCAAAATGCCAGAGAAAACATTCTGAAATTGTAGTTAATTAAGAACTATATGCCTTGCTAGTTTCCTGACACTTGCTTGAAATAACAAAATTATAACCTGATGTCTGCTTTCCTAACTGTCTCTGATGCCCCCAGCTCTTGGCTTCTTGCCTTTTGTCTGCTCTTTATTGTCTTGTGCACATCACTAGACCTGAAACCTTGATACTAACCTTAGCTTCCACTCTTGATTACAACATGAGCTTATTCCTTGAATTATGTCTCCTTCTGGCTGCCTTGGGGAAATATACCAATGAATTTATTCTTGTGGACAGCAATTGACCTCACTACAGTCCATATGAGGTCAGTGCTTCTCCTGGGCCTATAAACTGAAAATCGAGTAAGAACTTATATATCTTCTAGTTTAGACAAGATTTATTTCAGTAAAATATTCAACATATATAAACAAATATTTAAATAATAGTAATATCTTGGAAGGACAGCTATGATAAACCTAGACAGTGTATTAAAAAGCAAAGACATCCCTTTGCCAACAAAGGTCCATATAGTCAAAGCTATGGTTTCTTCCAGTAGTCATACCTACTCCTAGTAGATATGAGAGTTGGACCAGAAAGAAGGCTGAGTGGCAAAGAATTGATGCTTTTGAATTGTGGAGGAGGACAGCAGAGGATGAGATGGCTAGATAACATCACCGACTCAATGGACATGAATTTGAGCAAACTCTGGGAGATGGTGAAGGACACAGAAGCCTGGCATGCTGAAGTCAGGGGGGTTGCAAAAGAATCAGACACAACTTAGCAACTAAACAACAACAGCAATAGATATTCAAATATGATATAGTCTATTTCAGATCAGATCAGATCAGTCGCTCAGTCGTGTCTGACTCTTTGCGACCCCATGAATCGCAGCACGCCAGGCCTCCCTGTCCATCACCCACTCCCGGAGTTCACTCAGACTCACGTCCATCGAGTCAGTGATGCCATCTAGCCATCTCATCCTCTGTCGTCCCCTTCTCCTTTTGCCCACAATCCCTCCCAGCATCAGAGTCTTTTCCAATGAGTCAACTCTTCGCATGAGGTGGCCAAAGTACTGGAGCTTCAGCTTTAGCATCATTCCTTCCAAAGAAATCCCAGGGCTGATCTCCTTCAGAATGGACTGGTTGGATCTCCTTGCAGTCCAAGGGACTCTCAAGCGTCTTCTCCAACACCACAGTGCAAAAGCATCAATTCTTCAGCTCTCAGCCTTCTTCACAGTCCAACTCTCACATCCATACATGACCACAGGAAAAACCATAGCCTTGACTAGACGGACCTTTGTTGGCAAAGTATATATGCAAAGTAATGTCTCTGCTTTTGAATATGCTATCTAGGTTGGTCATAACTTTCCTTCCAAGGAGTAAGCATCTTTTAATTTCATGGCTGCAGTCACCATCTGTAGTGATTTTGCAGCCCCCACAAATAAAGTCTGACTCTGTTTCCACTGTTTCCCCATCTATTTCCCATAAAGTGATGGGACTGGATGCCATGATCTTCATTTTCTGAATGTTGAGCTTTAAGCCAACTTTTTCACTTTCCACTTTCAATTTCATCAAGAGGCTTTTGAGTTCCTCTTCACTTTCTGCCATAAGGGTGGTGTCATCTGCATATCTGAGGTTACTGATATTTCTCCCAGCAATCTTGGTTCCAGCTTGTGCTTCTTCCAGTCCAGCATTTCTCATGATGTACTCTGTATATAAGTTAAATAAACAGGGTGACAATATACAGCCTTGACATACTCCTTTTCCTATTTGGAACCAGTCTGTTCTTCCATGCCCAGTTCTAACTGTTGCTTCCTGACCTGCATAAAGATTTCTCAAGAGGCAGGTCAGGTGGTCTGGTATTCCCATCTCTTGAAGAATTTCCCACAGTTTATTGTGATCCACACAGTCAAAGGCTTTGGCATAGTCAATAAAGCAGAAATATATGCTTTTCTGGAACTCTCTTGCTTTTTCAATGATCCAGCGGATGTTAGCAATTTGATCTCTGGTTCCTCTTCCTTTTCTAAAACCAGCTTGAACATCAGGAAGTTCACGGTTCACATATTGCTGAAGCCTGGCTTGGAGAATTTTGAGCATTACTTTACTAGCTTGTGAGATGAGTGCAATTGTGCGGTAGTTTGAGCATTCTTTGACATTGCCTTTCTTTGGGATTGGAATGAAAACTGACCTTTTCCAGTCCTGTGGCCACTGCTGAGTTTTCCAAATTTGCTGGCATATTGAGTGCAGCACTTTCACAGCATCATCTTTCAGGATTTGGAATAGCTCAACTGGAATTCCATCACCTCCACTAGCTTTGTTCGTAGTGATGCTTTCTAAGGCCCACTTGACTTCACATTCCAGGATGTCTGGCTCTAGGTCAGTGATCACACCATCATGATTATCTTGGTCATGAAGATCTTTTTTGTACAGTTCTTCTGTGTATTCTTGCCACCTCTTCTTAATATCTTCTGCTTCTGTTAGGTCCATACCATTTCTGTCCTTTATCAAGCCCAACTTTGCATGAAATGTTCCTTTGGTATCTCTGATTTTCTTGAAGAGATCCCTAGTCTTTCCCATTCTGTTGTTTTCCTCTATTTCTTTGCATTGATCGCTGAAGAAGGCTTTCTTATCTCTTCTTGCTATTCTTTGGAACTCTGCATTCAGATGTTTATATCTTTCCTTTTCTCCTTTGCTTTAGCCCTGACCTAAATGACACAGAAATTCTGATGACGATCATTCTTTATCTTCCTTCCTTTTTTTTTGGCTTCCCCTTACCCAGTTACTTTACTAACACACAGGCATGCACACATACATGCACACATGCACACACAGGCATACTTGAACACACAATTTTTTAGTAAGAATTCTCAGTCCCAAAGATTTGATCAGCCAGAGATTGCAGCAGCTCTCCATGTAACTTGAGCCTGTCTGAACAAGTGTCAGGACTGACCCTTGCCAAGGCACATGACAGGAGAAGTGGGAGGTAGTAGTTAAATCAGAAACTAATGAAATCATCAAAAAGTTTTCAGTTACCATTGGTCCAGTTATCCAGGTAACATTCTGGAGGCCAGTTCTGAACATACCTGTGAAAGGAGTCTCCTCTGGCTTCCACTGGACACAGTGGACTTTCTCTGACAGAAGCTGCCTACCAAATGGGCATAAGAAGAAAAGAAACATGTATTGAGTATCTACTATGTGCCATCAATGTCCTGGACATACATGTACACTCTCATTTATTTATATCTCACTATACTTTAAAAATTAGATATAGTGTTACTCCCTCAGTTATGTCCAACTCTTGGCAACTCCATGGACTGTAACCCACCATGCTCCTCTGTCCATGAGATTCCCCAGGCAAGAATACTGGAGTGGGCCGACATTCCCTTCTCCAGGGGATCTTCCCAACCCAAGGATTGAACCTAGGTCTCCTGCATTGCAGCCAGTTTCTTTACCATCTGAACCACCAGGGAAGTCCATAAATTAGGTATAATAATTCCTGTATTACAGGTCAAGTAAAACTCTTGAAGCTGTTCCCCTATCGCTTGGAATTCTTTCCTCGCTTCCTTCCAAACTGGAATATTTTATTTTTTCTACTCTTCTCCTATTACAAGAGAAATGAGTGATGCTGGATCACTTTGGCATTAGGCAGAGAGTATTTTTTTTTGCCAGCAGACATAGTGAATGTGGTTAGAGAATAAAGGAGGCTAAGGGGAAAGCTGAAGTTGAAGCAAGAACCTATGGTTCACAGTGGTGTCTGGAAAGAAGTCTGAGATGAGCTTTGAGAGCTAAAACAGTAGAAACAGGTCATGGACACAAGAGCAAAGATCTGCAGGTCAGAATGATTGAAATGATGATTGATTCCGACAGATTCTGGACATGGGGCCATCACACATGCCTCCCAAAGTACAGCTGTGGGCCTCGTCCTTGTTTGTGTGAGTTCACTCTGAAAAGCCTGAAGGTGTGACAAGCAGACCATTCATCCTTCACTAATCACTTTTTCTCTGAAGATCCCCAAAGTCCCCTGCTCCTGTGGTCCAGGCCATTAATCAACACATCCTTGATGGTAGAGGGTTGGCCAAAAAGTTCATGCAGTGTTCCCTGTAAGATAGCTCTACTAGCACTTAGCTGTCCTTAATTTCATTCAAAACAATTTTGTTCGACTCTATTGTGACAGCTTTCGTATCAGTGGGGATTTTTTTAAAAACTTATCAAAATTGATGAATTTTTGTGTAACCATTTTCATAGTGAAGATGGAAGAAAAAAGCAACATTTTCATCACTTATGCTTTATTATTTCAAAGTTTTGTGCTGGAGATTCCTCACTGGTTGATGTGCCACAATCGGGTAGACCAGTTGAAGTTGATAGCAATCAAATCAAGACATTAATTGAGAACAATCAATGTTACACCACACAGGAGATAGCCAACATACCCAAAATATCCAAATCACGTGTTGAAAATCATTTGCAGCAGCTTGGTCATGTTCATCAATTTGATGTTTGGATTCCATATAAGTGAAAAAAAACCTTCTTGACTGTATTTCTGCACACAATTCTCTACTGAAACATAACAAAAAGTCCATTTTTAGGACAAATTTTGTTGGGTAATGAAAACTGAGTACTGTACAGTTGTGTGGAATGGAAAAGATCATGGGGCAAGTGAAATGAACTATCCACCACCGACCACACCAAAGGCCAGTCTTCATCCAAAGAAGGTAATGTTGTATATATGGAAGGGCATCCTCTATGATGAGCTAAACCAAATGATTCATTCCAACAAGTACTGCTGCCATTTAGACCAACTGAAAGCAGCCCTCAATGAAAAGCATCTGGAATAGTCAACATAAAACGCATCATCTTCCATCAGGATAATGCAAGATCATTTGTTTCCTTTGTTTCCTTGAACACCAGGCAAAAACTGTTACAACTTGGCTGGGAAGTTCAGATTCATTTATCACATTCACCAGACATTGCACCTTTGAATTTCCATTTATTTCCATCTTTACAAAATTCTCTTAATGGAAAATGTTTCAATTCCCTGTGAGACTGCAAAAGGCACTTGTAACGGTGCTTCGGTCAAAAAGATTTTTTTAAAATGGTGAAGATGGAATTATAAATGTGTCTGAAGAATGGCTAACCCACTCCAGTATTCTTGCCTGGAGAATACCATGAACAGAGGAGTACCTAGTGGGCTACCGTCAATGGCATCGCAGAGTTGGACATGACTGAAGCAACTTGGCATGCACACATGCTGAAAAATGACAGAACGTAGTGGAACAAAACCATGAGTATGTCACTCAATAAGGTTTTGCTGAAGATGAAAAATGTGTTTGTTATTTTTACTTTTAAACTGAAGGAACTTTTTGGCCAGCCCTAGCCTAGATCACTTTGTATCCATCTCTGTCAACACTTACCTCACCACGGTGTAATCGTGTATCTCTGTCTAAATTCAGAGCTCCTGTTCTGTGTGAACCATGTCTTAAACCTCTTATGTCTTAATGTCTTAACTCATTCACAGCCCTGAAGATCATATACCAAACACTCAAGGAAGACCTGCTGAATGAGGGATGTGTGCCCAAAAAAAAGCTGTAGTTACTCTGGACTTCGATGTGGTACATTCTCATGGCTTCTCTAGAAGTGATTACACTTCTTCAATTTTTAGATGCACAATTATGTTAAATACTCAACCTAATGGTTTTCCCAGCTTCCACCCTGCCATACACATATGTTACTATTAAAATAATGGTATGCTTTCTATATAGAAAGAAAGATTTTCAGAGGTGCCAAGTCTTATTTCAAAGAGCTCCCTCTTTCAGTGGAGGAGTCCTTGTGCCCTCTGAAGTAGGGGGGATATAATCTAAGCTCTTCTAAGTCCCACTGGCTCCATCACCTTCCTAAAGCCAAGGGGAACTACCAGAGAAGCTATAGAAAGAGTTGCTTCTGCACCCTAACCCTCAAGCATGTGCCAAGGAGAATCTTCTCATGTGTATTTTGTGAACAAGTAGTAAGAGACAATACAAAGCCATCAGAAAGACTATTAGACCACTGGCCAAAGTTCTGTGGCACAAATACTACACAGAAAACATGTAGATATGCCTTCTGAATTTCCAATCTTCTTTCTGTTCTGCTTTCATGACAATGGCACTTTTCTTTCCTGTATAACAGCATTGTTAATATGCCATCTCCCTTTCCAACCTGTTTTTCTCAAGGGCTAGGACCATGTCTAATTCATTTTTCCAGCATTGCAGGTAATTATTAGAATAGCAGGTAATATTACAGTCCTTATTACATATGAAAACACTGTGTTAAGACTTGGCATATTGTTATTTCAATTAATTTAATGATTATTATCTCCATTTTATAGATTAAAAAAATGTGATTTAAAGGAGTTGAGTGTCTTGTTCCAAATTGCAAAACTAGTTAAATGGCAGGTTAGAGACACAAACTCGGGTTGGACTAACTCCACAGACTCACTGTATTGTGAGAAATTTCATTCCAGTTCATGTTGTGAAGATAAACCCTGAGTATTTCTCTATCTTGAAATAAGCTGTGCTAGAGCTATTGTGTTTTGTAAGCATCCTTCAAATATTGTTAATATAAGACTTAACTGAAAAACTTACATGAAGTAAGAACATATGTGGTATTGAACTTCAAACCTTGAGTGTGTTTATATGTGCTAGGAACCCATTTTAGAGATAGGTAAGGCCACAGACAGCAGTAAAACCAACTCTCATAATTTTTACCGATTAAAAAACACATATACTAGCCAAACAGCTAGTTAGTAGGAGAGGCATCCATACATAAAGTCACCTCCCCCTTTTATTTTCCTGAAATAAAGCATGATTTGTATTCTGACATCCTGTTGCATTCCTAAAGAGGTTTCTGTGTATAGGAATATTTTGGTTCAATGCAAAAATTGCTCTCTTGATTTTGTGGTTCTTTGCTAAACATAAATAGTGGTTACAAATGACTACTTATTCATCACAAAGTATTAGTGGTTGTAAATCATTTAGAAAGTCCAAAATGCAATTAAAATATGAACGAATACAATAAAGCCCATCTTTCACAGTTTTAGTGGTGCTGGAAGGAAATATAGAGAGTAATGGAAGAGTTTAAGTTGAGAGGATCTAATAAATTACTTTGGGAAATGCATGTCATATTTTAATCCTAACACCAGTAATAATCAAGTGAGCTAGGAGTGCAGTGAATACCCTGCCATCATCCTAGCAACTTGGCCATTTGTGCTGTAACCTTGCTGACATGGAGGTTTCAAAGTTCATCCATCCCCTAAATGCAAAGGACACTGCCTTGATGGCTCATCAGTGTTAACCCTTGTTACATTACTTTGGTTTTTGGTCCTCAAACTTCCTATGGCCCCTATACTCCTCCCACAAAGAGAATATGATCCCATTTCCTGGCTCTATGGTGCAAGGCCCTCCCTGGTGAACTTTCTACTGACCTTTGCAGGTGTCTTTCCCAAAGGCACATCGTTTCTTTCATGAACCTTATTGTTCTGGCTTTTGCTCTGGTGGTTTTCTCTGCCTGACACACCTTTTCATGTAATGTTTGCCATCAATGTTGTTGTTCAGTCACTAAGCTGTGACTCTTTGCAATCCCATGGATTGCAGCATACCAGGTTCCTCAGGCCTCCACGATCTCCAGGAGTTTCTTTACCTGGAAGACCATGGCCTGATCATAGTAAGAATTTAATAAATACCAATTAATGAATGAATGGTTTCTATGTGTAAGGAAGATTGTTAGTAGCAATAAATCAGGATTGACCATACTATGTATTAAGGGAAAAAATGAAATGAGGAGGCAGTCTAGTGACCAGATGGGCAGGCAGTAGAGAGATATGGCCAGCAAAAGAAAAATGAAGCAGTTCCTGAAGAGCCTTGACTATTAAGTTGAATGTAAGGAATGGAGAGCCATCTTGGGGTTGTGTGCAGGAGTATCATGTACAGAACTAGAAGGAGTGGGAAAACTAGAGCAGTAGGTGGCAGGAGGTGATGAGGAATGGACTGAGTGTTGGTGCAGAGAATAGAAAGGAAGGATCAGTAGGCTCAGTAGCTGATGGGGTAGGGAGGAGGAGGGTGAAAATCAAGCAAGAATATAATTTTTTAACTCATCAACACTGAGAGAATGGTAGTGCCCCAAAAATGGGAATGTGAGAGGTTGGGATGATTTCCAAGGAAATATGATGTGTCTATTCTTGTCTGTTGCATCTGAGCTGATGGAGGGCACCCAGGGCATTTTTGTCCTACTCTGAAAAATATTTTTCAAGTGTTCATATATTTGGGAGTCTCAGAAGGACACAGAGTGATGATATAGTCCCTGACTGCCTCTGAGTGTGCCAAAGAGGAGGATAAACCTTGCTTTCAGATGGACAAAGTAATAGGTGATGACATTTCTTGGACCTGGAGCTTCAAGCTCAGAATTCAAGTTTCAGATGATTTGTCACAGCTAGATCCTTATCAGAAGTTAGATCCACCACCCTCCTCCCCCGAGATAAAACAGTAGAGAGAAGAAGCAGAGGGCAATGACCAGAAAACACAGCAAGCTGTTCCATACTTGTGGCCTGATAGGACCATGGGGTATCACTGTCTGCATAACTAGCTTCTTTTCCCACTTCATGTCTTAGCTCAAACGGTCCCTGAAAAAGGCCCTCCCCTTCTACCACTTTATGCTACTTCAAATACATGCATTTTCTTGTTATTATAGCATAGAACACAGTATTCATATCTTTGGGGAGAAAAGGGCTTCAACTACCACTATACTTACATAGTGGTGTATAATTATATAATTCCCTGGTGCCTCAGGTGGTAAAGAATCTGCCTGCAATGCTGGAAATCCGAATTCGATCCTCAGGTCAGGAAGATTCCCTGGAGAAAGGAATGGCAACCCACTCCAATATTCTTGCTTGGAGAATCCCATGGACAGAGGAACATGATGGGCTACAGTCCATAGTGTTGCAAAGAGTCAGACACAACTGAGCAACTAACACTTTGACCACCATAACTGTCAGCAAGGGTCATAGTTTTCTTATTTATCATTAAATCTTTGGCCCAATGGATAGAAACTACTGCAGTGGTAGAAATGCTCCGTCTATGCTGTCCAATATGGTAGCCAGTACCAATAGTGATGGTTTAACCTTTGAAATGTGGCTTATGTGATTAAGCATATTTTAATTTATTTGTTGTTGTTCAGTCACTAAGCCATGTCTGACTCTTTGCAACTCCATGGACTGCAGCACACCAGGCTTCTCGGTTCTTTACTATTCCCTGGAGCTAACTCAAACTCATGGCCACTGAGTCAGTGACAATATCCAACCCTTTCATCCTCTGTCGCCCCTTCTCCTTTTGCCTTCCATCATTCCCAGCATCAGGGTCTTTTCCAGTGAGTTGGCATTTTGTATCAGGTGGCCAAACTTTGGAGTTTCAACTTCAGTATCAGTCCTTTCAATAATATTCAGGGTTGATTTCCTTTAGGATTGATTGGTTTGATCTTGCAGTCCAAGGGACTCTCAAGAGTCTTGTCTTAACACTTCAATTTGAAAGCATCAATTCTGTGGTGCTGAGACTTATTTATGGTTCAGCTCTCACACCCACACATGACTAGTGGAAAAACCATAGTTTTGACTTTACAGACCTTTGTCGGCAAAGTGGGATCTCTGTTTTTTTAATACACTTTCCTGGTTTGTCATAGCTTTCCTTTCAAGGAACAAGTGTCTTTTAATTTCATGACTGCAGTCACTGTCCATAGTAATTTTAGAATCCAAGAAAATAAAATCTGTCACTGCTTCCACTTTTTCCTCTTCCATTTGCCATGAAGCGATGGGACCAGATGCCATGATCTTAGTTTTTTAATGTTGAGCTTGCCATCAATAGTTAGTTACATTTCTTGCTCACTTAAAACCGACCCTGTCCATCCAAGCTCCCTCAGCTGGAATGGGTTTCTTACTCCACAATACTCTCATAGCATCTTTGTATTTCCATTAGAGCTCAATTAACATTATATTCTAGATGATTAGCAGCCTTTTTGTCTATAGGTGTCACCTTTATAATGCTGGTGTATACTTAATTGTTATTATTTTTTACCCCCTCATAGCACCTCAAAGGGTGTGTGTTTGCACATGTGTGCACATTCAGTAGGTGCTGTCTCTGTGTCTGTTTCATTGAGTAAGATGATCTCTGTAAAATTTTACATCCTAAGCAACCAAAAACAAGCCTTTTCAAAACTCAGATTGTTTGAATTTCACCTCTTGACTCTACCCTTTTAAGCAGGTCTCAGTTCAGAAGAATCTCTAAATTTATTATCATGTTACAGTAAGATCTCACCAGCTCAGCAAGATCAATTGGAGCTGAATGTAGTGTTTTCTGGCTGTCTCTTTACCACATCTCTTTATTAAGCAGATGAGACGTGTCTGCCCTGACAAAGCTCCACAGAGCAGCTCAGACACCACTGCACCTTCTGGAGACCAGTTCCCTCCTCCACTCTCAGGAAAAGTGCTTATTTGATGTTTGGACCAAGACACTATGAAGTCAAGATTAGTTATTCTACTTAACAAATATTTTTCAAGAGTCAGTACATGCTAGGCACTCAGAGGAATACTGAGATGATGTAATCCCTGACTGCTCCTGAATGTGTCAAAGGGGAAGTTAGACTTTGGAGTCCAGTAGACACAGTTCAGATCTGAGCTCTGATGCCTACTGTGTGTCCCTTGGTAGAACTAAAATGGTAACCAATGTGACAGGTCCTCTGGTCCCCTTTTACATGGTACCCACTTGTTACTATTGTCAGCTTTATAAATATCATAAGCAGTAGTTCACAGGAGGAAATTTCTTATTTTGCCATGCTATATTCTCCATAGAAAATAGCAAAGTCTCTGGTGTTTAATGAGTACTTTTCAAAAAGTGTGCTAACTGAATGAGCCAATTGTCAAAATAAGAACAGTAAATGCTAAGGAAATTCACAGAAAGGTTATCTGCTGTAAGCTGGGAGAGGGAAGGCAGTGAAGTCTTCCTGTAGGTAAACAGTGTGAACAGGGTTGAGACCAGCAGAAGGAAGGGAATTAATAACAAGCTTCCAGGAGCAGAAATTGTGCCTGTCTGTGTGTGTCCCAGCTTGTAGCATATGGCCTGATCATGGTGTGTGTGTGTGTGCGTGTGTGTGCTCAGTCATGTCTGACTCTCTGCGATCCCGTGGACTGTAACCCATCAGGCTCCTCTGCCCATGGAATTTCCCAGGCAGGGATACTAGAGTGGGGTGCCATTTCCTCCTCCAGGGGATCTTCCCAACCCAGGCACTGAACCCAAGTCTATTGTGTCTCCTGCAATGGCAGGCAGATTCTTTACCAGTACATGACTATTGGAAAACCAATGGCTTTGACTATCCGGACCTTTGTCAGCAAAGTGATGCTTCTGCTTTTTAATACGCTGTCTAGGGTTGTCATAGCTTTCCTGCCAAGGAGCAGATGACTTTTAATTTCATGGCTGCAGACACCATCTGCAGTGATTCCAACTTTATTTTCCAAGAAAATAAAATCTGTCACTGTTTCCACTTTTTCCTCTTCTATTTGCCATGAAGTGATGGAACTAGATGCCATGATCTAGTTTTTTGAATGTTGAGTTTTTAAGCCAACTTTATCACTTTCTTCTTTCACCCTCATCAAGAGGCTCTTTAGTTCCTCTTCGTTTTCTGCCATTAGAGTGGTATCATCTGTGTATCTGAGATTATTGATATTTCTCCCGGTAATCTTGATTCCAGCTTGTGCTTCATCCAGCCCAGCATTTTGCATGATGTACTCTGCATATAAATTAAAGAAGCAGAGTGACAATATACAGCCTTGTCATACTCCTTTCCCAGTTTTGAACCAGTCCATGTTCCAATAGCTTAACCTTTGAAATGTGGCTTGTGTTATTAAGCATATTTTAAATTTAACTTATTTATTTTCTTCAAGTTAAATTTAAATAGCTGTGTGTGGCTAGTTGCTACAAGATTGGTTCTTAACAATTACAAAATCTACCCTGAAGCCTGGTACATAATACTAATAATAAATAATGTTTAAATAAAATACAGAGTAATCTAGCTTAACTATCTCAGGAGATTTTTTTTTTTAATATCTTGTCTACCATATCATGAAAGCCAGGGTTTGGATAGCTCTTATTTACACAAAAGTAGAAAACTGCAACATTCATAATGCAGCTTAGTCTTGTCATTTTTATTATAAATAAAAGTCTGTTAAGGATAGAATCAGATTATGACTCTACCTTTGTCCTTACCATCAAATAAAAGTCCTGAATGGTCTCCTCTTATTTCCTTATGTTGAACATTTGTGGCATTTGGATTGGCATCTTTATAATCTCAATTCTTGGTCCTTTCTGAACATCGAGCACAATGTTTGCGTTTGAGTCAGAATTATGTGTTGATAGAAGGGAAATGAACATCTATGACAGAGGACTCTACCTTATTCTCAGGTAGCTCTGCTTCATAGTTATAGGGAAGCAGACTGCTTCCCTGCTACCCTACCTGACCCCACTTCACACACACACATATATTCATATTTCTTATGGAGGGAGATAGAATAATTTCTAGTTGAAACCAGCTAAACAAACATCAACAATTAAAGGAACAGAATAATATAAGTCTGCAAGGATGAGAACAAGAATCAAGAAAATGTATCTAGAATAGTCTAGAGACCATTTTATTACTTGATAATCAATCTACATGCAGTATCCTCACAGCTAAAATAATAACTGGTATAGAAACAATAAATAGTTTTAGTCTTTATAACTTACTATAGGTTTTCTACAGTCAATGCACACCCTTAACATTCACAGAAAAAATATTTTTGATCACTTAATTCCAACTTCATTATGCTAACTTTTCTGCCACAACTCTGTTACCTCTAGTCTGGAATTCTTTACTGCAAATATAAATGAATTAGCAAACATGAAAAAAAAAAAAATCAAGAATGAATTTCCCCCTATTACTGCTGTTTCCTTCTCAAGAATTGTTTACATAGGCCCATGACATGGTTAAAATAGTGAAATGATAAAATTAATTTCATTATTCAGTTACACACAGACAAAGAGTCCAAAGAGAGTCAAGTAGTAATTTTAAAGGAAATTCAGTTGAGATTTCCCTTTCTCATCTCAGATTACAGTCTATATACTTCTCCACCTGAGGATCACCAAATGCTTTTATTAGGACACTAACAGGAGGGGAAAGAGAAGTGGGGGGTTGAAACCATAGGAGTAATCTGGATAAATTTGAGTGAAATCTCTGCAAATTTGGACCCTGAAAAGTGTCAAGCTGCCATGTGGGCACCTCCAGAATTCTCTCTGGGAAATGAGTCCTCCTTCTTGAACAGTATTAGAGCTTCTCAACCAGTCTTCCATGGGCTACAGCATGTGGGTTGTATATATGCTGAGATGCCGTAAGTCTTGAGGGCAGCCAGGCAAGACCCAGAGTTAAAGCAGTGGGGCAAAAAGAGAACCATTTTCTCTGTGGGCCTTGCTATAAAGACTTGAGATGTATTTGTGTTACTGAACCAAACTGAGGCAGTAAAGCCAGTCTACTGACACAGGGTTGTGGTGAAAGAAAGTGCAGCGTTTACTGCAGGACACGAAGTAAGGAGTTTAGGGCAACTAATGCTCAAAACACCCAAATTCCCTGATGGGTTCCAGGAAAGCATTTTTAAAGGATTTATGAAGGAAGAAAGTCACAGAATATGTGATTAGCTCACAGGCAATTCTCTGGTTGATGGTGAAGTAACAGGGTGGTGTCACATTGTCCATCCTCAGGCTCCAGTAGGTCTAGGGGCTATGTGCACATGGCCATCAGGTAGTTAATTTCTTTTATTTGGTTGGTTTTTTTTTAGCATCTACAAAACATTTCAGAACGTGGGTATCAATACTATTAGCTAGGTCCTTCAGAAAGGAGCTAAAGTAGAGGATATAGGGGAGAGTTCTGTTCCGGAAAAACCTCATAGCATCCCGTTCAGTTACACTTGCCTAGATAAAAAGATTAAAAAAAAAGTCTTTGCTATGTGCCCATATCCATCAGCTACACCTAAAGGTGTTGAACAACAAGACCTTCCTTGTTGTTGTTGTTGTTCAGTCACTAAGTCATGTCCAACTCTCTGTGACCCCATGGGCTGCAGTACGCCAGGCTTCCTTGTCCTTCACCATCGCCCAGAGTTTGCATTTGCCCAAACTCATGTCTATTGAATCGGTGATGCCATCCCACCATCTATCCTCTGTTGTTCCCTTCTCCTCTTGCCCTCAATCTTTCCCAGCATCAGGGTCTTTTCCAGTGAGGCAGCTCTTCCTTGGAACTTCTTTGGACATCTTTAAATAAACTACCTGTTTTGCATATAGTCTAACATCACTGTTAGACCAGTATTTCAGGACCTATTGAAAAGAATGAGCAAAATGCCTTTTTGTGTCAGTGAAAGAATGATGATTGAAAAACTTTTCAGACCGAGAAAAGCAGGAAGAGAATATGACTCAGGTATGAATTTCAGTTTAGTTAACATTTTCCTTATCCACATGTGTGTATTTAGGATAGCTTTTCTAATCTTATATAAATGATCTTTTAAGATTTAATATCCTTTTTCTTGTTTAAATATGTATCAAACTCTACAATGGATTTACCATAAAAATAAATCAAGCTACATAATGTCAGAAAATAACACTTTATGCATATGAAATTCCAGGGCCATGGAAATAGTAATATAAACCCTCAGTGTAATGCCTGTTTTATCATTCTGATGAGATTTAAAATCATGACCTTCTTTTACCTAAAGCATTCAGAATCATTCTGAATAAATGCTGAAACGATGGGCAGGCATTGTAATCTACCTTGACTATGGGTGAACCATCAAAATTTTCTGAGCCTTAGTTTCTGCATCTGTGAAATAGGGGAAATGCATCATTGGATGGGCTATTGAGAAGGCAAAAATGCAACAGTGTTAATAAATTTCCTGAAGCAAGGGCCAGCAGCATGTTGGTAGTACTCAAAAATAGTAACATTAATAAAATAATTTGAAAAATCTTGATCTATTAAAATTCTTTTTATAGTTGAATAAATGGAGAAGTTAGAATTTTAATTTCAAAAATTTCCTCCTAGTTTAAAATTTAGCAAAGCACATCAATGTGAAAATTTTATTTTTCTTTTGAGTTCTATAGATGAGAGAAGACTTTGTCACCATGAAGCTATTTTGTCTATGACGCTAACTTTCAGTGATAACTAAAGCACTCATACATGTCAGAACAAAACACATTTCCACTGTGAAATAAACTGCCACTGGAGTTACTTGGACTTCAGCCTTCAGAGGAACTGGTTTAGTTCAGCTTTGTTTTGTTTGTTTGGATTTGTACAGAGTTCTGTCTTTAATAGTAGATGTGAGTTTGCTGCAGAAGTAGAAATAAACCACACGACAAAGAATCTTAATGGGAAGCGTAAGTGTTGGCAACACTATGTGATCTATATCTCAAAAAACAAATTAACACCACACACGTTCAGGATGTATAGACAGAGATCAATGAAAAGATGTTCTTGCAAATGGAATATTGAAAGGCAGGCAATTGTACACTTCTGCCTTCAGCATCTTTCCAATGAAAAGCAAGCTGCATTATAGCAGAGGCTGCTTTTGCTTTTGCTTTTGCTTTTTTCCCCTGAATGCAGGGCTAGTTCAACTTTCAGGTATCACACAAACCTCTCTTGAAAAAAATTGCCATCAGGAATTATACCTATGAACACAATGATAAAAAAAATTAAAGGAACTTGTCTATAGCTGGCCCATTCCAAAAATGGAAAGGAACACTTACTCTCCATCTCCAACACTCTTTTCCCATTTCTCTTTGTGTGGGCGTGCACGAGTGTATGCCTGGGCTCACAAGCATCTCAAGCTCTCTGTGGGAGGAAAACGGTTTCAACACTGGTGGATACGTATACTCACGGATTCTGGAGGGTAGCGGCTGTTCCATCTGTAGAAAAATGAGATGTGCTGCCGAACCAGGTTGGGGGAGGTGGTGTCTGGGAATGGGTAGGAGAGGTGAGAGGAAAATGGAGATTCATGCATCACATACTCTTTTTTTTTTTTTTTTTAACTCCCCATCATGCTACAAAGGGGACTAATTTATGCCTCACATCAGTTCATTATATGTATTTGTATCCTTTTCCTGTCATTTGAAGAAAGATTATGCAATTTAGAAAATTCATAGGGATGTTATTTTTTCATCAGAACGCAGCGCTGCGCCCCACGCCTGCTTTGTTGTCAGAAACAGGGTCTCCTCCCAGCAGTTTCTGGGTATGCTGCAGGTGCAGCAGCTGAATATAGGAAAATCTGGAAACCGAGAAGAGGCTTAGGAAATGAATAGGTATAGTGACAGGGACAATCTTTCCAACAGTGAAAGATGTGACAATGGTCAGGTTTATTGGTCTATGCTATTAGTCAAAATCCGTGTCCCTGTGAAAGGCAATGTTTTTAAACCACCATTTAATTAGCTTACAAAGAAAAAAAGAAAAACTCTATTGGATAAATTGATAAGTCACACTTTTCAAAAAATCTAAATTGCCTTTTGATTGGTTTTCTGGTAATTGCTATAGGGTAATCGGAAGCTTTCAGCACGTTTTTCCTCTTGTCAAACACAAAGCAAAACTACAGAATGAAAGCAGCCATTACAAGCAGTTTCAGGGTTTTTTTTGTTTTTTTGTTTTTTTTCAAGTCAGTTATAATTAAAGGGTTTGTAGCTGCTGTTATTTTGCTCTGGTCATTACAGATGTGATCAATTTTATGTCACCCCCTCCCTTTTTTTTTTTTTTTTTTTTTTGGTCTGATCATTAAATGTCTTTTTGTAGTGCATATAAGTGATATATCTTCAGGAGGAAAAAGTTTATGAATCAAATGAAACTAAATTTTTATTACACTCCACAAGGAAACTGTCCCTTTCCTTAACAAATTTCTCCTTGAACACTTCTGTCCTTGGGGCTTTGTCCTATTTTCTCTCACTCTATAATCAGCCAACATCAAAAATATCTTTAATTACAGAAGATAATTATAGAAACCATTTTTTTCAGGTTCTAGACACCATTCAAAATTTTCCAACTGATGAGGCCTCTTATTTGAAAGCCCCTTGATGGCACTTTATTCTTTGAATCAAGAGATGGTGCCTTTGATATATTTTCTAACTACAGAATGATGATTCATCTTCCCATTTTATCAGGTGTGCACTTTTGACTTCATTGATACTAACCTGGAAGAGATCTCTAGATGTTTGTTGTTCAATTTTGTTTCCAAAAAAATAATAAGCATGAGCAGAGAAATTAGTTAATGGCTTAAATCCCCCAGCAGGATGTTAGACATGAGGCAATGGCGTTTCCAACTTCTGAGTTAAGTTCTGCACTTCACAGTGATGAGTTTGAAGTGATAATGGAAGATGAAAAAAGGATTTGTGATTACTGGGATAAAGTGCTAATCTGCACCACAGAACCTGCTGCATCCACCCCTAACATTTACTCTAAAATGCTTTCAGCTTTTAAATCCACCCTCCAAAATTAGTAGGGGGTTAAAGTAGAACCCATTGGGAGGTTACATTTATTTAATATTCAGTCCTTTCTTGGATGAAATATTGCAGTCTATCCTCACAGGTATTTGTCAAACCATTAGAGTAATGGTTTATAGCTATTAAATGAAATTGCAGTTCTGTTTGTAAGTTCCATTTACACAGGATAAGCAAAGTGCCTTCATTTAGATTTAAAATACCTGAAATCTTAGCTGCAGCACATGAAGATTATGTAGACAGTTAACTAATTCATCACCATGGTGTGAACCCATCACAGGTGAACCTGTTCTGGGTGTCCGTGCCACACAAAATTCCAGTGGGCACCCAGAGTCACACTGTCTTGTACTGTGTCGTTCATTTGTTCAGAGCTGGAAGACCAGGCACTGGCTGGTTTCTTTTTTTGTAATAGCTTACATGCTTTTGTTTGTTTTTTTTTTTTTTAGAATCAAATGAAAAGGTGCTTTTAATCATTGGTTCCAGCACAGGAATATTTGATATAGTTACCTCTGATAATAAATGGAGAATCATGCCTAGAGTTAAAATAAAGCTTTCCTCGGAAGCCTTCTCTGTGCCTTTTCCCCCATGCTTTTCACTTTATAAGCAATTTGCACAGACACTGCTGAGTACAAAGGAGCTGAGATAAATGAAGTCTTTAGAACTTCACCCTTCTCACTGGGTGATGAGTTTGATTGCTTTCAATAGAAGAGACACTCTTATATTCAAATGATTAATTACCAAAACTCACATTTTTGGTTGGAAAAGATCCTCCAGATCCTGCCCCTCCCTCCACGGAATCAGTTAATGCTATGCTAATGGGCCTCCCAGTTTTCAGATAGCATAAAATGCCTTAGCCAGACACCCCTGGTACTCCAATGTTCATGGCCACTAGGAACGCCAAGTAGGTTGCCCACATTCTAGGCTTCAGACACCACATTTAGGCTGGCTTCTACTCAATCCCCCCAAAAAAGAAAAAAATACTGAAAAAATTGTATCAACTTCTGAATGAGGCTCCTCATGGATTCTGGGAAAGTCTTGGATAGTTGTGGCCTACAAGAGGAATAAACTACTGGGCTTTTGGATTGTCGCAGATCTGTGGTAGACTCTCTTTCCTGGAGACAGACTAGGGTACCTGAGGTGCAGTCCAAACTGAGTGAAGGACATCCCAGTTACAATAATAACCGCCACCATCTCGTGTAAAGCATATTTGTTCATCAAGTACCGAATTAAGTGTTTTGCTCACATCACATATACAGTATAATATTTAATCCTTTCTACAATCCTAACAGGGGCTTCCGTGGTGGCTCAGATGGTAAAAAAAAATCTGCCTGCTATGCAGGAGACCTGGGTTTCATTCCTGGGTCAGGAAGATCCCCTGGAGAAGGGAATGGCTACTCACTCCAGTATTGTTGCCTGAAGAATTCCATGGGCAGAGGTGCCTAAGAGGCTACAGTCCATGGAGTCGCAAAGAGTAGGACAAGACTGAGCGACTAACACTTTAACAGTCCTTTAAGACTACTGTCATTCTGGTGTCAAAATTTATGAAAGTGAGGTTTAGAAATTTTAAACAATTTACTCAAGATTAGGAATTCCCTGGAAGTTCAGTAGCTAGAACTCAGTGCTTTCACTGCCATGGCCCTGGGTTCAATCCCTGGTCGGGGAACTAAGATCCAGCAAGACATGCAGTATTGCCAAAAAAAAAAAATCATAAAAATAGTAAGCAAATAACAGGATTCAAACCTAGATATTTCTGTTGCCAGGGTTCCAGTTTAATCACTGAGACACTTTATCTGGAATTCAAACTGTTAGAGAATCACCTCTGTTCAAGCAACGTGTTTCAGAAATTCTGTACTCAATGAACTCAAGTGGTATTAAAATTTGTTGTTCAGTCACTCAATTGAGTCCAACTCTTTGACACGTCATGGACTGCAGTACACCAGGCTTCCTTGTCCTTCACCATCTCCCGCAGCTTGCTAAAACTTATCTCCATTGAGTCGGTCATGCCATCCAACCATCCTGTCCTCTGTTGTCACCTTCTTCTCCTGCCTTCCATCTTTCCCAGCATCAGGTTTTTTTCTAATGAGTCAGCTCTTCGTGTCAGGTAGCCAAAGTATTGGAGCTTTTTGAGCAACTTCTTCCAAAATGAGAGAGGAATCATATGTAACAGAGTTTTCCCAAATGATTTATACTGTGCCAGGCAATATCCCTCAGTTTTAAAAGGTGCAAAAAACATTTAGAAATAATGAAGTGGTAAAACAGCTTAGTAAAGTGAGGTTCTGTTGAGCATCTGTGGTACTCAAGTTGTAGTCTGGATCAGAACCACCTTGTGAGCTTTTAAAAATACATATTGCTGGATCGCAGGTCCAGAATTTGAGAATTTGCAATTATAACAAATTCCCAGATGATGTTAATACTGCTGGTCCTCTTTAAAAACCACTGATCTGGAGGTCTTTCTATTCTTCCCTCCTATCTGGGGTTTAATGTTAGAAAAATGAAAAAAAAAAAAAAAAAAGCTCAGATTCCTAAATAAATGGGGTTGATAAGACACCAGTTAACAGAACAAAAATTCAGAGCTGTGACAACACGTCATGGTGGGACTAAGATTCTCGGACACCAGATAACCATGTCCCAGACTTTGTTTTAAAGAACTCTGACATAGAGAGATCATGTCCAGTCCATAGCGTTAGCACTAGCCCTGAGGCAGGTGGGGGGTTGTGCCTGTAATAATGTCACTTTCAACAAGTAAGACACTGAGATAATAAGAAAGGTACACTCACGAAGTAACCTGTGGTTTTTTTTCTTCTTTGCCCTGGGGAAATTTCAGCCTGGTTTCATGAATTCCCTGAACACTCTTGGCTATTAAGATGGCCTTGTTAATCTCCAGGATGTCTCCTATCAATATTTAAATTACCAAGTACTTTATGTAATGTACTTGGTCATTTCCAAGCTCAACACTGCATTTAGATTTCCAATTTCTCCCCATTTCCCCAGTTCAGGCCTGCTTCTGTTTAGCAGTCTACAGTGAAGAGAAGACGTATAATTGTCTTTCCTATTCTCCTACCTAGAAATTCGATTCTTTTCCCCCCAACTAAGTGGGTGGCCAGTGACATCCCCAGGGTTGAAGAGGTCCTAGAGGAAGGAAAGGAGTATGGAGCAGGAAATTTTACTTTCCTGACACTCTTGTGATGTGTGCTGGCTTCCTCCACCCAGGCTAGTGTTCAAACACTTCTCTCCCACACACTCGGGTGGGACACGCCACACGGGCAGCCCCTTTCCCTCGGTTCTGACTTGCGGTGCCCCTCAGCTCCAGCGACTGAGCAGAACATGGCAGCCTGTGCTGGCTGAGGCTCCTTCAGTCCCTGCAGAGAGCCCTCCGGGGCTCCATTTGTAAATGACCATAGGCAGATATTACTACTACAGATCACTTATTTGGTATGTGGGAAAGGGGAACCCTTAACCTGCCATCAGGGGAAAGTGGTCCCTTCTCAGATGCACCCCAGGCTCAGCTGCCATGGTCGCTTTAGCTGGTCTTCAATCTGTAGAGGTTTTCTTTAGATTTGAATCAAATATACCAGGTTCCCAGATTCCAGGAACCACTTTGAAATCTAAGTAACATCTTTGAATCACTTTTTTTTTTTCCTGCTCTGGACTTAGAAAGGGGTATATTTAAACCTAGTGTTACACAGCCACATAAATCGAAGCTGTCTCATAGGCTACTGTGAAAGCCCTCCCTTTGCTAAACTGACAAAATTACCCATCAGTCACGCCATCCTTGAGTAGCTCACTAAGACGGCAGGTGTGAGAAGACGTAGAGTTTTAGCAGATGGAATCTGTTAGACAAAGGGACACTGTGATATTCCAGAGTTTGTTCCTGTGGGACTAGTGCTATCTTGAAATACCAAGTAAGTATAGGAAACAACAGCTTCCTATCCTTTCAGTAGTTAAAGCAATTTTACTTTTCTTCAGTGGTTATGGAACAACCTTAATAAATAATACAGTTTCCTTGGGTTTTAAAGAACCAGGGATATGAACTAGACAACAGACAGAGCACAGTTTTCTTCTTCAGGATAGCTGAGTAAACACACAAGGTCACCTGTCCTCCCTTGCCAAATATCAATGACATCACAGAATAAATAGGCAAATAAATCCTAAAAGGCACTGGGAAACAGGATACACGGGGTGAAGAAAGCGAAGCTGCCAGAAAAATATAGAATGAGGAATGTGTAGAAGATGTAAGAAATAAACCAAGTGGGGCAGACTGACAACAAAAGCCACAAAGACAAAAGAGAGGATGACGGAGAGTCTTCCAGGAAGCCGAGTGGATGTCTGAAAGATTCCAGGGAGAACTGGCTGAAGGGTCAGCTATGGCTGCCACGCAACATGGGAACAGCCTGCTCACACCTGCACCCGCTGAGGAACAGATACCAGTAGGAGACGTCTGATACCAAAGGCTGTCAGAGAAGAGCCTGTGACTGGAAACAAATGCCCTTATGGCAACCACAAGGAAGAACTGGGGTGCCCCTGTGCCCAGAGGCAAACTCCTACCACACCCACAGCAAAGCCCTCCCAACAGCATGTCAGCTCTTTTTCTAAACAAATTGTGGATTAAAAAGGAAATCAAAACTGAAAATACAGACAACGTGGAACAATGACAAGAACAGCACTACATAGCAACATCTATGGGATGCTGCTGCGTGTCATTCTAAAATGAGTGCATGGAATTTCTCCTGAGCTTATTCTGCGATCCTGTTTGTGTTTCTATGACAGACAAACAATGTAGATCTCAAATTCAGTTTTTATGATGAGGCACCTGCATAGGTAATAGGGCTTCAAGTTCCACACACCACTTTGGGGTCCCTTTACAAAATTCCTGGCACTAGAGATGTCCTTTCTTGTTATTGTGCTCAGATAAGTACTTTCAGAATCTGAGGGCAACCTGACTGTGACGTCTGTCACCTCATTGATCACCAGGGTTGATCTGACTGATCTGCAGCTAGGCTGGTGTCCCCCTTCCCCCTCACCACCGCATGTGCGTCCCTCCTTGAGGTGAATGCTCAGTCGAAGAGGAAAACTTTACCTGATACAGGAGGACCACTCTTCAATCTAAGGTATGTGAGTAGCAGTACTCTCTTGCTAGAATCTCTAAACAAGTTCTCAAGAAAAGTATTTTTAAAAACCTTTCATTTCTTTATCTTGGATGGGGAACTTGCCCTACATCAGCTCATTCTGCCATCTTGAAGAGAATCTCTGAATTAATTACGATTTAAAAATATGCCTAAGTGTGATTTGATTATTTACTTCTCCATGTCTCATTTCTTACCACAAACACTCCAAGTATACTATTTGCTGTTTCCCAAATCATGCTTTTATTTTGTTTTTGCTGTTATTTATTTTTCCATTCTTTATATACAAAAAATAGATGTTCATCTTTAACAAAACTGTTCAAGTGCCACCTTTCCTGTGAAGCCTCCCTGGGATCCTCCAGAGGAGGTGGGCAACTCCTCCATGCTTCCGTGCCCTTATTTATCACAGTGGTACGACAGCACGTCTTCTTTTGTTCTGTAATTACTTAGGTGCCAGTGTTCTCTCTAGGCTATCAGCTCCCTTGAGAGATTGCTACAATCTAAATAATTTTTTGAAACTGCCAGCACCCAGCATGGTCCCAAAAGTAGGTAGCCACAAACTAAATGAATGACTCCCCAGGTAGAAGAGCAAGTAGTTGTGTAAAGAAAAAGCACATCCTGTCCAATCGACAGCAGTAGACATTCCTAGCAAGTAGTGAAAATTGGTTGGAAAAAACTCAGATGCCTAGGGTCAAATGCACAATGTACTGAGAAGTCATTTCAATATATTAGTCAAAGCAGAAACTTGGTTTGTAATATGATTTCTTGTAGCAACGCTTAAAATTAATTGGAAGGAAGAAAAGGCTAAAGGTTAAAAGGGTCAGTGAGGAGTAAATGGCAAACTTCAGAGTTCCTAGGAAAGGTGTGTAAGAAAGCCCTTAGGATGGTTAATAAACTCTAATAATCCTTCCAACCTTCTCCCACAAGCTCCACAGGATGCAATTACTATCCTGCCAGTTCTACCTGGAGTCTCTGAAATATCCACAGCTTGCCCATGGGCTGTCAGGTTTTAAAGTGTAGCAATAGCTTACAAAATAGCCCAGGAACAGTTACTAAGTGTTCACCTCCTCCTTGATTTTCAGGCATACTTGCCTTTCCCATGAACTGCCCTAGACTGCTCTTGACACATTATTCTGAATGATATTTATTGGGAATTCCCAATAGAAAGAGGTGTTGTCTTCATCAATACAAATAACAATGCATGACTTTTCTAAAAAGATAATTATCAACCTGCTGCTCAAAATGTAACAATGAGTTTATTGTTCCACAGAATTTCTAGATATTGACATTTGAAAAACAACCCTGGCTAACAAAGTTATCAGAACATTTGTAGGTGCTCAACAAAAGTATTGAATGAATGACATTAGTATATTTTAATGATATAGGATGGTCTCAGATCGAAGACATTCTGAATTATAGTCCTTATTTATCCCTTAATATAAGTCATATACAATAAATCCCCAATATCTAAGAAATAGTTGCTTCCAGCTGTAAACCAGTTCAATCAGTGATTTTAAATGGAATCTTTTAAATACTCAAAAATCATTTATCTTACCCCATATTCAAGTGAATTAGCAAGATCAAAGTTATATTTAGAGTCTGTAAGTGAATAAAAATAGATTATAAAAGCCTACATATTAGATGGTAATGTGAGCAAAATAATTCAACATTCTTTTTTATCTTTAAAATTATAAATACTATACATTAACCAATAAAATAATCCTACACTAAAACCCTGAATTTCCAGATTCTTTGATAATCATAATTTCTGGTTTACTGGCTGCTTTAATTAATGAAAAATAACTATACCTCCACCATAACCAGATCACCAATTTTCAAAGAAAGATAATAAAATGTACTTATGGTTGACTTAAAATAATTTGACTTGTGGATTCAGATGTTACTTTAAGGCATTGTGGTATGTCAAGCTTGTCCATATAAACTTTAACTATCAAAGAATTATGCTAAATAAGAGATTAGTTCTCTTCATATTTCAAAATGAATGGTATTTTATTAACTATTCATCAGTCCAAGTCAAACTTCACCCCAAATACAATCTGACTAGCCAATTAACAACATGAGAGCTAGAAACATATTTATTTGGGAACTTAAAATGAAGTGATTGGACATTTTTTTTAAACATGAAAGTTTAAAATGGTGGGGCATGTTCAGTAGGCACAAAGTAATCTTAGAAGATGTAATAGATCTCTAACAACCCACAGGATAAAGTGATTTAACATGCATTCAGTGGGCTTGCCAGGGTCACCATATTGCTAAAGTTAACTCTACTTGAGCCTGGTGTTTCTAATCTTATTTTCTTGGTATTTTCTGTCTGGTTCTGTCTTTCTACTTCCCTGATTGGCTTTTATCTTCTTGACTCTTCTCCTACCAGGTGGTAAACAAATCCCTGCTGTGTGGTAAACAAACCTGGAGGCTAGGAGGACCTCTGGGAGTTGCAGCTGCCACAGTTATAAAACGAAGTCTAAACTCTTAAAGAGATGAAGAACCTTTAAAGGAAGTGAAGAGCAAAGCCTTGAAGTTTTTCTGCAGTTTCACCATTTGTACTAAAGATGGCTGAAAAGAAGTCGATAAGACAGAAAGATAGCTACAGGCAACAGAACATGGAGAAGAGCTATTCAAAGCAATGATCTTCAAACACCTTCTCTTTGAAAGATAACAAAGCCCTAAGTCAAATATTATTTCACTGGCAACCACCACAGTTTATGCTATTGTAATAAAGATTTTTGTTAAATTTCTATGCTGGTTTGAAGTTTACAAAGCTCTTTCTTATATATTATTTCATTTGCTGGTCACAACCTGCCCCAAAGTCCCTTTGTGAGCTTCTCCCTAATCCTTTCTCCACCTAGCTCAGGGTCCTTTGACCAGATCCAACACATTATTATCTTTAAGCCCTCATCTTTAAGTGTTCACTGTGACTCTCATGTTTATGCATTTCAAATTTCCTCTTGCCATTGACCCATCAGAAACTTATTTGGCCTCTAAGGTCAAGCTTATACTACTACTTCTGAAAAGCCTTCTCCCAGGTGAGCTACCTGGAGGACTCTCACCTTCTGTTGTGTACCGTGACAATCAATGACCATTAATGTCACTTAATAACAGTCATGCTCTGTGTCTCATTAGATCTGTCCTACTATTGTCATTTTGAAATCTGCTATTATTTGAATTCTTCCCACCAGGTCTTACCTCCATAATTGAACTATAAATCTCATGAGATCAGGACTGAGAACCCGAACAGTTAATTTGCCCAGGGTACAATCAAGAGCCCCTTCGACAGTGTAAGCCCTGGTGGCATAATATTAGAAAACACAGGTGATTCACAGACAATTAGTGTCTCCAGGGAACAGGGAGCAGAATGGAGAGTTCATGCATTCCTCTGCCACATGTGTTG
Organism: Bubalus kerabau; assembly: GCF_029407905.1. Lineage (NCBI taxonomy): Eukaryota > Metazoa > Chordata > Mammalia > Artiodactyla > Bovidae > Bubalus > Bubalus kerabau. The sequence goes on from NC_073629.1 coordinate 48,699,319, forward strand.
TTCTACTTAATTGTAAGTTTCTTAGAAGTAGAGATCCAGTTTTACTAATAGAATGTATTTCACTGAATTAAACCAGAAATAAGGGAATAAGGAGGAAGGTGGTCAACCAATAATTTAGAAACCAGAGTAGATAGCAAAGCATGCCAACAGTAAGTACTAGGAAGATAGGACTAAGTAAACAAGGGAAAGAAATTCTGGAAACAAAAAAAGTAGTCATGTGGCAAGACAAATGATAAATGCTTTGTTCAAATCTCCAAACAAATGGCTTCAGACCTAAGTGGAAAGAATTCAGAGATCTAAGAGTCAATTGAATAACAAAGTGTGTTTGGGCAGGAGAGAATTGAAGGCTTCCATCCAGGACTGCTTGTCATAGTATTAAAGATCATGGAATAGAATGGGTCAGGAAGTAGAATCTGTGTTTTCTATAATTGAAATTCCAGCAAAGTGGACTGCCTACAGCAAGGACTCAATAGGCATGTACTCAGTTGAGTTATTGAGGTATAGACATTATTTTGTGTGTGTGTGTACATTTGTATTACCAAGTCAAAGTTTACTATTTATTCTAAGGTTGACAGGTAAACCTGATTCAGGCAGGAAAAGCTTTTGTCGGTGTGAGAAGAATCCAGTGTGGGAAGCAGACACTACATACCACGTCCTACCCTCGGTATGGCACAATTCTTGGAAGTCTATCATTTGCAGTTCCTCCTTCTTTAACTTATATGTTAGGAATTCACCACTCAGTTCAAGACTTAGTTGTCTCTAATGACTTCTGGAATCATGGAACACACTCTGATGGTTATTAAAATGTTGAGGCAAATAAACTGATTAGCAGATCCATGTCAGTAGACTCATGGAGAATTTTTACCTAAGGAAGTAATGTACTAAAAGCAATGATCACACTTGTTGGTAACAAAAACCTTAATTGCATAAAGTTATTTTAAAAAATAGATTGTATTGTTACAATCTACAATGTCCAGTTCCCAAAGTTACTCTCATCCTAGCATGCTTTTGTAAAATTCTATTTAAGTGAGAAATCTGTTATTGTGCTTTGATGGCTTTTTCCAGTGTTATGTATTATTGCATACAAATTGCTACCCAACAATTAGTAGCTTAGAATAACAGTATATATTTGTTATCTCTCAGAGTTTCTGTGGGTCAGGAATCTGAGCATGGCTTAGCCGAGTGGTCTGACTGAGGATCTTTTATGAGGTTGTAGTCATGACATTGGCCAGGGCAGCTATCATCAGTTTTGACTGGGGTTGATGCCTCCACTTCTAAGATGTCTTACTCTCATGGCTGGCAAATAAGTGCTGGTTGAAGATGCCTCATATTGCCATATGGGCCTTTCCAACATGGGAACACTGGAGAGTCCTTATAACATGGCAAGCGATTCAAGAGAACAGGGCAGAGTGGCAATGTTTCATGTGATGTATTTCAGAAGACACACACCTTCACTTCTGCTGCATACTATTGACCACAAAGGCAACACTAACACAACATGGATAAGGACTATACAAAAACATCATTACCAGGCACGGAAGATCACTGGGGGCCCATCTTGGAAGCTGGCTACCTCACGTGTGATATAAACTGATAAGAAAAAAAAAATCACTTTTTGGCAAGGTATATTTTTCAGAAATATTCAGTTAAAATAGTGTGTAAAAATAGTGCTTTTAGCTATATCTGTACTATTATTCTCAAAGACTAGGGAGTAAAGAATTTGAAATAAGTAATTTTTAAGTCATCAAATTCTTTAAAAAGTTATTTGAGAAGAACCAGTGGAGTGGACAATAAAGTTTTCACCAGAAAACATGGTGAAAAAATGTCAGCCTCCTTTGCTGGGTTGGGAGCACCAAGAATTTCAGAGACCCATTGTGAACCATGGCTAAAACCAACACAAGTTTATCACAAAGGGGACCTAGTCAGAGCTAAACTGTATTCATGTGTTTTCATAGTAAGAAATGGGAATCTTCCTCCTTTCCTTCTATAAAAATGGAAATATGAGATTTTGTAATATAAACTGACATTCATTAACAGTAAAAGATAATTACTTCAAATCGACTAAACGTCTAACAAAATGCTTCTCCATTATATAGAACATTACAGCTGAGATGGATTGAGCCCAGAGAGTAAACCAGAATCCCAAGGGTTAAAAATATTTAGCATTCAATTGCTAGTTCACTTCTTGCCCTCTGATAACCAGGAACAAAATTGCTTTTCTGTTGCATAAAGTATCTTTCAAATTCAATTGCTTATCTCCTCATTCATTCAAGAAAGAGAGACCTCAGATTTACAGGAACCAGAGCCCATAATACAAATATAGTATATTAAACATACAGCAGACATCTTCGGAAAAATAACCAAAACACAGTCTATTGATTTTAACCTTCTATATCAAGGTATTCTCCAGTGGTCTCAACTGGATGCTGGCTATGAGAAATTCCAATTATTTGAATTTCTATATATAGGATAAGCATTTAGTTATCAACACACACCATAAAACATATTTTCATCTGTTATTAAAGCACTATTACTATGTGGAATTGAATGTATTTCTACTGTGAACTCAACTGCCAGTGAAGCGGGCAAGGCGGCTTTTTCTGTAGAGATTCCCTTTGCAGACCTGTTTTATGAGCACAGGCCTGTAGCAACCTTTGGATTAGCTTTTGGATAGATAAAATAAAACATCATGAAGAGATTTTTGATAGTCCTTCTTCTTCCCTCACTCCCTTTCTCCTCCTCATATGCAACTTTTCATTGCCTTGGTTTTAATGAGCTGATTTATTGTTAAAAATTGCTTTTCTATGGTAATCACTGTGCCCCATGACTGCAAGCCTGTAGAAACCCTTCTGGTGCAGGGCGATCTCTTACAGAGTCCTGAGCTCACTTAATCTCAGCGAAATACCAAACAGTGGGGCTGAGATGTACATGACTTCTTATTGCACTGATTTCAATTTTGATTAAAACAAGTTTTCAGACTAGGAAATGGAGCCAAATTAAATGTAATTTTAGAATGGCATGGAAGTTAGTGATATCAGTGTTTGCTAGAATCTCCTAAAGAGCATCACTGCTCTTCATGGTTCAGAGACCAGCAGAATTGGAGCAGGATGGAGAGGAGAGACAAGCAAGAGGACCAGAGGGAAAGGAGAGCTGGTTTCATCAGGAAGGTTAAAAAAAATTTTTTTAATTCATATCCTATTTCTGCAAGAACCGAGCAGTTGATTTCTGAGAAAGCTTCAGGGGTTTCCCATGTACTTCTATGGATGATTTTCCCATAGTTGAGTGGCTGCAGAAGGGCAAAGAAAGCCAGGCTCAGGGCTTCAATAGGTTTAACTTTCATTTTACTGTAAAACTTTATAAGTTATGGTTTATGTCAGATTATAAAAGAAGTAAATAAAAATGCAGAAAATGAAGTTTGAAAAGAAGAAAATAAGAGTCATTCACAGTCCCAGAATAACAACTCCTAACAACCTGGTGCTTCTTTGTCCAGTGTTTTCTATGTGAATAGAAATCATGCTATCTACACAATTCTAAGAGTCTGACACGACTAAGCGACTGAACTGAACTGAACTGAACTGATGTTGCTCACTAATATTCCATTTCCTTATTGCATAACAATTATTTGATGTCTTTAGCTATGAAATAATTCATCATACAAATGTACCATAATTTCTTGACCATTTTGGCTTCATTTAATGTTTTATCTTTAAATATAATATAAAATTCTTCAATAAGCAACTTTGCATATACATTTTCTTACTTCTGTTGTCTCAGAAAGGATTTCTAAGTTAAGAATATATAACCTCAATTTATTTTGGTAAAGACAGTCTCCAAAATGATCATTTGCTCAATAAATAATTTAAAGGAAAAGAATATGAAATCTAGTCAAGCTCAGAAAAGCTTGTGCCCAAATTTATGGCAAAATGCCTTGCTTTTATTTTTTTAACCCTTTCTTTTATTTAAGTATAATTTGTGTACAATGAAAAGTTCAGATTTTAAGTTTGATGAGTTTTGACAAATGAATAATCCATGTAACTGTGGCCACATATATACCCACATAACCATATCCCTATCAATATATAGCATATTTCCATCACCCCAGGAAGTTCTCAAGTGCCCCTTCTTTGTCAACCTCTACACCCAAAAGAAACTGTGATTTTTTTTACTATAGATTAGTTTTACCTGTTGTAGATCTTCATACACAGTGTTTTCTTATGTGTCTTGTTTCTTTCCTTCAGCATAATGTTTTTGAGATTCATTCATGTTGCTGCATATATCAGGATTTAGTTCCTTTCTATTGTTTTGTTTTGTTTTTTTTTTACAAATAGATGACTTTATTTTAAGTGGCTTAAAATTTTAATTTAATTTATTTTTTATAATTTTTATTGAACAATAATTGCTTTAAAAGTTGTGTTAAGTTTCTGCTGTACAATGAAGTGAATCAGCTATATATGTACATATATCCCCTCCTTCTTGGACCTCTCTACTCCTCCCCACAACCTATCCGACTTATCTAGGTCATCAAAGAGTATCAAGCTGAGCTTCCTGTGCTTTATAGCAGGTTCCAATTAGCTATCTATTTTACACTCGGCAGCGTTATACATGTTTTTATTGTTGAGTAGTAAGGTATGACTATATTAAATTGGTCTGTTCATTCTCCTGCTGGTGGAAATTTGGGTTGCTTCCTGTCAGGGGATAGCTAAAACTGTTCTGAAATTCTCTTTAGACATATGACTTCATTTTTCTTGGGTACACACCTAGGATTACAATTTCTGGGTCATAAGATAGGTTATGCTTAACTTTATAAGAAACTGCCAAACTATATTCTATGCAGTTGTACCATTTTACACTCCCTCCAGCAATGTTTACAAATTTCAGTTGCTCTCTCTTCTAACCAACATTGACTATTCACAGGCTTTTTAATTTCAGCTATTCTAGTACCTTTAAAGTGGTGTCTAATTCTGACTGTTTTTGAATTTCCCTTGTGACTTACGATGTCAAGCAGTTTTTTTAATATACTAATTTACCATGTTTTCTTGTGAAGAGTCTGAACAGTTCAAACCTTTTGCCATTGTTTTTTATTACTGAATGGAAGAAATGTTTTAATGTAGCTGGATTTGAGGTCTTTAATATGCATGTTTATTTTATTTTATTAACTATTTAACATATAATATACATTAAATGGGGCTCACTGGTAACTCAGCTGGTAAAGAATCTGCCTGCAATGCAGGAGACCTCCATTTGATTCCTGGGTCAGGAACATCCCCTGGAGAAGGGATAGGCTACCCATACTAGTATTCTTGGGCTTCCCTGGTGGCTCAGACTATAAAGAATACACCTGCAATGCGGGAGACCTGGGTTCAATTCCTGGGTTGGAAAGATCCCCTGGAGGAGTACCTGGCAACCCACTCCAGTATTCCTGCCTGGAGAATCCCCATGGACAGAGAAGCCTGGTGGGCTACAGTCCATGGGGCTGGAGAGAGCTGGACATGACTGAGTAACTAAGCACAGCACACATATTAAATATATTATATTTTATTATAGTCTGTGGCTTATCTAATCATTTTCACACCAGTTTCCTTTTCATGAGGAAAAGTTTTTCATTTTACAAAGTATATTTTATCATTATAAAAAAATTTCTTGCTTGTTTATCCTGTTTATAAAAACTTTGTTTACCCCAAACTATTGTTAAGCTTTGTAGTTTCAAACTTTACATTAAAATCTAAGATTAATATTGGATTAATTTTTGTGTAGGGCATGAAATAAGGCCAAAGTATATGATTATCCATATTAATTTCTACATGTTTCAGAACTAGTTTTTTTTTTTTGACAATTTTTATATTAGTTGCTTTGGCACTTTTTTTGAAAAAGCTATTCACTTACACAAGTACAGGTCTATTCCTGGAGTCTCTTTTCCACTGATTAACTCATGAACAATTCCAAGCAACAGCTATCTGATTCCATAGTCCCCACCTCCCACATACCTCTTCAACTGCACCAGCCAAGGCATTCCCTTCCACTGGGATCCATCACAGCTCATCACTCGCTCAATAACTGCCCCACAGCAGCAAGCCCAGGGCAATCAGGACTCTACCTCCTACCTGTGACGGAGTCCTCATTACCATCTGCCAGTAGATGCTCCCGCTCCAAAATCCCATTTTAACGTCTATTTCCTAGGACTACTCCTGGAACTAACTGAACAGACATTCAAACAGAGACTTGCATCTACTAGGTTTATTGGGAATACTCTTGGGAATGATGGCTGCAGGGGACAGTGAAAAAAGAGAAGCAGGAATGGACAGAAAGAGGAGTTGAACTACAATGCAGAGGCCTCAGCCATTCCAACTCTGTGGTTATCTAGCAAGCTGGGAATCCCCTTCAGAGGTATATCAAATTGAGGCAAGGGAGGGCCAAGCTTTGAACCCCTGAAGCAATCAGTTACCTGCTGTGGGCTGCCCCCGAGAAGGGTACATAACCTGGGGTGAAGAAGCTCCCCTTCACAGACAACAACCCTGTCCAAATAAAAACCCTTGTTACCTGCAGAATCAAGGGAAAAAAAATACTGAAAATTTGCTACCAGTTTATCAACACAAGTGTAGATGTCTACCATGGCATTCCTGGCCCACAAGCAGACAGGGTAAGTAAAAGGGGTAAAGATAGGTTAATCCACTGAGTTTGTTGGCCCAAACATAGGTCTTGAGAAAGAGCCTTGAATTCAGGCATTTTCGGGGGATATGATTCAAGGAAGTACAAGTTGGGGAAGGACTACTGAGACAAAAAGGGAGAAAACCCAGTAAATGATATGTCAATGAACAAGTTATCATTGTGGGAAACTGGGGCTCAATTCTATTGGAATGGCTTCCCTGGTGGCTCAGTGGTAAAGAATCTGCCTGCCAATGCAGGAGACCATCTGCCAGTAGATGTTCCATCTCTGAGTCGGGAAGATCCCCCAGAGGAGGGCATGTCAACCCACTCCAGTGTTCTTGCTGGGAAAATCCCATGGTCAGACGGGCCTGGTGAGCTACAGTCTATGGGGGTTGCAAAGAGTCAGACACGACTTAGCAACTGGGCAGGCACAGGACTCAGTTCTGCTGGAATCTAGTAGAATATTCCTCAAAATGTCTCATAGAGGGGTGAGAAAGTTAGAGTACTGATCTGCCAACTCCAATTTTCATGGCTTGAGGGCTGCCCCAGAGGTACTTCCTGGCTACCTTGCTAAACAAACTTCAAAAAATAGAGCTATACAAGTGTCTGAGGCAGAAAGCATTCAGTACTTTCATGTTCAGTTCATTGGTCCAGGGGATATCAGTAGGATATTTGCTCCAGTCACCAATACTACATTCAAATTTACTCTAGAGATGGCAGGCATGGGCAGAAGAGCTAGGGAGTTTTATAGAATGAAGGGACCCACTACCAGCCAAGGAGCTCTTGCAGCCATTATCATAGCATGAATCTGGAGAGTTGGGGGAGAAGTAGAACCAAGAGAAGAGTAACCACGAGTGCAGTTCTCATAGTGTTTGCTTGTACTTCTCCTCCACTGGCAGGTTTTACTGTTTTATGGAGGTGATATAAGCACACAAACAAGTCTTTATTTATGTACTTACTTTGGGGAGAGTATGGTTCACTAAATAATAACATATGATCGTGGATGACATAATTTTTCACAAGGTGACAGTGTTCTAAATATGTTACATATATCATTTAAATGAATCTCAAACATTGGAAATGAGTTTAGTACAAATATTACTCCACATTATAGATCAGGCATTTGAGGCATAGAGAAATTATTTTTAGTCAGTTATTGTTATGACAATGCTGCAAAACAAACAATACAAAATCTCAGTGACTTACAACAACAAAGATTTCTTTTTCTCACTAACTCGTTTATGGGTTGTCTAGGAAGGCTCTGTGAACTAAATTGGAATTAGTTGATCAGGCTCCAGGCTGCAAATATGGTTTGACTCCAAGCTGCAAATTGAACTCAGAGCATGCTCTTCTCATGGCTAATAGCAGAAACATGAGAGACCAAACCAAATCATTTAACACTGCTACCTGCTAAATCTTGCTCAGAGCTGCCCACTCGGAACCAGCATCAGGGCTTCTGCCTCTCCTTGTCCGGCCAACAGGAAAAGACGGGCGTGCAAATGCTTTAAGGCCGCAGCTCTACTGCCCTAAATCCCCCAGCACACGCCCTGACTTCATAGCCCCACAACTGGGAGGTAGACGTGACACCAGGCAGCCTGGCCATGCCTCCGTCAGAGCACTCAGGCTTTGAACTCGGTCTGTCCATCTGTCTGATCGGCGCCCTAAGCACGGCGGCGGCTGTGACTGACGCACTAAGTGCAGCCGAGAGGAGTTACCTCAGGTCCGAGGTCAGGGGCAGCAGCCGAGAGTGCCAGGCTGCAAAGGCGCAGGAACTGCAGGGAGGACCAACCCTACGTCCAAGGAGCAGTGGCTGCACGGGCGCAGGAGGGCCTAGAGGAGCTATCCCACGTTGAAGGTCAGGAAGGGCGGCGGTGAGGAGATACCCCTCGTCCAAGGTAAGGAGCAGCAGCTGCACTTTGCTGGAGCAGCTGTGAAGAGACACCGCACGCCCAAGGTAAGAGAAACCCAAGTAAGATGATAGGTGCTGCAAGAGGGCATCAGAGGGCAGACACACTGAAACCATACACATAGAACTAGTCAATCTAATCACACTAGGACCACAGCCTTGTCTAACTCAATGAAACTAAGCCATGCCCATGGGGCAACCCAAGACCGGCAGGTCATGGTGGAGAGATCTGAAAGAATGTGGTCCACTGGAGAAGGGAATGGCAAACCACTTCCGTATTCTTGCCTTGAGAACCCCATGAACAGTATGAAAAGGCAAAATGATAGGATACTGAAAGAGGAACTCCCCAGGTCAGTAGGGGCCCAAAATGCTACTGGAGATCAGTGGAGAAATAACTCCAGAAAGAATGAAGGGATGGAGCCAAAGCAAAAACAATACCCAGCTGTGGATGTGACTGGTGATAGAAGCAAGGTCTGATGCTGTAAAGAGCAATATTGCATAGAAACCTGGAATGTCAAGTCCATGAATCAAGGCAAATTGGAAGTGGTCAAACAAGAGATGGCAAGAGTGAATGTCGACATTCTAGGAATCAGAGAACTAAAATGGACTGGAATAAGTGAATTTAACTCAGATGACCACTATATCTACTACTGCGGGCAGGAATCCCTCAGAAGAAACGGAGTAGCCATCATGGTCAACAAAAGAGTCCAAAATGCAGTACTTGGATGCAATCTCAAAAACAACAGAATGATCTCTGTACTTTTCCAAGGCAAACCATTCAATATCACAGTAATCCAAGTCTATGCCCCAACCAGTAACGCTGAAGAAGCTGAAGTTGAACGGTTCTATGAAGACCTACAAGACCTTTTAGAAGTAACACCCAAAAAACATGTCCTTTTCATTATAGGGGACTGGAATGCAAAAGTAGGAAGTCAAGAAACACCTGCAGTAACAGGCAAATTTGGCCTTGGAATACAGAATGAAGCAGGGCAAAGACTAATAGAGTTTTGCCAAGAAAATGCACTGGTCATAGCAAACACCCTCTTCCAACAATACAAGAAAAGACTCTACACATGGACATCACCAGATGGTCAACACCAAAATCAGATTGATTATGTTGTGTGCAGCCAAAGATGGAGAAGCTCTATACAGTCAACAAAAACAAGACCGGGAGCTGACTGTGGCTCAGATCATGAACTCCTTATTAGCAAATTCAGACTGAAATTGAATCAAGTAGGGAAAACCACTAGACCATTCAGGTATGACCTAAATCAAATCCCTTATGATTATACAGTGGAAGTGAGAAATCGATTTAAGGGCCTAGATCTGATAGACAGAGTGCCTGATGAACTATGGAATGAGGTTTGTGACCTCATTGTACAGGAGACAGGGATCAAGACCATCCCCATGGAAAAGAAATGCAAAAAAGCAAAACAGCTGTCTGGGGAGGCCTTACAAATAGCTGTGAAAAGAAGAGAAGGGAAAAGCAAAGGAGAAAAGGAAAGATATAAGCATCTGAATGCAGAGTTCCAAAGAATAGCAAGAAGAGATAAGAAAGCCTTCCTCTGCGATCAATGCAAAGAAACAGAGGGAAACAACAGAATGGGAAAGACTAGAGATCTCTTCAAGAAAATTAGAGATACCAAGGGAACATTTCATGCAAAGATGGGCTCGATAAAGGACAGAAATGGTATGGACCTAACAGAAGCAGAAGATATTAAGAAGAGATGGCAAGAATACATAGAAGAACTGTACAAAAAAGATCTTCACGACGAAGATAATCATGATGGTGTGATCACTGACCTAGAGCCAGACATCCTGGAATGTGAAGCCAAGTGGGCCTTAGAAAGCATCACTACGAACAAAGCTAGTGGAGGTGATGGAATTCCAGTGGAGCTCTTTCAAATCCTGAAAGATGATGCTGTGAAAGTGCTGCACTCAATATGCCAACAAATTTGGAAAATTTAGCAGTGGCCACAGGACTGGAAAAGGTCAGTTTTCATTCCAATCCCAAAGAAAGGCAATGCCAAAGAATGCTCAAACTACTACACAGTTGCACTCATCTCACACGCTAGTAAAGTAATGCTCAAAATTCTCCAAGCCAGGCTTCAGCAATATGTGAACCGTGAACTTCCAGATGTTCAAGCTGGTTTTAGAAAAGGCAGAGGAACCAGAGATCAAATTGCCAATATCCTCTGGGTCATGGCAAAAGCAAGAGAGTTCCAGAAAAACATCTATTTCTGCTTTATTGACTATGCCAAAGCCCTTGACTGTGTGGATCACAATAAACTGTGGGAAATTCTGAAAGAGATGGGAATATCAGACCACCTGACCTGCCTCTTGAGAAATCTGTATGCAGGTCAGGAAGCAACAGTTAGAACTGGACATGGAACAACAGACTGGTTCCAAATAGGAAAAGGAGTACGTCAAGGCTGCATATTGTCACCTGCTTGTTTAACTTATATGCAGAGTACATCCTGAGAAATGCTGGACTGGAAGAAACCCAAGCTGGAATCAAGATTGCTGGGAGAAGTATCAGTAACCTCAGATATGCAGATGACACCACCCTATGGCAGAAAGTGAAGAGGAACTAAAAAGCCTCTTGATGAAAGTGAAAGTGGAGAGTGAAAAAGTTGGCTTAAAGCTGAACATTCAGAAAACAAAGATCATGGCATCCAGTCCCACCACTTCATGGGAAATAGATGGGGAAACAGTGGAAACAGTGTCGGACTTTATGTTTTTGGGCTCCAAAATCACTGCAGATGGTGACTGCAGCCATGAAATTAAAAGACACTTACTCCTTGGAAGGAAAGTTATGACCAACCTAGATAGCATATTGAAAAGCAGAGACATTACTTTGCCAACAAAGGTCCGTCTAGTCAAGGCTATGGTTTTTCCAGTGGTCATGTATGGATGTGAGAGTTGAACTGTGAAGAAAGCTGAGCACCGAAGAATTGATGCTTTTGAACTGTGGTGTTGGAGAAGACTCTTGAGAGTCCCTTGGACTGCAAGGAGATCCAACCAGTCCATTCTGAAGGAGATCAGCCCTGGGATTTCTTTGGAAGGACTGATGCTAAAGCTGAAACTCCAGTACTTTGGCCACCTCATGCAAAGAGTTGACCTATTGGAAAAGACTCTGACACTGGGAGGGATTGGGGGCAGGAGGAGAAGGGGAGGACAGAGGATGAGATGGCTGGATGGCATCACTGACTCGATGCACGTGAGTCTGGGTGAACTCTGGGAGTTGGTGATGGACAGGGAGGCCTGGCGTGCTGCGATTCATGGGGTCGCAAAGAGGCGGACACGACTAAGCGACTGAACTGAACTGAACTCTGTGCTATTAATATTCTGATCAAAGCTGCCTCTTAATATCTTGAACAGAGTAAGTGACACAGTTAAAACTGACATCACTGGAGTAGAAAAACATGGGACCCCTCCCCCACAACCAAGGAGGAGCTGAAACAAAGTAAAACTTTGTAGAACAAAAAGGAGAGTGAAAATGTTGGCTTAAAGTTCAACATTCAGAAAACTAAGATTGTGGCATCTGGTCCCATCACTTCATGGGAAATAGATGGGGAAACAGTCCAAACAGTGTCAGACTTTTTGAGGGGGGGCTCCAAAATCACTGCAGATGGTGATTGCAGCCATGAAATTAAAAGACGTTTACTCCTTCGAAGGAAGTTATGACTAACCTAGATAGCATATTGAAAAGCAGAGACATTACTTTGCCAACAAAGGTCCGTCTAGTCAAGGCTATGGTTTTTCCTGTGGTCATGTATGGATGTGAGAGTTGGACTGTGAAGAAAGCTGAGTGCCAAAGAATTGATGCTTTTGAACTGTGGTGTTGGAGAAGACTCTTGAGAGTCCCTTGGACTACAAGGACATCCAACCAGTCCATTCTGAAGGAGATCAGTCCTGGGTGTTTTTTTGGGAAGGAATGATGCTAAAGCTGAAACTCCAGTACTTTGGCCACCCCATGTGAAGAGTTGACCTATTGGAAAAGATTCTGATGCTGGGAGGGATTGGGGGCAGGAGGAGAAGGGGACGACAGAGGATGAGATGGCTGGATGGCATCACCGACTCAATGGACGTTAAGTTTGAGTGAACTCCGGGAGTTGGTGATGGACAGGGAGGCCTGGCATGCTGCGATTCATGGGGTCACAAAGAGTCGCAATCGACTGACTGATTGAACTGAACTGAACTGAATGTAATCTATCAGCAACATTGAAATAAGTTGCTCTGGTCACTAATAAATGGTAGAGCAAGACCAAAATCCATTTTTTTTTTTTAACCCCTGCTCTAAACTTTCACCAGGACTTCCCTGGTGGCTCAGACAGTAAAGTATCTGTCTACAATGCAGGAGACCTGGGTTTGATCCCTGGGTTGGGAAGATTCCCTGGAGAAGGAAATGGAAACCCACTCCAGTATTCTTGCCTAGAAAATCCCATGGACAGAGGAGTTTGGTGCAGGCTACTGTCCATGGGGTTGCAAAGAGTTGGACATGACTGAGCGACTTCACTTTCTTTCTTTTTCTTTCTAAACTTTTACAGTATTCTGACTTATTCAGAGGGACTAAAAGGAACTGGTGGAAATTTGGTGACACTTAAAAGCTAAACTTTTTGAAATATATTTCTAAAATAATCTGTATATACTGAGTGACTGGTGGGAAGGTAGGGAATGGGAAAAATAGGTTCTATTCAGTATTTCGTAGGGCATAATTCAATGACTTAACTGTGAATTGCTAGGAAGTTAAAACAAATGATCCAAGAATTTCCAATAATAATGATTTCAGGGACCTGGCTTCAAGTCTCTGGTACTGCACTGGCAGTAGCAGCACTGCCACTGCTGAAATAGGTGGCCTCAGTATGCTTCCTGGTCTGTTCAAGCTTCAGCTTCCTCCACTGAAAAATAAGGGATGGTACCTAGTGCACTTGAACTCCATGCTTTTAATAAGCCCTTTAGGCTGATTTGAGAGAACTTTTGAAAGGGGCCTCCTCCCACCATGCTTCCATATATGTAGGTAGCTAGAAATGCAAAATTGGGGTGAGCACCAACTACTTTAAATCAGTAATAATTATTTAAAAATCAGACTGGATATTCAAAATACATAAAGAACTCATACAGCTCATAGCAAAAAAAAAAAAAAAGAGGAATTAAAAAGTGGAAAAAGAGCCTGAATAAACATTTCCCAAAGAAGATAATCAAATGGCTAATAGGTATCTGAAAAGGTGCTCGATGTCATTATTTATTCAGTTCAGTTCAGTTCAGTTTCTCAGTCATGTCCGACTCTTTGCAACCCCATGGACTGCAGCACGCCAGGCCTCCCTGTCCATCACCAACTCCCAGCGCTTGCTCAAACTCATGTCCATCGAGTCAGTGGTACCATCCAACCATCTCATCCTCTGTTGTCCCCTTCTCCTCCTGCCTTCAATCTTTCCCAGTACCAGGGTCTTCACCAATGAGTCAATTCTTCACATCAGGTGGCCAAGTATTGGAGTTTCAGCTTCAGCATCAGTCCTTCTAATGAATATTCAGGACTGATTTCCTTTAGGATTGATTGGTTTGATCTCCTTGAATTAGGAAATAAAAATGAAAACCACAATGTGATATTACCTCACGTCTGTGAGAAGAGCTAGTGGACAGGAGACAAATGCTGACAAGGAAGTACAGAAAAGGGAATACTTGTATACTGTTAGTGGGAATGTAAATTCTGTAGCCACTATGGAAAATAGTAAGGATCTTTCTCAAAAATTTAAAAATAGCACTACTATATGATCTACAATTCCACTGCTGAGTATATTTGAAAGAAATTAAATCCCTCTGTCAAATAGATATCTGTACCCGCACATTCATTATAGCATTGTTTATAACAGTCAAGAGAAGGAAACAAGTTAAGTGTCATTTACAGGTGAGTGTATAAAGAAAATGCTAAATGAATGTATAAAGAAAAAAATTTATATATATATAAATTTACAAGTGAGTGCATATATACATATATATGTATGTATGTGTGTATATGTATGTGTATATATATATATATATATATATATATACACTAACTGGAAAAGACCCTGATACTGGGAAAGATTGAGGCAGGAGGAGATGGGGACAAGAGAGGATGAGATGGTTGGATGGCATCACCGACTCAATGGCACACTCTGAGAGAGAGTGAAGGACGGGAAGCCTCGTGGGCTACAGTCCACAGGAGCACAAAGAATTGGACAAAACTGAGTGAGTGAACAACAGAATGTATACACTCACCACACTAGAGTACTATTCAGTCATAAAAGAGAAGGAAATCTTGTCATTTGTGACATTATGGGTGGATCTGGAGGTCATAATGCTAAGTGAAGTGAAAGTCACTCAGTTGTGTCCGACTCTTAGTGACCCCATGGACTATACATTCCATGGAATTCTCCAGGCCAGAATACTGGAGTGGGTAACCTTTCCTTTCTCCAGGGTATCTTACCAACCCAGGATTGAACCCAGGTCTCCTGCATTGCAGGCGGATTCTTTACCAGCTGAGCCACAAGGGAAGCCCAATGCTAAGTGAAGTAAGTCAGAAGAAGACAAATACTGTGTGATCTCACATGTGGAATCTAAAACAAACATAGAAAAAGAGATCAGATTTGTGGTTTCCAGAGGCATGGGTGAGGGATTGGGGAATTGGGTGAAGGTGATCAAAAGATACACACTTCCAGTTATAAATAAGTTAAATATGGATGTAATGTACAACATGATGACTAATTAACAATGTTGCATGGTCTGTTTGAAGTTTGCTAAGAGAATAAATCCTAAACATTCTCATCACAAGGAAAAAAATGTACAACCATATGAGGTTATGGATGCTAACTAAACTTACTGTGGTGAGAATCTCACAATATTTACACAAGTCAAGTCATTATACTGTACACCTAAACCTTATACTAAGCTGTACATCAATTATATCTAAATAAAACTGGAAAAAATAAGTTTGGGGGAAACCTTTCACAAAACAAAGATCCTACAAACCTGACTATAATGAATTTTCCTTAACTCTTTCTTAATTTATAAGAATATGTTAGGATTTTCTACAAATTCTCAAATTCTTTCCTGATGTTGGATGTTTAACTTGACAGAAAGTTAGCTGAATCAAAATTTTCAAGCACACTCTTTCAGGGAAGTCTGTAGTTTACACAAAGTATTATTTGGTTTTCATGAGCTATTCTACCAAAGGGTAATGAAATACCATTCCAAGAATATCTCAAATATCAAAGAAAGGAAAGGCCCTGTTGACTTTTTTCTTCTCAAAATGATTACGAAAAGAAGAACTATTAGGATTGTTCCATGTACACAGCAGACTCAGGTGAAGGGAGAACACTCCCCTGGGGGCTCTACAAGGCCTGATAACTCACAGGCAGGATTCCAGACTGTGACATTCTTGAGGCCTTGGAACATGTATTCTTCTCATGTGTGTTGCTTATAGTGCCTAGTAATGGTTTGCATATTGAAAGTTTCAAAGGAAGTTCTGTTGAATGAATGAATCAACAATTGATAATAAAACTCAATGACTGTTGTTCTCTCTGTATCCACATAAGTCACAGTGAATATAGACTGGAGGTCAAGCAGAAGAAAGATTTTTAAGTAGATATGGTTCCCTCTTCTTAAGCATAGTTATTACATATTAATAAGATCAAGGAAAACAAAACAGTGACTGGTAGGGCACTGTTATCTATACATATAAAGCCCATAATTGTCCCCCCAACAACAGCCAAGGTGAATCCCAAGATGGAGACCCAGGCAAGTCCTCAAGATAAAATACCACATAGATCCTCCCAATGCTGGAATATTTAACACAGGGTTTCACCTATGGATCCTGCTTCTTAAAATGCTACTTCTAAAATTAAGCTTCTTAAAACACCACTCTCAGCAAGCATGCCTCTTTCTACTGAAGAGTCAAAAATATTCCAAGTAACTTTTCAAGTAAAGCCCATTCTCTTCTCCCAATTAATCCAGTATTATGTCCTAATTGGCATCACTTCACTTTTCTAGTCTTACTTGTAGTCGGACAGTTCTACCTCTTAACAAGTTCCACATTTTATCAGCTGTGTGACTTTGATCAATTTATTTCCCTGCTCTGAGACTGTTCTTATTATTGTACTACAACGATGTCAATTTCCTTGCCACCCTTTACTCATACTAGACTCATTTCTTTCTGGTTTGTTTTTTATTTTTAAAAACATTTTAAAGCATAATATGCATAATATAAAATTCACCTACTTTTATTATTCATTTTTCAGTAAGTTTCCCTAGTTGTGCAACCATCACCATAATGTGGTCTTAGAAAATTTTCATCACCCCAAGAAGATCCTTCATGCTCATTTAGAGTTAACCCCATTCCCATCTGCATCCCATTCTCTGTCTCCACAGACTTGACTTCTCTGGACATTTAATATAAATAGAATCATAAAATGTGTGGTCTTTTGTGTTTGGGTTCTTTCACTTAACATAATATACCAGATTCATTTCTGCCTTCATCTTTTGAAGGTTCTCTCTCATACCTTCTCCTTTCCTTTCCACTGACTCAAATCCTTATTATTGTTGGCCATGTTGTTTTGAGGTACATAACACTCTATAATGTCATCATAGATTCATGTCCATTCAGAATTTCTATCATCTTTACTCTGAATCTCCCTGGGACCGCTAGACTTGAGTTCCCTTAGTTGCTCCACACAGTTATCTTATTTTTCTTACTGAAAAAAATAAAAACTCTACAGAAAGTGTTAGACACATTTGGGAACAAAATAAATGTTCCTTGAAAAAAGTAATGAATTGGCTATGTCTACATACACTTTCCTTTCAAGATTAGTTTCCAAGAACCATGCTCACATAGGGCTTAAGAGATCATTTGATTTAGCTTTAGGAGGGAAAGATTTGGATGCCTGAACTGCTGATTTCTATGTCGCTTATGCCAAAATAGCTGCTGGAACACTAGGCATACCCTTGGTTTTCAGAGACCCCATTCTCTTATCATCACTACACTTGAAGTATTTGGAAGTTAATTTCCAAAGGAACCACCTATACTATAAAAGGATACGCTATCAATTTTGAAATCAATAACAAAAGAACAACAACTGTTGTTAAATCTTAGGATTTTAATCAGCACCTCAAAAAGTCATGCACCGTTATCTCTACCTAAACCAGCACATTTTCCTAAAGTGTTCTGGTTTCTCCAGTCCTAAGGATAAAAGTGGTAGAAAAAATATTTTAAAATAAATAACAGCTATATTATTTGCCTCTAAGCCTAAAAATTCTGGCGTTATAACAATTTATTTTGATTATGTACAGTGTTATATTGTTTTCTAATTATTATATATGTCTAAACTTCATTCCCCCAAGCCTGCAGAAAATGCAAGGCCCCTGTGGGAATAAATTTCTTTTATGTGCTATAACATCGAACATGATGCTGATTACAGACTTAGCTCAGAGTCTAAGAAAAGGAGATACATTTAGAAAATCTGGTCCAGGGCTGACTGTTTTCCTGTCAAATTTTGCCTCCAAGATTTTATCCTGTTAATCCATGTCACTGAGAACAACGTCAGCTTTTGTTACATTTCTGCATCATTCAAAAAGGCTGCATCAGTGGTTATTTGTCTCATAACACAATAGGAAGAAAAGCAGATTTTATTTTAAAATTAGTTTTGCTCCATTTAGTCAGAAATGTCAGAATTTGTCAGAAAATGTGCCTAAATTCACATAAATGGTGGGATGAATCTGTGCCTGAGAGAGAGAGAAAGAAGGCAAGTGTGTGTGCACAAACTTGTGGGTGGGTAAGCATCTTCATCAACCCCTCGGCTTCTCCGGAGAAGCTTACGGTACGTACCATGGAAACAGTGGTTACCATGGAAAGAGTGCGCCATGGTGACGAGCTCAAGAAATGCCTATGTAAAACCATCTTACCATGTAACCTTACACTTTCCAGCATTTTAAAAAATATGACAGGATCAGAGCACAGTACTCTAGGGAGTCTCGGCCCTCTCAATGATCTTTTGAAACAATCTAGAAAGAGAGGTGATAAACTGCAGGGCGTTGTGTACCTTGCTAAAGGGCTTGACAAGCAGTTATGTAGAGAAATTGCCAAGATCGTTTATCTGCGGACTGCACTGCACACTATTAAATATTTTCTGTTAAAACCCACAAAGTATTACAAATGAAGAGAAAACATGGATAAAATTAACTTAAAGCGAATGGTTTCCCGACTTACTGAGATCAGAATGGATGTGTTTCATCTAACTTATCTGTTAATAGGCTTTCCTGATGCCCCCGTGTTACCATAATCTCCAAAGCACTGGACAAACCAGTACATTTGTTTATCTTTATCACTCTTTGCTTACTAAAGAACTTGCTTTTATTAAAGAGATCAATCACCTGCACACAGTTTAATAGCCTGTGCAGTACATACAAGGTGGGAAAAAAAGCGAAAAAGGGTAAAGGGTGAAAGCCCTGTTTTAACAAAGCCCTGAAAGCATAAAAGAAGCAATAAAATAGGCTTTCAATAATACATATGTATACATATATACTCCTAGAGGTAGAAAATTTGATATCAAAATTAGTAACCTAAGACATTTCTAAATGGGAAAGTGAAGGCTTCAAAGCAATCAGTGCTTCTCCTCTGCACTCAATTTTGTCTGGTTATTTCAATAAGCAGTCAAATGATGCTTAGTGGAGGGACGTGGAGTATATTACTTGTTTCATACTCAGCTCCTCTCACTGACTTTCACGGGGAAGGCAGACATTTGTGTCTCCAAGAATAGCTGTGAAACCAGGAGTCCACCTGGTTCAGTAAGAATGTGGCATCCAAGGGCCACCACCTTAGGTATGAGGCATTGTTGAAATGCCGGAGTATAGCTCTCTGTCCACACTGTAGCATAAGAGGCACGTTGCTCTCCTACCTACACTGAAAAACAACCCTCGTCACAATCTCTCAGTGCAAGGGACATAATATCATATTTTATCTAGTCTTCTGGGATTAAAAATATTGATTGAAATTTTCATTGGAAGCTTTTCTTAAAAGACACTTTCTTCCAAACCTCTTCTTTCTACTCCATTGCAAGTCAGCTATTTTTCTTGCCAAAATGCAGGAAAGCAATTAGGCTCAAGGGTTTTATAAGCTGCACCGGTTCAGGGCAAGTCTATTGAACTTTGCTGAGAAATTCTTGTTCATTCACTGTGAAAATTTTGATGGTTTTATCCTCTTTCTTGATAACCACTTAGTTGGAGAAACCCATGTTACGTGTATAGTGCAGGATTTAAAGAGAGGCCAGCCTAATTAAAGTGTTGTGATGTTAAACAGGAAGGTACCAAATATATTCCATTAATAATTGCCATTTCTAGCTCAAATATGTCTTGGAGATAACTGAAACTAAAATAAAAGGAAATTAAGCAGAAGCAGCAGTGGCTGAGAGAAAATATTCAGCTGACCTGCAAAGTGCCTCCCAGGTTTGGAGAAGAAAGCAAAAGAAAGTGAGAAGCCGAGTCTTCTTCTCCCATCAGCTGTTCCTGTTGCTGGTGATTGCAGCCATATTTCACAGAGAGCATATGGCCATGTTTATAGCCATCAGGCAGCATTTCACAGAGTGATGACACCATGTGTCCACCAACTAGCCTTCCTGATTGCAGTTAATTAAAGAGGAGGTGGGAGGCATTTTAAAAATACTACTAAGGCACAAGGATGCCCAAAGTTCCCAGGCCTATTTGTAAGGGCAGGTGACAAGAAAGACTGATAATAAAATTATAAGGCGCCAAGAGAGGTGGACATTCTGCTCAGGTATTTCCCTAAGAAGCCAAATATAACAACAAAACAAAGAAAAAGGAAGTGTATGACTCCAAGGCAGGAGAGCAGCACAGTGTCGCATGCAAGGTTAACACTGAGGAAATCAGTTAAAGTGAGAAAATGTCTGAAGGGTTCCTAAAGCAACTTTTCCAGGGAAAGATTTCAAACCCAAACTACCATAACAATGTCTCTGACAGTCACCTGATAGTCAGCAAATCCAAGATGCAGGGGTGTCAGCGTCATTTGCCATTGAATATATGCTTTCACTCACTTCCGTGGTCCGGCAATGCTGTTTTTTCTTTTCTTCAATCCCAAAGTAACATACAAGGCAACCTGTGTCACTCGCTGCATACCATGTATGATTTTAGGGTCTCAGCTTTTCAAAACTTCCTATTTAGAATTTGTAAAATTTCTTCCATAAGCCCCTGGAAACAGACTTGGCTGAAGACTATTCTAGAGTGAGTGAACTGGGCTCACCTCCAAATAAAGCTTTAGTTTAGTAATTGTCCTCCTCCTATAGTTTACAAACTTACCCTTGGAAGGGATGGCTCTGTGTGTGTGTGGGTGGGTGGGTGGGTGGGTGTACACCATTCCATCTACTACAGACACTTCCTTCGGGCTCTTTTGAAAGTCTGACAACACGTACATTGGTAATTGAGTCATTTTTTTTTTTTTTCTTATTTCTCTGCTTTTCTGGAACTGGGCTATAATGACATTAGATAGGTCGCATGATGGCAATTTAATGGCCTGAACTCAATCCACAGGTACATCATTGTGGTCGCCTTGGGATCTGTTTCCATTGCTATGACATGACAGAAAATGCCAGCAGAGTTAGAATAGATGGCCACCTGCAGGGTGGAGACGGCATGTCAGTGAGCACAGAAGACATGCTTTGAAACCCCAAGGTGACCCAGCAGCCCTGAAGTCACCCTCACAGCTCCCTCACATCCCACCCCTATGGCTGACACAGGACACTTCACTCAACAGTGTTCATCTGTCACACTCTGCTCAGCACTGAGGGCACAGGCACAAACAGAACACACACCAGCCTGGCCCGCAAGCAGGTTATTTCTTAAGCAAAGACACATAAGGAGTTTAAATAAGCAAGTGCACTAAAACACCATAATTGTTGTCGTTGTTTAGTAGCTAAGATGTATCCTACTCTTTTGTGACCCCATGGACTGTAGCCCGTCAGGCTCCTCTGTCCATGGGATTTCCCAGGCAAGAATATTGGAATAGGTTGCCATTTCCTTCTCCAGGGGATCTTCCCAAACCAGGGATTAAACCCACATCTCCTTCAACACAGGTGGATTCTTTACCACTGAGTCACCTGGGAAGCCCCAAACAACACAGATGCCATTATAATAGAGCCAGGTACCTAGTATGATGGTAGCACATAACAGCAGTGGAACTGAGGAGCCTCTAAAAATCTGATATGATTGGAAGGAGACTTGTTGGGAGGAGACTTGGACAGAGGAATTTAAGGTCTAGAAAGCTAAGAGCCCCTAAATTGTTGATCAGTCACTAAGTTGTGTCTGACTTTGTGACCTCATGGCTTGCACTACACCAGGCTTCCCTGTCCTATACTATCTCCCAGAGTTTACTCAAGTTCATGTCCATTGAGTTGGTGATACTATCTAACCATTTCATCTTCTGCTGCCATAGTAAATCCCAAATACTTGCAATGCTTTCACAAGCCCCTGTGAATAATTGGTCGGATTGTGGCCTCCCTCAAAGAATGAATATGACAGTTAAATTTAAGAAATTCTCAGAACATATTGGGAAGAAAATATATATAAATTCAAAACATTATAATTATAATTTTGGACAAATGATCAGATATCATATACAGAGTCCTGATGAATAATATCCAGAGTCCCTCATTTCTTAGAGCATGGTACTCTATTTTTTTTTTTTTTTTTTTTCAAGAAACCACATAATAGTGATAGTCATTTTCATGGGTAAAAAAATCAGAGGGGATTCCATGTGTGTAACATTTTATATATGTGTAAATTTATTTATATTGAATATCAAAATACAATATAAATATGAATTCATATTAAAATATTTTGTAGAATTTAGGGCACCATCAAAATATTAGTACATATGGTTGTGGTTGTGTCTCTTTCATCTTGTTTTTACTGTGAAGTGAAGTCCCTCAGTCATGTCCAACTCTTTGCAACCCCATGGACTGTAGCCCACCAGGTTCCTCTGTCCATGGGATTTTCCAGGCAAGAATACTGGAGTGGGTTGCCATTTCCTTCTCCAGGAGACCTTCCCGACCCAAGGATTGAACCCAGGTCTCCCACATTGTAGGCAGATGCTTTACCATCTGAGTTACCAGGGAAGTTTTTGCTGTGGCTAACTCTAATTGAAACAAAAGCTGGAATCAAGATATTTCAAGGAGAAGTATCAATAACCTCAGATATGCAGATGACACCACCCTTATGGCAGAAAGTGAAGAACTAAAGAGCCTCTTGATGAAAGTGAAAGGGGAGAGTGAAAAAGCTGGCTTAAAACTCAACATTCAGGAAACTAAGATCATGGCATCTGATCCCATCACTCCATGGCAAATAGATGGGGAAACAGTGGAAACAGTGGCTGACTTAATTTTGGGGGGGTTCCAAAATCACTGCAGGTGGTGACTGCAGCCATGAAATTAAAAGATGCTTACTCCTTGGTAAAAAAGCTATGACCAACACAGACAACATATTAAAAAGCAGCAACATTACTTTGCCAACAAATGTCCGTCTAGTCAAAGCTATGGTTTTTCCAGTAGTCATGCACAGATGTGAGAGTTGGACGATAAAGAAAGCTGAGAGCTAAAGAATTGATGCTTTCGAACTGTGGTGTTGGAGAAGACTCTTGAGAGTCCTTTGGACTACAAGGAGAGCCAACCTGTCAATCCTAAAGGAAATCAACCCTGAATATTCATTGGAAGGACTGATGCTGAAGCTGAAACTCCAATACTTTGGGCACCTAATGTGAAGAGCTGACTCATTTGAAAAGACCCTGATGCTGGGAAAGATTGAAGGCAGGAGGAGAAGGGGACAACAAAGGATGAGATGGTTGGATGGCATCACCGACTCAATGGACATGAGTTTGAGTAAACTCTAGGAGTTGGTGATGGATAGGGAGGCCTGGCGTGCTGCAGTCCTTGGGGTCGCAAAGAGTCGGACTCAACTGAGCAACTGAACTGAACTGGACTCTAAAATAGAGACAGCAAGTTATGGCCCGTGGGCACAATGCGGTCAACACAAGCCAGTCTGCTGACATATTGCACCCTGATGGTAGGCTGAGTAGCTGGTCGGGGACATTATGGTTACAGAACCCAAAATATTTACCATCTGGCCCTCCACAGAAGTTTGATGACCCCTGCTCAAAAACACATAATCACATGATATCGATCTACATTTTCCAGTTATTTTTATATTTTTCCCCCTCTGGCAGAAAACTGATTTTTGGGAAAAAAAGTTCTATAACCAGAAGAGTAGAAAACATTATATATTGTTTTTCCCTCTGGAAGATTTAAAATGCACCTTTGTATATTAAAAGCTTTAAGAAGTCCTGTGTAAAAGAAACCTATTTAGATTTATTTCCTAAACATAATTGGCTATATTTTTTCCTCCATGAATATGAACCATGAATACAGCAAACACAATGGATCGGTTACCCATGAGTAACTCAGAGTCCACTTCTCCTGTGCCTTCTGTAGTACAGAAGCTTCTTTTGTTTGCCCTGCCTTGTGTCTAATCTGGCCTGTATGTCACAGTTGTGGCCAGTAAGAGGTGGAGACCCTTGAGGCAGCCACTTCCAGAATCTATAAGCAAGGCCCCACCCCTATCTTTGGGCTTCCCTGATAGCTCAGTTGGTATAGAATCCACCTGCAATGCAGGAGACCCTGGTTTGATTCACGGGTCAGAAAGATCCACGGGAGAAAAGATAGGCCACCCACTTCAGTATTCTTGGGCTTCTCTTGTAGCTCAGCTGGTAAAGAACCCACCTGCAATACAGGAGGCCTGAGTTCCATCCCTGGGTTGGGAAGATCCCCTGGAGAAGGGAAAGGCTACCCCCTCCAGTATTCCAGCCTGGAGAATTCCATGGACTGTATAGTCCATGGGATCGCAAAGAGTCAGACGTGACTGAGCGACTTTCACTTTCACTTTCACCCCTATCCTTTCCTGGTTGCCTTTGCCTTTCTTTCTTCTTGGTGAGCCCTGAGTAGGGCTGAATGCCACCTTGTACTCTATCATTAACTCTACATGCTGAGGAAGGTGGAGCAAAAAGATGGCTAATGCCTGCATGCCCAACTGCACACCAAGGCACCAAACTGAGCCACAACTGCCTACTCCCGGACTTCTTACTGAATTAAATACTTTCTATTTATGGCCGTGTAATCAAGAGGAAAGTGATTCTCAAGCTTTAATATGTAAATGAATCCCCTGGGATTTGTTGCAATGCAAATTCTGATTCAGCAGATCTGGGCTGGATCTGCTGCCCACCTCCCAGGTGATGCAAATGCTGGTCCACGAATCACATGTCGAGTAGCAAAGTAATAGAGTTTTGTGTTCTTTGCAGCAAAACACCATCTTAAGTGTTGGCTCCTCCTCTGGAATTCATCTTCTAGGGATCACACTTCAGGAAATTCTGAAGATTCTCACTGTCGTGCTCCCTATTAACATGAAACATTTAGAAGGTAGGTTCCACCTAGGGTACCATTCAGAGGATCTAGACTTGCTTCCTTCATCATTTCTCATACAATAGATACATTTTTTATGAAGACCCATGAGGCAGCGTAAAGCTGTAGTGAACCACTGAGCACAAAGAGGTGAAAGTTTTCACAGATACCCTCAGCATAACAACAAATGTAATGAAGAGATCACTATTTTCATATTGTAAAATGATAGATTCCTTAAAGATTCAGCCAATCCCTTACTTACAGGTCAGGAATCTAAGAGCAAGAGAGGACAACTAATTCCCTAAGTCACCTGGGGAGATGGGAGCCATAGCTGAGCAGGATGGTACCTGTGAGTTCAGGGCATCAATCTCCTGCTTTGAACAAAAAAACCTTTCAACAGGAAAGGTGGCTCCTAAGAAAACGTGTGCCCCTTATATCACAGATACATTCCATAGCAATGGGAAAATCTCTCATCCACATTTCCAAACTCTTCCTGCTGCCCATGTATGAAGTGACAGCAAGGGCAACCATTTTTCCTCTCATCACGATTAACCTAGAGCCTTAGCAAATCCCTAAATCTATTTAGAGATACAGAATCCATGAAGAAGGTTTTTCCTGATTCTGTCTCTCAAATATAGTTCCACTTGACCTAATTGCAGTTTGGGGAGATTCAAATCTCACTTTTCTTCATCTTTCCAAGTGAAACTCTAGGTTTGACAATGCAGTGTGTGAATTTGCTGAAGCATTTCATGCAGTCTTTATTAATTAAAGAAAAAGGTTTCATCTCAGGGTCTGAAGAGTTTTAAGAGAAAATTAAAAGTAGAGAAAAGGCAGGAAGGGCTAAAATAGCTGAAACGTTCTATTTTTTTCTTTTTAATAACTGGTGCTAAAGAAAGAGCGTGGGCTTTAGATTTTAAGAGCTATCATTGGAGGGAAGGAGCTAACTTCTGAGTGTTTTGACACGCAGAGGAAGGGGTCGAGCCGACAATAACTTTGTCCTGATCTCTGTTTGATCCCACACCCACACCTATGTCCACCAGCGGGCTCTTAACATCAAGTACTGCTCCTTCTTTCCAAGACTCGCCCTGCTCATTTGGTTTGTTAGGATGCTTTAATTAGTCATCAGCCAATTTTATTTTAAGTTTCTATGATAATCCTGTTTCAAAGCTCATGTAACTAAGGTCCAATTTAAAAGGTGATTTCCTCAAGGCTGTAAAACCAGGCCACTGCATTCCCTAAAATAGCCAGTGAAAGTTCTAAATCTTTGTCCCAGTCAATGATTCTAACACAAGTTCTGTGAATTTATACCCAGGGACTCTTTATTTGTAATACCCGACCAAGAACTTGCCTAGTCAAATAGAAGCTGCAAAGCCAGAAGGCTCACAGACCTGGATTCCAGACTCAGCTCAGACCTTCTCTGGGAATCTGGCTAACACTGCTATGCTCTGGGATGTTTGATCTTATTGCCTGTCACTTAGAATATAGGGTAGACTGAGTAATGATCCCCTCAAATATATTTATGTCCTAATTCCTGGAACTTGTGATGATTTTACATGGTGGTATGGATTGAATTGTGACCTCCAAAAAGACGCATTGAAATCCTAGCCCCCCACCCCACCCTGTGTCTATGAACACAACCTTATTTGAAAAATAGGGTCATCAAATTAAGATGAGGCCATGAAAGTGAGTCCTAATCCAATATGACTAGTGTCTTCATAAAAAGAAATGCCATGGGCAGGCAAAGAAATGCAGGGAGAATGCCTGTGCCCACAAAGGCAGAGACTAGAGTGAGGCAGCCATTTGCCAAAGAACACTGAGGGCAGTAGCCACCTCCAGAAGCTAGGAAGAGGCAAGGAAGTGTTCCCTCAAGAGTCTCAGAAGGAACATGGCTTTGTTGACACTTGATTTGGCTCTCTAGCTTCCAGAAGTGTGAAACAATAAGTTTCTGTTGTTTTAAACCACCAAGCTTCCAGCTGCTAGTCAATAGAACTGAAAAAAGGTACCAAATAAGTTCTTCCTTAAACTATGCCAATACCCCTCGAATCTTCACTCACTGAAAATATCATTGAGTTTACTGAATGTGGCCAGTCTCCTTTGAGGTAACTTTACTCCCTTGGATTGCTCCTAGTGACTCATTAGCAGCCAGATACCTCCTTACAAATAGCCATGTTTTCTGTGCATTAGGGCATTTCCCCTTTCAGGATTGGAGACAGGTGTTCAAAGGATGATCCTAGCCAACAACGCAACATCTGGCATTTAGCATCTTGCTGTGACTGACTGCCTGATACATCACCCCAAAGTGAAGTTTAGCAAAGCCCTAGAATGCTAAATGGTTCCTGCAGTGCCTGTTCTCATAGTGAGATGGGAAACACTGCATGTGGAGATTATATGAGGGAAGAAAGAAAACAGAAGTTATCATAAATCATGATCAATTTCACAACTCCAAAAACCAAACCTAAATAAGCATCAAAAAGATTACATGGGGGTGATCTGAGAGATGCAGAAAATGTAAAAGACTCTCATAAAAATAAGCTACTATTTGGGATTGTCTTTTCTCAGAATAGCAACAGCAGTCTGTCTATTTGACTATGGCCAAAACCACAGGCTTGGGGATTTAAGAGGCAAAGAGTCTGTGTCTCAATGTGGTTATTCACTATGAATGTGATGCTGGAAAGTTCATATATTTCACATAAAGTTTATATATTTCACATAAAGTTAGCATATTTCATGTGTAACTTAGTGCCCACATATGCAAAAGTGGGTTCATTGTTACTTTATTAAGGTGGTCATAAGAATTTTTTGAAATAACTTAAACAAGTGTCAGCATAGCACCTGGCACAGAGTCATGTTCTTAAAAGATGACCATTTACTGAGTGGTTACCATGTGGTGGGCACTGTGCTGAGTGCTCTGGTTCCATTACTGAAGGCAGTGGAGTGAAGTGATTCCAAATACAAACAGCTGGTTTCATATCCCACCTCCATCACTTACTCTTTACATAAACTTGAGAAAGTTACTTATATTCTGTGGGCTTCATCTTCTCCACCTCTAAAATTGGATAGTATGAACAGCTTCCCATTTTTGCAGTCAGAAATAAATAAGCAGATATGTCCAATGAACTCCAAAACAGGGCCTGGCACCTGGTAAGCATTCATAAGTTTTCATCAACATTATCAGTGTCCCTTTAATCTTTACAACCCTTTACTGTACATGCTTTATTAGATCCATTTTGTGAACAAAGTTCAGTTCAGTTCAGTTCAGTCGCTCAGTCGTTTCCAATTCTTTGCGACCCCATGAACTGCAGCATTCCAGGCCTCCCTGTCCATCACCAACTCCTGGAGTCCACCCAAATCCATGTCCATCGAGTCAGTGATGCCATCCAACCATCTCATCCTCTGTCATCCCCTTCTCCTCCTGCCCTCAATATTTCCCAGCATCAGGGTATTTTCAAATGAGTCAGCTTTTCACATCATGTGGCCAAAGTACTGGAGTTTCAGCTTCAACATCAGTCCTTCCAAAGAACACCCAGGACTGATCTGCTTTAGGATGGACTGATTGGATCTCCTTGCGGTCCAAGGGACTCTCTAGAGTCTTCTCCAACACCACAGTTCAAAAGCATCAATTCTTTGGTGCTCAGCTTTCTTTATAATCCAATTCTCACATCCATACATGACCACTGGAAAAACCATAGACTTGACTAGACGGACCTTTGTTGGCAAAGTAATGTCTCTGCTTTTTAATATGTTGTCTATGTTGGTCATAGCTTTTGTTCCAAGGAGTAAGCGTCTTTTAATTTCATGGCTGCAGTCACCATCTGCAGTGATTTTGTAGCCCCCCAAAATAAAGTCAGCCACTGTTTCCACTGTTTCCATCTATTTGCCATGAGGTGATGGGACCAGATGCCATGATCTTAGTTTTCTGAATGTTGAGCTTTAAGCCAACTTTTTCACTCTCCTCTTTCACTTTCATTAAGAGGCTCTTTAGTTCTTCACTTTCTGCCGTAAGAGTGGTGTCATCTGCATATCTGAGGTTATTGATATTTTTCCCAGCAATCTTGATTCCAGCTTGTGCTTCCTCCAGAACAGCGTTTCTCATGATGTACTCTGTATATAAGTTAAATAAGCAGGGTGACAATTTACAGCCTTGATGTACTCCTTTTCCTATTTGGAACCAGTCTGTTGTTCCATGTCCAGTTCTAACTGTTGCTTCCTGACCTGCATACAGGTTTCTCAAGGCAGGTCAGGAGGTCTGGTATTCCCATCTCTTTCAGAATTTTCCACAGTTTATCATGATCCACATGCTGATTTAAAAGTCTAAGTGAACAGTGGCTCCAGGATTCAAGTTCGTTTGAACTTGGTCCAAACTTGGATAGTTGCTAAAAGCCAGAGCCTACCAAATCTATCACAACCTATCCTTTCCAGAATGAACTGGCTCTATGAGTTTGGGACCTTCCTTAAGCATTCAACGTTGAATCTGTATAATGGGAAAATAATATTGATGCTTCACCAGGAGGTGATGATATAATGAGATTATGCTATAAAGTCTATATCATGAGCCTGGCACATAGAAAGCCCTGAAAATATGTTAGCTACCATGATGAACATCCTTAGTAAAAGCACTGAAAATTAGTGCTTAGATTGCAATAAATTAGCAATCATTTAGTGCTCTTCCATTTTTCAAAAAGAATGAGATCAAGTTTTATTTTTTCTTTCTTCCAGTTGTATTCCAATATAATTGATACACAGCACTGCATAAATTTAAGATATACATTATAATGACATATACATCATGAAATGATTATCACAGAATATCCATATCTCATGTGGATACAAAATTAAACAAATTAGATGGCACTGGGACACTGACTGGAAAAGGAAATTCATTCAAGGTTAAGCATGGGGTGAGAATTATCTGTGATAAAGCAGAACAACTTCCACGGAGGTCGGCTGTATTCTCTGAACAATTAGTATAACTCCTTACTTCTCACACAGTGATGAAAATGGTGGGATAATTGATTTTGCATTAGTGATTTCAAACATCATATGTAAGAAATATTACAAGCCTGCTCCCTAGTTGCTTGCCAAAGCCACCTTAAGAAACTGATAAGAAAATATATACTTTTTTTAAGCACAGTGAGGGCCCTTTATATTCCAGATGCTGTGGAGCAGGACCGATTCCTCCTCGTGTGCTCACAGAGCCCCAGGAGCCTGAGATGCTGGCAGCACCCTAGCAAGTGCTCATTAGATTGGTCAGGGGTGGGAGAACACCCAAAACTTGGGTGAGGGGAGTGGATCTGGGCAAACACAAGCATGGCCAAAATAGACTTCTGCTGTCAATTTCCATGGAGCATCCAGAGAGGCTTTTGCTCACTGTCAGAATGGACAACCAGAGAGTTATGGCCTAGGGTGAGGTGAAAGTGAAGTGAAAGTGTTACTCACTCAGTCAAGTCCAACTCTGTGATCCCATGGACTATAGCCCACTAGGCTCCTCCATCCACAGAATTCTCCAGGCAAGAATACGGGAGTGGGTAGCCATTCCCTTCTCCAGAGGATCTTCCTGACCCAGGGGTCGAACTCAGATCTCCTTAATTGTAGGCAGATTCTTTACCACTAAAGCCACCAGGGAAGCCCATGGGTGAGATGAGCTGATGCAAATCTCACCAATGACAGCTGGGGAAAGAGAAAGACCTTGCTGATGACTCCAAAATCATGAAAATAATCACTGAGCTCTAAAAGAAAGCAGACAACTGGCCTCAAAAGAAAATTTCCATCTAGCCCCCCTTTGGTGACGGGGTTCAATCATCTTTTCACAGGGTTCTGCACAAGTGAGAGAATGCTGTTTCTGACCTCAGATCACCTGCCTTCCTTTCATGTACTGGTAAGAGAAGTAGAGGCTAGCAATATGGTTAAGATCAGGCTATCCATTAATCCAAATGCTGTGAATAGAGAGTGCCTGGTGCAAATGGAATTTTCAACATAGGAAAAAGTAAACAAGAGTAAAAAGAGTAAGAGGTGATGATCTTAGTTCATCACAAGGTGAATATGTCAGTAAAGGCCATGACCTTTCTTGAGCAAGGCTTATTGCTACCAAAATAACAACAATAACCAAAATAGTTTTACTAATGGTAGTGTTAAGTGCTTTAAGGTAATCATGATAACAAACTGAATCATATGTGAGAGAATCCTGGTTTTGCATGGCTTATACAATTTGGACTCTCTTTGAGGAGAATACATTACTAGTATACTCTTTCTAGGCCACCTCCTGGGTGGGGTTACCAGATAAAATATAGGAGTCTTGGTCAAGTTTGAATTTCAGATAGACGATGAATCACTTTTATTAGAAATATGTGCCATGCAAAAGTTGGGACACACACATACTAAAAAATTATGCTTTTTTATTATCTGAAATTCAAATTTATTACTGTGTGTCCAGTATTTCTCATTTACTTAATCTGGCAATTGTATGCCTAGGTTTTGGAAGAAGCCCAGAGAGAGTGAGAGGAGCCCAGAGGTGAAGCATCTTTATTTCACAATTACTCTGTCCCTGAACCTGTGTTGTTAATTGCTGCATTTCACAGATGCAGAAACTGATGATCAGTTTCCATGGAGCATCCAGAGAGGCCTTTGCTCACTGTCACAATGGACACCCAGAGAGTTATGGCCTAGGGTAAAGTGAAAGTGAAGGGAAATGCTTGGTCTTAGAGTTTTGGATTTGGGAAGACACACTTTTAAAAGAATTCATAACTACTGTAAAGGTTTTACAGGAGTGTGCAAAAGGTGAATGAAAATATCTTGCAAATCCTATGGGCTAGAGGGAAGTCTTCATCTCCAAAGATAATTTAATGAAAGGAAATGGATATTTGAATACAGTGGAGAACTTGTGAATTTACTCTCAGTTTCTCAAGCTTTAGATCTCTATACATTCAAAACATTTCTCTTTCTCTTCCTTCTACTACCTCTTTCTTTCCTTGCTTTGCTGCACTAATGCCAACTAATTTTTCCATTTAGAGTGACAGCTTTTCTAGGCAGACTTCCCTAACCACACAGTCAAGGTCAGGAGCACTTCCCAACCTCTCTCCATGTCCCGCAGATGTCTCTATCAATGCTCTTTCTACCCCTTCAGAATGGTGTGCTGAGATGCCACCCCTCCAGCTTAGCTGCTGTTGCCCATGACACTGAATTATCAGACTATGGGTTACCTTTGTAACACAATGTGTCGCATCCAGGAACAGTGCAAAAATATGTATTGATGTACATTTAAAAAGTGATAAAACATTGAAGTAGACACTTGGGGGACAATCTAGGAAGGTCTAGTGAAAGTTGATAGGGATACATCCCTCGAGATTCTTCTTTCACTCATAGACTCATCATTTATGATGCCCAAGGCATCCCATACAAAGAGTTGAACATTCGGCAATAGAGCAACGAGACCTAGTGGAGCCATACACCAATCTCTGCTGACTTCAAGAGATTGTCACCAGCTTAAGCCCTTCTAGGCTGGAGTTTCTCTGGTAGCCAAGAGGTTTACAGTGGTGTGACTATAACAGAAACTGAAGAGGCAAGTGGGGAGGAGGTTTCCCAAACATGGCTTCACAATACAGGAACAAACACCAAGAGGAGAAGAACATGGGGAATGGGGCTGGGCTCGCTCCTCAGTGCCCCGGCTCCCTTCTGTGCCATCTGCATGAGGCAGGGCAGGGACCACACCAACCTGCTCTGATGGTCAGACAGATAAGAGACAGAAGGCATGCGCAAGAGCCAAGACGCACTTTAAAATACATGGGGACTGAGGAGCATGGTGAAAAGGGAAACCAGAGCTCTTGGGACAAGGATACATTAACCCACTGAAGGAATGATCTCAATTAATCCTCTACAAGGCTCTTTTCTCAGAGATAAGAGTGTTGACAATGTTTATAGGTAAAATGAGGCCAGATCTGCCAAAGGGATATGTGTGGGCTCCAAGCCTTCCAAACTCTCCCAGCCACACCCAGCCAATAAACTTCACTTGATATATTGGATATCTCTGTCTTGCTTATCTAGACTATCAGAAATGGCTGTGTTAAAATAACATATCCAGGCTTCCCAGGTGGCGCTAATGATAAAAAACGTATCTTTCAATGCAGGAGACATAAGAAACTTCAGGTTTGATCCCTGGGTTGGGAAGATCCCCTGGAGGAGGGCATGGCAACCCACTCCAGTGTTCTTGCCTAGAGAATCCCATGGACGGAGGACCCTGGTAGGCTATAGTCCATAGGGTCACGAAGAGTCAGACATGATTGAAGCAAGGAGATCAAATCAGTCAATCCTAAAGGAAATCAACCCTGAATATTCATTGGAAGGGTGGATGCTGAAGCTGAAGCTCCAATACTTTGGCTACCTGATGTGAAGAGCCAACTCACTGGAAAAGACTATGATACTGGAAAGATTGAAGGCAGCATGACAAGGAGGTGACAGAAGATGAGATGGTAGGATGGGATCACCAACTCAATGGACATCAGTTAGAGCAAACTCCAGAAGATAGTGAAGGCCAGGGAAGCTGCAGTTCATAAGGTTGCAAAGATTCAGACATGACTGAACAACAGCAAAATAACATATTAAAATGACTGTTATTTTAGAAACGAAATAATTGTCTAGAAATTCTAATTGGGCAACTATCTTTTTCCAGTTTTCTGAGGTCTTTTTTCTTATAAAAAGCAAATTAAGCTTATTTGATGTAGGCCCTGATGTTATTCAGTTCTGTTGGGAGCTTTTACTCTTGGCTATGACAGTGCAGAAATAATTCCAGAAAGAATGAAGGGATGGAGCCAAAGCAAAAACAATACCCACGTGTGGATGTGACTGGTGATAGAAGCAAGGTCCGATGCTGTAAAGAGCAATATTGCATAGGAACCTGGAATGTCAGGTCCATGAATCAAGGCAAATTGGAAGTGGTCAAACAAGAGATGGCAAGAGTGAATGTCGACATTCTAGGAATCAGAGAACTAAAATGGCCTGGAATGGGTGAATTTAACTCAGATGACCATTTTATCTACTACTGCAGGCAGGAATCCCTCAGAAGAAATGGAGTAGCCATCATGGTCAGCAAAAGAGTCTGAAATGCAGTACTTGGATGCCATCTCAAAAACGACAGAATGATCTCTGTTCGTTTCCAAGGCAAACCATTCAATATCACAGTAATCCAAGTCTATGCCCCAACCAGTAACGCTGAAGAAGCTGATGTTGAATGGTTCTATGAAGACCTACAAGACCTTTTAGAACTAATACCAAAAAAGATGTCCTTTTCATTATAGGGGACTAGAATGCAAAAGTAGGAAGTCAAGAAACACCTGGAGTAACAGGCAAATTTGGCCTTGGAATACGGAATAAAGCAGAGCAAAGACTAATAGAGTTTTGCCAAGAACATGCACTTGTCATAACAAACACCCTCTTCCAACAACACAAGAGAAGACTCTATACATGGACATCACCAGATGGTCAACAATGAAATCAGATTGATTATGTTCTTTGCAGCCAAAGACGGAGAAGCTCTATACAGTCAGCAAAAGCAAGACCAGGAGCTGACTGTGGCTCAGATCATGAACTCCTTATTGCCAAATTCAGACTGAAATTGAAGAAAGTAGGGAAAACCACTAGATCATTCAGGTATGACCTAAATCAAATCCCTTATGATTATACAGTGGAAGTGAGAAGTAGATTTAAGGGCCTAGATCTGATAGACAGAGTGCCTGATGAACTATGGAATGAGGTTCGTGACCTCATTGTACAGGAGACAGGGATCAAGACCATCCCCATGGAAAAGAAATGCAAAAAAGCAAAATGGCTGTCTGAGGAGCCCTTACAAATAGCTGTGAAAAGAAGAGAAGGGAAAAGCAAAGGAGAAAAGGAAAGATATAAGCATCTGAGTGCAGAGTTCCAAAGAATAGCAAGGAGAGATAAGAAAGCCTTCTTCAGCGATCAATGCAAAGAAAGAGAGGAAAACAACAGAATAGGAAAGACTAGAGATCTCTTCAAGAAAATTAGAGATACCAAGGGAATGTTTCATGCAAAGATGGGCTCGATAAAGGACAGAAATGGTATGGACCTAACAGAAGCAGAAGATATTAAGAAGAGATGGCAAGAATACACAGAAGAACTGTACAAAAAAGATCTTCACGACCCAGATAATCACGATGGTGTGATCACTGACCTAGAGCCAGACATCCTGGAATGTGAAGCCAAGTGGGCCTTAGAAAGCATCACTACGAACAAAGCTAGTGGAGGTGATGGAATTCCAGTGGAGCTCTTTCAAATCCTGAAAGATGATGCTGAGAAAGTGCTGCACTCAATATGCCAGCAAATTTGGAAAACTCAGCAGTGGCCACAGGACTGGAAAAGGTCAGTTTTCATTCCAATCCCAAAGAAAGGCAATGCCAAAGAATGCTCAAACTACTGCACAGTTGCACTCATCTCACACGCTAGTAAAGTAATGCTCAAAATTCTCCAAGCCAGGCTTCAGCAATATGTGAACCATGAACTTCCAGATGTTCAAGCTGGTTTTAGAAAAGGAAGAGGAACCAGAGATCAAATTGCCAACATCCACTGGATCATGGCAAAAGCAAGAGAGTTCCAGAAAAACATCTATTTCTGCTTTATTGACTATGCCAAAGCCTTTGACTGTATGGATCACAATAAACTGTGGGAAATTCTGAAAGAGATGGGAAAACCAGACCTCCTGATCTGCCTCTTGAGAAATCTGTATGCAGGTCAGGAAGCAACAGTTAGAACTGGCCATGGAACAACAGACTGGTTCCAAATAGGAAAAGGAGTACATCAAGGCTGTATATTGTCACCCTGCTTATTTAATTTCTATGCAGCGTACAGCATGAGAAACGCTGGGCTGGGAGAAGCACAAGCTGGAATCAAGATTGCCAGGAGAAATATCAATAACCTCAGGTATGCAGATGATACCACCCTTATGGCAGAAAGTGAAGAGGAACTAAAGAGCATCTTGATGAAAGTGAAAGTGGAGATTGAAAAAGTTGGCTTAAAGCTCAACATTCAGAAAACGAAGATCATGGCATCTAGTCCCATCACTTCATGGGAAATAGATGAGGAAACAGTGGAAACAGTGTCAGACTTTATGTTTTTGGGCTCCAAAATCACTGCAGATGGTGACTGCAGCCATGAAATTAAAAGACACTTACTCCATGGAAGGAACGTTATGACCAACCTAGATAGCATATTCAAAAGCAGAGACATTACTTTGCCAACAAAGGTTCGTCTAGTCCAGGCTATGGTTTTTCCTGTGGTCATGTATGGGTGTAAGAGTTGGACTGTGAAGAAAGCTGAGCACCGAAGAATTGATGCTTTTGAACTGTGGTGTTGGAGAAGACTCTTGAGAGTCCCTTGAACTGCAAGGAGATCCAACCAGTCCATTCTGAAGGAGACCAGCCCTGGGATTTCTTTGGAAGGACTGATGCTAAAGCTGAAACTCCAGTACTTTGGCCACCTTATGCGAAGAGTTGACTCATTGGAAAAGACTCTGATGCTGGGAGGGATTGGGGGCAGGAGGAGAAGGGGACAACAGAGGATGAGATGGCTGGATGGCATCACTGACTCGATGGACGTGAATGGGTGAACTCCGGGAGTTGATGATGGACAGGGAGGCCTGGCGTGCTGCGATTCATGGGGTCTCAAAGAGTCAGACACGACTGAGCGACTGGACTGAACTGAACTGAAGACTAGAAAAGAAGATTCACAGTGAAGAGACCCAGCATTCACCCACTGTTTTCACAAATGGAACTGGCAGGCAAGGAGTACAGTTGTCACCATTCCTCACACAGGCATGGGAGCTCGGAGTCCTTGGAGCAAAGGCCAGCAAAGGTTTCCTCACACAGAAAATCTACAATTTCATTAACAACAATTTGAACAATTCAGGCAGGTTCAATGCCTTGTGTGTGTGTGTGTATGTGTGTGTGTGTGTGTGTGTGTGTGTGTGTGTGTGTGTGTGCACGTGCGCACATACATACATATAAATAGATCTGTTCATTCGTCTTTCATTTGTCCTGGCTCTTTCTCGGTTCTGAAACCAACCTGTCATATGCCCACTGTTCCCTAATATTTGAAATGGTCAGTGATCAAAAGAAGATTGAAGCAGACCAGATAGGAAATGAAAGATTCACCAGATAGACCAGAATGAAAGATTCACCTGGAGCAGAAATCTGAAGAGGTTTGTTTAGTCTTTCTCCCAAGTGCATCTTTGTGTTGCAGATTGCAATTGGAGTGGAAACGCCAGGTTGCTTGGAGGGAAGGTAGTCGTTGTAATGAGTCTTGGCCAGTCGGAAATTGGCAAGACTCATGCTCTCTTGAGAACGTCTTCTTGCCAAGCTTCTAGGACATTTCCCAAAACCAAGCGGATTGGCCAACTGGATAACATTACACTAGGCACACAAACTTTTCATAGTGAAATCCAGATTTTCCAGAACTGTTGTTAGCAAAGAAGGCAAAAATAATTGAGTTTTACCAGTCCCTACTTACCATTCTTCAGAATGTTACCATTACGGTCTACCTAAAAGTGAAAATAACACAAATTCGTTCTAAGGCAAGATTAATTAAGAGACACACCTAAACTGAGAGGAAAAACACAAACACACATAAAACCACTTTTGACAGATTAAATTCAATTGTGGTCCTGATTAGAAGTTAACCTTTTGTTCAGGATCAGTTATAACATCATTAACTTTATCCAAAGACATATATTTATCCTGGGCACAGAACAGAAAAGGTCAGGAAGGAGATTCCAAAAATTTAAAAGAGAAAGATATATCTCTAAATTACTAAGTGAATTCAACCTTTCAGAAAAAACATTTTGTATTCATTAAAAACCGTTTTACTGTTAGTGGAAAAATTACTAAATCTTTTGCTAAGGACCAATGGTAGGAATTACATGAATGTCAACTTCACTGGACCCTTCTAAAACTGTGATGTTGATTCATGTGTAATTAAAAACATTCTACATATTCTACAGCCTGTGATGGAGGTCATTAAATGAATTAAGGCTAATTATGATTTTACAAATGCAACTGTAAATTAAAATATTGAAACCAAATCCAAATCCCATCACAGCTGTTTGGAAAAGTTTATCACTTGAAAACCTCACTTATCACCAGATAATATAATTAGGCAATTACCAGATGACAACTGAGTGATGAGTAGAGCATCAAAGCAAAAGGGCAGAAGTCTTAAGCTCCCAGAAAAGTGCCTCACAGACAGATCTCAATAAACCAAAGAGGGTATTTCTTGCTCAGTTATGCCTGACTTACTAGGAAGCAATAGGTAAGCATCAGCTTTTTGCCAGATGGTGACTAGACCCACCATCAATATAAACATTAGTTACACTGGGCATAGAACCTACAGCTCATGATTCTTTTATGGGCCTATGGAAATATTTCCATTTATTTTAAAAGCATAAGGGAAAAAATACAAACTTTTAGGTCAAAGAAAATATTTAATATGTTATATTATTACACTCATTTCAATGCCAAGGTGGTCATAAAATACGTTTACCTTTATTTTTAAAGAAGGTTAGGGCCCACGAAGGCAGAAGCACCTAAGACTCATGAACTTACTCTCACCTCCACAAGGTAAGCCATGCTGGTGAATGGCAGGAGCCAGATGGATGTTGGTGAAAAGATGGAAGAAGGCAGGTTGGATAAAAGAGGAATAAAGAGTATAAAGACCCTGATGCTGGGAAAGACTGAAAGCAGGAGGAGAAGGGGGAGACAAAGCATGAGATGGTTGGATGGCATCATCGATTCAATGGATGTAAGGTTGAGCAAACTCCAGGAGGTGGTGAAGGACAGGGAAGCCTGGCGTGCTGCAGTCCATGGGGTCACAAAGAGTTGGACATGGCATGGCGACTGAAAAACAACAGCAACAACGGTGTGGGGTGTGTTCATAGGTCCAAGAAGGGGGTGAGGTTAAGGCTGAAGGACATTTAAAGATTCTGTTTCCCAAGAGGGTAGCCGGGCTGAGGTTCTAGGAATAAAGACAACAGTTCTATTTTCTTCACCACTGTATCCCATGTTCAGATATGACAAACACTCAGTGTTTGAGAACATATGAGTCTAG
This sequence comes from Bubalus kerabau, assembly GCF_029407905.1. Taxonomy (NCBI): domain Eukaryota; kingdom Metazoa; phylum Chordata; class Mammalia; order Artiodactyla; family Bovidae; genus Bubalus; species Bubalus kerabau. Next base: position 48,738,466 of record NC_073629.1, read on the forward strand.
GGCATGGTATGTAAACTACTGGCAGAACCAAGGCAGAGACATGGCCCTGCCATACATTTCTTTACTGTACTTCAATAACTATTTGCCTCAGCCTACATTCCTCAGCAATATCCTTACTTCTTTTTATTAATCCTTTCTACCAACGAGAATTGCCAGCATTTGCTGGATCATAGAAAAAGCAAAAGAATTCCAGAAAAAATCTACTTTTATTTCATTGACTACGTTAAACCCTTTGACTGTGGGGATCACAACAAACTGGAAAATTCTTAAAGAGAGGGGAATACCAGACTACCTTACCTGCTCCTGAGAAACCTGTATGCAGGTCAAGAAGCAACAGTTAGAACCAGACATGGAACAACAGATGGTTCAAAATTGGGAAAGGAGTATGTCAAGGCTATATATTGTCACACTGCTTATTTAATTTATACACAGAGTACATCATGTGAAATTCCAGGCTGGATGAAGCACAAGCTGGAATCAAGATTTCCAGGAGAAATATTAAAACCTCAGTTATGCGGATGACACCATCCTTATGGCAAAAAGTGAAGAGGAACTAAAGAGCCTCTTGATGAAGGTGAAAAAAGAGAGTGAAAAAGCTGGCTTAAAACTCAGCATTTAGAAAACTAAGATTATGGCATCTGGTCCCATCACTTCATGCCAAATAGATGGGGAAATAAAGGAAACAGTGAGAGATTTTATTTTCTTGAGCTCCAAAATCACTGCAGATGGTGACTGCAGCCATGAAATTAAAAGATGCTTGCTCCTTGGAAGAAAAGCTATGACAACCTAGACAGCATATTAAAAAGCAGAGACATTACTTTGCTGACAAAGGTCCATATAGTCAAAGCTATGGTTTTTCCAATAGTCATGTATGAATGTGAGATTTGGACCATAAAAAAAGCTGAGTGCTGAAGAACTGATGCTTTTGAACTGTGGTGTTGGAGAAGATTCTTGAAAGTCCCTTGGACTGCAAGGAGATCAAACCAGTCAATGCTAAAGGAAATCAACCCTGAATATTCATTGGAACGACTGATGCTAAAGCTGAAGCACCAATACTTTGGCCACCTGATGTGAAGAGCCGACTCATTGACAAGACCCTGATGCTGGGAAAGATCGAAGACTGGAGAAGAAGGGGATGACAAAGGACAAGATGGTTGGATGACATCACTGACTCAATGGACATGAGTTTGAGCAAGCTCTGGGAAATGGTGAAGGACAGGGAAGCCTGGCATGCTACAGTCCATGGGGTCATAAAGAGTCAGTCATGACTGAGTAGCTGAAAAACAACCACCACCACCACTGAGAATAAACTCTTACTGGGACAGCCTTGGCCAACGGCAAGAGCATGGATCTTGGTTTAAGTCTTGACTCCTTCACTAACCAGCACTATAACTTTGAGAAAATTACTTAACCTTCTGTAAACTGTCACTGTTTCATGCATAACATGAATATCTGTTCCTACCTCAGGTGGTCATAAGGATAAAATGAGGCAATTAATGTGTATTATGTGTTAATCCCAATGGCTGCTACAGAGTCAGATTCTAAATATATAAAGCTTACTTTTTTGTCAACTCTATATTACATAGCTCATAACCACTCATAGTGATATTTTATTTAAACTAATGCTCCTGTAATCTATCCTCAAATATTTGGAGCTAGCTCATTTTCCACACAACTCTTAAAGGCATTGCTAAGTTCAAAAGTGAGGATGAATGTAATCCAGAAAGCTGCTTGATAATCCAACTGGTAGTGAGCCCTACAATATCACCTGAGGGATAGCAAAATGGCAGGACACTGTGTTGTTGCAGACATTTTAATAGGTTACTTGGAATGAGAGGTGGGGAGACATAGGGAGGTGAGATGACCAAGTGGCCTCATTAAGCTGCCTTCAGAAGTGGATGGGTGCTCAGAGCCCATATTTTATGGGGATGCAAGACTGGACAGCAGAGGACATCTAAAAGTTGCCACCAAGGTCACACCTTCTTCCCAGTCCTTCCACCACTAGCCTGGCTTAAAAGTAGACATGAGACACACACTTCAAAATTTGATTTGGAGGAGTAACAAATACTTACTAGCCGGGGGACAGTCTCAGCTCAGACCCACCTGGAGGTAGAAATGCATTACAACCCCACAGCCTGCTCCTCTCATTCACTTTCTTCCTAGCTGCAGTTCCTTCAGTTTCACACAAACAATTATTTCCACTTCTTCTTATATCCTTCATGCCCCCTTCTATTCCTCCTTTAATTTTTCATCTTCAATAAATTTATTCAAACACATAAATATGTTTGAGCATATATTATTTTATAGTATTGAGATACTTTGATAGGCAGTGAAAAGGGATGTTCTATCTTTTTTTTGTTGTGACAATTCACTTCATTATTTTGGGCTTTCCTGGTGGTTCAGTTGGTAAAGAGTCTGCCTGCAGTGTGGGAGACCCAGGTTCGATCCCTGGGTCGGGCAAATCCCCCAGAGAAGGAAACGGCAACCCATTCCAGTATTCTTGCCTGGAAAATCCCATCAATGGAAGGGCCTCGCAGGCTACAGTCCATGGGGTTGCAAAGAGTCAGACATGACTGAGTGACTTCACTTTCTTTCTTTCTTCTGTCTTTCATTCTTTTAACAGTTTCTAAAAACTGAAATATAATTGACATATAACATTATATTAGTTGGTTTACAACAATGATTCCATGTATACAGATACTGTACAATGATCACCATAATGTCTAGTTAAAATCTATCATCTTCAAATACAGATGCTCAAGGTTTTCATTCTTTTGACAAGATATTTAAGACCCTGACCGAAAAGCATGGAAGCCACTATCCACTCTGAGATCTGATGTCAGCTAATTCCTTCAGTCATTCGTTTAGCCAAAAATATTTATTGAGCATCTACTATGTGCCAGGCACTCTTTAAGCTCTCCACATAGGACACTGAACAGGACAATGTCTTATGGAGGCAGAGAAAATAATGAATATATATATATATATATATATATATATATATATATCAGGTGGAAGTAAGTACAAGGAGGGGAAGGAAAGCTGAGTGAAGGGACAGAGACATAATGTGGATAAAGTGGGAATTAGAAGGACTGGAACTTCTCTACTCATCACCACCCTTTTCATTCTTTCTCATTTTTCTTTACCTTTCTTCTCTGATATTCTTTCAGGATTAAAGTGGACCCCATCTTTCACACCATCCAAGGAGGTCCCATCACTAGGTTTAAGAAGTGTTGGATGTATTTGCTTCCACCTTTGGATTTCAGGGACAGAATAAGAAGGTCCATAGCATGTGTTTAGGACTAAGGATAAGGGACTGGTGAGCTCAGCACCTGGCTAGTGCTATCTTGGGGATGCTGAGGAGAATAAAAGTATCTGACTCTTTAATAGCAGTTCCAGTGAGCATCACTGAGCTTGCAACCCCTTCACAGTAACAAGTAACAATTCACTGAAAAAACTACTTTGAAGAGAGGCTGAGAATTATTTACCTCATTTTTTCTAGTAAATGTTTATTCACCTAAAAGTTAATATTATTGAAAATTTCAATTATTTTATGGCAGTATGACCACAAACATCTTCTATTATAGTCTAAAGTATTGAATGAAGTATCATCTCTCAATATATCACTGTGACTGTGTCCAAATGTTAATATTCATCAATTTAAATGTAAAGCTTTCATTTAAAATTTTTAGCTTTACATTCTATCCCTCTAATCTGAAAATTTTTCTAGAAACATTACTAAAATGGAGGGGGAGGAAAAACGCTACCCAATGCCAAGGGTTTTGCAAATATTATATGGATTTGTTTCAACATGCTGCAAACGCAGGTGGTCTCTTGTATTCAAACAGACATGATACAGTTAAAATGCCACCTATGGCTTCATGGGTTTTATATTCTCCAGACCCATCCTGCATTTAGACAGGGATTCTCTCTACTGATTATAATTAGCAAATGGAATAATGTGTTTTGAGGACCTTGCAAGTCACATTTTAGTTAGTTTTCAATTCTTCGAGTTAATATATGAAATTATGGTAAATTTACTCATTTTACAAAGTGTTCTACAGTGTCCATTTGAACCTTTTAAATTAGGCCAATTAAGTCCTATTTGCTTTATTATTTCTGTTACAGACAAATTATTGAATTTTATCAATTTCTCCCCTAAGAGCCAAATCATACATGTACTTGTGAGTCTTAAAATCATACATAACTTTCTCTTCCCTTGTTCTGCCTCTAGTACCTTCTTGGTCTGTCCCAGGTACTAATAACAATTACTTTAAGAAATACAGATGAGGAACTCTTCATCTCTATTCCAATAGTATTTCTTCTTTCGTGAGTTTATAAATCTCTCATATCTGAGCTTCCCAGGTGACGCTATTGGCAAAGAGTCTCCCTGCCAATGCAGGAGCCACAGGAGACATGGATTTGGCCCCTGGGTCAGGAAGATCCCCTAGAGTAGGAAATGGTAACCCTCTTCAGAATTCTTGCCTGGAAAATTTCATGCATTGAGGAGCCTGGCATGCTACAGTCGATGGGGTCACAAAGAGTCAGACATGACTGAGCATGACACACATATGCATACCCCATATATATTCCACATATTTAACCCATAAATTAATTGGGTTTATTTTCACATGTTAATCGTTTCACAAGGATCTTCTTCTTAATCTTTGTGATACAAAATCTGTACCTTAGAAGATAACCTTAGAGTTCCCCTGACCAGTCACCTCACTTGTAGATAAAGACTTCTGAGCAATCATTTTGCTTAATAACTAACCAAGAAGAGATGCGTTAGCCTAATTTATATTCTTCCTTCTTTGCACAGCAGAAAATCTAGAAAATATAGACATGGTGCATCAAGCAGTAACAGTTCCATTAGGATATGCTAGTTATTTTCCCAACTCATTTAATTCTGTTTGGTCTTCTCCTCAGACTTTAAATCCCTGCTCACTTTCAACCTTGTCCTTCTTTTCTCTCATACATTATTATACCTGACCTTCCTTTCTATCATTTTTATTTTACAAGAGCAACTTCTGTTAGTCTCCAGGTCTCTATTCTATGCTTTCTTTGGGGACACTTCCATATGTCTAGGAGAATCTCCCACTCTGACTACCCTCTGCCTTCATCCTCAACTAGCTTCTTAAGGTCCACTTCTACCCTGAAGCCTTATTATGCTGACTTCTCTGTCAGCTGCATTTTTCAGGCCTCATTCACATGAATGCTGCCCTGGCCAAATCAAAGTGCCAACATTTTAGGAGAAAGACACTATCTGTTTCTATTACTTTTAAAGTACCATGTTTGATTCTCAAAATAATATCTCCTACCAAAATAATAATCCTGAGCTCAGTGTCAGAGCCTGTCACCCAACCCATGGCCAGATCTGCCGAGTCAGCTTCCATTGTTCTTTCGGGTATTATTTTTTTCAAGTTTTCTAGAAGATCTAGGGCCAAAAGTCTGCCAGAAGGTGAAAAGGAAGGAGAGATATTTCTTATAATAAAAGGATAAGAAAATCCATTGCACACATCATATGGGTCATTTTGTGCTAGCAGCAAAAGGGTTGACTATTCTTAAGATATAGAAATGAAAAGATGGGCAATTTAATAAAAGTTCTTAGGCTTCACTGGTCTTATCTCCCATTCCTTTTTATTTTTAGAAATATTTTGAAGGGAGTTCACACAATAGTAACAATCTGCCATCAGTTGGGTGTTCTGAAAGCTCCAGTTATCCAAAAGTTTTTCTTTTGGCACTCCATCTTTAAGAGTAATTACTCCAATTATTCCCCAAATTTCTTATCATTCTATAGTATATGCACAAGGCCCAAATATGTTGAGAAACATATTTTTATGTTTATATACATATATATCTTGAGAAGGCAATGGCACCCCACTCCGGTACTCTTGCCTGGAAAATCCCATGGATGGAGGAGCCTGGTAGGCTGCAGTCCATGGGGTCGCTAAGAGTCAGGCACAACTGAGTGACTTCACTTTCACTTTTAATTTTTCATGAATTGGAGAAGGAAATGGCAACCCACTTCACTGTTCTTGCCTGGAGAATCCCAGGGACGGGGGAGCCTGGTGGGCTGCCATCTATGGGGTCACACAGAGTCGGACATGACTGAAGTGACTTAGCAGCAGCATACATATATATGTGTGTATATATATATATATATATATATATGTGTGTGTATATATATATATATATATATATATATTCAGGAAGAAAAAGGTCTCTACATTTCTAAATTTGCAGGGGTTGTCTATAATATTTTGTTTTAATGGAAACATTAGAAAGAGGGAACCAATTATGCAAGACTCCATTTAGTTTTGATTGCCTTAAAATACAAACTGCTGAGGTTTTATAGGCTCACACTAAAGAAAGAAAAATACATACTACCTAATTCCAGATATCTTGTGACTTTTGAACCACAAGACATAAAATCATTGAGTCTTCAGGGCAAGAAAGAACTTAGCATGGAAATACGGGAATCAAGCCAAGTCAAAAATGAAGATCAAAAATAAAAACATCCATTCCTGAATAAGGCTTTTTTTTTAAATAAAATATTTGTTATACTCTCTGTGCTGTACATTATATCCATGTAGCTTATTTTATACCTAATAGTTTGTACCTCTTAATCAACAACCCCTTTATTGTTCCTCTCCCCTCCCCCCTCCTCTGGCAACCACTAGTTTGTTCTGTGTGGGTCTGTTTCTTCTTTAGAATTCTCACTCAGTCAGTCAGTTCAATCGCACTGTTGTGCCCGACTCTTTGAGACCCCATGGACTGCAGCACGCCAGGCTTCTGTGTCTATCACTAACTCCTAGAGCCTGCTCAAACTCATGTCCTTCAAGTTGGTGATGCCATCCAACCATATCATCCTCTGTTGTCCCCTTCTCCTCCTGCCTTCAATCTTTCCCAGCATCAAGGTCTTTTCCAATGAGTCAGTTCTTCTCATCAGGTGGCGGAAGTATTGGAGTTTCAGCTTTAGCATCAGTCCTTTCAATGATTATGCAGGACTGATTTCTTTTAGGATTTACTGGTTTGATCTCTATACAGTCCAAGGGACTCTCAAGAGTCTTCTCCAACACCACAGTTCAAAAGCATCAATTCTTCAGCACTCAGCTTTCTTTATGATCCAACTCTCACATCCATACATGACTACTGGAAAAACCATAGCTTTGACTATGTTTTTCTGGTTTTTAATATGTTTTCTAGGCTGGTCATAGCTTTTCTTCCAAAGAGCAAGCATCTTTTAATTTCATGGCTGCAGTCACCATCTGCAGTGATTTTGGAGCTCAAGAAAATAAAATCTCTCACCGTTTCCATTGTTTCCCGTCTATTTGCCATGAAGTGATGGGACCATGATCTTAGCTTTATAAGACGCCATGACCTTAGTTTTCTGAATGTTGAGTTTTAAGCCAGCTTTTTCACTCTCCTCTTTCACTTTCATCAAGAGGCTCTTTAGTTCTTCTTCACTTTCTGCCATAAGGATGGTGTCATCTGCTTATCTGAGGTTATTGGTATTTCTCCCAGCGATTTTAATTCAGCTTGTACTTCATCCAGCCCAGCATTTTTCATGATGTACTCTGCATATAAGTTAAATAAGCAGGGTGACAATATACAGCCTTGATGTACTTCTCTCCCAGTTTGGAACCAGTCTGTTGTTCTACGTATAGTTCTAACTATTGCTTCTTGACCTGCATACAGATTTTTCAGGAGGCCTGATTTCTCAGGTGCTCTGGTATTCTCATCTCTTTAAGAATTTTTCACAGTTTGTTGTGATCCACACAGTCAAAGGCCTTGGAGTAGTCAATAAAGCTGAAGTAGTTGTTTTTCTGGAACTCTTGCTTTTTCTATGATCCAACAGATAGCTTGTTGTATTTTTTTAGATTCCACATATAAGTGATATTATATCATATTTGTCTTTCTCTGTTTGACTTATTTTACTTTAGCATGATGCTTTTTTTTTTAAAGTTTTACATATGCCTGTTTTATTTAGTTGGTTTGGATCCACAATAAAGCAGAAGTAGATGTTTTTCTGGAACTCTCTTGCTTTTTCTATGATCCAACAGATAGTTTGTTGTATTTTTTTAGATTCCACATACAAGTGATATTATACCATATTTGTCCTTCTTTGTTTGACTTATTTTACTTTGGCATAATGCCTTTTTTTGAAGGTTTACATTTGCCTGTTTTATTTAGTTGTTTTGGATCTACATACATCTGGTCAGAATCTTCCTGTTGTTTGTTTCATGTGGTTTTCATAAGACAACTAACATTTAAGGTACATTATTTACCAGGTAATGGTAGGACTTGATAAAAATGATTAAATATTAATAGTTCTATGTTATTTATTTACTTAAACAAAGGTCACCCACTCACATGCCTTCAGGATAGTCTACCAAACAACTCCAAGGCACCATTCACTCATGCTGCATCCACATTAATAGTAGACTGGGAATTATAACTAAATGGAGCTGGAAAACCCAGGACTACTACCTCAGGTAAAGTCAATGTGCAAGGCAACTCTGGACAAAAATGATAGCATTCTAGAATTATTTTAAGGAAATACTTATCTATGGAAAAATTAATTGTATCTCCTCTTTTATTAAAAATATTAGACTTCACAGTTATGTCTGAGGGATTTAAAAAATTTTTGATTCTCTTTTAATTCGCTGATTTCAAGGAGAAATTTCAAATCAAAAGGCAGTACAGCAGTAAAGTCCATTCTATACCCCAAACAGATGAATCACTACTTATATTTTTATTAAAGAAATGTAATGTCTTTGTTCCCACAGCAACACATACTGACAAAATGAAGTTATTTAGTGTAAAATGTCTAATGCTTCTTTGCATCTTCCTTCTGTCCATACCTGCCCAGTGATTGTTCAGTAAAATTCAATCTTGCTCAAACAGTGGGGAAGGCATTTGGCAAGGTGGATAGCCCTTACCTACAAAAAGCTTATAGGCTGGAGAAGGAACACACAAAAGACACTAATAAAAGGAATGTGGAATTGCAACACATGAGATGTTTTTAAAATGTGGTGACACAGGAAATCCAACCAGTCCATTCTGAAGGAGATCAGCCCTGGGATTTCCTTGGAAGGAATGATGCTAAAGCTGAAACTCCAGTACTTTGGCCACCTCATGTGAACAGTTGACTCATTGGAAAAGACTCTGATGCTGGGAGGGGTTGGGGGCAGGAGGAGAAGGGGACAACAGAGGATATCACTGACTCGATGGACGTGAGTCTGGCTGAACTCTGGGAGTCGGTGATGGACAGGGAGGCCTGGCGTGCTGCGATTCATGGGGTCGCAAAGAGGCGGACATGACTGAGCGACTGAAGTGAATGAACACAGGAAAGGCTGAATCCTTCCAATGGCTGAGCAAACTTTAATTCACTCAGCTTCACTCAGGCGGTCTCTTTATTGCTTTCCCAGGTCCCACTGCACAGCCTTTGTCTCATCATTTGCTTTGTCTTGGTGGCTCTTCCTCTGGATATCCTCAAAGTTCCCTCATTTTCTCATGCCTCTCCCTACAAGCCCCCTTCCCACTGAGGGCTCCTCTGGCCACCCTCCCCAACTCCCACAAGTCCCCTTCTTTGATTTATTTTTCTCCTTGCACTTTTCATGGTCTAACACATGTCTATTTAAATATTTCTCCAGGTTAGTCTCAGTTTCCCTCTTTGATGTAAGCTCCAGGAGGGCAGGGATATTTGTGGATATTGTTCACTGCCGCATCTCCGGCATCCTGGGCAGTGTCTCCCAGGTAATAGGAATAATAACTATTTCACAATTGAATGTGCAGAGAAGAATCTTAAATGTGTGCTCAGTCGCTCAGTTGTGTCTGACTCTGCGATCCATGGACGGTAGCCCACCAGGCTCCTCTGTTCATGGGATTATCCAGGCAAGAATACTGGAGTGGGTTGCATTTCCTTCTCCAAGAATCTTAAATGGTTTCAAACAAGTAGAAACCACTGAAGATGTTTGACTTGAGTCTGAAGAAATAAGGCCCTGCCAAAAATTTGCACTGTGTCTCGGGTGGAAATGGCATTTCAGGGGCAACTAGGCAAAAACAAAATGTCAGGGAAAATGTCATGACTTCTTCCCCTACCCCATGATAATCATATCTATGTTTCTATTTCTGCCTTAAAAATTTCATCAAGCCAGCTTGGCATTATATATAAAGTAAAGACACTGAAGTAAAAATATACCAAAGTTAAAGTTCTCATTCTAATAGTGAATGTCAATTTCATCTCTAAAATGAATGTTTTAATGGAAAATTTTTATAGGTTATAAGAACATTAATTAGTAATATATAAAAGCTTTATAAATATTACTTATATGACTTATCAAATTTTAGTTTCTTTTTTTAATAATTAGGAAAGACAGAGTACAGCTAGTCTCTTAAACTTATTTGCCTATCCTTCCATAGATTTATTCACAAAAATTCTTGCTAATGTTATGGGTAGAAACTATCAACCAATATTTGACTAATGTACTCAATAATAAAATGTGCCTGCTACACAATTCCCTCTTATATATATCATTAGTTTTTCTATCATCCAGTCTTTTAAATTCTGCCCCCATCTCTGACTATTCCAACAATGCCCAATCTCTAGTCCCTTAAAAAAATTATTTTATCATACTTTATTGAGTTAAAATTCACTCACCTTTTATTCTGTACTTCCTTCATAAAGAAGGCTTTCATATTAAATTTAAGTACAAAAGAGATTGAGGTCACCACCACATCCCACTCCACATTGCCCATGTATTTTCTATATTAGGCAACATAGATTAATCCAGTAGTTCTCAACACTTTGTTTATAGGGACCTCTTTACATACTTAAAGACTATTAAGGATTTCCAAAGAGCTTTTTGTTTGTGTGGGTTACATCTATCAAAATTCACCACCTTAGAAATTGAAATAAATACTTTTAAACAGAAAAATACACAAAGATACATTCCGTTAGATATCAGATCAATGGCACCATCACAGAACATATAGCATATGGAAAACTCTGCCATTTGATTGTGAGAGAATGAGAGTGAAAAAGGCACATAACAACTGAGCTTTATTATGAAAATTGTTTTCAACTACCAGCATCCCTAAAAAGGTCTTAGGAAAACCTACAAGTTCCTGGACCACACTTGGAGAACCACTCGCCTCACCTTTATTTAGTAACTAATAAACTGAAAATTCTCAATGACTTAACACAAGGAAGATGCATGTTTTGCTCCTATAAAGTTCATTGTGGACTCAACAGGCCCTACGGATCTTATAGCTTCACCATCTAGAACATGTGGCCTCATTTCAACAAGAGAAGAGGCAGATGGAAGAGGAAACTAGCTGGCTCCAAACTGCTCTGAACCAGAAGCACACATCACTTCCATCCACAGTTCAATTGCCAGAAGCAGTCACACGGCCCCAACCCACTGAGAGGAGGACTGGCAAATTGCAAGTCCATCATACTGACCTCCATTAAAGCTTCTTCAGGAAACGCCCTTCTCCAAGCATAGCATTTGGAATCAGAGCTTTTAAGTTTTGTTCAGTCAGATGAGCAGAACCAGTTAGCCAAGCAGTGGCCAGGAAAGAAATGGCAGACAAATTTAACACAGAGTTTAAGTCCTCTAAGAAAATAAAGAATTTAATGGATCCACTTATCAAATCATTACAATCTAAACTTGCCTGATTAAATGTATTTGCCAGAAGATACATTTTTGTCGCATTTATTCATTTAAAATTCCTATGTGTTGTGTCAATATTTATGCCAATTTTTAACCTGGGAGAACTGAGACACAGAGAGGTTTAAATAACTTGTCCAGGGTCATACAGATAACACAGCTAGACTTGAGCTGTTGGACTTGAGACAGCATTTTCAATTTCCTCAGCCTCATAGTACTGGCTCCTTCAGATATCTTTTCCTTGAGAAGATCCTCCATCATCATAAATGATGATGCTCCATCTGATTAACTCTATCCCCTAAACTGGGTAAAGGACATGTGATCTAACTGCTACAATCCAACAGCATCAGTGTCACTTGGCAGTAAAAGCTACCTTTGCTCAATCTCATTCACTGTGTTTTACCTGCTTCCCTTGAGAAATCAGAGCACAGAATGTAAATTGCATGGAGTACTGGGTTCAAGACCCTTCTCTGCCCTGGGTTAGTCATGTCACCTCTCTGTGCACTGCCTTCCCCATTTTTATAGGAAGTGTGGAAATCTGGGAATCAGACAGCCGTATGCTAGGACCCTAGCAATGCCACTAACTATTCCCACAACCTTAAGTAAGGTATTTGAGTTTGCCAAGTATGGCTTCTTTATCTGTAGAATAGAATCTGTAATGAGATTATTTAAGCACTAAAGTAAGATTATATATGGGACCCTTGAAGGCACATGCACCAGGTCATGTCCCCTGACCGCCCCCTTCCGCTTCTTCTCTACATGTGTGCTGCAAACAGCATACCAAGCTCTGTTCCCATACAAGAAATTGTATGATTCCATTTTAGTCTTTTATTCAAATTAACGCATCGGCAACCCCTCACCAGAACATCCAGCTTGATAAATTTAAGAAAAACCCATTCATATATAACTACTATATATAACCACTATATATAATATGAATATATATTCATATGAATTCATAGAATTCGTATATAATGTGAATTCTATATTTTATACAAGGTTTTGTTCTTTTACATGTTTCAAACAATTTGAAACATACATCAAGGCAGGTTTTTGCTAAGATGAAGATGAACAAAATTTAGACCAGAGAATTTAATTTTGTTTGCTTAGATCAAGTTCACATTCTTTATTTGTGAAACAAAGACAGAGTCCATACATACATTGTTTTAAAAAAGGCAAAATGTTGAGAATTGGTGCAAAATTTTTGTAAAGCTTTTGTTAATATGTGTCAAGAGCCTTAAGTTACTATAGAAAGATCTATCTTGAGTAAAGAAAATAATCATAAATATGGAAAAGGCTTTATACACAAAAATGTCCTACATGGGATTATTTAAAGTAGTTAAAATGGTGTCATCTAAATTATCCAAAATTGAAAACTAGATATGTAAATTAGCATAAATCTCAATTATGGTATATTATGACATATGTGAAGATTTATAATGATATGGTATATAATTTAGAAACACACTTAGCTGCCAATAAGGGGAAAATCTGACCAACAATAGATTTAACAAAGAGATCTTGTTCTTCTTACATAACAAGAATTCAGGGGGCCGGTGGCTGCTGTTTTTCATGCAGCTACTCTGTGATAACATCAGAACTGGGGCTCTTTCAGGTGGTTCATTCTGTCACTGACAACCCTTGGCTTTTTATCCTTATGCTCACTGCCTCACTGGAGCAAGATGACTGCTGGGACTTTAAGTGCCACGTCTGTTTTCAAGGGAAAACAGGGGAAAATGGTGATACCAGAGCTGCCTCCCCTTGCACTGGTCTCTTCCCTCAGGAAGTGAAACGTATTTCCCAGAAGATCCCATATGGGCCTCATGGTTCAGAGCTGCTTCTCGTGGCAGATTTCTGGGAGGTGGAGCAAGTGCTTGTTTGGCTCTCCCACCTCTAAAGCGGAAGCATTAATGCCAGAAGGCTGTAGCGAGTCAGGAGCATGCAAAGGAGTGACTAAAGCAGGTGGGAGGGAGGATGCAGAATGCCAAAGACGCTGAAGCCAGCCGCGTTGCAACATGGCAGTGTGTGGCCGAGGGTGACTTCACAATCCTGTCCCAGGGTCCTGGACCATGTTAGCTTTCTCCCAAGGTTGGGAGCTGGAAAGTAGGCTGCCTGGAGAGAATCTTTAAATGCAAACTGAGCAGTCAAGCTGATGGAAGCCTGTTTCCAGTGCCAAGAAGGTTCTTATTTAAAAAAAAAAAAATTCAGCAAAATACCTCACTGTACTGAATCTGTCCAATCTGTGAGGTATCCTGGAAGTGATATGTGGTACAATATGGTGTTGAGATCTAAGCACTGAAGTCCAACTTCTTGGAGTCAAATCCCATCTGAGCCACTTACTATCTGTATGAACTTGGACAAGTTATACAACTTCTCTGAACTTCAGTTTCATGTTTTAAAAGTAAAAATAATAATTACAATAATTATTATATATTAATAATGTATATTATCTTGTTACATTTTATTTACAATATATTCAGTCAATCACTTCAGTCACTCAGTTGTGTCCTACTCTTTGCGACCCCATGAATTGCAGCACGCCAGGCCTCCCTATCCATCACCATCTCCCGGAGTTCACTCAAACTCATATCCATCGAGTCAGTGATGCCATCCAGCCATCTCATCCTCTGTCGTCCCCTTCTCCTCCTGCCCCCAACCCCTCCCAGCATCAGGGTCTTTTCCAATGAGTCAATTCTTTGCATGAGGTGGCCAAAATATTGGAGTTTCAGCTTTAGCATCATTCCTTCCAAAGAACACCCAGGGCTGATCTCCTTTAGAATGGACTGGTTGGATCTCCTTGCAGTCCAAGGGACTCTCAAGAGTCTTCTCCAACACCACAGTTCAAAAGCATCAATTCTTCAGTGCTCAGCTTTCTTCACAGTTCAACTCTCACATCCATACATGACCACAGGAAAAACCATACCCTTGACTAGATGGACCTTTGTTGACAAAGTAATGTCTCTGCTTTTCAATATGCTATCTAGGTTGGTCATAGCTTTCCTTCCAAGGAGTAAGCGTCTTTTAATTTCATGGCTGTAATCACCATCTTCAGTGATTTTGGAGCCCCCCCAAAAAATAAATTGACACTGTTTCCACTGTTTCCCCATCTATTTCCCATGAAGTGATGGGACCAGATGCCATGATCTTCATTTTCTGAATGTTGAGCTTTAAGCCAACTTTTTCACTCTCCTCTTTCACTTTCATCAAGAGTCTTTTTAGTTCCTCTTCACTTTCTGCCCTAAGGGTGGTGTCATTTGCATATCTGAGGTTATTGATATTTCTCCCAGCAATCTTGATTCCAGCTTGTGCTTCATCCAGCCCAGCGTTTCTCATGATATACTCTGCATATAAGTTAAATAAGCAGGGTGACAATATACAGCCTTGATGTACTCCTTTTCCTATTTGGAACCAGTCTGTTGTTCCATGTCCAGTTCTAACTGTTGCTTCCTGACCTGCATACAGGTTTCTCAAGAGGCAGGTCAGGTGATCTGGTACTCCCATCTCTTTCAGAATTTTCCACAGTTTATTGTGATTCACATAGTCAAAGGATGTGTTAATAATATAAATAATAGTTGTCAGTATTATTATCATTAGTATTATATTAATAACTACCTTATTCTTTTGTTCTGAGGGTAAATATGATCATGAGTGTAGAGCACATAGCTACATAATATAGGTCAGCTGATCTTATTTGAGATGGATATGAAACTTATCAGATGTCAGAGAAAAAGAGAACAGTCTAAGCAGAAGAATAATATTAGCAAATAATGATAACAGTAGCTAAGTGTTATCATATCATGTGAGACCATACCATATCATATCATAGTGAGACCATATCATGTGTCAGGAAGTGTTCTACTTTTGTTACCTCACTGAATTCCCACAACCATTGAGGGGGCAGCACATTACTGATGGTAAGTTAGATTATGATCTGGTAAAAATAACTCCCAAATCTCAGTGACTTCATGTAACAGTAGTTTGTTTCTCCCTCATGCAGCATCATGCAGTAGATATGAGACCCTTGCAGCAGAACTCCAGGTGTTTTGAATGTTTGCCATCTCCTTATCGGGCTTCCCCAGTGGCTCAGTGGTAAAGATTCTGCCTGCAATGCAGGAGACACAGGAGATGAGGGTTCAATCCCTGGTTCAGGAAGATCCCATGGAGGAAGACAAGCAACCTACTCCAGTATTCTTGCCTGGAAAAGCCCATGGACAGAGAAAGTCTAGTGGGCTACAGTCCGTAAGGTCGCAAAGAGTCCCACAGGACTGAGTGACTGAGCATACATGAATGCATCTCCTTATCAGAACATGCAACCATGAGCACCGGGGGCCAGTATATTATCCATGCTTCTAGCTTCTGTAAACTTGATGCTTTAACATCTTCCCTATATCCATATGCTGAACATGCCTTGCTTGAACGCCCTATGATATATCTGTCACCTTTCTTTGGCTTTCTGCCTCTTTGGTTGCCTCCCACGCCTACCCTACTCCTCAAGAAGACTCTTTCTCATGAGGGTACGCTTCCAAACAACCAACCCAGAGCCCACACCCCCAACCATCTCTCCTATTGGGCTTGTGTGCCCTGTCCCACTATCCATTTGCCCTAATCATGCTGCGGCCAGGTACCAGACAGCTGGGGGCTGCCTCTAAGCCTTAGAGTCTGCTGAAATCATTCCAGCTAGCCAACCTGAAGCCTGCCTTTCCAGCCTTGCACACTCCTTCCTGCAGAAACCACCATAAAAATGTCTCGCCCACAGTTCCTTCCTCTCCCTGGTGCTTCCTGTGTGACTCCCTCTCCCCACTCTCCACCAGCCACCATGTGCCTTTTTTTCTGGGAAACTGCCTTTTCAATGACAATTGTTCCCTTCTCTTGGGGCATCAACTCTTTTGTTAACACAGTACATTTTAAAACATAGAGGAAGAAAGAACATGGAGAATCACACCTTCAGTTTTGAATGTTTCCAACCATAAAAGTTCATGCCCATCTGTACCAGGATGAGGAGCAGTCCTCCCTGGGGTGCAGAAGGGGAGAGAATGGGAAACATTTGTGAACAAAGTAAATGTCTGCCATTGATGGGTCTGGAACCAGCTTGGGAGTCAGACTGGGCTGGGAGGAGGGCATGGAAATAGGACATCTGAGCCAGAGCCCCCAGAGGCCCACAGAGGAGCCGGTGGGCAAACTGCATTTGTCATTTAGCCATTTTATTACTTTTACCACAAGTTTACTTTGGTAGCAAGGAAACCTACCAAATCCACAAATTCTCTGTAACCTACATTTTCATCATGCGATATAAAAAGGCAAATTTTGTGCCTTTCCATTTTCAAATTCCTAGGAACCTAATAGTACTGTGTGAGATTTCAAAAATAACTGCAGGGCCTTCACTGCTTCCATTCTCTGCTTTTGTGCTCTGCAGTGATTTTCCTATCCTGGATGCTCCTGGGAAACACACTGCTTATCAGCACTGTCTTTGCTTATCGACTATTATTACCTTAAATATTCTTTTTGCTATTACCCTTTGTCACCAAGCCTGGCTCATAAGACAAGACAAGCCTTCCTCTTTTTCTATAATTTCCTATTTGCTCTTTTTCCCTCTTAATAAGCCAGTCTATCTTTTTCACTTTGTCATCTCTTTTTTCTTCTTTCTTTCATACTTCTGAAATGTTATTTTTCTCTCCTATAATTTTTTTTCCCTTTACTAATAGCACATCTTTTACGGACCTGCCTTTACCAACTTTGCCCTTACCTCTCTTACTCTCTTCCCTGCCACAGTAAATTTTCAGAAATGGTTTTTCCATGGTCCACTTTCCATTTTTATGTCTTGAAATAACAGCTCTGTCTCTCCTTATGTTTCTATCAGAAATTATTACAGCGTTAAGTCATTAAAATCTCTATCACTTAGCTGTGTCATTTTACTGCCACCCTGTCAGAGGCCTTTGGATATAACAATATAATGGAAAATTACTCATGTGGATGCAGTAAAAAGAGAGGGAAAAGTGATAAGAAGAGAAAACAGAACATAAAAGTCAATTACAAAGAGTCTGCAGAGAGTGAATAGAACAATGGAACCGGCAACTGATGAATTTCTTCAAGGGAGATGGCCAATTCAAATAATCCTAGTAAAGAAAGAAGGAACTATTCCATGTCTTTTCCCTCCTAGTCCCATGTCTTTTTCTTCCTAAATGGCCTCAGTTCATCCCAGGTTTATTCATTTATTTAATAAATACCCAGCTGTGCATTACTGTGTCAGTCAGTCAGTGTTAGTTGTCCAGTCATGTCGATCTGATTCCCTGCAACCCCGTGGATTGAAGCCTGCCAGGATCCTCTGTCCACGGAATTTTTCAGGCAAGATTACTGGAGTGGTTTGCCATTTCTTTCCTCAGAGGATCTTCTTGACTCAGGGATTAAACCCGGGTCTCCTGCATTGCAGGCAGATTCTTTACCATCTGCGCCACCAGAGAAGCCCTATATATACACGGTGTGCTGAGTATAAATGAGACACACCCTCAGTTTGCACAGACCCGAGAAATCCTGGGTTTTGGTCTCAGTCCTAGCACTTACAGCTAATATGTACAATAAGGTGCAGAATTTTATTCAACTGAGATTTCCCAAAATGATTTCTCACTAGGAGAGCTGTCAGACCACAAGGAGCACTGTTTCTCAGTGGGCTCCAGGTGTTTCCTTTTGCAGGGAATCAGGTCTAGGCTGGTGAGGTCAAGGGCAATATAATTTCCTATTGCTCTCCCTCCTCCTGCAGCCTGGCCAGGCCAGTGGTTTATACAAGACCTCACTCATGACACTCCCTTCAGCAGTAGAAAGAGGATCGTTTAACCCATGTATATGGGGTTTCTGGAAGACATTTTGAGAGCATGATAGGAGGAAAATAAAGAAGCATGTGGAGTAGCAGCTGCAGACTATGTGAAATACACTAAGAAAGGAAGCAGTGGAAAGAAAAGCTGACTTTAGCCATTTATTAAGAGTATACTTTGTCATTTCCTTGAAAGACTAGAAAAAGGTTCAAAATATATGTCATTATTTTGGATTTCCATGTTGTGTTGTCTGTATGGGACAATATACAAAGTTTAGATCAGCGGGGTTCCAGGGTTTATTTGGGTTACATTTGGATTATCTATGGCCTTAAGCAACTCTCTCACTTACCTCCCTTAGAAAAAACTCATCTGGAGAAACCGACGGTGAGATGACATGTGAAAACTCTAAAAAGTGACCATTTAATCCATAGATGGTGAAAGGGAAGTAGAGGCTGAAGTCACAGCTCATGCAGGTGATTCTCTGGGCAGGGCTGATAGATTTAGTTCGTTGGCCAGCCTCCACTTGCAATGTTCCAAGTTGATGCAGTAAAGTTATTAAATATTTGAATATTGCCCCAACCTCTGATGGTTCTCCCACATAACTGACTCTAACAGGGTGAACTGTTCAGTCTTAGAGTCAAGGACTGTGGCTAGAAGACCACATAAGCAGAATTTTATATAATCATCACAGTGAAGCTGATTTCTGACTGGGAGTGCTACACGGGAGTGTTGTTTAGTGTGACTATCATCCCAGGAAGTCCTGTCGATTTCAGCTGTAGGGTGAGAAAGCCCACAGGACAGGCATCTGTGCCTATGTGTGCAATGATGAGATGAAGCTGGGGATATGCTCTCCAGAGTGTGGTCTCACTAATCCTTTACTCTGACACCCCAGTGGTGGAGAAAGGCACCACAGTACTCAAGAGGAACCCACTGTATGACTCCTGGGATCAGCTGATAGTCCAATTGACAACTGAACCACAGGTTATCATGAGCCCTTGGCAATCAAAACACTCTGAGCAGAAAGTCAGCAGCAAGCTAAGTGCAAGGGAATATCAGCCTCTCTTGGGAGAGCAATTAGGACTTTTCATGTCTCTTCCCAGGCCACTGTTGCTACTGTTGTTCAGTCGCTAATTCATGTCCAACTCTTTGCAACTCCATGAATTGCAGCATGCCAGGCTTTCTTGTCCTTCACTGTCTTCTGGAATTTGCTCAAATTCACGTCCACTGAGTCAGTTATGCCATCCAACCATCTAATCCTCTGTCGTCCCATTCTCCTTTTGCCCCGAATCTTTCCCAGCATCGGGGTCTTTTCCAATGAGCCGGCTCTTTGCATCAGATGGCCAAAGTATCAGAGCTTCAGTATAGTCCTTCCAATGAATATTCAGGGTTTATTTCCTTTAGGATTGACTAGTTTGATATTCTTGCTGTCCAAGGGATTCTCAAGAGTCTTCTCCAGCACCACAGTTTGAAAGCGTCAATTCTTTGGTGCTCAGCCTTCTTTATGGTCCAACTCTCACATCCGTACATGACTACTGAAAAAACCATAGCTCTGACTATACAGACCTTTGTTGGCAAAGTGATGTCTCTGTTTTTTAATATGCTGCCTCGGTTTGTCATAGCTTTCCTTCCAAGGAGCAAACATCTTTTAATTTTGTGGCTGCAGTCACTGTCCACAGTGATTCTGGAGTACAAGAAAATAAAATCTATCACTGTTTCCACTTTTTCCCCATCTATTTGCCATAAAGTGATGGGACTGGATGCCATGATCTTTATTTTCTGAATGTTTTTGAATTTTTCTTTAGGGTCCAACTCTCTCAATCATATATGACTACTGGAAAAATCATAGCTTTGCCTGTATGGACCTTTGTGGTGCTGGCTCCCAGGCTACTGGGAGTAGACAATTTATGCATCAGGGTGCTATCCCCAATTTGGCCTTTGTCTCAAGGTTAGCTTTGTGAAGAATCTGCTTGTGTGGCTCATGAGCCAGGCTGTCCAGACTCAATAGATGCTATAAAGAAAAGTGGATTTTACTCTGAACTGAAGAAAATATTTTGCTTTCAAGTTGACATTAGATTTCACATTGTCCTGAGAGGCATGAAGGCGGGTGCTTCTAGATCCCTACTGGCATTTTAAGAGGCCAGGAGAGAGCTTCACTAAAGTATACTTAACTCCTCCAAGCCCAGAATGATCTTGGTTGCTTGAATAAGCCTTTCTTTTAGCCCACCATTTTCTTTCCCAAACAAGGAAACAAGAAAATTTCAAAGACCAAGAAACAAATTTCTCTCAGAATGGTCAAGTCAGGCTTGACCATTGTCACCTGTCTACAAGAGCACAACCTGCAGGGACAAAAATCCCCAGGAAATGTATCTTAGGGCACCATTTCCAATTGTCAACAATCAAAATGCCTTAGTAAAATGACCAAAAAGTCTCTGACTAGATTCAATTATTCATTTATTCAATCCATTCATTTATTTAACAAATATTTACTGAGCATCTACTCATGGAGGAGGAAATGGAAACCCACTCCAGTATTCTTGCCTGAAAAACTCCATGGGCAAAGGAGTCTGGTGGGCTACAGTCCATGGGGTTGCAAAGATTCGGAATGACTGAACACTCGACTCCATTCCACTAAGCATCTACATATCATTCATTAAGTGCCTGGGATACATCAATGAACATAATAAACAAGCATAGACATTCATTTCATCACATAGTGAAAGTGTTCAGTACTATGGAGAAAAGAAAAAATAGAATGAGGCAAGATAATGTGATTAAAAGGGTAGGCTGCGATATTAAATAGGATTAAATGAGAAGGCTGAATCACAACTAGGAAAAATGTAAGATTGTACTCTAACCAACATCTCTCTTTCAAATGTGAGACTTGGTTTGGAATTACAAAGAGATTCACATATAAAATAGAGATATACAGATTATGGGCACCATGGATAATGTGGTCTGAGACTCATAGTTCTTGAATTTTAATCTATTACAGAAGACAGTGACTGTTCCCCTACCATCCATTCATTCTTCTCTTGATAATTTCCTCCAGTTTTTTTGTTGATGTCCGTATCTGCCATGCAGCCCATATGCTTTGAAAGAGATTGACTCCACCAGAACCTGGTAATGGAACATATATCTACTTTGGGCTAAATGCCAACAACATCATCCTATGTCCTGCCCAGTGACTGACCCATAGATGTGCCCTTGACTCAACCAGGACAATAGAGCTGAAGAAGCTATTTGATAGGGAAGCCTGGAAAGATGTCCCAATTTTCTCACTCTTGAATAGCATCTAATGTAATCTGGGTAGCTGCTTCAGGCATCTTACTAAGCAAAGCTGCTGGCCTTCGGACTCTGTTAGTACATAGAGGTCAGGACCAAGAAAACACTGGAGGAACAGACCTGGAGCCCAGGAGTGATATAAACCAATGAGTCTATGTTCTTATATAGATCAATGCTGCTACTGCTGCTAAGTTGCTTCAGTCGTGTTCGACTCTGTGTGACCCCATAGACGGCAGCCCACCAGGCTCCCCCGTCCCTGGGATTCTCCAGGCAAGAACACTGGAGTGGGTTGCCATTTCCTTCTCTAATGCATGAAAGTGAAAAGTGAAAGTGAAGTCACTCAGTCGTGTCCGACCCTCAGAGACCCCATGGACTGCAGCCTTCCAGACTTCTCCATCCATGGGATTTTCCAGGCAAGGGTACTGGAGTGGGGTGCCATTGCCTTCTCCTATAGATCAATGGAAGTTAAATTTTTTGTTACTTGCAACCCAAAGTATCTTAAACCAAACAAAAGGAGGCCATGGACAAGAGCAGCCTTGTAACCTCATGTGAAATGTCTTATTTCAGTAATCTCACCCTAATTTAATCTCTCTTTGTAAAAGCCACAAATTTACAGACCAAATCAACATTTTTTTTTTGTGAGTCACTGAGAAACAAGTTCTTAAATCAGTAGAAGAGATACTTCCAGAAAACTAAAAATAGTGTAACATATTGAATTAGAAATGAAAGGTGCAGATGTTAAGGCAGGCTCAGGAGGATCAATTCTAAGGTAATTTAGGGGAGGGAAATGACAGACGCTGTCAACCTCCAGCATAGTAAATTGTTTCTTGATTCCCTCTTAATGAAAATATTGCACATTCTCTTTTCTTTTCTGCACCACATTCAATGGATTTTCTTGCTTTTACTTTTTGCATAGATTTAGTATTTTTGTTTTTAATAAAAGTGGAGGTGTTTCTGAGAATTTCTATTGCAACAGCAGGGCTTGAACTTTAGGTCAGCTGAAAGGAAGAGTGTGTGCTGTTTCCATGGAAACCAGAGCAGTATAATGTCAGATACTAAGAGACATCAAGAATGAAGGGATAAAATCCCTGCATCATTTTAATAAACACGTCCTACTTACCGTTATTTAACCACAGTCTGCATACATATGCTTCATCTCTTAATAGCCACTCTTCATAAATTTCTTTTGACCACATCCAACCTTTCTAAGTTGGTCCTGATTATGCTGCTAAGTAAATAAAGATGAAAAGAAAGCCCTCCATTAGAGTATTATGAATGCCTTATTATTCTGAAAACTCATTAGGTATATACTTTTAATTAGAAAACAATATGTGGAGACTCAATAATAAGGGTTAACTTAAACCCACAAAGACAAACAGGTAATTAAATAGTTTACAGTTTGTCCTTAGCTCCTCATCTTATATTACAGGCCTCATTCTGGGATATTTTCAGTAGAAAACAATTAAATAGTTTTTACACAAACCCTCTGTCCTACTGGTGGCTCGGCCCTCAAGTCCATGTTTCAAAAGTATCATGTCTGCGTGAGCAAGAAAACTACCCCCAAACCTCCCAGTCCTCCAAGGCAAGGAGGGACAGAGCCAAAAGCTTATCAGCTCCGCAGGAGGGAGATTAGGGAGCAGCCCTTGGAAGAGTCTGTCAACATTTCTTTTTACCTTCCTGATCTTAGCTTTCTCCACATGCTCCCAACCAAGTGGTGGGTTCGCAACTGTTTCTTCAAGGTCTTGCCTCCACATATCTATTAATCATCAGGAGAGAATGAGGGAATGGAAGAAGGAAACAAGGGAGGTGGAAGAGCAGGAAGAAAGGAAGAAAAGGAAGAGGGAGGGAAGGAGAGAAACTGAACAGGCCCATAAATCAACTTGAGGAAAGAGAGACTCAGGGTTTTTCCACTCCACCAAGGACCCTGTAAGGGACACTGGTTGGGAAGAATGATTTGTGCATAGTACTACACAAAATCTCTTTATCTGCCTCCCAAAGTCAGTGAAGGGAAATTGTGCACAATTCAAAACAAACTGAAGTAATACTCTGTTAGGGCCAGTGACTAGAACTCAGTGAACATGGTTTCTCTGTACTCTAGCTTAAGAAACTAGAAACACTAAAGAGAAAAGGAGCTGTTTCTCCCTTCAGTAGGTGATAATTGGAATCGAAAGTAGTAAACTCCTGGTAGTCAGTGCCTTCACAAAGCCATTCGGGATTAACAGCCAAGGCCAGAGGGCTGGGGCCCTTGTGACAACCAGCAAGGGGCCAGAGGGAGTTGGAAGTGTGCCAGAGCAGGAGCAGAGGTGGGAGGAAGCTCCCTGACAACAGTGGTCACTGGGTCCTCTGAGAACTCCCCAGGAATGGTTGTACCAGAAAAGGGATTCATGGAGCTGGGGGCCCAGCAAGTCTGTGATTAAGGAATATGAGCCAGAGACTTTGGATTCCCTTTTCCTAAGTGTATCCCTTCTGCTAGATTCAACTGTAACCCAGGGGAAAAAAAAAAAACAAAACAGTAGGCCCATCATTAAATCATCAACAAATCCAAGCAACCAAAAGACTGAGAAGCACAACCCTGCCCCTAGGAGGTCATAGTTAAGATGCTAATAGGGAAATTTCTTGTCTGATCTAGTTATCACCCCACCCCCTCACACACACACACACACTCTACTTGTTTGATTTCTCCCAGCCCTAAGAAGACCAGAAAATGGAGCCCCAGGAGCATTAAAAATCTTCCTCAGGATCATAGTATGATAGGACTTCCCTGGTGGTCCAGTTCCTAAGACACTGTGCTCCCAGTGCAAGGGGCCTGAGTTTGATCCCTGGTCGGGGGACTAGATCCCATGTGCCACAGCAAAAGATCCTACATGCTATAACAAAGATCGAAAATCCTGTGTGCCACAAATAAGACCAAATAAATAAATGATATCTTAAAAGATCATAGTATGATGGAATTAACAAAGCTTGTATTTATAGGGACAAGTATGGAGATGAGTGAAAACAGAACTCACTCAATTTCTTCCTAGTTCACAGATAATGTGAGTTAGCTAGAGCTGAGGCAGGAGAGTTACAGTCAAAGGAAAAAGTACTTCTCTTTATTCCTTCTCTCTATGGCCATGGGCTGAATCATGTCCCCCTCCCTTACATTCATATGGTGAAACCCTAACCCTCAATGTGATGGTATTTGGAGGTAGACCTTTGAAAGGTAATTAGATTTAGACAAGGTCATGAGGATGAGGCCTTTCTGGAGGGATTAGTGCCCTCATAAGAAAACACACCAGAGAACTTGGCTTTGCCCTCTACCATGTGAGGACACAGGGAGAAGACAGCCATCCATCTGCAGGCCAGGAACAGGGCTCTCACCAGGGAACCAAACTATCGGCACTTTGATCTTGGCTTTCCAGCCTCCAGAATAATGAAAAGCAAATGTTTATTGTTTAGCCAGCAAGTCTATGCTATTTTGTCATAGTGGGCTGAGTCAACTAAGGTACATTTAGACTCCAAGAAGTGGAATGATGCTGTAACAAACACATAAACATGTGGAAGCAGCTTTGAGACTGGGTAATGGTAGAGACTTGAAGAGTTTTGATGTATGTGCTAGAATATGGATATTTAAGGGCAAATTTGATGAGATCTCAAATGGAAATGAGGAACATGCCTAACTGGAGGCAAGGTGGTCCTAGTTGCAATGTGGCAAAGAACTTGGTTGAACTGAGTTCTAATGTTTTGTGCAAGATAGAACTTGCAAGCAATAAAACAGTATATTTAATTGAGATTTCTAAGCAAAGTGTTGAAGGAGCAGCTTGGAGCCCCCTCACTGCTTATAGTAAATGGTGAGAACAGAAAAAAGAATTGAAGAAGGAATTATTAAGTAAAAAGCAACCAGAACTTAGAGATTTGGAAAAATCTCAACCTGTCCATATTACAAAATAAGAAAGTATTTTCAGAAAAGAATAGCAACAGTGTGTGTCAATAAAGAGAAGACAGGATTATACTAGATAAGACACTGCTGGTTTTGAACTGAGAGAGAGAGAGAGAATGGGACAGAATGAAGGAAGACTGCCCAACAGCCATGGATTTTATAGCATAGGGCCATAAAGCTATTCAGCTTCAAATTAGCAGTACTCCTTGAGGAAGGGAGGAATAACCCCAAAAGCCACTAATTGATCTACAGGTTGATTCTCCCACCAAGGGGCAGGGCTGGTTTCTCCTGGGTTTCAAAGGGTAGAACCACCTCTCACGTTTCTGATACTAGGATTTCCCTCATCCAGTGCCTAAGGAGTGGTGTCCCACCAAGCCAAAGCGCAGAGCCACCCCACAGAGCTATGGGTGCTACCCCAGTTGCTACCCTAGTCAACCTGGAAGGGGAAATACCAAGCAAAAGGTTATTCTCAAGCTTTAGGATCCAGTGGAATTTGCCTTGCTAGATTTTGAACTTGGTGGGGATCCCTCATCCTTTTCTTCTTTACAACCTCTCCCTTTTGGAATGGGAATATCGATTTTATGCCTATTTCACACATAACTTGCCTGACTTCTCAGGTTCAAACTGCAGAGGAATTTTGCCTCAGGATGATTCATCCCAGAGGTCTCACCCATATCTGATTTTGAAGAGACCCTGGACTTTACAGATTTGATGCTGAAATGCAGGGATGGATTTTGCATGAAAGTAGGACATGAACTTAGAGGAGGGATGTCAGGGACAGAATGCTAAGCACTGAAGGACTTAAACATCTGCTATGCAACCTGCAAGGCTCTCTTATCCAATTCACATCCACCTCTTAGAGTTTGCCTAGAGTCAAACCAGTCTATCACTTTAAGACTCCAACAGAAATTCTGTTAGTGATAGCAGGATCTTCATTTTCTTTAAAGGAGTATTTTCAATCACAAATTTGTCCAGTCACCTCTGAATCCTGTTTCATATCGAAATCAATGGAGATTCATTGTAATAAGATATTATTTTTAGTTGTGGTCATGATATTTATTTTTACAATTCAGTTTTTTCCCCAATATAGAAGATATCTTGAATCAAAAATTATTTAATGGATTTTCAAAGTAAAGATGAAAAAAACTGGTTTAAAAGAAATTTTATCAAAGTACAACCTTAATGGAATTTGCACTTCTGACCTTTGAAATAAAACAAATCCAAAATTTGACCTGTCTGACTATACTATTATTTCTTATTCTCCATATGCCTGTCTACACACCGAAATCAGTTCTCAGATTGCTCTTTCAGAGGGTTCTCCAAGGTCAACAAAACCTAAGATTACAAATAAAAAAAAATAATTTAAGAAATCAAATAACAAGTATCACTAGGGTTAAGATAGAGTCTTCCTTTGCTGGTCTGGTCTATATATGGGGCAAATGGCATGCAAAACATCCTCTATTTACTATTAATTTTGTTGTGTGTTGTGAGCGAGGGACAGAGACAGAGAGACAGTGTATGTTTGGGGACTGAAAGAAAAAGATCTCAGTATGCTTAAAAATTGCACTATCAATAAGGCACTCTTTAGAAGAAGATGGCATGTGCAAGGCTATAAGAGTAGAAAAAAATAGGCATATAGTACTAGAGATCAGAAAATCAGGATGCTGCAGACTTTTCTTTTTCACGAACAGTACAAATTCTGTGTTGTTTGCGGTTGTGACTGGCCTCTCTCACCTCAGTAATCAGTCTTCCTTCAAAAGGAACAACTTAACCTTACTTTCATTGCTCTGTAAGATGTCTCTATCAGACAAAAATTCCAAAATTAAAACTCAAATGAAGACTGGGTCAAACAAGAAGAAAGAAGGTCTTTAAGAAAAAATGTCCCACAGTGGCTCCCACCCGTGACTGTACACTAGCTCCTGTTTCTCCAATCACAACTCATCGCACCAGCATTTATTTTCAGTTAAGTGTATGTCCTTATTCTTATTATATATCCTTATTAGTGAAAAATAAAATGACAAGCCTTATGCTTCTTTTTTTAATTTTTATTTTATATTGGAGCATAGAGTAACAGTGCTGTGTTAGTTTCAAGTGTACAGCAAAGTGATCAGTTGTACATACACATGTATCTATTCTTTTTCAAATTCTTTTCCCATTTAGGTTATTACAGAGTATTGCACAGAGTTCCCTATGCCATACACATAGGTCCTTGTTGGTTATCTACTTTAAATAAACAAGTCAATCTTGAACTCCCAATCTATCCCTCACTGAGTCTTATACTTTTTGAATCAGCTTAGGCATTCCTTTACAAGCATGTTTTTAAGCAGGTGAAGTAACTCATAAAAGGCCATATTTTCATTTTTTTAATGAGTACATTGTTTAAATATCCTCATTCAGTACGTAATTGAAACCCAAATGTAACATTGTTTTTAGGACAGTTTTTTCATAAGAATGAGTCATAACTAAAAAAAAAAGCCTAAAAGGAGGCATAGGTACAAGAGGGTAGAAACAATGAAGGAGGTTTCCTTGGGCCTCCTCCAGAAATTGGGCCACTGCACAAACAAGCAGGTCGCTGATGCTGATCAAGGTATCCAGCTGACCTTGATCATTGAATGGAGTTAAGCATCAGCCCACATCAGGGAGAAGGCACAAGTTTCCTATGCAGGTTTACTATTTGATATTGAAGATTTGCAGTATCTTTAATCACATGCCAATTTTATTTGCAATATTTTGAATCAGCATCATAATTCTTACCAACCTTGCCTTTGAAATGTTCAACATTATTATATTATTGGTTCTATTATTGCTCAGTTCTTTATTCATATTTTTCTTATAATTTTAAATTAGTGATTTTCTAAGGGGATAATTAGCACAATGATTTTGAGATCAATACCATCAGACTCTACCACATACTTAGTTATGTGACCTTGGGAGCAATATTTCCCTGTCTAAGCTTGTGTGATTATAATGAAGTAATCACATAAACAATTGTAAACCTACAATTGTGTCAAAAGATGTCAAGAAGAGGTACCAGTAGAGTTCCAAGAAAAGTGGAAATTAATCGAGTGGTGGTCAAGGAGGTCAGGGAAATTTTCTCCTTCTCTGAAGACGATATCTTTGAGCAGAGCTCTGAAGAACGTGAACAGAAAAACTTGCCAGGCAAAAAATGAGAGCCCACGTGACAGCCCTGTGGTGGGAGGTTGCCTAGTATGCAGGAATAACTGAGGGAAGATGAGAGTGGCCACAGTGGAAGGGGCGTGAGGAGGACATGACATGATGCAGAGGAGCAGGCACTGGATGTGCTCTGCCAGCTTTTATATACAAGCAACTCCTACAGCTCAACTCCAGAAAAATAAATGACCCAATCAAAAAATGGGCCAAAGAACTAAATAGACATTTCTCCAAAGAAGACATACAGATGGCTAACAAACAAACACATGAAAAGATGCTCAACATCACTCATTATCAGAGAAATGCAAATCAAAACCACTATGAGGTACCATTTCACACCAGTCAGAATGGCTGCGATCCAAAAGTCTACAAGTAATAAATGCTAGAGAGGGTGTGGAGAAAAGGGAACCCTCTTACACTGTTGGTGGGAATGCAAACTAGTACAGCCACTATGGAGAACAGTGTGGAGATTCCTTAAAAAACTGGAAATAGAACTGCCTTATGATCCAGCAATCCCACTGCTGGGCATACACACTGAGGAAACCAGAAGGGAAAGAGACACGTGTACCCCAATGTTCATCGCAGCACTGTTTATAATCGCCAGGACATGGAAGCAACCTAGATGTCCATCAGCAGATGAATGGATAAGAAAGCTATGGTACATATACACAATGGAGTATTACTCAGCCATTAAAAAGAATACATTTGAATCAGTTCTAATGAGGTGGATGAAACTGGAGCCTATTATACAGAGTGAAGTAAGCCAGAAAGAAAAACACCAATACAGTATACTAACGCATATATATGGAATTTAGAAAAATGGTAACAATAACCCTGTGTACGAGACAGCAAAAGAGACACTGATGTATAGAACAGCCTTATGGACTCTGTGGGAGAGGGAGAGAGTGGGAAGATTTGGGAGAATGGCATTGAAACATGTAAAATATCATGTTTGAAACGAGTTGCCAGTCCAGGTTCAATGCACGATACTGGATGCTTGGGGCTAGTGCACTGGGACGACCCAGAGGGATGATATGGGGAGGGACGAGGGAGGAGGGTTCAGGATGGGGAACACATGTATACCTGTGGTGGATTCATTTTGATATTTGGCAAAACTAATACAATTTTGTAAAGTTTAAAAATAAAATAAAATTTAAAAAAATAATAATAAAATAAAATAAAAAGAAAAGGAAAAATAAATAAATAAATGTTGGTGTCCCCAAGTGTCAATCTAAGGTCCTTTTTATTTTTCTGTATAAATTTCTGATGGTAATTAAAACACACTTTATTTTGATCACCTAATGTCTCTTCAAATTTCCTCTGCATCACCTGTTTTTCCTCTGCCACTGGATAACTATTCTGGCTATTCTCTTGTTACTCTTAGCTAAGAGAAAGTCCCAAAGTCACTGACGTAGAAAAACTCAGCAATATCTGTAATTAAAATACCCAATATGGTCTACTGTTTGATGCTCTTAACCCAGCTTAGAGTTGCTGTTCTTCCCCTCTCTTAGCTGAGATTTAGAGTAATTGGAAAGCAAAAGAGTCCATGGTCAGCCTTTCTTCTCCCTCCCCTCACCTGATGCTCTTACTCCTCCTCTCTGATCTTGCTACCCAGTCCTGGAGCTGGAGGAATAGAGAAGCATGCAGAAAGCAGGAGAATTCTCAATTGACAGGCACCAGATTGGGGGGATCAGTGAGAGTCCCCCTATTTAGAGTTTAGTTTAGATAGATGTGTTGACTCCCAAACACACCTGGAATTCAACACATTCCAAAACAAACTCTTTACCTTGCCCCTAACGCATGCTCTTTATAACTGCCTTGTGCCACCAACCACCGATTAGGTAATATGATAAATTTAGATTTATTCTTGCATTTTCACTCTCCTTCACCTCATATTTCATTTGTCACCATCTTCTGTTTAATGTATTTATTGACAACCTCCACAGTGTGTTCCTTCTTCTACAGCCTCACTACCATTGCCCTGTTCAGGTTCCTGGAATCTCTTCTCCAGGTTACCCTCATGGAATCATAGGTCATCCATGATTTCTCAGATGTCACTAAGACAACGTCTCTTTTTATCTCATTCTAATGTCAATTTCACTTTCCCTTTTCACTTTCATGCATTGGAGAAGGAAATGGCAACCCACTCCAGTGTTCTTGCCTGGAGAATCCCAGGAATGGGGGAGCCTGGTGGGCTGCCATCTCTAGGGTCTCACAGAGTCTGACACGACTGAAGCGACTTAGCAGCAGCAGCAGCAATGTCGTCCCCATGCTCCTGTTCAAAGACCTGCCATATATAATACCTTCTGCCTAGCTTCATTTATCTGCCATGTAAGACTCCTCACTTCACATTCCGATCTACTTCTCCACCTCCCTCCTCTATCTCACTGTAGCCTGATTCTCAAGAAACCTTAGAATAACTGCATTTCCTCACACTTAAAGGATTGTTCTAGTCTCTGTGTCTTTGTATATGTTACTCTGCTGCCTTGGGTAAAATCTTATCATCGCCTCCAAAAAGACTACTCTCACTTCCTCACCAAGTCATATTAGATTTTGCCTCTTCTTTGTTCCTACAGAGCTATCTTCATACTTCTCCAGTAGAAATCAATTAGGGGGAGGGAGGTGGGAGGGAGGTTCAAGAGGGAGATGACATATGTATAACTATGGCTGATTCATGTTGATGTATGGCAGAAACCATCACAATATTATAAAGTAATTATCATCTAGTTAAAAATAAAATTAAAAAAAATAAGCAACAAGGATCTACTGTAGAGTGTAGGGAATATATATTGACTATATTAAACATCTTGTAATAATCTATAATGAAAAAGAATCTGGAAAAGAGTATAAATATATCTGAATCACTTTACTGTACACCTGAAACTAACACAACACTGTAAATCAACCACAATCATTTTTTTAAAGACATTAATTAGGTGTTAAAACTCTCTGTTTAAATATATCTTTCTCCTCCCTTAGACAGTAGCTTCTTGATTTGGCGAAGAATAGAAAAATTCAAGAAAACTTGATAAATAAGTAAAGGTATGTATAAACTAAACAGTGGGGAATTAAAGTAGAAAGAATACAGAAGATGAGCAGGTTGGTTGTTCTTTAAACCTGAATTTTCTCCTAAGATAAACAGAATAAGATTTCATTTTATTATGAGCTATTGTTTGTAGGAGGACTTTCTGTTCCCAATTCCTAATCAAAATTTTATATTTAAATACGTGTACGTACGATCCTTGGGGTGGTGGGTAGAGTGGTCCACATATTTTTTTTTCTGCCAGTTTTTGGGAAGAGGAAGCAAGAATTGTGCATACTGCTTTGCAAACAAATGTGCTAACTGTGGCCCTGTGGGGTAAAATCCTGGAGGACAGAAACTGTATTTTTTTTCATTCTGTACTACACACAAAGCTCCTGGTTCATTATTGGAGATGCCCAATAATTTTTCTTTGGAAGTACAAGCAAATCATATGTCCCCAAGAATGAATTCATAAATCCATGTTTGAACTTAAAACTTTGGGACATATATAGAATAAAATCTAAGAATTAAGAAAAAAGTTTTTTGTTTTTTTTTTAAGCATCTTAAACAGTGAAGCTACATTCATTGGATGCACAGATCAGAATAGGATAGCTGGGAATGGACATAATTTTTCAAGTTCTCTATCTCCCAAAGATTCAGGAGTACACATAAAGGAGGGTAGAGTATGAGAGGAATGGGAGTGATGGGAGGGTGGGCAGTCTCATTTTCACACTGGAATATACAAAGCAGGGAGTGAAAAGGATGTTCCCCTGGGTACCAGTACTGTTGGACAGCAGAGGCTGTCCCCAGACATCATGCCATCCCCATCTTTTGGGTTTACTAATCATGTTTTGTAGAATCTTATTTCCCATTAAATGATTTCCTCTAACCCTTCCATACATGTTAAATCCTCTAGTAATGTGGCACTCATGATGGGCAAAGTAGTCTTGGTTCTCCCCACGAGGGTATCCTGGCATTGCTCAGCTAATGTTCAACATTCTGCTAATGTGAATGACAATTGCAGGATTTCCCAGTGCCCAAGAAGGAAAAGAATATCATCAAACATTCCAACATCTCCCAGTTCTCCCTCTCAGCTCACTGTTTATATCCTTGTATAAATGGCCTCATTTTGAACAGAAGTATAACAAACACAACAATAGCATCATTTTACAGAAGCACTAAAGCACGTTTTTAAGATGATTTCATTTCAAAGCCACTCTAATTTAAGCTTTTTGGAGTCTTCTCCTTCTTTCCAGAAGCAGCCGCTATTTCTGAACACCACGGGGAGAGCTAAGGAAGGTGGAGAGCATCTGCCAGGGACAAGACGCTGCCTCCCAAGTCTTTCGTGATTCACAGGTTGTAAATGTGCTTCATTGTGCGGCTGTGCATTTACACCAGGAATTCATAAATGGGCGTTTTCAACTTTCAGATGGTTTGCAGTTAATATCACCCCATTTCTAATACAGTCACAAATGCCAACATCACATTCTCTACCATATCAATTCTGTTAGGTGCAATTCTTAGTGCTTCCTTTTATCTAGAATAGGAGTAAACACCGTTTTCCTGACTTTGACTTTTCCCCAAATCGATCTTAAAGAAATCTTTCAGTTACAAGTGCATATTTTCAGACTATTTAAAATTACCCTGAAACACTTCTCATCTAATGGATATATTTACTTTGCAGAACATTCAGCTTTATATCAATTTTGTATGTGATGCGGTCCAGCTGACAGCTCTGAGCAAAATGCTACACAGGAGTTACTTATAGTAGCCCCTGCGACCAAATAGCTACTGCACACAGTGTAAAGCATCATAAGGATTATATCTCTAACTGCCAGTTTCTGTTTTTAAAATATCTCAGGGCAGAAGGACAAACTGACCTAATCAGGAGGTAATTTGAATAGATTTTACAGTGCAAGGCACAGCTTATGCCTGGTTGACATTCCAACCCAGAGATTTTTTTTCATCTGTGATTAATGGACTTGACATCCATTTTCCCACTGCTTTTGCTAAACATGTAGTTCAGGATTTATTGTTAAATACCACTGAGCTCACAGGAAACTAAACTCTTATGACTGTGAAAATATTGTGCCAGAGGTCAGAGTTTCTCCAAAGATTTTGGATCATATTTAGAAGTAGAAAATGTTTCATGGTCTTGGATCATTATATATCACAATTTTTCCAATGTGAGATGCCTTTTTGAATGGGTAAGAGATTGCATTAGTAAGTAACATGGTACATTCATAGTTAGGTAACAGGATTTTAAAAGAGTAGCAGAACCTGGAAGGAAAAAGAAGGAGGAAGAAGATATCCCTCTAGTTTCATAAATGGAAGACTTTTTCATTTGCTTGGCTTCTACGTGGCATCCTGTAGTCAGAAATGATAAGACTAAGAGTGTGAAAACCCAAGGCATCCTTCTATCATTCCCCTGATTCAAATAATCTAGAATTCTGCCAGTATAGACATGAGACACACCCTCCTAGTTAATCTGCCACTATCACATAATGTTAGACAATTAAAAGGTTCCCTACTTCTTTCAATTATTAAATAGTCTTCTGGTGCACAGACTAAGCAGCTGGCATTAATTTTTCTAAAGAGGACATACAGTACAATGAGCAAGACTTCATGGTTAAACTATCTGGGTGTGAAATCCTGCTCTATGTGACCTTGTGCTTAATCATTCAGTCATGTCAAACTCTTTGTGACCCCATAGACTGTAACCCATCAGACTCCTCTGTCCATGGGATCTTTTAGGCAAGAATACTGGAGTGAGTTGCCAATTCCTTCTCCAGGGGATTTTCCCAACCCAGGAATCAAAACCGAGTCTCCTGTGTCTCCTGAATTACCTGCTGAGCCATTGGGGACCCCAACTGGTGAAACCCTGATCTATGTGATCTTAGGCACATTATTTAACCTAATCTCAGATTTCCACATGTAAAACAGGGATAATGATAATACTTTCTCTACAGGGTTGTTGAAAATATTAAAAAGAACAATGCATGAAACAGTCTCCTGCCTCACAAAACAGAAAATCTCAACAAGTATTAGCCATTATTTTTATCAGGTTAAGTGAAAGAGTTCATGTTTGTAAAAAGTGAGAAACACGTTTCTGTTAACAAGCCACATGAAGTAAATGTGATTTACCAAATCAGTCCCTTAGTATAAACAACAAATGACTGTGTGGTGTGCATATGAAAACACATTCCCAGTGAGTTGAGAAAAATGGCTGTCCTCACAGGCTTCGTAAGAGTAAAATGTCAGTTCCTACAGTTTTGCTCATTTGTTGTGCTGTATAATTGGAGCCAACATCCTGGGTGAAGCCTAAATACTGGTTCAATGACGGCAAGGAAGAACAATGGGCCAATCCATGAAGCAGAGTTCAGGTGACTGTTTTGTTATGAAGGGAAATCAACTGTTACTAAATTAAACCACCATATGTGAGTTACAGGTATCACCATATGAATGTGCTGACTGACTGGAGCTCTGCTGTGAAATTATACATGCAAAAGGGGCTTCCCCGGTGGCTCAGTGGTAAAGAATCTGCCTGCCAAGATAGGAGACAAGGGATCAGTCCCTGATTCAGGAAGATCCCACATGCTATGGAGCAACTAAACCTGTGTGCTGCAACTACTGAAGCCCACGCACCCGGAGAGCCCGGTGCTCCACAACAGGAGAAGCCACCACAATGAGAAGCCTGGGCACCACAGCCAGACAGTGGCTCCCACTCACTGCAACTGGAGAAAAGCCCACACAGCAATGACCTAGAACAGCCATAAATAAATAAATAAAGTTTAAAAACATTTAAAAAAAAATAAAGCATACTTTTGGAATAATATACGTATTTTCACTGACTTGTGAATGTCAATGCTTTTGTGAAAGCATGACATCTTACTTAGAGCATATAAATGATTAGTTTCAAAATGAGACGTGTAAACACAATGTGGGTTCATTAGCTGTTCATTATTCCTGCCTGCTGCAAACATTAGCCCTGTGACAAGGCTCTGGCTGCAGCATCCATAACGTGCACACCACGTTCATCCTTCCTTCTTCCCCTGTCCTTCCTGGGCTAAGAGAGTCCAGGATGGGCACGTTAGCAATTCCTAATGGAGGCTCTAATTCCTACTTAGAAGCAAACAGTGAGAAATTAAATCAATTCACTCTAAAAACATACAGTGGCAATGCCATTTCACAAGGGATGCTGTTTAAACAGTTAACTCTGAGTGAACTCTTCCTGTTCTTTGATTGGGAAGCATTTCAGACCTTAATTACTGTGTTCTGTGAGTCTGTGACAGATCGTCCCTTTTTTACCGGCTTCTTGCCAGGATAAAAGCAGGCTTTATTTTTTTTTTTTTTTTTTTTCCTTTTAAAAAGACTACACTTAATTAGAGCTAGAGTAATTAACTCTTTGTGGGTTTGATCTCATTTCACCATTAAATTTTGATTCTGGCTGGAATCATCTGCTTCTATTGTCTTTATGGAAATTCTTAAACTGTAAACAACGTGGAGCAAAATGCATCAAAGGTAAAACTTGAAGTTTTTTGTTTTTTTTTTTTTAGTGCAGTAAACAAAATTGTAAAAGGTTTTGAAAAGCAGATGGGAATATTTCCACAGCAATAATAGAAACAGAGAGGAGGGCACAGCGGAACACAAGCATTCCTTGTCATCCTCGTGACCACAGGCAATTCATCTACCTTCCCCAAGTACAGTTGCTGTGATCCTCCCTGGCATACATCAGGCGCTCAATAATTGTGAACCAATTTTCCTGTCCTCCCCATCTCTGATAATAAAATAGAATACTCTGCATTTTAATTCTTTGACTCTACTGTAGTATACAGCAGAATGGCTGTCAATCTGACGAGCTTTCAAACCAGTAGCACCCCACTGCCATCCTGCTCCTCAGAGAGTGTCCTTTTGGGTGACACTGTCTGTTCATAGATCTAAGAAGAAGAGATGACAGACTTGACTTAAAACAGGGAAGGCTGGAATATGAAAGGTTATATTGAATGATAGAGAATGCTGGGAGTTGCAGAGGAAAAGAATTTCACTCTTCATTAGTGATACCCAAATAAAAATTGATCACATTAAGCTCACCATGACAAAGAATAATTCAATCACTAGTGTCTTTTAAGATAAAATATAAAGTTTCTTCCAAAAAGTAATTTAGAACAAGGTGAGAAAAACATTCATCTAACTACAGATGGCTCTATTGCTATCTCTATTTTGTTAGAAAAATGACTTTATGGATTTTGTAAAAAATGATGCAAGTTCATTATAAGACAAGTCAAGCAATAAGAAACAGAACAATGAAAAAGTGGGAAAAAAATGACCAGAAATCTACCACTTCCAAAAGGCATGGTTAACAACTAGACACCACTGTTTCAGGCATCTCTTTCTTCATACATAGTGATAAATCCGATTATACTTGAATTAACTGAATAAGAATTTTTAAAAATCTCACTCAAGCTAATTAAAAGCATTATGAAAAAATGCTGGGAGGTTGGAGTTACTGTGTATTATTATTTTAAATGTTTTAATTTTAAGTGGAATTTACTTATTGATCCTCTGCTATAACAAAGCATGACATTGATAGACTTTCTCCCTCTTCTGATTATTTTATTTTTACACTGTTAATGTTTATAACATTTACATTCTGTTAATTGAGGCAGATTTCAAATTTTATTTATATATTTAGATGGAGTAAATGCTCAAGACTCATATATTTGTTGTATTTTCATCATTTAAAAATTTTTTTATTTTGATTTATCTCTAGGTGGGCTGGATTATGCCATCCAGTTAAATTTAGATTATTTGTCTTCTAAATTCTATTCCTAAAATTCTTGAACACAGACATGTTTGCTTGTTAGGCTTGAGGGATAGCTTGCCTATGTGAAAATTATTGGGGTACAGATTTCCCAAGAAGGCAATAGATGCTGTTTTCTAGCATTGAGTGTATTATGGCAGATCTAATACCACCACATTGATATTTCCCCCTTGATACAAAGCTTGAGTTTTGTCTTGATGTCCATTTTTTTTTTTTTAAACATTGAGGTTCAGTAAATTCACTAAGATACATACAGGTACTGATTACTCTAATAATGCTTCTCTGGTATATGAAGCCAGTTGACATATTGATCTAAATCTTTATATGACAAAGAACTAAAAAATTTTACTTCTGTATAATTATTTCTGGAATCAAAATTAGCTCTGGAATCACATGTAAGGCCAAGAGAATGTGAGACAGTGCAACAAGGGATGTCCCATATACCATGTAAACGTTGGTCAAAGAAAGCTAACATAGTGAAACTAACACCAGCCAAAGCAGCTTTAAAGTAAGAAGGATTTATTAAGGATAAAGAGGGGCATTTTGTGTGTTAAAAAAGGTCAGTCCCCAAGGAAAATAATCTAATTCTATAGTTGTACATATTTAATAACATAGCCTCAAAAAACTAAACAAAAACTAACAGAATGAAAAGAGATTCACTATCAGGGTTGATCTTAAAACACTACTTTCAATATCTGATTGAACAAGTAAATATTAACACACCATAGAGACACAGAAGATTTGAACAACATGATTGACAAACTAAATCTACTTGACACGTAGAACACTGCTCACAACAACTAAAAATTGAATATCTTTTTAATGCAAAATGAACATTTACCAAAACTAACAATAGGTTTAGCTATAAAGCATATCTCAACACATTTCAAAGGACTGAAATCAAACAGACTATGTACCCTGACTATAGCAGAATTAATCTAGAAATAAGAAAAGCATCACTAGAAAATTCTCAAGTACTTGGAAATTAAGCAGTGTACTTCTAAATGACCCATAGGTGAAAGAAGAAGTTAAAAAGGAAGTGAAAAAATATTTTTTAACTGAGCAAAACAAAAATATCAAAATTTGTGATTTTTAGCAGAAGCAGTCCTAAGACAGATATGTTTAGTGTTAAAATCCATATATGTTAGAGAATACATAAAGACTAAAAATACTATGTGCTTAAGTATTGCTTTTTGAAAAGCAGCAAGTTAAATGCAGAGAAATTAGAAGAAAGGAAATATTAAAGGCAAGAACAAGAAAAATAATGAAATTAGAAAATTCACACATCATAGAGTAAATCAACAAAGCCAAAATTTTGTCCTCTAAAAAAAGGTAAAATTAATAAATTTCAAGCAAGACACATCAAGACAAAAAAGAGAGAGAGAACACAAACATACCAAATTCAAGAATGGAAAGAGGGAATTTTATAACATTTATATAACCATTTAAAAATATGATATAAACATTTTTAAAAGAAAATATTATAAGCAAATTTAAGCAAATATATTTGAAAATGTAAATGAGATCTTCCTTGAAAAAATACAGGTTATCAAGGCCAGAATTTAAAAAAAAAATAGAAAATCTGAATCATCCTATGTCTACTAAGCAAATTAAATTATTTAATTAAAATTCTTAGAAAACTCCAGACCCATATGGTTTCATTGGTAAATTCCACCATCTAAGAAACAAATAACAGTAATCTTATATTTGCTTTATGAGAGTGAAAAAAGAAGGACCACATCCCAAAGTGATTTCAATTTGGTTAACAAAAACTTGTTACCAAAACTAACAGTGATATTGCAAAAAAGGAAAATTATGTGAACTTATATTAAGAAAATAGATGTAAAATCCTAAACAAACTCAACAAAACACTCATCAATAACCTCTACAAATCAAAAATACAGACCCAATAGATACATGGGCAAAAGACTGAAAGGCACATGTATCAATTTCCTACTATACTTGTTAACAAATTATGACAAAGTTAGTGGATAAAAACAATACAGATGCATTGTCTATAGTTTAGCAGTGGAAATGGGTCTTATTGTGCTAAAACCAAGATGCTAGCAGGGCTGCGCCTCTTCTGGAGGTTTTAGGACAAAATCTGTTCCCTTGCCTTTTCCAGCTTCTAATGTCTGCCAGCATTCCTTGGTCTGTGGCCCCATTCTTCCATCTTCAAAGCCAGCAACACTGAATGAGTCTTTCTCACACTGCCATCTCTGGTTCTCTCTTCTAATTCCTTCTTGTGATTACACTGGGTCTCCCTCAGCAATTCAAGATAATCTCCTTGTTTTAAAGTCAGCTGATTAGCAACCTTAATTCCCCTTTGCCATGTAACCTAATATATTCACAGTTTCCAGGAATTAGGACATGGACATCTTAGGATAGACATTTTTCTACCTACTAAAAGACATATCACAAGAGAAGGTATAGACATAACCAATAAAAATATGAAAAAAATTTACAACCTCAGTAATCATTGTTGTTGCTGTTTGCTGTTCAGTTGCCAAGTTGTGTCTGACTCTTTACAACCCCATGAACTACAGCATGCCAGGTTTCTCTGTCCATCACTACCTCTGAGTTTCTTCAAACTCATGTCCATTGAGTCAGTGATGCCATCCAACCATCTCATCCTCCGTCACCCCTTCTCTGTAGTCATTAGGGAAATATGGACAAAGGTTACAAGGATATACCATTACACCCCTCCAGAATAGTTAATATTAAAATGTCTGGTGAGACTGTAGAACAATCAGAATTCTCATATACTTCTGGTGAGACTTTTAAATTAGTGCAAATGTTACTGCACTCAAGTTCAGCTACTTGCTTCCTGATAAGCCAATAAGTCAAGTGACAAGGTGTTAAGGCAAGGAAAGCCAGCTGACTGAGAAGATGGGGGACCATTGTCTGTAAAAACCATCTGAACATCTCAGAGCAGCCAAAGGGCTTTCTTAAAGGTAGTGTAAGGGAGGGAGGCTGCAGGGCTGTGATCAGCTTGTGCACAATTCTCAGATTAGTTGGTATCAAAGTGAAGTTTTGAGCATCACGAATCTTCTGGTTTCATTCAGTTTGCAGTGTGCATGCTTGCAGTCAGTTTTCATCTAGTGGGATCTGTTTCCTGTAAAAACAACCTAGGAAGGTGTATTGGACCTTCATCGCTATTTTTCAGGGAACTAGGAGTTAGGTGACTCTGGTTTATAGTTTAAATTGTAATCATTTTCCTGGCCCAAGAGTCATTCTTTGCTTCTATATCTTCACATTTCCTAATCAATAACCCTTGAGCCAGACTTTTAAGACTCACGGAGACCTGGGAGACTAAAGCAAAAGCCTTTTACTTCAGACGACAGGGTTATGGGGGCTGATTTGCAGATTCATAACCACTTTGGAAAGCTAGTGGTATCTACTTAAGCATAAAATTTTAAAACTCTGACACCCAGCAATTTCATCACCATGTGTATACCCATAAGAAGTGTATACATATGTGTACCAAATGACATATACACAAATATTCAAAGCAGTAGTCATTTTAACAGCTACAAACTCGAAACTACTGAAATGCCTACAAAAAGCGGAATGAATAAGGAATAAATTGTGGCATACTCATACCATGGATCATTACACAGCCTTAAAGATGGATGGACTTCTGCACAGAATAGAATGGATGAATCTCACAAACATACTGTTTCAAGAATTAAGCCAGACACCAAAAGGTACATATTATAGGATGCTATTGCCATTCATATAAAGTTCAAAAGCAGACAAGACTAATTTCTTATATTAGAAATCTGAATAATGGTTACCTTTGGGCATAGCATACTTAAGTAACAGCAAGAGCAAGGCTTTTGGGGACTCATAATAGCCTATTTGGTGAAAATACAATTCTAGTGTTTATAATTTTCTATGCATGTTATATTTCAATTAAAATTTCAATAAAGCTATTGAAACCATACATGTACTTTGTGTCAAAAAACTTGTGACCTTATTTAGCTTTCATGACTATGTGAATACATTCTATACTATGTGAATACATTCTCCTGGCTAAGGCAGGCTATAGTACTAAAATAAACCTTACAGTAGACAAATTCTTCCTGTCAGAAGAGCCAAATATCAAAAGGCAAGAGGTTAAAATGAATTAAAATTTATCCATTCTTGAATCAAATGAAAATGTTACAGACCTCGGAGACTATCCTTACTTATATTTGGAATTTCTCAGTGACCTAAAAGTAGCCATTTAAAATTAGTTAAGTAATATTATATTCAACCTTTTGAAATGAGAGTTTTTGCTTTTTTTATGAGAAATTGGCATTTTCATCATCAAGGAGATACACAACCTCCTTGACACAGTGATTCTCCATCAAAAACACTCCAATTTTCTACTTTTAAATAATGTGCTTACCAAGAGCCCAGCCATGATCTGTAGACAAAAAAGGGAGGGCAGCAATATGTATCCACTGGGGAAAAAGAGAATAGGAATCTCAAACTGTGAAACCAGGAATCTAAGCCTTTTTCATGAGAATCCCCATAGTAACACAACTAAACACATTGCCCGTTTTGGTTTTGGTTTTGATGTGTTTTTACAGGATCACACGTGGGTATAGATAATAATAATAGTAAATAATATTTCTTTTTATTTGGTGCTTTATGTTTGTAAAGAACTTTCATATTCACAGGCTGTACTGGAAAACCAGGGTCATTTGAATGAGAT
This sequence comes from Bubalus kerabau, assembly GCF_029407905.1. Classification (NCBI taxonomy): domain Eukaryota; kingdom Metazoa; phylum Chordata; class Mammalia; order Artiodactyla; family Bovidae; genus Bubalus; species Bubalus kerabau. The sequence continues at coordinate 48,780,867 of NC_073629.1, forward strand.
CCACCTTGGTTCCAGGTGGTGAGATCCACCTTGACCATGTAGAAGTTACCTGATTTTAGACACATTTCTTAGTTGAGCTTCAGTTAGCTCACAAACCCTGAAGTTTAAGTGAGGATGATGACAGGTAATGTATGTAAGTCCCTGGCACACAGTATAACGGAATAATGCAAAGTCTGTGGTACATAGTAGGCATTTGATAAATGGTAGCACTTGCTATGATTGTCTCATTTGACTTTTATGACAACCTATGAAAGCAGAGGCTGTAAGTGTCTGTTTATCTACCAAAATATCTACCCCATTAGGCGTTCAGTAAGAGTGATGAATTCATAAGTGAACAAAGAAGAGAGAGTAAGGAAGGCTCCATTGTCCTAATTTCATATGAGAAAATCAAGGCTCAGGTTTATCTACAGTCACACTGCTACTAATTAGAAAAGTTGAGTTGCAAACCCAGTTTTTCTTACTCTAAGACCAACGTTCATTCCTCTATTCCAGCAGTGCTCATGACCATATTTACTTGCCTCGCTCTGGATGTTGGCATTTTTCGTATGTGTGATTTGTTCTAAGTTAAGGAGTGTCTGGACTCAGTTCAGGAAGAAATTCAGTAAACAAGTTTCACTCTTATGCTGATAGCATGTGATATTTTAAATATACCTTAACTGTGATAAAGTGGAAGGACTGGGTTTATATATTACATATGTTTAATACAAAATAAAAATATCACCACAGAGAGTATTGAGCAAATAAATCCTCCCCAGGTTTTTTTTTTCTTCCCTTGAATCTGTTGCCTTAGAAAATTAAACATGGCCAGGTAAATGTCTTTCCCAAAGGCCTTATGGTAATTTCAAAGTAGCAGGCTTAGGTCATTTAACTAAGATTTAGAGAGAGACTCTTCAACCAGTTAACATCTGGGCCGTCCATGCCCCTTGCCTTTACTGATAGAAATGTGTTCATTGTGGTCAGCATGCTGGGAAACTTCTGTACATGGCCATAGAATCATAAAATGGCATTTTAAAAATGTCAATATGTTATCCAAAACAGCGTGTGCAGAACAGAAACAATCCAGAAGCACTGGAAAGTAAATAAGTTTTGATGGGGGAGAACTTTCCAAAAGCAAGAATGAGGGCAGGTTAGAAAAAGAATATGTGGAAAATGAAGCCAGTGAGATTAAGCACTGGGCATCAGGACAGAAGCCAGACTCAGGCGCCACTGCCCTTCTCCACTCACTGAGGTGGCAAGGCCCTAGCCTGGGGAGCCCCATGCAGACTGCATATCCCCAGGCTGCCTCCAGGCAGGTACAGAGCTGAAGGCGTGTCCCCTTACTGTAATTGGAGTGAAAGGGGACTGAGAAGCCTAGCGGAGGAGAAAACATTTCAGCGGAGACAGGAATTGCGCAGTGGAGTTTCTGGAACAGTATAGTGCCCTGAAGAACACTGAACCAGGAGATGTAGGTTCCACAGATAGCCTCAGACAGAGGACGTGGTGCCAGTCACAGCACTTCACATGGATTTGCCATTACTAGCAATAATATTCAGAGAAGGAAATGGCAGCCCACTCCAGTGTTCTTGCCTAGAGAATCCCAGGAATGGGGGAGCCTGGTGGGCTGCTGTCTCTGGGGTCACACAGAGTCGGACACGACTGAAGCGACTTAGCAGCAGCAGCAGCAGCAATAATATTGTTCATACCTTTTGTTCACAATTACATTTTAAATGATTTATATTATTTAAATTACAATATTTACAATATTTAAATTACATTTTAAATGATTATGGCTAATATATAGGAAATCCATTGATTTCTTTATACTTCTGTTTAGTAATTGTACTGAATAACCAATCTTAAGTGTTTCTTCTCAGTGCTCTTAGGATGTATCCAAACTCCTTAACACAGTTTCAAACCTTTTACAGGCAGACCTCAAAGGTTTTGCAGCTTCAGTTCCAGACCACCTCAACAAAGCAAATATCACAGTTAAGCGAGTCACAAGAATTTTTCAGTTTCCCAATGCATATGAAAGTTATGTTTACACTCTAGTATAGTCTATTAAGTGTGCAGGGCTGCAGTCCATGGGGTCGCGAGGAGTCGGACACGACTGAGCGACTTCACTTTCACTTTTCACTTTCATGCATTGGAGAAGGAAATGGCAACCCACTCCAGTGTTCTCGCCTGGAGAATCCCAGGGACGGGGGAGCCTGGTGGGCTGCCGTCTATGGGGTCGCACAGAGTCGGACACAACTGAAGCAATTTAGCAGCAGCTGCAGCATTATGTCTAAAAGAACAATGTATCTATCTTCATTTTAAAATGTTGTATTGCTAAAAATGCTAACCATCAATCTGCCACAAACCTTCACTTTGTACAAACAAAACAAAACAGTATTTGCATAGCACAGTAAAATGAGGATTACCTGTATTCTTTCGCCACACAGAAGTGTTTTCATGTCTTCAGATGGAGCATGTTCTTTCTTGCTTTCAGCTCTTTGCACATGCACTTTCATATGCTTAGAACACTGCTACCTCTCTTTTCTCCTAATTCCCAATAATGCTTTAGATTTTATGCTGAATGCCATTTCTTCTGGAACATCGTTCTTATGTCCTCAGCCACCACTAGCTCCACAGACGAAACCCAAGCGAATGCCTCTATTGCATGTTTGCATGGCAACCAAGTGTTAGCATAGAGGTCTTATAGGACTTTTCATGCTTTATTGAAACTGTTTTTTTTCCTTTTTCTCTCTGTATAGACTATTAGGTTCTTTATGTGTAGAAGATATGTCTTTTTTATGCTTTGTGCCTGGTCCCCTAGGATTAGCTAAAAACTGTATTGAAGGGATGAATAAACGGATAAATGAATGAATGAGCTAAACCTTAATTTCTCAATATGACTTACAAGGAGCTGAATCCTGCCTACCTATGTCACCTCTTATCTTGTCACTTAATACAGAACCATCTACCCACCAGCCATTTTGAATTTATTTCAGATCCTTTAAAAATATCATGCTTTTCTTGTCCACAGGAATCGATGCATGCTATTCTCTTGCCTGAAATGTTCTCCCCAACTACCCTTCTCCTGAACAACGCCTACTCATCCTCAAGGGCTCAATTTAGTTGTTTTTTTCCCCTAATCTTTCCCCTGTTCTCCTTTGCATCCCATCTAAGTTAGGTACTCTTCTAAGGTACTTCCCCAGGACCCTCACTTCCTCTATAATGACAATTCAAATTTTTCTGGAGTTTTTGGTCAATAATTAATATTTTCTTCTAAACTCTTAAGTTGTCAGGGTCATGGACAACATCCAGCACAGTGTATCTTTTTATCCTGGCACATAATGGTCATGTAATAGATGTCAAAGACAAGAACAAACTAAATAGTTAGGCCATCTTTAAAAATATAAACAAAATATGCTGCATTGTTCAGGCATTGTCTTGCTATCTCTTCCCATTAGGGAACTAATCAATCTGCAAGGGAAATGTGGATGTTCTGATACTGTCTGGATCCTTTTTCTTTCATCATTTTAGAAAATCATCCACAGATCTTCTTCTGCATCTTATCCTATCGAAAATTAGAATTGCTGTTTTCTTTCATCTCAGTTTTTATTTCCATGAAAAGGACTTCTCAACCCCTCTGTTAGCAATTGTTCAAAGTTTATATTTGAAGTGTCAAGTCTTTAATAACTGTATCTCTGTAGCTTTTGCACATCTTGTTCCCAACTGCTATTGTTCAGACCCATACAAGTGCTAAAACATGAGAACTCCTCTCCTCTCTCTCTTCAGGATGACTGTTGCCTGGGAGGAGAAGGGAACGATAGAGGATGAAATGGTTGGATGGCATCACCGACTCAATGGACATGAGTTTGAGTGGGCCCCTGGAGTTGGTGATGGACAAGGAGTCCTGGTGTGCTGCAGTCCATGGGGCCGCAAAGAGTTAGACATGACTGAATGACTGAACTGAATGATGTGAAGCTCACCGACTCCCAAGACAGCCCAATTCCTGGCAAGACTGAGTTAATATCTGAAAGCACATTCTTAGGCTGAATTGAATTTTCTACCTTATTTTTAAATAGCTGCCATTTATACAGTCATCATGATATACCAGTGATCAGTTCTTCATACAAGACTTCTAACTAAATATCAGAAAAAAACCTACAAGGCAGATGTTACCCCACTTTCAAGTTGAAGAAAATAAAGCTCAGGAAATTTAAGTGACCTGCCTAAGATCACAGTAACACTAGCATTTGCACTCAATGTGGTTTTCCCTAATATGCCATACTGCTTTCCACAACAAAGCAATTAAATTATTGGAAATCCAAACATTAACTATTAAAGTATCATCCTTTAAAATGGCATACCTTTGGGGCATTTACATATGGCCTTTCTCCAAACAGCTGGAACAGCTGCTGTTAGGCAACAGAACAATGATATATTTTCTTTTCTCCCAGTTTGGAAGAAACAGACAAGTGCCTGGGTATTAAAATCTGCCCAAATGAAAAGATACATGAATATGAACGAAGCCACCATGTATCTTTCTTCTCATCTGTGTATAAATATGAGCACACACACACACACGTACCTATATACAGAGGTTTTCCTGATGTCATCCCTACATAAATGATTGAGGTTTCTCCCACCTACTTCCTATGGGAAGGAGCCACAGTAAACTCCAATGGTGTTGGTAGGTTGGAGAAGATGGAGAAGAGGGGAAAGGGAGAGAAAAAAACTGCAAATGTGAAGCTCATATACCAGTGCATGCGTGTTAAGGAGTTTCAGTCGCGCCTGCCTCTGTGCAACCCTAGGGACTGTAGCCCACTAGGCTCCTCTGTCCATGGGTTTCTCCAGGCAAGAATACTGGAGTGAGTTACCATGCCCTCCTCCAGAGGATATTCCCAACCTAGGAATCAAACCCAAGTCTCTCTTATGTCTCCTGCATTGGCAGGCAGGTTCTTTACCACGAGCACCACCTGGGAAGCCCCTATATACCAACACTACTGCCAAATGAGTAGCAGTATCCAAAAAACCACGAGTGCCCCACCCCACCAAGCCACAAGGCCTGGGGGAGAATGTATGGCTGAGTAAGGCCATATCCTAATATGCCAGCAAATTTGGAAAACTCAGCAGTGGCCACAGGACTGGAAAAGGTCAGTTTTCATTCCAATCCCAAAGGAAAACAATGCCAAAGAATGCTCAAACTACTGCACAATTGCACTCATCTCACATGCTAGTAAAGTAATGCTCAAAATTCTCCAAGCCAGGCTTCAGCAATACGTGAACCATAAAATTCCTGATGTTCAAGCTGGTTTTAGAAAAGGCAGAGGAACCAGAGACCAAATTGCCAACATCCGCTGGATCATCGAAAAAGCAAGAGAGTTCCAGAAAAACATCTATTTCTGCTTTATGCCAAAGCCTTTGACTGTGTGGATCACAATAAACTGTGGAAAATTCTGAAAGAGATGGGAATACCAGACCACCTGATCTCCCTCTTGAGAAACCTGCATGCAGGTCAGGAAGCAACAGTTAGAACTGGACATGGAACAACTAACTGGTTCCAAATAGGAAAAGGAGTAGGTCAAGGCTGTATATTGTCACCCTGCTTATTTAACTTATATGCAGAGTACATCATGAGAAACACTGGGCTGGAAGAAACACAAGCTGGAATCAAGATTGCCAGGAGAAACATCAATAACCTCAGATATGCAGATGACACCACCCTTATGGCAGAAAGTGAAGAGGAACTAAAAAGCCTCTTGATGAAAGTGAAAAAGGAGAGTGAAAAAGTGGGCTTAAAGCTCAACATTCAGAAAATGAAGATCATGGCATCCAGTCCCATCACTTCATGGGAAATAGATGGGGAAACAGTGGAAACAGTGTCAGACTTTATATTTGGGGGCTCCAAAATCACTGCAGATGGTGACTGCAGCCAAGAAATTCAAAGACGCTTACTCCTTGGAAGAAAAATTATGACCAACCTAGATAGCATATTGAAAAGCAGAGACATTACTTTGCCAACAAAGGTCTGTCTAGTCAAGGCTATGGTTTTTCCAGTGGTCATGTATGGATATGAGAGTTGGACTCTGAAGAAAGATGAGCGAAGAAGAATTGATGCTCTTGAACTGTGGTGTTGGAGAAGACTCCTGAGAGTCCCTTGGACTGCAAGGAGATCCAACCAGTCCATTCTGAAGGAGATCAGCCCTGGGATTTCTTTGGAGGGAATGATGCTAAAGCTGAAACTCCAGTACTTTGGCCACCTCACGCGAAGAGTTGACTCATTGGAAAAGACTCTGATGCTGGGAGGGATTGGGGGCAGAAGGAAAAGGGAACGACAGAGGATGAGATGGCTGGATGACATCACTGACTCGATGGACATGAGTCTGGGTGAACTCCGGGAGTTGGTGATGGACAGGGAGGCCTGGCGTGCTGCGATTCACGGTGTCGCAGAGTCAGACACAACTGAGCCACTGAACTGAACTGAACTGAAAGTTATGAGCTAGTGGGCAAACACCAATAAATAGCTCCACTCACAGTAAGCCCGCTACAGTTCCTATCTGTAATCTCTGTTGACTACAGTAGAGTGGTTAGAAGCAAGGAGATTGAATGTGACCAATGGTCTGCCAGTGGGGCTGTCAGGTCGTCCATGGAGGAATACAGCTAACTCTGCGCTGCTAAAAATCTGTGGTTCCTATGCCAGACCCTTTTTGTACATTGATACTAAATGTGGTTAATGAGTCTGAATTAATAAAATCACCAAGTGGGTGATTTCTATTCTATATGACTATTATTTTCATATTTTATTTTCATATGTTATTATTATTGGCAAAATCATGAAATGTATCACAGTCCTTCTCAGTCTTCAAGCCTATGTAACTTCCAGAAGTTCAGCATTCACCTGAAACCCACAGCATAAAGCTCAACTACTTGCTATCACAATGCCAAATCTAGAATGGCCAGATGTCTCTCTTTGCCTGGGACTAAGGGGTTTCCCAGGATGTGGGATCTTTGGTGCTGAAATTGGCATGGTCTTCAGTGAAACCAAACTGCTGGTCAACCTATCCAGGCCATTTCTTGATTTAGCAGCACAGTGCATTTAGTGTGCACTGATCCATACCTCCCACTCAATAGGTTTATGAAAGAGGACCAGGGAACCCACTCAGGTACACTAAGAAATAAACCAACTGATCAAATAAGGGGGAAATGGAAGAGGAGAGTAATATCGGTGCCAGGGGACACGTCAGAGGGAACATTTACTGCCAGCGCCTCCCACACACAGAAGAGAGAGCCCTGTCATGGGACCTGATTGATGTGGTGACATTCCCTTAGCTTCAATATACAGCAGCAATACATTTTTACAAAGCTGCAACCTTCTCCTCTAAAAGGAAAATACAATAATAAATTACTGAAAAAGTTAAGCATATATATCATTCTAGAGCTCTGTTTTGTGTCCAGAGAATACTGCAAAAGCAAATTAAATAACTGTCAAAAATGAATATATATATGTATATATGAATATATATATATATATATATATATATATATTCTTCATTCCTTCAGCAAAATGTCTACTGGGGGCCTCCTACACACCAGGCTCTGCCTGTGGCTCTGGGGACCCACAGAGATGCAAAGGACTCTGTTCTTTTCTGTTAGGAATCTTATTTAAATCCTCCACTGTGTTCATAATATCCACTTCCTAGTTTGGGGCTATTCTAGCCTATATAGACTTGTTCTCTAGGGCTTGGGCCTTGCACAGAAAACATTCAGTAATTCAATTGCCTCATTTACCACTGTTCCCTTAAGAAGAAACCATAGCAGATGAATTTTTAATATGTTCAGTTTATATTTTCTTCCTTGGGAGCCTATTTCTGTCCACCAAAATAGCGTAGCATCAGGTAGCATAGACGCATCAAAGACAAATGAAGGTGGAAACCCCAACAGGAGGAAAATTATTGTTTTAGCCATTACATACCACTTCTTGTCTTGAATCAGGACTGAAACCATTTCCCCCACTCCTAATTCATTGTCATTACCTCGGTTCTAAAGTCTTTATGGCTCTATCCTGCACCTGGAGTCACAACCATCCTCTCAAAATTCAGACCAGAAAACACAAGAGGAGACCCAACCCTGCTGATCAGAATAACACATTCCTATCTGTTATCTGACATCACCCTCTTTTCTGCTAAACTCAGACACCACTCCATTGTTTTAGCTGATGATGCCTGACAGGGGAGATGACTGATTCAAGTGACAGACAGGGTTTCAATGGAGAGAGAAGCCTGTTTAAGCTCCGGCCTGTCTGCTCCAGTAAATCTCCAGTTTTATCAGCTGGGAGCAACTGGCTCATTTCGCCTAGATCAGTGGCAGTCCATCTTTTTACAGCCCCTTGTCAGGGACAGACTTCAGGTGCCTTGGCCTGCCAGGTCTGATATGAGTCAAACTCAGTGTGAACAAGGATTAACCTATACGATTGTCTGAGACTCCCTTTAAGTGTATTCCAAGCAGAGACTGGAGAAAACTATAAACTCGATTAAACAAGGTAAACTTTTCTGCGTTCCTGGGCAGTGTGCATTTCATCTGCATTCCTTCAGCAGCGTGAATAAACATGACCATTGACCTGGGTAGCTCGAGCACCCGCAGCCTGCACGGTGTAGTGCAAGAAGGAATATTTGAATGTCGTCCTGGCAAAACTGGACAGCCTGTCAGAAACGTGAAAATGACTTTTGAAATCTGCATGTCTGTGTGACAGTATAAAATATTCATACCTCAGATTAAAATATTTTATTGAATTAATATTGATTTATGATTAATTTTTAAATAGATTCATATTTCATGATGCACTCACAATGAACCTACCAATTGGGCCTCAGCAAGTGAAACCAATTACACAAATCGTTAAGGAGGCAACCAAGAAAGCAACTCTCAATGCCTGGGAAGAGACAAAAAGAGTGAGAAAATCCGCCTTTAGGATAAAATAAACAGAGAGGTATATAGTGACAAAAAAAAAAAAAAAAAAAATCTCCCCACCCTGCTTGCTTTGATATAGGTTTTTCTTTTTCACGTATGCCAGTGGAGTATCCCCCTACCAATTTTTTTTTTTTAATTTATGTTTGGCCTCATGTTTGAAAACCTCACTGCGTGACTGTTTTTTTCAAAACTGTAATTAATTCTCTTCTTCCAAGAGAAAACTGTAATAATGATAGCTACCAAAAAGTGAAGCCTCCTTAAGAGTGCCTCTCTTCTGGTATTGGGCAAAAGCCTTTCAGAAAAGTGCTGACAGCTGAAAACAAAAGACATTGATTGCTCTGCCCAGTTAGCATCTTCAGACGCAAGGCAGTGGCAGGTAAGACGAGGGCTCCCAAGTGCTTTTGAACATGTTCTCTTTCAATCTGAGTCCAGAAAATTAACTTTTCACCCCTCCGCTCTCCTGTTATGCTTTCCATAATCATACCTGTACATTTCACGTCTGAAAACTAGCCTATCATTTCATTGAGTTCCCTTTTGGAAAGAAACTGTCTTCTAATTTATACAAGATATTTTTATAGCCTAAGCAACAGACTCACTTCATCTTTATTCATTCTTCTTTTCTTTTTATATCTCATTCATGTTTTCCTTTTCTTATTTAAACATGCTAAATTGGGCCACCTTTGCTCAGTTTATTACAGTCAGTCCTTTTTTGCATAAAATGCCAGTATGTAAAGTTATAGGACAAAATAAGGATATTCTTTACTTTGTGTGAAGAGTTTTAATGTGAGCAAGAAGGTTTCAAAAACCATGGGAAATCTGTAGGAGATGCTAGACTGGGTAGCACAGCCACATGGGGCTGAGATGATGCCCAGGGTCTCCTAATTAGATAAAGCCATTGTTTAGATTCAGACAATACCTGTTTACAGTTCAATAAACAACTTGTCACAGTTGCTTGCTCAAAGCAGACCTAGATGTCAATGCAAACAGTTAGTACAGAGGTAGTGAAATAAATTGGTCTCCTGAGTAAATAAATTGAGTAGCAATGTGAAACTGCCTCATCAGTACAGAAGAAGATAATCATTTATAAAGGTTTAAAATGGCGTTTCATAAGTATTGACATTTAGAGAAATGTCTTTCCCCATCTAAACACCTACCCCCACCTTTTCCTATTTTCACCAGCCACTAAAAAGAAAAATAAAACAAAAAGAGCATAAAGTATGTCTGGGGTCATTTTATCAAAGTTTCATAATGTGTCCTATATAAAATTTAACAGATGTCTTAAAAATACTTGTCCTTGAAGGTAAATTATGGATATGTATGGAACCTGCCTTCAAGGATTTGCCATTCTCTCATCATAGAATGGGACCAGACCAAAGATAAGACAATGGAAAGGTCATGTGGTCAAACATCTGGATTTTGTTTTTGCTATCATTTCTTGTTGATGAATGACTGAATGACAAAGGGAACCCCCCCCCAAAAAAAGGAAAGAACAGAGTTGAGGGGTACACCTAGAAGCCCTAGTCAGGGAGATGAAGTGACTTCTTTTATGGGGATAAGGACCATATATAGCAGCACTCCCTTTCTCAAAGATCTTTGAAAGAAAGTATCTGTAGCAGAAGATGTGACTAAACAACTGAATGCAAGGCTTTTTGAAATAAATTTCTCTGCATGCACTTTGAGAAATCACAGAAACCCTGTCAGAAACCCCCATGCACATGTAAACATCAGAAAGCAGAGCAGCACATTCCACTTCTCTAGGTGTTGTAAGAAAAGAAGGCATTGACATTTGCTCACCACCGTATAAGCTCCAACTCTAACAGACAATGCATGCCAGCTCACTGTAGGGCCAGAAGGAATAATCCAGAGACATTCAATCACGTTACCTGAGAGGGCAGGGAGAAGGTGGGAAAACTAAAGTTCTATATGTTTAAAAGAGAGCAGAAGTCTTATTCCCACTACTTTCTTTCATTCTTTCTTCCTCTCTTTCTTTTTAACCTGACCTTTATGTACCACCCCACAGATTCTAAGTAAAAGAGCTCTTACCCTAAAAAAAAAAATCTTCCTTGGTGGCTCAGACAGTAAAGAATCTGCCTGCAATGCAGGAGACCTGGGTGTGACCCCTGCATCAGGAAGATGCCCTGGAGAAGGTAATGGCAACCAACTCCAGTATTCTTGTATGAAGAATTCCATGGGCAGCAGAGCATGGAGGGCTACAGTCATGGGGTCGCAAAGAGTTGAACATGACTGAGTGACTAACACTTTCACTTTACCCCCAAAATGGTAAAGGGGACATCTCCTATTAGATGAATTTTAACCATCATAGCACTTACTTCTAATAATTCACTTTACCTGCCAATTATTGAAAACATACTGAATTCTGCCTCAACGAATCTATTTCCCCTAAACATGCAATTTAAAAAAAAAAAAAATCACACTTGAAATCTGTAGCAACAGAAGGCTTTTTTTTTTCTTTTTTTGAACCAAGAAAATAAAACTAGAGTGCAGTCAATACTATTATAAACCCCAATGATCCTTTCCTGAGATGAATATTTAACATCTGCCCTTGTAATTCACAATCACCGTATTCCTAGCTCTTTACAACCACACCTGCATTTTCAGTTGGAGTTCACAAACTGACTATGAGACTTCTTTTGCTGGCATTTATGTTGTGGTCACAGACCTGAGAGCACATAATGCCAGGATTACTGCTGACCTGCCCTTCGTGGAAATCTGAGCTCAGTGGTGTCTTTATAAAATGTTAGCTTTCAACGCTACTTTAGACAAAATTGGCAGTGGATGTAGTTTTTCACCTCTATTCCCAGCTTCCATGTTCTGAGACAAAATCTCATTTACTCCACACTTCTCTAGAGGGTCCAGTGCTCTCAGTCTCCTCCCCTTTCAAAGCCTCTTCTTGGGAACGCTCAGCAGTGCAGAGAGAAAGGAGAAGGAACTGGGATAAGAAAACCCAGGTTCACGTGCCATCTCTTCATGGCTGTGTAACATGTTCAAGCCACTTTACCTCTTCAGCTTGCATTCTTCATGTAGAAAATAGGGATAATAAAATAATTTGCTTCCCAGGAGAAGTTACAACTACAAATAGTAATAATAATAATAACCTAGATTAAAGAGCTTTGAAACTTAAAGGGCCAGTCGGGTGCTACTTCCATAAATGATTATTCATTCCCTCAATTTAACTGAATATTTACTGTTTGATACTGGATACAGTGATGAAAATGATGATGTCTCTGTCCTTAGAGAGAGACTAATAGAGAGTGTCATGGAAAAAATAGTGTTAATAGTATTTGATTAGAACTGAAATAGAGGTATTGATCAAGTGCTATGGGGCCAAAGATATATTTTGGAGGCAAATCATGGAAATTTTGTTATTATTACCATATATACAAGTAATTTTATATACATTATATATATTATATGTAAAATAGGCAAATGTTAAGGCTCAGCTCTTAGCAAGGGAGAATAGATTTTTTTTTTGCTTTTCTTTTTTTTATTTTCTTTTTTTTTTAATTTTTTTATTTTATTTTTAAACTTTACAATATTGAGAATAGATTTTTAAAGCGTTAAACCCAGTTCTAACACTTCCACTTTAAGTCTTAACCAGCAATGAGGGGAAGTGGAAAAGGATCACCTGGACCCAGTCAGCTCATATCCAGTGCCTCCAAGTCACATGGAAATCATCACTTCAGTTAAGGCAGACTCTTCCTGCTTTTAACTGTGGAACTGAATGGTTAGAACCATCTTAAGTCATTTTATACCATTCTCCTTCAGCTACATTTTTGGGATCTTGATGCAAATATGTTAACTGAAAAACACACACACACACACACACACACACACACACTTCAGATGATGAAACTATTTATGGTTTAGGGGTTGGGGAGTCCTGCAGGGAAGGTATTTGTGCACACTCTTCCTCAGTTCACCCTCCTATGCTGGTAATCCCCAAAACTCATCTCAGCTACAAACCTCTTCACAGTGAGCCTACCAGTTCCCACTGGTGGATGCTATGGATGGGTCTCTAGCCAGACCACACTGTCAACTCCAAAACCAGACTCGTCTCCAAGGCTAAGAAACTGCTCTCGTCCTGAGTTTCTTACCTCTGAGAAGATACCACCATTTACTCCATTACTCAAGCAAGAAAACAAGAATTCCTTCCTCACTCTTCCCTTTATCTTATCTCCCTCGGTCTCCCAGCTCCACTAAGCCTTGTCAATTCCATGGCCTTACCATTTTTTATACCTATACCCTTTTCTCCTTCCTTCTTTGATTCCCAGAGTTCAGCCTGCATCACTTTTTATATCAAATCAGAAATACCCCCTAACTAACTCCCTGTCTCTAATCTCACTTCCTATAATTCATTCTCCAAATGCTCCCAAAATGACAGTGACCTTTAAAAGCCAAGAAAGATCATGTAGCCCTCCTTCTTCAAATCCTTCAAAGGCTCTCCACAGTTTACAAAACACAAAGCAAAATTCTTAAAATGACATAGAAGACCCTAAATTATCTATGCTTGTCTTGACTTCAAAGTTTTTTATAACTCCTTGACTCTCCCATGTGCTTTCATAACACTTCGCCTCTGTTCTTACTGAATCCCTTTGCCTGCAAAGCCTGCCTCCCACCCCCAACCCCCTGCCCTAACAAACACCTACTCATTTGCCAAGGCTCATTCTAGACACTCCCTCCTCTAGGATTCTGTATTTATCTTACCAGAGCTCCAAGGTAGAATAAACCACCTCTTCCTTCGTGCCCTCCCCTTTCACCTTGCCCACATATCTAAAACATGTCTCCCTTCTCCTGGAGAGAAAGTTCTCCAATGACAAGGTCCATAACAACTTACTTTGTTTACCCAGAACCTAGTACAGTATCCAGCACACATCTGGCACTCAATCAATGCTGCATGAAAAAATGAATGAAATATGCAACCCATTCCAAGAAAAGAAGTTTCATGTATCACATATGCCTGAAAGATCAGATCAGATCAGATCAGTCGCTCAGTCGTGTCTGACTCTCTGCGACCCCATGAATCGCAACATGCCAGGCCTCCCTGTCCATTACCAACTCCAGAAGTTCACTCAGACTCACGTCCATCGAGTCAGTGATGCCATCCAGCCATCTCATCCTCTGTCGTCCCTTTCTCCTCCTGCCCCCAATCCCTCTCAGCATCAGAGTCTTTTCCAATGAGTCAACTCTTCTCATGAGGTGGCCAAAGTTTCAGCTTCAGCATCATTCCTTCCAAAGAAATCCCAGGGCTGATCTCCTTCAGAATGGACTGGTTGGATCTCCTTGCAGTCCAAGGGACTCTCAAGAGTCTTCTCCAACACCACAGTTCAAAAGCATCAATTCTTCGGCGTTCAGCTTTCTTCAGTGGCTGGTAAACACTCAATAAAAATTCTTGAATGGATGATCAGGAAAATGAATGAATCATTTTTAACTTTGTCAGTAAACTGACAATCAGGTCACTGTTTTCTACATAATCGTTCTCCACATATTTTTTCTGTAATGTAACAATGCCCACAGCAGGCTAAGGTAGTGTGCATTGTGCCTCTATTAAATGCTGACACTGATTGGAGATGGTCTTGCAAGCTAATTGTGTCATTACTGAAAGCTCCTTGAGGGCTTGCTTCTCAGTGTCAACCTTCTCAAATATATTCCTAAGAACTCAACACTAAAAATTCCTTTGTTTCTCCACTCGACTGCTGAACAACTTAACCAAAGCAGGGAAAATTCTACTAACCCAGGAGAAAACATAAACACATATTCTATTCCTAGTATGTTTAGATCTCTGAGATTTACATAAAAATTCAGGGTTAACTTTATAAGTATGCAGAATAGACACTTTCTAGAGGTGAGATGAATTGTCAACTATTTCCTACTACTGGCATGCAAGAATGCTGAGATTACTATTACAAAATGATAACCTTTGGCTTCTAAATCTTCAAGAGAATCCTTTTAAAATTCAGAAAGTCTTGGATAGAAGCAGGGTTGGTATTTTCCCTATATGTACTATCAATAAGGCCAGGGTAGTTGTTTATGGGTGGCAAAAATTCTGATGACTCAGTGCTAGTCTATTACCAGCTGTTAAACATATAGGCTATTACTGCAGCCCAGAAGGAACCTCAGCCTGAGCCTCACTTTCCTAGATTTAGCAATGGAAGTGCTTTATAAATCATCCAGTACCATCTACATTAAAGAGATTTATTTTATGCATATATTCATACATTCATTCATTCAACCAGTATTTGCTGGTTTGGCCTACTATGCGCCAAGCACTCCTCTAGGGACTCAGGACACAGGAATGAACAAAACAGACAACAATCCATGCCCTTATATGGTTTATATTATACTGGGGAGAGACAGACGATCAACAATACGTATGTAAAATGTATTTTTCTCCTGGCTGCTTGGGTTTGTCCAATGACAATTATTGTTCTGAATAAAGATAAAACAGAGAAGAGTGATAGAACATGCCAGGCACTAAGTCAAGGGGGCTCTAATTTTAAATTCAATTATCAGGGAAGTCCTCACTGAGAAGGTGGCATTTGAGAGAAGACTTGAAAGAGGGGAAGGAACAAACAATGCAAATATGTGAGCAAGAAGGCTATCATAAGCAGAGGGGAAAGTTAATCCAAAAATCATGAGGGAGGAATCTGTATGATCTGCTAAAAGAAAAACAACCAAAGAGGACAATATGGAGAAGACAAAGGGAAAATAATTAAAAGATGAGGTTCAGGGGATTAGTGAGAAGCCTGATCATCAAAGATCCTTTGTAAATATTTTTAAGACTTAGGTTTTTGCTCTGAGTGAGGCAAGGCGCAATCGGAGAGTTTGGGGCAGAAGAGTGGCATGTTCTGACTTCATTCTTAAAGGATCATATTATAAAGAGACAGGAGTGGGACAAGGATGGAAGCAGATAAATCAGGTGGGAGTATATTCCTTTGATCAAGCTGAGAGATGACTAGGATAGCAGCAGCAGTAGATGGTGAGAAGTGAGCAGATTCTAACACTAGAGCCAGTGGAATTTGCTAACAGATTGATAGAGAGGAATAAGAGAAAGAAAAGGACCAGAATAACTCTGAGGGGTTTTGGCCTAAGCAACTGGAAGGATGGTGTTTTCATCAACTGAAATGGAAAGATGGAGGAAACTAAAAGCTTGGGCAAATTATATGAATCAGGAGCTTAGTTTGGGGCATATTATATGTGAAGTATAAATTAGACATCCAAAGAGTAGAGAAAATGGACACACAGAGAAGTTGTGAATTATATCATGTTATCCAATCACAAAGGCACCATTAGAGCAGGACACAAAATAGCACCTGGGCAAGCAGAAGAAGGAGATCCCTAAAAGGAAAAGCAGGACAGACATAAAGATAAGTTCAGCCTTCCTCACTGTTTGGCCAGGAAGTGGGTAGTCAAACCAAATTAACGCTCTTCAACCAGAAGAGGAATTAGAAAATCTTACCCAATCGCTAGTTTTTAATGTTCCTTTTTCCATTAAATTCCTGATCGTATTTCCTGAATTTGTTTTAGCATTAAGCATCCCTTAAAGGGTGTAAAGAGAGCATAGATGTGAGCTAAAATGGCAGAAATACATTTGAGCTGCTCTACCTACTTGGGATACAGACCCTCCCTGGAAACCAAATACCTGAGCAACTTAGAGCTTCTGGTGGCAAATCCCAGAGCTTAGACTGGAACAAAACCTGTTTAAGAATTGCAAAGCAGCTAGGATTGGATGAGGGCTTTGAAGACAGGAGTGAGAAGAAACTGACCACAGGGGCTCCTTGTTCAAAGACTAAAGTTCCAGACTATTCCTGTGATGCCAAAGAGATTCTAAAGAGAGCACAATTCATAACCTTCCTCAAAGCTGCAAACCTTGGACTTCCCTGGTGGTGCAGTGGTTAAGACTCCACGCTCCCAATGCAGGGAGCCTGAAGTTCAGTCCCTGGCTGGGGAATCAGATCCCACAGGCCACAATGAAGAGTTCACATCCTGCAAATAAAGATTCTGAATGCCACAACAATTGAAGATGCCACATGCCACACTAAGGCTCGGCATGGCCAAATGAATACATTCTTTAATACATATGAAATAAACAAAATCTTGATATTAAAAAAAAAGCTAAAAGCACTCAGGAAGTCACTTGGTCCAACTCTGACCAGAGTAAGCCTTATAGAACAAATATAAACTGGAGAATAATTACCAGATTTTCCAAAACAACATGGTGGAGGAGAAGGAAGAGAGACTGAACCATTATCGATTGGCCTGATGGAGACTTCCAGGTATCCAACCTCTGTACATCCTCTGTTCCCACATATCCAATGGGTCATTGGACGTCTGAAATACATGATGACCCCAAATGATTTCAACTTGCCAAACCTTCATCCCATTGAAATCCATCTATCACAAATCTGTTTATCTTGAGTACTTTTCAAATGCAGCATATCCAATTAATATCAGGCACCCACCACGTACTGTGAAGAGGTAACAGGGATCTATCTGGACCACATAAGATGATCTTCATAGTTCAGCATGAAGAATTAAGCAGGAAGATTTGAGAGGTGGTACTTGCAAGAAAAACATAAACCAAAATCAAGCTGTGCCGGTTAGTTACCTATTGTTTTTCTGTGTCAAATAACCTACCCATACTCTGCTTCTTTGCACTATAATTTCAATACTCTCTTCCCAGGTGGACCCCTGTTTCATTTCTGTCAGTGAAAAGAGATTAGCGTGAAACTGAAAGACAGGAGGAGGGAAGAACAAAGTCTTTTCTATTTATGGTTCCTATAAGTTTTTCTCCAGCAGCAGAAAATAGCGAACATACCAACAGAGGACAAGATGATTGGAGGGCATCACTAACTCAATGGACATGAGTTTGAGCAAGCTCTGGGACATGGTGAAGACTAGGGAAGCCTGGTGAGCTGTAGTCCATGGGGTTGCAAAGGGTTGGACATGACAGAGCAATTGAACAACAATACCAACAATGCTACACCACTCAGCAGCACAATCACAAGCCATTGTGGCACAGCGGCACAATCACAAGCCCTCAGTGATGGAGTACCAGAGACACCATGCACTTCTCAGAGGACACCAGCCTCACTGCATCTCTTCCTCAGAAAGCTGAAGATTAGCCAAGTGGTAGCCTCCTCAGAGATTTCACACAACCACAACTGAACACCCATCACTCAAAGTCAGTGTGCTGCCCACAGATACCAGTGCTCTTTTGTCCCTTCAGTCCCAAAAGTAGCAGCAGCTTTCTGCAATACTAATATGGGGCTTACTTTGGTATTCCCTTCCTGCTCTTTCAGTCTGCTAATGTCAGTGTGTGATGGTATATAATATGTCACAAATTCTTGAACACTGCTCTCTTCAAAAGGTGGACCCTAATTCATCTCCCCTTGACTGTGGGCTAGACTCCGTTAGTTGTCTCAGATGATGAGCAGAATATGACAGAAATGATGGTATGTGGCTAGGTCATGAAAGGTATCATGGCTTCCTCCTGTTCTTTTTGTTAGATCACTCTCTCTGAGGGAAGCCACTGCCACATCACAAGGACACTCAAACAGCCTTGTGGGGAGGTTCATGCAATGAGGAACTGAGGCCTTTTGCCAACTGTCAGTGAAAAGCTAGGCCTCCTGCCAATAGCTATGAAAGCATGCCATCTTGGAAGCAGAGCCTCCATCCCCAGTTGAGCCTTCAAGTAACCAACATCCCATCCAACAATGGGACTAAAAATTTATGATAGACCTCAGCTGCTCCTGGATTTCTGAAGCTCAGAACTGTGTGAGATAATAAATGCTCATTGCTTTAAGCCATTAAATTTTGAGGTAATTGGTTATGCCACATCAAATAACTAGGACTCCAAGTAACCAATTCCTTACATTAAAGCCCTCCTCGTGAAATATCTGTCATCATTTATTTCTGAACCTTGACTGATATGGTACTTGGTAGCATAAGTGGACTCCAGAAACTAACCCTCAAAGATAGAATTCTGTAATTGGATTATGTACCTCTTTAACTTTGAACACAAGTGGTAATCCTCTTGTCAATGACAAATGGGAGACTGATAATCTGCATCAGGCAACAGTATCAAAATGGCTTAAATTACTACCTATGGCCATTTAGGATGAACTTTCTATTGAAGGCTTTGAGTGACAAAACTGCTCAGGAACTTGACAGTTACAGTAATAATTGTAACTTCAAGAGCTAGGAATGAGCTTTCTTTGACATCAAGACATAAGAGACCAGAAATTGTCTTTGGTGGCCATAAAAGAACCTCTTATTTCTTGGAGTCATAAGGCAGATGTGTGTGTTCAGCAGCTCAGTCATGTCTGACTCTT
This sequence comes from Bubalus kerabau, assembly GCF_029407905.1. Taxonomy (NCBI): domain Eukaryota; kingdom Metazoa; phylum Chordata; class Mammalia; order Artiodactyla; family Bovidae; genus Bubalus; species Bubalus kerabau. Next base: position 48,800,153 of record NC_073629.1, read on the forward strand.
TGTGACCCCATGGACTATAGCCTGCAGGGCCACTCTGTCCATGGAATTTCCAGGCAAGAACACTGGAGTGGGTTGCCACTTCCTCCTCTAGGAGATCTTCCTGACTCAGGGATGGAACATGCGTCTCCTGCATCTCCTGCATTGGCAGGCAGATTGTTTACCAGTGAGCCACCTGGGAAGCCCATAAAGCAGATACAACTAAACAAAATATAATTTTGTGAGTTGCAGAATTACAATATAAAATGAATTTAGAAACAAAAATTTTATATGAAATTTTAGAAATTCTTTGGAAGAAACTGATGCCTGACATCTAGAAGGAAGAAATTGTGTTCAACTTAGACAAGATTGAGTTAAAGTTTTAGTCTAATATCCCTGATCCTCACTTGCCAGCAAAAGCCATTTCCCAAAGCCTTATCTTACTTAAAGAGCCTGTGATAACCTTTTCCATGGCTGATGTCTTCCAAAGGATGTCTATTCTCCTTGTCACCTCTCATTGCCTCTTGACTAGTCAGTTCTCAACACACTCTAGGAAGGCAAGTGCCAAGTCATATTTGGGAGAACAGAGTTCACATTCCAAATGAACAGCAAGATTTTGCAAATACACACTGGCAGAAACTTGGAGAATCAATATGGTAGTAGATTCTAAGGTTGTTAACCCAGAAGGATGAAATATAATTTTGGATCTAATCAAATATATTATGACAGTTTAAATGAAGGTGAAAATGAAATAATGGTTTAACTTAGAGAATTAAGTAAATGTGAGAGGTTCCAACAGTTTGCTTGAATGATTATGAACTCCAAAGTCACCTAATTCGATAAGGATGATGAGAGAGTCATTTTCTAGGCAGGTTGATAAGAAGTCTAGGGGTCCCCAAGGAAAGAGGGGTCTGGAATTCTCAAGGAGGAAGAAAGAACAAACTCTTTTTTCCTCTACATTCCTTAGGATTATATAACAATAAGGTATCCTGCCTGAGGACAGTCTCTGGATTAAACCTTCTGGCTAAACCTGTTATCTTAAAATGTAAATTATGGGAGTAGGTCTGGTGAGGTCTTTACAAGGATTATAATAATGGGGAGGGAGGTGGGAAGGGGGTTCAGGATTGGGAACACGTGTACACCCGTGGCGGATTCATGTTGATGTATGGCAAAACCAATACAATATTGTAAAGTAATTAGCCTCTAATTAAAATAAATAAATTTAAAATAATAATAATGTATCCTGCCTGAGGACAGTCTCTGGATTAAACCTTCTGGCTAATCCTGTTATCTTAAAATGTAAATTATGGGAGTAGGTCTGGTGAGGTCTTTACAACCTCCAGACATTCTTTTGATTCATTGGAGAGTATATAACTCCATGGCTAACACTAGCAAGCAGGTACTCTTTCTGCTCTCTTCTGATGCCTATGTCAGAAGCTTTCTCTATCTCCTTTATACTTTAATAAAACTTTATTACGCAAAAGCTCTGAGCAATCAAGCCTCATCTCTGGCCCCAGATTGAATTCTCCTCTGGAGGCCAAGAATCCCAGTGTCTTTTTGTGGTTCAGCAACAATCTTTCAATGAGATGCCAAAACCTATCTGACATAAAACAGAAGAAAAAACTGAAAGGTTTAGAAAGATCGGAACACTAGAGTGAACTGAATACCCACCATACCATGTTCCCTGAGAGAGTGCAGAGTATAATCCCTTCACTAATGCACCGTGACAGGTATTAATGAGGGGTCACCATCCTCCTGCAGAGGTCCTGTGGTGAGTAGCTGTCTTTTGCGAGCTAGGGATGATGGTGAAGACTGATATCCTGAAAAGACTTCCTATTTGTAAAGTGGGATTCTGGAACATTCAAAGCCAGATAGTATCACTTAACTACTAAAGACAGGGTAGGCATAATTACCATAAAAAGCATTCTGTTTGACCTGTAGATATCTTCAGTAGTAGTGACTTGATCATGATGTTTTGATAAAACAGATAGGTAATTGCTTCTTGGTCTTTTGGCTAAGATCAAGTATAAACAGATAGGCAGCCCACAAAATCATTATATATGTAATAAAATTATAATCAGAAAAATTCTAGGTATCAAGCAAGTAGGACTCTGACTTGGATCACCACAATGATGAACCACATCTTCTTACTCAGTGAAAGTTCACAGACTCAGAGTCCTTGGACCCTATGCAGAAGGTTCACTCAACACCGCCATAATTATTTCCTGGAATATTCTTCTAAGCCTTCCACAAGGATTCTTATTTAGGGTGATCACACTCTGGGCCTCTCAGCCTCTCTCAATATTACTAGTTTCTAACTCTGTTGATGCTAACTCATAATGTCATGTGGATTGCTAGTCAATATGGGGATTATGGAAGTCAACCAATAAAAATAAATTTTTGGACATATAATTGGAAAAATCATTCTTGTGAGTCAAACTTACAAAGTCACCATTTGAGCTCTCTTGCCTGCAAAAGTAGAGCTACTATGGTATAATGGTGAGGTGTGTGTCTGTGCTCAGTCACTCAGTCATGTCCAACTCTTTGCAACCCCATGGACTATAGCCTGCCAAGCTCCTGTGTCCATAGGATTCTCTAGGTGAGAATACTGGAGTGGGTTGCCATTTACTCCTCCAGAGCATCTCCCTAAACCAGAGATCAAACCTGTGGTTCCTAAGTCTGCTGCATTGGCAGGTGGGTCATTTACCACTGTACCACCTGGGAGGCCCCATAATGGTGAGGTAGCAGCCTCTGAAATTTCCTCTGCCAACCAGAGTAATAAGCTCCAACTGATCCCTGATGAAATTAGAGATATCTGCCTTCATCAGAAATTTAAGGTGAAAAGATAATTCTTCTTATAATATTCCAATGTAATTCTCTTTTTACCCTATGTAAGAGACAGATGGATCCTGGGTTATTGTAAAGTTATTGATAATTCTAATTTCAGCAGCTACTCCTCATAATAGCATTTTAAAGGGGAAAATCAGTTCAACTTCTGGATCCTGGTATATAACTATTAACCCAGCAAATATCTTGTTATCTATACCAAATTGCAAGTCCTACCATAGCCAACCTTTTCTCACAGACATGAGACTTCATGCAGGGACAGACATGCACTTCAACTTCTTGTTCCATTCATCCATTGTCTGATATAACCTAGCACACAGAGAACTTGATTATCCTGACATTTCACAGAACAGCCTATCAACTACAAGTTTATTGGGCCTTATGAACAGGAACTGATGGGAGCTTTAAATACATTAAGTAACATGTATTCCAGAGAGTGGGAAATAAAACCCACAAATTTTCAGAAACCTGAATTTCAGCAAGTCTTTTAGATATTCAGTTTGCCTGTTGATACCATTGATCATAGCCAATCCATCAAGCAGAAGGTCTGAAACAGAAGATCCCAAGTGATTTCAACTATTCAAGGCTTCACCTCTTTACAGTCTATGTATCATAAATCTTCAGATGTGGGGTGTCCTCAATATACAGTAACCACTTTCTTCCATATCTCACACATTTGCTGTCATATGGTAACTCAACAGCCTTAATCGAGCATGGTTTGCCCTTGTGTTGCAACTATGGGATTAAGGAAGGTGAATTAAACAGTAGGTTGTGGGGAGGGACTTTGCAGCCTCCATGGGAGTCAGTACAGACAGTGAGGTTCTGATGTTGTTTAATCACTTGAAGGTGAAGGTGAAGGTGAAGTCGCTTAGTCATGTCCAACTCTTTGTGACCCCATGGACAGTAGCTTGCCAGCCTCCTCCATCCATAGGATTTTCCAGGCAAGAATACTGGAGTGGGTTGCCATTTCCTTCCCCAGGGGATCTTCCTGACCCAGGGATCAAACCCAGGTCTCCCACATTGCAGGCAGACCCTTTACCATCTGAGCCACCAGTTTTATCACTTGGTAGTGTCCAACTTTTTATGACTCCATGGACTGTAGCACACCAGGTTTCCATGTCCTTCACTATCTAGGTTTCCCATAGATTTTTTTCCAAGGAGCAAGTGTCTTTTAATTTCATGGCTGGTGCCACCATCTGCAGTGATTTTGAGCCCCAAGAAAATAAAGTCTCTCGCTGTTTCCATTGTTTCCCCATCTATTTGCGATGAGGTGATAGGACCAGATGCCATGATCTTAGTTTTTTGAATGTTGAGTTTTAAGCCAGCTTTCTCACTCTCCTCTTTTGCTTTCATCAAGAAGCTCTTTAGTTTCTCTTTGCTTTCTGCCATTAGAGTGGTATCTGTTATTGATATTTCTCCCAGCAATCTTGTTTCCAGCTTGAGCTTCATCCAGCCTGGCATTTTGCATTAGGTACTCTGCATTTCAGTTAAATAAGCAGGATGACAATATACAGGCCCTGACATACTCCTTTCCCAATTTTGAACCAATCTGTCATTCCATGTCTGGTTCTAACTGTTGCTTCTTGACCTGCATACAGGTTTCTCAGGAGTCAGGGAAGGTGGTCTGGTATTCCATCTCTTTAAGAATTTCCCACAGTTTGTTGTGATTCACACAGTCAAAGGCTTTAGCATAGTCAATGAAGCAGAAGTAGATGCTTTTCTGGAATTCTTCTGCTTTTCCTATAATCCAGCAGATATTGGCAATTTGATCTCCAGTTCCTCTGCCTTTTCTAAATCCAGCTTGTACATCTGTAGGTCCTGATACAACCACTATTTCCTCCAGCTCTCTCACTACTAATTAATTCCCACTCTGTTTCTTCCTGAATCTGGACTCAGTCTCAGAATCCTTCCAACACAGTGTACCAAATAAGCTCCACCAATTCACCATGAGAAAAAACCATCTGTCAAAATAGAGTGAATCCAGGTATACAGCCTTTGGATGAGAACCACAAAACTTGACTGAGCAGAGGGAGCAAAGTAAAGGGTGTGAACTGGAAGAAATGCTAATATATCGGGGTAAAACAGAAAAGATCCACAGTATCTAGTGTTGGCAGGAAGAGATCTATCACATATACCTATTAGCTCTGACAGTGAATGAAAAATTTCCTTCTGAAGAAAGTCTATTGCATAATGAGACACCACTTCTGGGATAGAAAAACCATGTTCTGAAGTTACATGGGAGCTAAGATTTCAGTCTGCTCATGGCTGCAGGTGCAAAGTGGTTCTCTACCAGCATCCACTCAGCAACAGAGTACACAAAAAGTGCATGGGCATCTAAGGACAAACACTGGAACTCTCTCTACCATTATGCAAAAATCAAGAATAGTATTAATATCTACTTTACAGAGGCATAGTAAGCTTATTAAGAAATCATTTTGAACCACACTTTTCTCTGGGAATATGCCTAGGAGTGGAATTGCAGGTTCATGTGATAGGTCTATTTTTAGTTTTTTAAGGAGCGTCCATACTGTCCTCCAGTATGTTCCACCAGCTGGCTGTGCCAATGTTCACTGCAGCACTGTTCACAGTGTGTTACAGATATGGATACACCGTTCCATATCTAGCTTCCTAGATACGGGAGCAACCTAAATATCCATCAACAAAGGAATGGATACACATATACTATGGAATATTACTCAGCCATTAAAAAGAATGAAATCACACCATTTGCAGCAATATGAATCAACCTAGAGATTGTTATACTGAGGGAAGTAAATCATACAGAGGAGAAATATCATATGACATTCCTTATATTCAGACTCTAAAAAGAAGTTATACAAATGAACTTATTTACAAAAACAGAAAGAGACTCATAGACTTAGAAAACAACTTTATGGTTGCCACTGGGGAAGAATGGGGGAAGGGATAGTTAGGGAGTTTGGAATCAATATGTACACACTGCTATATTTAAAATGTATAACCAACAAGGTTCTACTGTAGAGCACAGAGAACTCTGCTCAATGATATGTGGCAGCCTGGATGGGAGGGGTGTCTGGGGGAGAATGGATACATGAATCTGTATGGCTGAGTCCTTTTGCTGTTCACCTGAAACTACCAGAACATTGTTAATTGGGTACACTCCAACATAAAATTTTAAAAGCTTAAAAAAATCTCCTTGCAAGCAAGTTAACCAAAACCCTGAGAGCAAAGTAATGAATAAATGGAACAGTTTTATTAGGAAAGATGATTAGACTCTTTTGTTGAAGACCCCTGGAACTGAGAAAGTTGTAGTCCAACTTTTTTTTTTTTTTTTTTGCTCATCATATTCCCCAAAGCAGCAAAACATTCTACTTTAGAGAATCTCAAAAAATGTCTTATGAATTAAATTAGAGTTGGAAAAATATCAATTCTAAAATTTTAATTTTTCTGTTTTCCTTTTTAAATTTGAAGATATTTCAATTTAATCAAGATATTAGACCTTTTCATTACCCCAAATCCTTTCTTCAGTCAAAGGCAAGGCATACACTGACCAATTAATTCTATTTTAATTCATGTCAGAAACAACACTTCTCTTAAAAGTGAAAAGTAAGCAACACAATGCTGGTAAGGATATAAAGTAAAAGAACTCTCATATATTGCTGAAAGTGAAAGTGAAAGTGAAGTCGCTTAGTCGTGCCTGACTCTTTGTGATCCTGTGGATTATAGCCTACCAGGCTCCTCCATCCATGGGATTCTCCAGGCAAGAATACTGAAGTGGGTTGCCATTTCCTTCTCCAGGGGATCTTCCTGACCCAGGAAACGAACCTGGGTCTCCCACATTGTGGCCAGATGCTTTACCCTCTGAGCCACCAGGGAAGCCCATATATGGCAATGGAAATATAAAATGCAATCATTTTGGAAGACAGTTTGGTGGATTCTTAGAAAACTAAACATATTCTTACCATGTGGTCCAGCAATCTCCTTTCTTATTATTTACCCAAAGGAACTGAATGTTTATGTTCACACAAAAACCTGCACCCAGATGTTTATAGTAATTCTATATATAACTGCCAAAACTTGGAAGTAACTAAGATGTCCTTCAGGAAGTAAATAGATTAAAAAAAAAAAAAAAACTGTGGTACATCCAAATAATGGAATCATTTCAGTTTAGTTCAGTCACTCAGTTGAGTCCGACTCTTTGCGACCCCATGAACCGCAGCATGCCAGGCCTCTCTGTCCATCACCAACTGCCGGAGTCCACCCAAACCCATGTCCATTGAATCGGTGATGCCACCCAACCATCTCCTCCTCTGTTGTCCCCTTCTCCTCCTGCCCTCAATCTTTCCCAGCATCAGGGTATTTTCAAATGAGTCAGCTCTTCGCATCAGGTGGCCAAAGTATTGGAGTTTTCAGCTTCAGCATCAATCCTTCCAATGAACACCCAGGACTGATTCAGCATTAAAAAGAAATGAGCTATCAAGCCAAAAAAAGACATGAAGGAACTTTAAATGCATGTCACTAAGTGAAAGATGTCAAGCTGAAAAAGGTATATACTGATAGATTCCAACTATACAACATTCTAGAAAAGGCATAAGTATGGAGACAATTAAAAAAAAAAAAAAGTGCTTGCAGAAAGAAGGGGAAGGAATGAATAAATGAAGCAAAGAGAAATTTTAGGGCAGTGAAAATACTCTGTACAATGTTGTAATGATCAGTGTCAATATCAGTTTAGTTGTTCAGTCATGTCCGACACCTTTCGACTCTATGGACTACAGCGTGCCAGGCTTCCCTGTCCATCATCAATTCACAGAGCTTACTCAAACTCATGTCCGTTGAGTCAGTGATGCCATCCAACCATTTTATCTTCTGTTGTCCCCTTCTCCTCCTGCCTTCAATCTTTCCCAGCTTCAGGGTCTTTTCAAATGAGTTACTTCTTTGCATCAGGAGGCCAAAGTATTGGAGTTTCAGCTTCAGCATCAGTCCTTCCAATGAATATTCAGGACTGATTTCCTTTAGGATGGACTGGTTGGATCTCCTTGCCGTTCAAGGGACTCTCAAGAATCTTCAACACCACAGTTCAAAAGCATCAATTCTTTGGCACTCAGCTTTATTTATAGTCCAACTGTCACATCCATACCATAGCTTTGACTAAATGGACCTTTGTTGGCAAAGTAATGTCTCTGCTTTTTAGTATGTTGTCTAGGTTGGTCATAGCTTTTCTTCTTAATTTCATGGCTGCAGTCTCCATCTGCAGTGATTTTGGACCCCAAGAAAATAAAGTCTCTCACTGTTTCCATTGTTTCCCTATCTATTTGCCATGAACTGATAGGACCAAATGCCATATCTTAGTTTTCTGAATGCTAAATTTTAAACCAACTTTTTCCCTCTCTTTTTTCACTTTCATCAGAAGGCTCTTTAGTTCTTCTTTGCTTTGTGCCATAAGGGTATTGTTGTCTGCATATCTGAGGTTATTGATAATTTCTTCCAGCAATCTCGATTCCAGCTTGTGCTTCATCCAGCCCAGGATTTCACATGATGTACTCTACATATAAGTTAAATAAGCTTCATCCAGCCCAGCATTTCACATGATGTACTCCGCATATAAGTTAAATATACAGCCTTAACGTACTCCTTTCCTGATTTGGAACCAGTCTGTTGTTCCATGTCCAGTTCTAACTGTTGCTTCCTGATCTGCATACAGATTTCTCAGGAGGCATGTCAGGTGGTCTGGTATTCCCATCACTTTAAGAATTTTGCAGTTTGTTGTGAGCCACACAGTCAAAGGTTTTGGCATAGTCAATAAAGCAGAAGTGGAAGTTTTTCTGGAACTCTCTTGCTTTTTCAATGATCCAACAGATGTTGGCAATTTAGTCTCTGGTTTCTCTGTCTTTTCCAAATCCAGTTTGAACATCTTGAAGATCATGGTTCACATACTGTTCGTTTTGAAGGCAAACCATTCAAAGTTACGGTAATCCAAATCTATCCCCCAACCAGTAATGCTGAAAAAGCTGAAGTTGCATAGTTCTATGAAGACCTACAAGACCTTCTAGAACTAACACCCAAAAAAGATGTCTTTTTCATTATAGGGGACTGGAATGCAAACATAGGAAGTCAAGAGATACCTGCTGCTGCTACTGCTAAGTTGCTTCAGTCGTGTCCGACTCTGTGCGACCCCATAGATGGCAGCCCACCAGGCTCCCCTGCCCCTGGGCTTCTCCAGGCAAGAACACTGGAGTGGGTTGCCATTTCCTTCTCCAATGCATGAAAGTAGAAAGTGAAAGTGAAGTCGCTCAGTTGAGTCCGACTCTTAGTGACCCCATGGACTGCAGTCCACCAGGCTCCTCCGTCCATGGGATTTTCCAGGCAAGAGTACTGGAGTGGGGTGCCATTGCCTTCTCCGAGAGATACCTGCAGTAACGAGCAAATTTGGCCTTGAAGTACAAAATAAAGCAGGTCAAAGGCTAACAGAGTTTTGCCAAGGGAATGCACTGGTTATAGCAAACAGCCTCTTCCAACAACACAAGAGAAGTCTCCACACATGGACATCACCAGATACTCAATATTGAAATCAGATTGAGTATATTATTTACAGCCAAAGATGGAGAAGCTCTATACAGTCAGCAAAAAACAAGACCAGGAGCTGATTGTGACTCACATCATGAACACCTTACTGCCAAATTCAGATTTAAATTTTAGAAAGTAGGAAAACCACTAGATCATTCAGGTATGACTTCAATCAAATCCCTTACAATTATACTGTGGAAGTGACAATTAGATACGAAGGATTAGATCTGATAGAGTGCCTGAAGAACTATGGACAGAGGTTTGTGACATTGTACAAGAAGCAGTAATCAAGACCACCCCCAAGAAAAAGAAATGCAAAAAGGCAAAATAGTTGTCTGTGGAGGCCTTACAAATATCTGAGAAAAGAAGAGAAGTGAAAGGCAAAAGAGAAAAGGAAAGATATACCCATTTGAATGCAGAGTTCCAAAAAATAGCAAGGAAAGATAAGAAAGCCTTCCTCAGTGATCAATGCAAAGAAATAGAGGAAAACAACAGAATGGGAAAGACTAGAGATCTCTTCAAGAAAATTAGAAATTGTAATGATGGATATTTGTAATTATATGTATCTCCAAAACTCATAAAATATGCAATATTGTACAATGTACAACAACCAAGAGAGAACCTCATGGTAATTATGGAATTTGAGTACTTATGATATGTTAAAGTATGCTCATCCTTGGTTTAAAAAAAAAAGATAACGTGCCATTCTGATGAGTGATGTTGATATGTTGACAACAGGGAAAGATGTGCATCTGTGGAGGTAGGGGATATGTGAGGAATCTATCTCCCTCTCAATTTTGTTGTAAACCTAAATCTGCTCTCCCCAAAATAAAGTTTTTAAAATAAAAATATAAAAGTAAATAATCACTGTCCTAAATTAATATAGCTTGCATTATTTTCACTAGATCTGTAACCACTAATGAACAGAAGGCAAACATTACTTGTTAGACAACACGTATTCCAGCATTCATATAGGCAGAGGAAGATCAACAGGTTCATTGACTCAGTCACTCTTCCAGTTTACTGGCATCATTCTGTTTCTCTCCACACCAAACACATCCCTACCTAAGATTTTTACATTTACTGTTTCTTCAACTTCAGTCATTCTTTCCTCAGGTAACCATGTGGCTTGCTGTGTTATCCCTTTAAATCTTTACTCCAACTCGCTTTCTCATAGAAGCCCTTCCTGGTCATCCTATTTAAAAGTTCAACCACCTTTCTTGATTTATGTGTTTTGCCTTATTGCTATCTGACATATCATGTTCTTTGCTTTTTTATTCCATTGCATATCTATCTGCTGGATCATAAACTCCATGAGGACTACAATATTTTTTTCACTATGGTATCTTCAGCATTTAGAATGGTATCTGGCACATAGATCAATAAACATCTGTTGAATGAATAAACGGACATGCAGACATGTTTTAAAAATTACATGAAAAATGGCAGGGAAAAGTGGTATATAGCCTTCAAATCTTCTCTTTTTTCCTAGATTCATGCAACCTTTTACCTGAGTGAAACACACTCTATTTTATAATTTTACTCTAAAAACACCAAGCTGTTTTGGGAAAAAGACAGACAGCATTGATAAATTATGAGTGCCTTAAGAAATTTCAAAAATTATATTCCCTGCATTGTTCATAATACATTATACTTTGATATTTATAAAAATGAAAAACAAATAGAAATTAATCTCATCTTTAAAATATGAAACTTATAAATGTTATTGGATATTTACATCATACATTTGAATGTTAGCATAATATTTAGCTTTAAAATCCTTTATTACTTCACAATTTAGAGTTTTAATATTAATAGATATTTATTTTTAATAGTCATTAATATTCCTGCAACCAATAATGCTTATCTAATAATACTCTTTCCTTGAACTATAAAAAAATTTTTAATACTCTATTTTTAACCATTTTTCAAGGGCTTTTTGAAACTAGGCTACATAATCCAGGAAATAAAAGCAAGCTGTTGGAAGAGTAGGATTAGAGAAGTTGGAGGATATTTAAACAATGTAAATGATCAAAAATATATAATTCCAATAAACATAGCTGCTGAAACAAAAATTTTACCTTCATGCCACTGGCTACATGCCTGTTGTGAGGCTTTTATGAACAAACGTCCTGAGAAGAGATGGAGATTAAATTTCCACAAAGAGGTCTGCTCATGTGCACTACTTGGAATGGATTCTTGGAAAAGAGGACAGTGAGAGGACCATTTTTAAATTTCACACTTAGGGTTTTAGGAGAGAATGGAAAGAGTGGAACAGCAAGCAAGAACCACAAGGAACATACCCCAAGTAATCCAAGGTACAAACATTCCCTCCTGATAAGGTGTTGATTTCAACTCACGAATGAAATTTCCACTTTAGTAGTTTTCAAGGACACATTAAGTCAACGTCATGGCTCACAATAAAGCATAGAAAATTCAGATCAAGTTAGAAGACTATACTCATTGTTTGCTAATTACTTCACAATGAAGCAAATACAGTAATATCCTTTCCCTTTCAACTCACATAGATATTCATTGTTTTAAAACAGATCATAAAATCTATATCTAAACAGAAGATATGGAAAATGTCTTTTATAAAATTTTGAGGACTTAATACTTACATTTTAATTAAACAAGATTTTTTTCTCCTTCAAATGTGAAGTACTTGCTTTACACATGATTACTTAAGATATAATATATTCCATTTACTAAATTGTTCTTGCCTGTCAAGTCCTAAAACAACATTGGCTCAGAAAGGTCAGGGATGGAAGGGCGATATGGGTGAAGAAGATCAAAAGGTGTGAATTTTCAGATATAAAATAAGTAAATCATTGGGATGTAATATACAATATAATATGTATAGTTAACAATAGTGTATTACGTATTTGCAAGTTGCTAAGAGCAGATTTTAACAGTTTTCATCATAAGAAAAACATTTTCTAACTATGGATGGTGATGATTGGCTTATTGTGGTGATCATTTTGCAGTGTATAAAATGTCAAATCATTATGTTGTATACTTGAAACTAGAATAAGGTTTTATGGCAATTATACCTCAATTAAAAAATAATTTTTTTAAAGGTGAGGGATTTTTTTTATTGTTGTTTTATTCACTTATATATCTTTAGCACCTATAGCAGTGCCTGGCATGAGGAAGGCACTCAAAAAATATTTATGAAATGAATAAATAAATGAATAATGCTCTTAAAATAGCTCCCTGCATGTGTATATACACCTAGAAAAACAATTTCATAATCTTTATACATCTATATAAAACTGAGCATTATAAGATTTTTCTTAAATGTTTAATTTAGACTCTTCTTAGCACATATAAAAGGGGATCCTGCCTTTGAGGAGCTTAAAAGTTTGTTAGGATGAAAAGACTCTACCATGAAATAATTATTCAGTTCAGTTCAGTCGCTCAGTCGTACCCGACTCTTTGTGACCCCATGAATCGCAGCATGCCAGGCCTCCCTGTCCATCGCCAACTCCCGGAGTTCACTCAGACTCACGTCCATCAAGTCAGTGATGTCATCCAGCCATCTCATCCTCTGTTGTCCCCTTCTCCTCCTGCCCCCAATACCTCCCAGAAGCAGAGTCTTTTCCAATGAGTTAACTCTTCACATGAGGTGGCCAAAGTACTGGAGTTTCAGCTTTAGCATCTTTCCTTCCAAAGAAATCCCAGGGCTGATCTCCTTCAGAATGGACTGGTTGGATCTCCTTGCAGTCCAAGGGACTCTCAAGAGTCTTCTCCAACACCACAGTTCAAAAGATTCAATTCTTCGGTGCTCAGCCTTCTTCACAGTCCAACTCTCACATCTATATATGACCACTGGAAAAACCATAGCTTTGACTAGACGGACCTTTGTTGGCAAAGTAATGTCTCTGCTTTTCAATATGCTATGTAGGTTGGTCATAACTTTCCTTCCAAGGAGTAAGCGTCTTTTCATTTCATGGCTGCAGTCACCATCTGTAGTGATTTTGGAGCACAAAAAAATAAAGTCTGACACTGTTTCCACTGTTTCCCCATCTATTTCCCATGAACTGATGGGACCGGATGCAATGATCTTCATTTTCTGAATGTTGAGCTTTAAGCCAAATTTTTCAGTCTCCACTTTCACTTTTATCAAGAGGCTTTGGGTTCCTCTTCACTTTCTGCCATAAGGGTGGTGTCATCTGCATATCTGAGGTTATTGATATTTCTCCCAGCAACCTTGATTCCAGCTTGTGCTTCTTCCAGCCCAGCGTTTCTCAGGATGTACTCTGCATAGAAATTAAATAAGCAGGGTGACAATATACAGCCTTGACGTACTCCTTTTCCTATTTGGAACCAGTCTGCTGTTCCATGGCCAGTTCTAACTGTTGCTTCCTGACCTGCATACAGATTTCTCAAGAGGCAAGTCAGGTGGTCTGGTATTCCCATCTCTTTCAGAATTTTCCACAGTTTATTGTGATCCACACAGTCAAAGGCTCTGGCATAGTCAATAAAGCAGAAATACATGTTTTTCTGAAACTCTTTTGCTTTTTCCATGATCCAGCGGATGTTGGCAATTTGATCTCTGGTTCCTCTGCCCTTTCTAAAACCAGCTTGAACATCAGGAAGTTCAAGGTTCACGTATTGCTGAAGCCTGGCTTAGAGAATTTTGAGCATTACTTTACTAGCATGTGAGATGAGTGCAACTGTGTGGTAGTTTGAGCATTCTTTGGCATTGCCTTTCTTTGAGATTGAAATGAAAACTGACCTTTTCCAGTCCTGTGACCACTCTTGAGTTTTCCAAATTTGCTGGCATATTGAGTGCAGCACTTTCACAGCATCATCTTTCAGGATTTGAAATAGCTTAACTGGAATTCTATCACCTCCACTAGCTTTGTTCATAGTGATGCTTTCTAAGGCCCACTTGACTTCACATTCCAGGATGTCTGGCTCTAGATCAGTGATCACACCATCATGATTATCTGGGTCATGAAGCTCTTTTTTGTACAGTTCTTCTGTGTATTCTTGCCACCTCTTCTTAATATCTTTTGCTTCTGTTAGGTCCATACCATTTCTGTCCTTTATTGAGCCCATCGTTGCATGAAATGTTCCCTTGGTATCTCTAATTTTCTTGAAGACATTCTAGTCTTTCCCATTCTGTTGTTTTCCTCTATTTCTTTGCATTGATCGCTGAAGAAGGCTTTCTTATCTCTTCTTGCTATTCTTTGGAACTCTGCATTCAGATGCTTATATCTTTCCTTTTCTCCTTTGCTTTTAACTTCTCTTCTTTTCACAGCTATTTGTAAGGCCTCCCCAGACAGCCATTTTGCTTTTTTGCATTTCTTTTCCACGGGGATGGTCTTTATCCCTGTCTCCTGTACAATGTAACGAACCTCATTCCATAGTTCATCAGGCACTCTGTCTATCAGATCTAGGCCCTTAAATCTATTTCTCACTTCCACTGTATAATCATAAGGGATTTGATTTAGGTCATACCTGAATGGTTTAGTGGTTTTCCCTACTTTCTTCAATTTCAGTCTGAATTTGGCAATAAGGAGTTCATGATCTGAGCCACAGTCAGCTCCTGGTCTTTTTTGTTGACTGTATAGAGCTTCTCCATCTTTATAGAGTAAAGTAATATAAAATAAATCATGAAACTGAATTGTCTACATCTTTACAGGAAGAATAAAGTGATCTTCAGGGAAAGCTTCATGATAAAGATGATTTGAATCAGGCCTTAAAGGATAAGTATAACTTTGGGATGGAGAAAGAAAAGTAAAGGGCATACACAAGTTTCAAAATCATGATTCATGGTAAGATACCATAAGAATATAATTTTAAAGGACATCTAAGGATTCACACAATAGAAATTAAGTGACACTAAATTATGACACATTCTATCAGGTTGAGAATTCATGCATTCGTTAGAAAATATTTATGTAGTATTTGCCATGTGCTATGGTTTTTCCTGGAGAAAGCAATGGCACCCCACTCCAGAACTCTTGCCTGGAAAATCCCATGGATGGAGGAGCCTGGTAGGCTGCAGTCCATGGGGTCACTAAGAGTCGGACACGACTGAGTGACTTCCCTTTCACTTTTCACTTTCATGCATTGGAGGAGGAATTGGCAACCCACTCCAGTGTTCTTGCCTGGAGAATCCCAGGGACGGGGGAGCCTGGCAGTCTGCTGTCTATTGGATCGCACAGAGTTGGACATGACTGAAGTGACTTAGCAGCAGCAGCAGCATGGTTTTTCCAGTGGTCATGTATGGATGTGAGAGTTGGACTGTGAAGAAGGCTGAGCACCGAAGAATTGATGCTTTTGAACTGTGGTGTTGGAGAAGGCTCTTGAGAGTCCCTTGGACTGCATGAAGATCCAACCAGTCCATTCTGAGGGAAATTAGCCCTGGGTGTTCTTTGGAAGGACTGATGCTGAAGCTGAAACTCCAAAACTTTGTCCACTTCATGCAAAGAGTTGACTCATTGGAAAAGACTCTGCTGCTGGGAGGGATTGGGGGCAGGAGGAGAAGGGGATGACAGAGGATGAGATGGCTGGATAGCATCACCGACTCGATGGACATGAGTCTGAGTGAACTCCGGGAGTTGGTGATGGACAGGGAGGCCTGGCGTGCTGCAATCCATGGGGTCACAGAGTCGGACATGACTGAGCGACTGATCTGAACTGAACTGAGGAGCTGTACTAGGTTCTGGGGATCATATCATAAACAAAATAAAGTTTCTGCCCTCATGAAGTTTATATTCTGGTGGAATAGATATGAAACAAGTGAACAAATAAGACCATTTAGAAAACTACAAGTGTTTTTAAAAGACATAAATCATGTTAATCTTGGAAAAGTTTAATGCCAAATAAAGTAATCAAAGAAGGCCTTTTGAGTTTAGTCCTTCATGAACATGGGGAAGGAGAAATTAATGGACAAAACATTTCAATTAATTCCTGCATGTGAATATGGAAAGGTTATGAAGAAGTGATCACTGAGAAAAAGGAGCCAACAAAGGCATATCACAGAATATGCATGGAAGTAGTTACAGGTAAAGAGCTGATCCCTAATATACAGACATGGCAAGTATGAGGAATGTCACATATAAAACATGGATAAAAAACATGGAGAGTATGTGAAACTCAGGAGACAGTATAATCAAGTCTAAAAATCCCAAATAAAAATAATGGTTAAATTTTTTCTAAACTTGTAGAAAACCATAAATCCACAGACCCAAGAACCTCAACAAAAGCAATGCAGAAGAAACATGAAGAAAACCACACCAGGACACACCATGATCAAGTTGCTGAAAACTAGGATTATAGAAAAAGTCATAAGAGCAACCAGAGGAAGAAAATTGTATAATGATAGAAAGACACGAAGGACAGCTCACATCTCACCAGGAATTTTACAAGCTAGAAGACAGTGGAGAGTTCTTTCATGTTACTGAAAAGAGAAAAAAACAAAACAAAAACAAAAATCCCTGTCAATCTAAATTTTTTCCTCAATTATTTTCCAAAAATAGTAGCAAAATAAATACTCGTTCAGACAAATGTAAGCAAATAAACTTAACATTGAAGATGAAATGGATAAAAGACCTAATTAACCAAAGTTTCCCCAAGAAGAAATAGATCATCTGAATAGTAAAATAGATAGCAAAAGGGAATTTGCCATATGACTTGGGTAACTCAAACAGGGACTCTGATGATCTAGAAGAGGGAGATGGGGAGGGAAATGGAAGGGAGGGGACATGGGTGTACCTATGGCTGATTCTTGTTGATGTACAACAGAGAACCACAAAATTCTGTAAAGCAAATATCCTTAATTAAAAAACTAAAGTAGAAAAAAAAGAAAGAAATAGATTATCTTAATAGCCTTATATGCATATTAAAGTGTTATACTTAAAACCCTTCCCACAAAGACATAACAAGGCTTAGATGTCTTCCCTGTTAAATTCTACCAATTATTTGTGAAAGAAATAATTATTCTATACAAACTCTTCTAGAAAAATAAGAAAGAATACAACTCATTTTATGAGGCCACTAATACCAAAACCAGAAAATGGTATTTTAAGAAGACTGCCAAACAATGTATCTCATGAACATAGGTATAAAAATCCTAAACATAATTTTAACAAATTAAATTTAGCAGCATATGGAAAGATAATACACCATAACCAAGAGAGTTTCATCCCAAGAATGCAAGACTGTTTTAATATTTAAAAATTCGATTAAAGTAATTTACTTTATTAACCAATCAAAAAAGAAAGAGCAATGCAACTGTCTTAATAAGTATAATAAAAGTGTTTGACAAAATCCTACGTATATTTATGATAAAAATTCTTAGCATTCTATACAAAGAGATGGGAACTTCTGCCACCTAATAAAAAGCATACATTAAAAAAAAATACAGGTAGCATTGTGCTTAGTGGCCAAACTAAATTACTTCCTCTCATAATCAGGAGCAAGGAAAGTATGTCCATTCTCAGTGACGACAGTCTTAGAAATATTATTTTATTTATGTTGTACTGAAGGCCCTAGATTATGTATTAAGGCAATAAAAAGTGAGAAAATTTTTTAAAAAAATTAAACTCTGGTTTTTGCACAAATGATATGAGAATCCCTGTAGAAAGGCCTAAGCAAATAGATTGAAAGGGGTGAACTTACCAAGTTCTTAGCATATAAAAATAGTATACAATTAATTGCATTCATATATTCTAGCATAAAATCATTGGAAATTTAAATTTTAAAAAATACTGCCATGTATAGTAGCTTTAAAGTTATGATGTACTTGGGGATACATTTAAAAACATACATATAAGAGATGTGCACAGATAAATATAAAACTTTGCTGAAATGAAAGTGACCTAGGTAAGTGGAGAGTGACACCATGTTTATGGATATCATTAAAATGTCAATTCTCCACAAACTGATCTATAGAGTCAAAACAATATCAATCAAAATTTCAATTGGCTTTTTCTGTGGAAATTGACAAGTTTTCTCTAAAACTTAGATGGAAAATCTAAAGATAAAGAATCGCCAAACCAATTTTTAAAGGAACAAGTTGCAGAATCACACTACCTGATTTCAATATTTAATTTCAAACTACTATAATCAAAACAGTATAGTAGCAGTAGAGATAGACATGCAGATCAAATAAATCAATTAGAATGACCAGAAATAGACCTACACATATATGGTCAACTGACTTTTGACAAAGGTAATAAAGTAACTCACTAAGAAAAGGATCATGTTCTCAGCAAATTAGGCTAAAACAATGAAATACCTATTGGCAAGAATAAAAGATAATAAACCTTGACCTATATTTTACATCTTACAAAAAAATATTTAACTAGAAATGGGCTATAGACCTTAATGTAAAAGTTAAAACTATAAAGTTTCTAAATAACAAACTTTAAGAGAAAAATCTATGTAACCATGAGTTAGGGAAAAAAATTCTTACAAAGAACTGAAAAAGCATACACCATAAGAAAGAATTTATATATTGAATTTCATCAAAATGAAAACATTTGGTCTTCAAAAGACATTGTCAAGAAAGTAAAATGTCAAGTGGTGCAGAAGAAAATATTTGTAAAACATATATCTGATAAAGAACTTTTAACCAGAATATGTGAATAACTCACAACTCAATAACAACAACAAACAAACACAACCTCACTTTAAAAAAAAAAAAGATTTGAAAGGAGATTTCCACAAGGAAGACATGAACGGCAAATAAACCCATTAATCAATAGCCAGTATAATTAGTCACCAGGAAAATGTAAGGTAAAACAACAATGAGAAATCAATACACATCCATTAAATGTGACAATATCGCATTGGCAAGATTAAGGATCCCCTGGAATTCTCATATATTGATGGTGAAAATGTAAAGTTATTACAATTCTTACTTTGAAACAGTGGTTTGGCAATTTCTTATTAAGTTAAACAACTATCCAAATTTCCAGAAATTATTACTCCTAGGTTTTTACCCCCCAAAATTGAAAACATACATTCACACAAAGACCCAAAAGTGAATGTTACTAACAGCTGCATTTTTAAGAGCTCAAAACTGGAAATACCACTAATATCTAATGAACAGATAAACAAATTATTGTGCATCCATTAAACTAACACTGCTTTTCAATAAATAAAAAATAACTAACAATATTTTCAATAAAATTGATAAATCTCGAAAGTATCATGCTAAGTCAAACACGTCAGACACAGAAAACTATGTACTGTTTCATTTCATTTACATGAAATTCCAGAAAAAAAAAACAAACTATTATGAGAAAAAGCTGAACACGGATTGCATGGGGAGATGGGGCAGAAATGACAATGAAGAGTAATGAGGAGGCTTTTAAAAAGATGGAAATGTGACTAATAGAGTGACCACACTGATGGATACACAGCTGTATACATTTATCAGCTTATACCGTCTTTGGTGAATTTTATCTTACAGAGATTATGCCTCAAAAAAATACCAAAAAAAAGCATAACTTGTGTATCTTCTGTATAACACTTTAGACCCCGTGATTACCAGGATTATGAATCACTAATGCCTGTCACAGTCCCTAAAACATAATAGAAATTTAATACATGAAGAAATAAGTGAAGGAAGAAATGAGCAATTGGTACAGATCTCAGTAGCCTATAAGAAACCATAAAGGAATGCTTTACAGACCTTCTGTTTGCCTTAAATCCTGAAAATACATCTACACTAGAGTTATTGAGTTTTTTGAAGACATTTGGGACTTCTTAGGACCAATCCTGTTTTTCTGTCTTTAGGAGGCATTGTGCTCCCTTTGTCATTGTGCTTCTTTCTCAGCTTTGGCTTCTGTCCAGTAAAAATTCCTGGCAAGATTTTACACAACCTAGAGTATACTCCAATCCTTACTATTGCTCTAAACTCCTAAAATTTTATTTATTGATCAGTTTTCCAAGTGACACTCTCTAAGAACTTGTTTCATTGTGTTTCTTTGGCAATTTCAGATAGTGGTTTAGATGACCTGGGAATAAAGTTTGATTCCAAGGTGAATCACTTCATATATAATTCAATCTTTAATAATCACAAATAGAGATTTTTACCTACCTTCTTCTCAAAAACTAATTTTACTTGTCAACAAAGTCTGAGTCAGTGACATAGATTTAGAATGTAGACTTTACTTTGTTTTTTATTAAAAAAAAAAAAAAAAAAAAACCCTTCTAATGCTTATTTCTTCAATTTCAGACTTCCCTTGTGGCTCAGCTGGTAAAGAATCCACCTGCAATGCAGGAGACATGGGTTCAATCCCTGGGTTGGGAAGATTCCCTGAAGAAGGGAAAGGCTACCCACTCCAGTATTCTGACCTGGAGAATTCCACGGACTAGTCCATGGGGTCTTACAACACATATGTTGTCAAATATATATGAGAGTTCCAAATGAACAGCTTGCTTCAATCCACTACACTCTGCCTTCTGAGAGTGAGACCCATCACAGGAGGCACTGAAGCTTCTCCAGCCATTTAAACTACAGCAATTATTAAAGAAAAACTGGGCTTCCCAGATGGTGCCAGTGGTAAAGAACCTGCCTGCCAGTGCAGGAGACATAAGAGATGCAGGTTCGACCCCTGGGTTGGGAAGATCCCCTGGAGGAAAGCCTAGCAATCACTCTAGTATTCTTGCCTGGAGAATCCCATGAACAGAGGAGCCCGGTGTGCTACAGTCCATAGCATTGCAAAGAGTCGGAGATGACTGAAATGACAGCATGCACGCACAAGCTGTTACTAGAAGACCAAGCACTGCTGGTCATCTTATCTATAACCATAATTACCATCTCCCCATAGACTGTGGCTTAGTATGACCCACTTCAATACTGTGGGGAGACAGGGCTGTGATTCCTGTGGTTACACCTGGGTGGATGAATCACTACCATGCTGAAGTGTCAGTTAATTGATGCTATATTGACAGAAATATGTGTGATTAGAAAAGTCTTGTGTTGTTTAAAAGAATAGAAAGTCTGACACAGATGTAGAAGGTTCACTCTGGCATAAACTCTTACAATGGTTGTCATATACAATGCTCTAGAGACTTAGAATATTCTACCAAATGCCTGAGATCTTGAATTTACACCAGAAAGCATGCATATAGATAAAATACAATCTGATATGCTCAGGTGTGAATATTAGGGGGTAGTGATACTGGTTCAGCAAAAGCATATATATAAGAGAATAGTTATGAATGACAGAAGATAACGAGAAAGAAATCTCCCAGAATATTAAGCAAAAAGACAAAAATGGAAAAATATAACAAAAAATATATCAAGAAATAAGGACAAGCCCAGAAAATCCAAGAACTATTTAAAACCAGTTATAAAAAGAGAAATCCAAGGCAATAAATAAATAAGGAGGAGAAAGATCGAAATAAGACAATTTTCTTGAGCTTAAACACACATACACATACACATACACACACATGCATACACACACTTAAGCTTTCATTTCAAAAATGCTATTTGAGTGCCAGGAGCAAAGAGTAAAGACCCACACTTAGAAATATTTTCATAAAGTTTTATAAATTCAAATACAAAGAGAAAATCTAAAATTTGTGAAGAGGGGGCAGATTTCTTTACATAATGCTACTGCTAAGTCACTTCAGTCGTGTCTGACTCTGTGTGACCCCATAGACGGCAGCCCACCAGGCTTCCCTGTCCCTGGGATTCTCCAGGCAAGAACACTGGAGTGGGTTGCCATTTCCTTCTCCAATTTCTTTACATAATACTGTATGCTTAATGTATGTATGATGCTCTGAATGCTTCAAAAAAATGTCACAATTCTTTTGAGATTCCTAGGGAAAATTATTTTGAACCTGTATTTCTATTATAAGTTAATTATCAATCAAGGCATTTTATGATATGCAAAAAATTAAAAAGCTTGCTCCCACATATACTCTTTTTCACAAAAATTACTTGCATATGTATTTCTATAAAAATATGCCACAGTGAAAGCATATGTCTCTTATGTCAATAAACAAAAAAAGGAGAGCAGTTAGGAACTCAGGAAAAGAAATAAAATTCTTTATCAAAAAGTAATTCAAGTATGAATAAAATTATAATGTAGCATGATTTCAAGTTATTGCCTGAGTTTAAGAAAAGAGATGCCACTTTTCCTTGATATTTGGAACACTTTCCATTAAATGTCACATGTTTAATGACACAGGATTACATTTTCCTCTTTTAGAGTAAAATCAGACTACTTAGTTCTTCAGTGAATAACATGTATCTAATAATAAAACCGTGAATGCTATTTGAGGATATTTAGCTTTTATAATGGACTTATATACAGCACATAGAAGATTAATTGTAGCTATAGGCCAAAAAAGTAAATGTTTTAAAATCTTAATAGTATAAAAGTAATACAGAGGTCCAGAGGTCAGAGTTGAGAAACAGAGTCAGCTGGAGCCTGGCAATGACATTTATTTAATTAAGTTCCACCCTCCTTGGCAATGAATAAAGACAGTCAAGAGTAGATCCAAGACATCAAGAGGCCCTATCAATAGGTATTTGAATGTATAAAGATGTCATTATAGACAATAACTTATTATACCTCTAACACTCCCATCCATTCCCAAGACTCTTCCATGGCCTCACTCCCTTTTCCTTTTTCTCATAGGCTCTAGTTAAGCAATGGAAAATAATTTGCGATTCCTAGATTTTATAACGGATTCCCACTATACAAGCAAGTCCATACTTAGCTTCCGTAATGAATCTCAAACATATTATGAGCCTTATTTACCCATAAAGTACACTCTTGACTCTAATGAACAGGATCACTTTTTAAGTTCATTAGTAGATTATCTATTTGCAACTCTAGAATTTGTAACAGATAAATCTTGTAATCTCATAGACTTAACAGATAGATTTATTTTTTGTCCAGCAGGGAGTGATAGCATAGACAGTTCAGCATCATTAAGGAACCTAAACCAGCAGAGACTATGCCATCTTTTGACAGCTTCAGGAGTAGATGAACAGCCAGCAGATAGTATTAATATGAGAGAGAATAAAGCCATTTCATGGGACAGAATTAAAATGGGATTCATCACTTTTGTCTGCATTTCATTGGCCAAGATATTATCATATGTACACACCTATCTGCAAGGGAATCTGGGAAATACAATCTAGCTAATTGTCAAGGAAGGTGGGGCCACTGGTCTGGTAAACAGCCAGCTACACTTAGACTGTCATTTAAAGTTTGTTAAGGACAAAAATTCTGAAATGTTTACTGTGTGGTTAACCATTGGCTAAGCACTGTCTCAACATTTAGTTTGCAAGTAGCTCTAGAATAGGAAACGTGGCTTAAACATCTTTCCTTTCTTAGTACCTTCTCTTGCACAAGAGGTGTTTGAAAAAATCTTGAAGGAATTAATTTACTTAATTATATTCTAGTAGCAAAAGCAAATTAATGCAGCTACTAGAGTGAAAAATAACCTCCTTCCTCAATGAAAAGATCAAGCCAAGTATTTTTGAACCGATTATATTTTTATTAAAATAACTACAATAAACCCATAATTGGTTATTCCAAATAATAGCTGAGTTTGTGAATTTCAATATTTGTTTTATTATTGAATGCAAATGCGATGATAAAGACTGCTTTATCATGATATAAAACATAAGCATTCTCTAATTTTTCTTAAGAGAACAAAAACATGCAGAAAGTGTTTAATACTACAATAAATTGGCAATTTCCTAATTTGATAGAAAAGAAGCATTTATCAGGTGATGTTTACATGTGGCAAGAAATCATTAAAGTAATAGACTCAAATCCTATAAATCAACCAAATAAGCCCTAAACTATAGCACCTATTAATAGTTAAACTCAATTTTCAGTTCACAGCATTCAATGAATGAATGAAAGAAGGATGGTAACTGGTAAGAGTCAAACTTCAAATATAGGAATAAGAAATTCTGTAAAAAAAAAAGGGGGGGGCAGAGTTTGTAACTCAAACTGGTGAGAAAGATGCAAAAGAGATCCTAGAAAACATCCATCATTTTCCACAGTTTAATTATGAGCCATCACTATATTTATTAAAAATAACCAAAGAAGAAGAAGAGAAAAAATGTGATGTGAAGAAGTATGTAAGTACAAAAAATTATGTTTGCTAGATCTGTAAAACAAACACCCTTTATCTGACTGAGATTACTTAAACATGAACATGATGAAGCAAATATCAAGTGTGGTTCAGGGAGTGCACCATTTTAAACTGAGTTTGTGAGACTTTACTATCAGAGACCTTAAGTGTTCTCAGCAAGTGTACACCCGTGTGCGCGCGCACACACACACACATGGAATGTGTGATGTGAAGGATGAATAAATTTGTTTGTAATAATCTTTTCACAATATATATATGTATATCAAACCATTGTATTGTACTCTTTTGTTCCTCAAAACATCTGGGGGAAAATCTGTGGTGGTGGAAGGGCACAGTTGTAAAGATAAGGTCTAGAACAAGATCATGGGGTGAGTGGCTGAGAGAGCAGTTAGAACCATGTGACTAGGGGGAGAAGCCAGTTGACTACAAGGATTACGTACACAAATAAACCATTTATCAAGAAGGATGGCTGCGGTGGTGCTGAGAGACTGAAGTGAGTCAGGAGCCGAAACTTGAAAGACCCGAGGACGCGGGGCTCAGCAGATAACCACAACATCGAGAGGCAGGGTGTGGGTAACAGACTGACGACATGAGACACAAAGCTTGGTTTTCTATTCATGGAAGGGTCAAGACGGTTTGCAAACAGCAATGAAAGTACAAAGAGGTAGGAAAGGTGTGTGAGAGAAACAGACACCAAATAATGGAGTTGCAAGGGAAGACGTATCTTCAGGCAAAAGCCAGGAAAATATAATAGACTTCGCTAATGATAGTCTATTGTGTTTCCTCCATGTTAAGAGCTTTCCATGAGTTGGCCCAATGTCTTCGCAAAATGATGCCTCATGATGGCTTCCTTGACTGAGCAGTAGCATTCAAAAGTGCCAAAAAACCAAAAACTGCTTCGAGTTTTTTTCTGTTCTCATGTGCTTCATACTGAGGAAGAGAAACTATGGAAAATTTGAAGCCTAAACATTCAGCCTTATTAGCCCAGAGGAAAACCCCTGCACTTCACGGGTCAACTATAATATATAACTTCTTAATTTAATTTGCTTTTGTTCTATATTTGAGAAATGCTTAGTTTGTTAAAATGGAAGCTTGGAGCTCCAGTAGTGCTCAGGCCATTCAGTGATGAAAGCTGAATAGATCAGCACACTAAGCTGTACAGCTAGACCAAGGTTTTAAATCTTAAGGCAGATTTCATTAGGATTTCAGGATAATGCTCACATTCATACATTTGAAATGTGCTATATAGTTTGCATTGTTACAAAAGAAATCTCATTTGGGGATGAGAAAAGTACACAACCCATTACTTTAATTCCAGAAACTCTATGAAATAATAATAATTAGACCTTTTTTTTTAGAAAATTATCTCAAAGAGAAATTCAGGCATTCCTTGAAACATTAGGTCTTTGATAAACTGAGACCCATATCCATTTATTTAGAATTAAAACCTTCAGGTTTTATGACCACATATATGACTTCGCTTTCACTTTTCACTTTCATGCATTGGAGAAGGAATGGCAACCCCCTCCAGTGTTCTTGCCTGGAGAATCCCAGGGACAGGGGAGCCTGGTGGCTGCCATCTATGGGGTCACACAGAGTCAGACACGACTGAAGTGACTTAGCATAGCATAGCATAAGATTTAGAAATGCATTTTCTGTTTTAACCCAGTATAAATACACATTAACAAAGGCATATATTGCATACATAAAATAAAATTTTCATGGAAAAATATTTGTTCTTGAACATCAAATACACTCTCATGTTTCTATTCAAGAATGTTTATTTCTTCAGTCTCTGAAATAGAACAAATACCATCACCTTAAAAAAAATCAAGCATCAATAATCAGCATAAGAAGAAAACTTCAACAATCATAGCAGTTACCATTTAATAAATTCTAGGCAAAGATCTAAATTCTTTGTATTCATTATCTTATTTAACCATAACTGCAACCCTGTGAGCTACATACATTTTCCAAGGTATAGTCACTATTCCACAATAATGGAATTGAGGGTTTTAACCATACATTACACTATATTGTCCACACAGCCCTATTTTTCTTATCACAATTTACTGGCTACTAATAGACATAAGAGAGAACAAGACAGGACAGATACCTTTGAGGATATCTATTCACACTATGGTTATCCTTCCACATAAACTACAATTAAAAGACCATACAATATATGTCACATTTCCCATGTTCATTATCTTACAATTCAACTTCTTAAGTTTATACAGCTTGAACTTCAGAAAATTCACAATAGCTCTCAGGATTCTGATGTTTTTCTCTGTTTCTATTTTCTATTCTCTGATATCAGATGGCTTCCATCTCCTCAAAATGCTGCTGCTACTTATCTAATTTAACATTGTTAGTGGCAGCCAGAGGAAACTCTGAGATACAGCCATTTCATCAATTATATCCAGCTGGAAGGATTTAGTGCTTTCTTAAATAGGGCCACAATATCAAGTTCATCTGCACTATTAGTGAGGTCTTTATCACTGCCAAGTTCAGAAAGTGCTCAAGTACTTAAAATGTTTTTGCCTTTGTGTTTTGGGTGCAGTTCATTTTCTCACCTTTTCAGAGCTTGGGTGTCATCTCCAAGAGAACTACCGTTCAAAATCAAGTCAAGGCAGAACTGTGGAATGAATATACCTTAGGTCAAGCAAAGAGTTAACCAGTATTTATTAATCCCCCTGTATTCAAAACTCTGTATTATAATCTGTCAGTCAGTTCAGTTGCTCAGTCATGTCTGACTTTTTGCAACCCCATGGACTGCAGCACGCCAGGCTTCCCTGTCCATTACCAACTCCCAATTGCCTAGTCCAACTCATGTCCATTGAGTCAGTGATGCCATCTAACCATCTCATCCTCTGTCATCCCCTTCTCCTCCTGCCTTCAATCTTTCCCAGCATCAGGGTCTTTTCAAATGAGTCAGTTTTTTGCATCACATGGCCAAAGTATTGGAGCTTCATCTTCAGCTTCAGCATCAGTCCTTCCAATGAATATTCAGGACTGATTTCCTTTAGAATGGACTGGTTGGATCTCCTTGCAGTCCAAGGGACTCTCAAGAGTCTTCTCCAACACCACAGTTCAAAAGCATCAATTTTTTGGTGCTCAGCTTTCTTTATAGTCCAACTCTCACACCCATACATGACACCTGGAAAAACCATAGCTTTGACAAGATGAACATTTGTTGGCAAAGTAATGTCTCTGCTTTTTAATATGCTGTCTAGGTTGGTCATAGCTTTTCTTCCAAGGAGCAAGCATCTTTTAATTTCATGGCTGCAGTCACCATCTACAGTGATTTTAGAGCCCAAGAAAATATTCTCACTGTTTCCAATGTTTCCTCATCTATTTGTCATGAAGTAATGGAATCAGATGCCATGACCTGACCTGCCTCCTGAGAAATCTGTATGAAGATTTCCACCACCTGACCTGTATACAGATTTCCACCACCTGACCTGTATGCAGATTTCCACCCCTTGACCTGCCTCCTGAGAGATCTGTATGCAGATCAAGAAGCAACAATTAGAACTATACATGGAACAATAGACTGGTTCCAAATCAGAAAAGAAGTATGTATATTGTCACCCTTCTTATTTAACTTATATGTAGAGTATATCATGCAAAATGCTGGGCTGGATGAAGCACAAGCTAGAATCAAGATTAGCATCTGTACAAATCTTCAAATGGAATAGATGCCTTACATGATCATTAGTGCTATCCATTAAAGACCTCCACTCTCTCCAGGTGTACAGTAACACTGCGTTTCTCCAACCCTTGGAGTTAGGTGTGGTAAAATGACTTGCTTCATAGACGAGCAGTGTCACTTCTAGGTAAAACTTTAAGAGTTAGTGTGTAATTGTCTGTGAACTCTTTTCCTCTTCTATGCTGATCAGCAATAATCCAAATAGTAGTTGTTCTATCAGTTTGGGTCCAAAACTAAAAGAAAGTTGAAAAAGTCCAAAATAACCCACAACAGTTATATGGAATGAATGATTTTTCTTTTTAAAAAAGAAATCTTTTTGCATTTAGTCACAGAATTTTGGGAACTGCGTCTTGACATATACAGCTTTCTCTGATGCTTGGCAAACTTAAAATCTTTGAAGAGATTTTAAAACACCTTTAAAAACACACCAAGACACAGAGGTTCAAGATGACAGCATAGGAAGACCCTAAGCTCACCACCTCCCACAGATACACTGAAGCTCAACTACATATAGAATAATTCTCTCTGAAAAGTACCTGAAGACTAGAAAAACAGCTCTTCCACAGCAAATGACAAAAAAAAAAGCCAGGCTGAGATGGGCAGGAGAAACAGAGACGTAGTCTTGTCAGACCATTCCCGGTATTGTGACCCACAAACAAGAGGGACATCACAAACACAGAGCTCCTACCTGAGGAGCAAGGTGTCTGAGTGCCACATCAGACCCTTGGGACCTGCACCAGAAACACAAGCCCCCAGAACATTTGGCTTTGAAAACCAGTGGAGCCTGCACCCAGCAGAACCATGGGGCTATAGGAAACAGACTTTACTGTCAACAGCTTCGTGCATAGACTCATTTGCCCTGAGTCCCAGTAGAAACAGCAGTTTGAAAAGAGCCTGGGCCATATGCAAAGGAAATTCACGAACAAATCTTAGGGCATATACCAGAGGGACAGAGGCCTTTCTGGGATAAAGATGCTGGTGAGTATCTTTTTTTTCTGCTTCTTCTGCTTTCTTAGCCTAATGTTGGTACACACCATTTTTGGCATTTTCTATATGCCTCACCAAAGTCACTTGCCCCACCCTGGCATTCTCCTGGTGTCTCTAACCCAGAAGGCATTTTCCACATGGCCCCCGTGCATTGTATGCCCTGGCCTGGTGCTTCCCCACCATGGTTCCCATGCCACTGGTCCCAGTGGGAGGGCTTGCCCTCGCCTAACTCTTCTCTACCACAGTGCCTGCCTTGCCAGAGCCAGAGGGTGCATTCATGGCACACAGAGGCATCTTTTGAATACTTTGCCCTAGTGGTCAGGAGGTCTTGCATTTCTGGGCCCCACAGTACTGAAACAATCAAAGAGACAGCTTCTTGGCAGGCTGTCATCCCCAAGGCACTGAACAGACAGCAGACTCAAATATACCCTCTCCCAATGACCACTTCTTCAAGACTGGGATAGGAAACTGTTTTGCTTAATACAAAAAAACAAACACAGAGAGTAAAGAAAAATGAGGAAACAGAGAAATATGTTCCAAATGACAAGACAAAATAATAATACCGCAGAAAGAAACTTAACAAAACAGAAAAAAAATTTGCCTGAACGTGAGTTCAAAATAACAGTCATAAAGATGCCCACCAACATTGGAAAAATAATAGATGAACACACAACTTCAAGAGAAGTATCAAACAGAAGACATAGAAGTAAATAATACAGTAAATGAGTTGAAAAATATACTAGAAGGGTTCAATAGCAGACTAGATGAAGCATAAGAATCAGTGACCTGGAAGGCAGAGGAGCAGAACTCACACAAATAAAGCAACAAAAAGAATCTTAAATAGTGAAAATAGCTTGTGGAAAATCATCAAGTGGATTGTACTTGCATTAAAATGGGCCCCAGAAGGAGAAGAGAGAAAGAGAGAAGGACAGAAAACTTATTTGAACAAATAGTGGCTGAAAACTTTCCTAACAAGATTCAAGAGACACTTCCCTCTCTGGACCCAGAGAGTTTCAAATAAGATGAAATCAAAGAAACTCACTGTAAAGAACAATATTGCATAGGAACCTGTAATGTTGGGTCCATGAAGCTAGGTAAATTGAAAGTAGTCAAACAGGAGATGGCAAGAGTGAACGTCGACATTTTAGGAATCAGTGAATTAAAATGGACTGTAACGGGTGAATTTAATTCAGATGACCATTATATCTACTACTGTGGGCAAGAATCCCTTAGAAGAAATGGAGTAGCCGTAATAGTCAACCAAAGAGTCTGAAATGCATTACTTTGGGTGCAATCTGAAAAACAACAGAATGATCTCTGTTTGTTTCAAGGCAAACCATTCAATATCACAGTAATCCAAGTCTATGTCCCAACCACTAATGCCAAAGAAGCTGATGTTGAATGGTTCTATGAAGACCTGCAAGACCCTCTAGAACTAACACCAAAAAGAGATGTCATTTTCATCATAGGGAACTGGAATGCAAAAGTAGGAAGTCAAGAGATACAGGCAGTAACTGGAGTAACAGGCAACTTTGGTCTTGGAGTACAAAATGAAGTAGAGCAAAGGCTAACAGAGTTCTGCCAAGAGAACACTCTGGTATTAACAAACACCCTCTTCCAACAACACAAGAGAAGACTCTACACATGGACATCACCAGATGGTCAATACTGTAATCAGATTAATTATATTCTTTGCAGCCAAAGATGGAGAAACTCTATACAGTCAGCAAAAACAAAATGGAAGCTAACTCTGGTTCACATCATGAACTCCTTATTGCCAAATTCAGATTTAAATTGAAGTAGGGAGAAACACTAGACCATTTAGCTATGACCTAAATCAAAACCCTTACGATTATACAGTGGAAGTGACAAATAGATTCAAGGGATTATATCTCATACCAGAGTCCCTGAAGAACTATGGATGGAGATTCAAAACATTGTACAGGAGGCAGTGATCAAGACCATGTCCAAGGGAAAAAAAAAAGGCAAAATAGTTTTCTGAGGAAGACGCAAATGGCAAAGGAGAAAAGCAAAGATACTACTCATTTGAATGCAGAGTTCCAGAGAATAGCAAGGAGAGACAAGAAAGCCTTCCTAAGTGAACAATGCAAAGAAATAGAGGAAGACAACAGAACAGGGAAGACTAGTGGTCTCTTCAAGAAAATTAGAGATACCAAGGGAACATTTCATTCAAAGATGTCCACAATTAAGGATAGAAATGGTACAGACCTAACAGAAACAGAAGATATTAAGAAGAGGTGACAAGTTTACACAGAAGAACTGTACAAAAAAGATATTCATGACTCAGATAATCATGATGGTGTGATCACTCACCTAGAGCCAGACATCCTGGAGTGCAAAATCAAGTGGGACTTAGAAGACATCACTAAGAACAAAGCTTGTGGAGGTAATGGAATTCCAGTTGAGCTATTTCAAATCCTAAAAGATGATGCTGTGAAAGTGCCGCACTCAACATGCGAGAAAATTTGGAAAACTCGGCAGTAGCCGCAGGACTGGAAAAGATCAGCTTTCATTCCAATCCCAAAGAAAGGCAATGCCAAAGAATGCTTAAACTACTACACAATTGCACTCATCTTACACGCTAGCAAAGTAATGCTCCAAATTCTCTAAGCTAGGCTTCAACAGTACATGAACTGAGAACTTCCAGATGTTCAATCTGGATTTAGAAAAAGCAGAGGAACCAGAGATCAACTTGCCAACATCCTTTGGATCATAGAAAAAGCAAGAGAGTTCCAAAAAAAAAGTCTACTTCTGCTTCATTTACTACACCAAAGCCTTTGTGTGGATCACAAAAAATTGTGGAAAATTCTTCAGGAGATAGGAATACCAGACCACCTGTCCTGCCTCTTGAGAAATCTGTATGCAGGTCAAGAAGCAACAGTTAGAACTGGACGTGGAACAACAGACTGGTTCCAAATCGGGAAAGGAGTACCCCTCAAGGCTGTATATTGTCACACTGCTTATTCAACATATATGCAGAGTACATCATGTGAAATGCTGGGCTGGAAGAAGCACAAGCTGGAATCAAGATTGCCAGGAGACATATCAATAATCTAACATATGCAGATGACACCACCCTATGGCACAAAGTGAAGAAGCACTAAAGAGCTTCTTGATAAAAGTGAAAGAGGAGAGTGAAAATGTTGGCTTAAAACTCAACATTTAAAAAACAAAGATCATGGTATCCAGTCCCATCACTTCATGGCAAATAGATGGGGAAACAATGGAAACCATGACACTTTATTTTGGGGGCTCCAAAATCACTGCAGATGGTGCCTGCAGCCATGAAATTAAAAGATGCTTGCTCCTTGGAAGAAAAACTATGACCAACATAGACAGCATATTAAAAAGCAGAGACATTACTTTGCCAACAAAGGTCCATATAGTCAAAACTATGATTTTTCCAGTAGTTATGTGTGGAGGTGACAGTTGAACCATAAAGAAAGCTGAGCACCAAAGAATTGATGCTTTTCAGCTGCGGTGTTGGAGAAGACTCATGACAGTCCCTTGGACTGCAAGGAGATAAAACCAGTCCATCTTAAAGGAAATCAGTCTTGAATATTCATTGGAAGGACTGATGCTGAAGCTGAAACTCCAATACTTTGGCTGCCTGATGCGAAAAACTGACTGTTTTGAAAAGACCCTAATGCTGGGAAAGATTGAAGGCTGGAGGAGAAGGAGGGCTGCTGCAGTCCATAAGGTCTCAATCGGATGTGACTGAGTGACTGAACTGTGCTGAAAGAGTTTCACACCAAAATACATTATAATCAAAGTGGCAAGAGTTAAAGAGCAAGAGAGAATCCTAAAAGCATCAAGAGAAAATCAACTTGTTACATATAAGGTATCCCCAATAAGGCTATCAACAGATTTTTTTCAGCAAAAACTTTGAAGGCCAGAAAAGAGTGGCATGATATATTCAAAGTGCCAAAAGCAAACAAATTTCCAGCCAACAATACTTCGCCTTGTAAGGCTATCATTTGGAATCAAAGGACACATAAAGAATTTTCAAGATAAACAAAAATTAAGGGACTTCACCATCACTAAACTGGACTTACAAGAAATGTTGAAGGAACTTCTCTAAGCTTAAAAAGGCACTACTTAGTAACAATAACAACAGAAAAAGAACGAAAGTAAAAATATCACTGTTAACAGTACATATATAATAATGGTAATGGGCTAATCAATTATAAAGCTAATGTGAAGGTTAAATGAAAAAGTAGTTTAAAAATTAAAACTAAAGCAGTTAACAAAGGGATACACAAAATTAGAAGATGTAAAATGTAACATCAAAGGCAAACAATGTGGGAAGGGGGAGTAAAAATATGGATTTTTATAATGTCTTCAATCTCAGCTTGCTATCAACTTAAAATTGACTGATATAACATAGATTGATATATGTGAGTCTCATGATAATCACAAAGCAAAAATGCACAGTAGAAATACAAAAAATAAAAAGAATGGAATCTAAACATTAACAGTAAAGAAATTTATCAAACCACACAAAGAGAGAGCAAGAAGAGAAGAGGGCAACACAAAATAACAGCAAAATAGCCAGAAAAAAAAAAAAAAAACATAATGACAGTAAGTAGATACTTATCTATAATTATTTTAAATGAAAATAGACTAAATTCTCCAATCAAAAAACATAGTGGCTGAATGAATAAACAGATATGACTTATCAACTTGCTGCCTACAAGAGGCTTACTTCAGATCTAAAGACATACACAAATTAAGGAAGGGATGGAAAAAGATATTTTATGTAAATGGAAACCAAAAGAAAGCTTGAGGTATTACACTTATATCAGACAAACTAAACCTTAAAACAAAAGCTACAATAAAAAATAAAGATAGGAATTACATGATAGAGGGGTCAATCCAAAAAGAAGATACATTTGCAAATAATATGCATGTGATAAACATAGGTGCACCTAAATATATAAAGCAAATATTAAGAGACCTAAAGGGAGAAATCAATAGCAATGCAATAATATTAGGGAACTTTAATATCACACTTTTATCAATGGACAGATCATTCAGAAAATCAAAAGGAAATATCCACCTTAAATAATATGTTAAACCAGGTATACTTCAGTTCAGTTCAGTCACTCAGTCATGTCCGACTCTTTGCGACCCCATGAACCACAGCACGCCAGGCCTCCCTATCATCACCAACTTCTGGAGTTTACCCAAACTCATCTCCATTATGTCGGTGATGCCATCTAACCATCTCATCCTCTGTTATCCCCTTCTCTTTCTGGCCTCAATCTTTCCTAGCATCAGGGTCTTTTCCAATGAGTCAGCTCTTCGCATGAGGTGGCCAAAGTATTGGAGTTTCAGCCTCAACATCAGTCCTTCCAATGAACACCCAGGACTGATCTCTTTTAGGATTGATTAGTTGGATCTCCTTGTAGTCCAAGGGATTCTCAAGAGTCTTCTCCAAGAACACAGTTCAGAAGCATCAATTCTTCGGCACTCAGCTTTCTCCACAGTCCAACTCTCATATCCATACATGATTACTGGAAAAACCATAGCCTTGATTAGACGGACCTTTGTTGGAAAAGTTATGTCTCTGCTTTTGACTATGCTAGCTAGGTTGGTCATAACTTTCCTACCAAGGAGTAAGTGTCCTTTAATTTCATGGCTGCAGTTACCATCTGCAGTGATTTTGGAGCCCCCAAAAATAAAGTCTGACACTGTTTCCACTGTTTCCCCATCTATTTGCCATGAAGTGATGAGACGGGATGCCATGATCTTAGCTGCTTGAATGTTGAGTTTTAAGACAACATTTTCACCCTCCTCTTTCACTTTCATCAAGAGGCTCTTCAGGTCTTCTTCACTTTCTGCCATAAGGGTGATGTCATCTGCATATCTGAGGTTATTGATATTTCTCCCAGCAATCTTGATTCCAGGTTGTACTTCCTCTAGCCCAGCACTTCTCATGATGTACTCTGCATAGAAGTTAAATAAGCAGGGTGACAATATACAGCCTTGACGTACTCCTTTCCTATTTGGAACCAGTCTGTTGTTCCATGTCCAGTTCTAACTATTGCTTCCTGACATCCATACAAATTTCTCAAGAGGCAGGTCAGGTGATCTTGTATTCCCATCTCTTTCAGAATTTTCCACAGTGTATTGTGATCCACACAGTCAAAGGCTTTGGCATAGTCAATAAAGCAGAGACAGATGTTTTTCTGGAACTCTCTTGCTTTTTTTGATGATCAAGAGAATGTTGGCAATTTGATCTCTGGTTCCTCTGCCTTTTCTAAAACCAGCTTGAACATCTGGAAGTTCACAGTTCACATACTGCTGAAGCCTGGCTTGGAGAATTTTGAGCATTCCTTTACTAGTGTGTGAGATCAGTGCAACTGTGCAGTAGTTTGGGCATTCTTTGGCATTGCCTTTCTTTGGGATTGGAATGAAAACTGACTTTTTTCCAGTCCTGTGGCCACTGCTGAGTTTTCCAAATTTGCTGGCATATTGAGTGCAGCACTTTCACAGCATCATCTTTCAGGATTTGAAATAGCTCAGCTGGAATTCCATCACCTCCACTAGCTTTGTTCACAGTGATGCTTCCTAAGGCCCACTTGACTTCATATTCCAGGATGTCTGGCTCTAGGTGAGTGATCACACCGTCATGATTATCTGGGTCATGAAGCTCTTTTTGTACAGTTCTTCTGTGTATTCTTGCCACCTCTTCTTAATATCTTCTGCTTCTGTTATGTCCATACGATTTCGGTCCTTTATCGACCCCATCTTTGCATGAAATGTTCCCTTGGTATCTCTAATTTTCTTGAAGAAATCTCTAGTCTTTCCCATTCTGTTGTTTTCCTCTATTTCTTTGCATTGATTGCTGAGAAAGGCTTTCTTATTTCTCCTTGCTATTCTTTGGAACTCTGCATTCCGTTGGGTGTATCTTTCCTTTTCTCTTTTGCCTTTCACTTCTCTTCTTTTCTCAGCTATTTTTAAGGACTCCTCAGATATCCATTTTGTTTTTTTTTTCCATTTCTTTTTCTTGGGGATGGTCTTTATACCTCTCTCCTATACAATGTCACGAACCTCCATCCATAGATCATCAGGCACTCTGTCTACCAGATCTAGTCCCTTAAATCTATTTCTCTTTTCCACTGTATAATCATAAGGGATTTGATTTAGGTCATACTTGAATGATCTAGTGGTTTTCCCCACTTTCTTCAATTTAAGTCTGAATTTGGCAATAAGGGGTTCATGGTCGGAGCCAGACTCAGCTCCCAGTCTTGTTTTTGGTCACTGTATAGAGCTTCTCCATTTTTGGCTGCAAAGAATATAATCAATCTGATTTTGGTGTTGACCATCTGGTGATGTCCATGTGTGGAGTCTTCTCTTGTGTTGTTGGAAGAGGGTGTTTGCTATGACCAGTGCATTTTCTTGGCAAAACTCGATTAGTCTTTGCCCTGCTTCATTCTGTATTCCAAGGCCAAATTTGCCTGTTACTCCAGGTGTTTCTTGGCTTCCTACTTTTGCATTCCAGTCCCCTATAATGAAAAGGACATCTTTTGGGGTGTTAGATCTAAACGTCTTGTAGATCTTCATAGAACCATTCAACTTCAGCTTCTTCAGCCTTACTGGTGGGTATAGACTTGGATTACCATGATATTGAATGGTTTGCCTTGTAAATGAACAGAGATCATTCTGTCATTTTTGAGATGGCATCCAACTACTGCATTTCGGAGTCTTTTGTTGACTATTATGGCTACTCCATTTCTTCTAAGGGATTCCTGCCCACAGCAGTAGATATATATAAAACATTCCATCCAAATGCAGCAGAACACACACTCATCTCACATGCATGTGAAACGTTCTCCAGGATAGATCATATGTTAGACCACAAAACAAGTCTTAATAAATTTGAGAAGGCTGAATCATGTTAAGCATCTTTTAAGATGACAGTATATGAAATTGGAAATTAATTATTAAAAAAAAAAACCTGAAAAAACATTAACATGTCTAGATTAAACCACATGCTTTTTAATAATCAATGGGTCAATGAAGAAATGAAACTGGAAATCAAAAAATACCTTGAGACAATAACAATTGAAATAGAAAATTTCAAAATCTATAGAATGTAGCAAAAGCAGTTGTAAGAGGGAAGTTCATAGCAATATAGGCCTACTTCAAGAACAAGGAAAATCTCAAATAAATAATTTAATTTTACACCTAAAGAAACTAGAAAAGCTAGTAGAGGTAATAAAATAATAATAAGAGTAGAAATAAGAGAAATAAAAACAAAGTTTTAATAAATAAACTGATTCTTTGAAAAGATAAGCAAATTGACAAACCTTTACCTCAACTCACCGATAAAAAAGTGGGCTCAAATATATATAAAATGAGAAATGAAAGAGGAGAAATTGCAACTGATACTGTGGAAATGCAAGAGATCATAAGAGTCTACTATGAGCAATTGTATACCAACAGATTGGACAATCTGGATGAAATGGATAAATTAGAAACACAATTTTCCAAGAATTAACCAGGGAGAAATCGAAATTTTGAACAGACTGATTAAAAGTAAGGAGATTGAATCAGTAACCAAAAGCCTGCCATCAAATAAAACTCTAGGATCAAATGGCTTCACTGGTGACTTCTACCAAACATTCAAAGATTTAATATCTGTACTTTACAAACTCATGCCAAAGACATGAAAGAAAAAAACAAAAACAAAAAACACTTGCAAACTTGTTTTTTGAGGCCAGTATCATCCTGATACCAAAACCAAACAAGGAAATCACAAAAAAGAAAAGTATAGGCCAATATCTCAGGTGAATATAGATGCAAAAATCCTCAACAAAATATTAACAAATTCAACAATATATTAAAAAGATCATACATTACAATCAAGTGGAATTTATCATCCCATGATTAAAGATGATTTAATATCCACAGTGCAATATATCACTTTAACAAAATGAAGGATAAAAATCATATGATCATCTCAATAGATGAAATGGAAATAGAAGAAGCATTTGACAAAAATCAAAATCCCATTATAATATTAATAAAGTCTCTCAATAGAGTGAGTATAAAGGAAATATCTCAGTATAATAAAGGCCATATATGATAAACTCACAGCTAACATTATAATAAATGGTAAAAAAGCTTCTCATCATTATAAATGGTAAAAGCTTTCCACTAAGATCATAAAAGACAAAGGATGCCCATTCTCACTACTTGTATTCAGAACAGTAATGGGATTTCTAG
The DNA here is from genome assembly GCF_029407905.1 of Bubalus kerabau. Classification (NCBI taxonomy): domain Eukaryota; kingdom Metazoa; phylum Chordata; class Mammalia; order Artiodactyla; family Bovidae; genus Bubalus; species Bubalus kerabau. Next base: position 48,838,572 of record NC_073629.1, read on the forward strand.
TCACAGCAATTAGGTAAGAAAATGAAATAAAAAACATTCAAATCAGAAAGGAAGAAGTAACACTGTCACTGTTTCCAGATGACATGATACTATTTATAGAAATTCCTAAAGATTCCATCAACAAAAACATTTGTTTTTGCTATTCAGTCACTAAATCACGTCCACCTCTTTATGACCCCATCGACTGCAACATGCTAGGTTCCCTTGTCCTTCACTGTCTCCCAGAGTTTGCTCACATTCATGTCCATTGAGTTGGTGATGCTATCTAACCATCTGATCCTCTGCCACCCCCTTCTTTTGCTTTCATGCTTTCCCAGCATCAGGGTCTTTTCCAATGAGTCAGCTCTTCACATCAGGTGGCCAAAGTATTGGAGCTTCAACTTTAGCATCAATCCTTCCAATGAATATTCAGGGATGATTTCCTTTAGGATTGACTGGCTTGACCTTGCTGTTCAAGGGTCTCTCAAGAGTCTTCTCCAGTACCACAAGTCAAAAGCATCAATTCTTCAGTGCTCAGCCTTCTTTATGGTCCAACTCTTACATTTGTACATGACTATTGGAAAAACCATAGCTTTGACTATATGGACCTTTGTCAGCAAAGTGATGTCTCTGCTTTTTAATACACTGTCTAGATTTGCCATAGCTTTCCTTCTAAGGAGCAAGTGTCTTTTAAATTCATGGCTGCAGTCACTGTCCTCACTGATTTTGGAGACCCCCAAAATGAAATCTGTCACTGCTTCCACTTTTTACCCCTTCTATTTGCCAGAAGTGATGGGACCAGATGCCATAATCTTAGTTTTTTGAATGTTGACTTTCAAGTCACCTTTTTCACTCTCCTCACCCTCATCAAGAGGTTCTTTAGTTCCCCCTCACTTTCTGCCATTGGAGTGGTATCTGCATATCTGAGGTTGTTGATATTTCTCCCAGTAATCTTTTAGTGCCTCATAGCCAAAAAATTAAAACATAAAAAAAGAAACAACACTATAACAAATTCAATAAAGACTTCAAAAAATGTTCCACACACACAAAAAAGCAGGTTCAGAGACAGGAAGATGAGTTCAGAAACTTTTATAGGATTTCAGGAGAAAGAGAAAGGTAGCTTACTAGGTTCATAACAGCAGAGATAGAAAGTCTTGGGCATATTTGAGCAATATCTAGGATAATTATATAATCTGGTTTAGAGATATATATGAAGAAAGAATGAGGATCATTGTGAAGGGCTTTGGTTTCCAGTTCCGGCAAATAGAGAAAAAGTAGTGCCATTTTGTGAGGCAGAGGACACTGGCTGTGCAAAAACATTGTGAATTAAAAAGAATCACAAACGTAGGGAACCAGACTCGCTCAGCAGAGTAAGAAATGAAGCTTTACCTGGAGCTCTGATATTTGGTTTGAGATTGCACATCCCTTTCAGTGTCGATATGAAAGCAGCAGACTGAAAGGCAGAATTTGTCAGATTCTGAGCTGGAACCAAAATGATCTGATTTCAGGTAGAAAGATAACCCTAGAGATAGTGTGGATGGAGGACTAAAAGAGAAAATAGCTAAAGACAAAATAGGAGATTCTTCAAGTGTCCAGGTAAGCAATAATAAGGTCATAAATTAAGTCTGTCATGGTGGGGTTCCAAAGGAGGGAACAAACAGAGCTCTAGAGGAAAGCATCAACAGATTTTGACAGCAATCACATATGAGGAGGTAAGGGGAAGAGAGACGCTGAAGACCAGCAGATATTCTAGTCTGGAAGACCATAGAAATGACAGTTCTATGGATGGAGGGTTGCTCTTTGAGAAGAGGAGTTCTAGAGAAAAGTAACTTGTTGGCTTAGGATACATTAAGTCTGACATACATGGGACACAGAAAGCACTCAATGTTATTTCTGTAATCATAAGGCTGGAGAAGGCAATGGCACCCCACTCCAGTACTCTTGCCTGAAAAATCCCATGGATGGAGGAGCCTGGTAGACTGTAGTCCATGAAGTCACTAAGAGTCGGACATGACTGAGCGACTTCCCTTTCACTTTTCACTTTCATGCATTGGAGAAGGAAATGGCAACCCACTCCAGTGTTCTTGCCTGGAGAATCCCAGGGACGGGGGAGCCTGGTGGGCTTCCATCTATGGGGTCACACAGAGTCGGACACGACTGAAGCGACTTAGCAGCAGCAATCATGAGGTATGTCCAGAGTTTAGGAGAGAGGTTGGAAACAGGAGACATGGTCATGACGGTCAGCAACATCTATTATAGCCAAGGGAATGGATGGTAATTGATCAGGTAGGAAAAAAAATGGAAAGACAAGAAGAGAAAGGAAACATCTTGGGAAAGTCTGACCTCTAAGATGCTGTTGTGTGGCGGTAGATGACTGAAATGGCAGTCACTCTAGCCTCTGAAGCTGAAGACCTACTGAAAGACAAAAAGATTTCACAATGCCTAACATGTATCTATGTGTTAAAAGAACTGAAAACTGACAAGCTGGCAAAAATGGAAACCAACTGAAAAACTTTAATGGCCCCAATAAATGGTCAATTTCAACTCCATTATAAAGAACACTTAATGAGGACATACATGATGATAGGTCTTTGACCATAAAGAATAATAAAAATGTCAATTTGGGGTTTCTTTCTTCACATAATCATTTTTCCCATAAATAGGACTGGTTTTTATTGAATTAAAAAAAAAAGTAGATAAAAAAAGTGACTGTTTAGTTACTAGTACAGTCAAGAATAACAGTAACTATTATCAGTTGGCCAAATGGGCCAGAAAAAATAGAAAAAGAAACTTATAGTAAATTTGGCTGTTTGACTACTCAACTGAGAACCTGTCATAAGGCATCAATTTAAGAGCGCCTGCAGCAATCTTCAGCTCCAAACAAGGTCAGTAAAAAATGGCAAGTGCGAAGCAAAGAGACTCCACCTATTCATGCATAATACTCATTCCACAGTTATTTGGAGACTCCTGGGACTGCTCTGGTGTTTTAGTTTATAAGTCGTGGCTAGCATGTGTATGACATGATGACATGTCAGCGCATACAAAGTGTCAGTGTAAAATAATAGTTTTGAATATAAACAAGCATCTCATTAAAATGAAAAATATACTGTAAACTTTCTAAAGAACATAAGCCTCTGTCTGATTTCTCATCTCTCAGGAAAAGCCATAAATAGAAAGATATTTGTCTATATCCATGGCCAGGTCCCCAACTAAGTCAGGTATAATGGAGTGAGTCATTTCCCTGTAAGCAATGATTTGAAATATGCTGTAATTACTATCCTGTCCATGTCACAAGGAGAAAACAAAACATCTGAACAATATTACTATATTTTACAAGCTCTATTGTTCATCAAAGATTTCATCACACACTAGTAATGACCATTTAGTGCTTTTACAATAACAGACCTTCCAGCATGATCTGAACAGAGGAAGAAACTTAGAAAGTTTAAGCATTGAGTTCAAATTTGCTTTATCACTACAATCTGGGCAAAACCCAGAAGTCTCTCTTTTAATTGGGCTGCTAATATATTTTAAAACAATATTTCTAATGAGTTTTTTTTTCCAAATTCAGAAATAATGAGAGAAAAAAACAGTTATATTTCAAAATATCTTAGTATTGGGAGGTTAGAAAACTACTACCTATTTAGCATAACTCAGTTTAACATTTTCCTAAAACTACGTTTTTCTTCAGTGAAAAAGTACTTGGCAGATAGGGCACAAAGAGCTGGATTAACACGCTAGAGTGGAATAAATGATTGTTTTAATTTACTGGGGTTTCCCTAATGAAATACCACAAACAAGTGGCTTAAACGACAGAAATTTTTCGTCCCACGGTTAATGGGGGCTAACAATACAAAATTAAGAAGCCAGCAGGGTCAGCTCCTTCTGAGACTACAAGGGAAGGATCTGCTCCAGGCACCACTCCTTGGTTTAGAGATGATGCATCTCTCCTATGTCTCTTCACATAATCTTCCCTCCGTGACTATATCTGTATCCAAATACACCAGTCATACTGGATTAAGGCTCACCCTAATGGTTTGTGTTAACTTGATTACTCTGGAAAGACCTATCTCCAAATATGGTCATATATTAAGGTACTGAGGGTAGGATTCCAACCATTTAACAATGGTTAAAATAATGTTTTTGAAGAGAGTAAATGAAGGGTTATAGGTCCATCAATTAACTTGTTATTTGCTGTCAAGTATCCCCAGGTTCAAGCTGGTTTTAGAAAAGGCAGAGGAACCAGACACCAAATTGCCAACATCCGCTGGATCATGGAAAAAGCAAGAAAGTTCCAGAAAAACATCTATTTCTGCTTTATTGACTATGCCAAAGCCTTTGACTGTGTGGATCACAGTAAACTGTGGAAAATTCTGAAAAAGACGGGAATACCAGACCACTTGACCTGCCTCTTGAGAAATTTGTATGCAGGTCAGGAAGCAACAGTTAGAACTGGACATGGAACAACTAACTGGTTCCAAATAGGAAAAGGAGTACGTCAAGGCTGTATATTGTCACCCTGCTTATTTAATTTCTATGCAGAGTACATCATGAGAAACGCTGGGCTGGATGAAGCACAAGCTGGAATCAAGATTGCCAGGAGAATTATCAATAACCTCAGATATGCAGATGACACCACCCTTATGGCAGAAAGTGAAGAAGAACTAAAGAGCCTCTTGATAAAAGTGAAAGTGGAGAGTGAAAAAGTTGGCTTAAAGCTCAACATTCAGAAAACAAAGATCATTGCATCCAGTCCCATCACTTCATGGCAAATAGATGGGGAAACAGTGGAAACAGTGTCAGACTTTATTTTGGGGTGCTCCAAAATCACTGCAGATGGTGACTGCAGCCATGAAATGAAAAGACGCTTACTCCTTGGAAGGAACGTTATGACCAACCTAGATAGCATATTGAAAAGCAGAGACATTACTTTGCCAACAAATGTCCGTCTAGTCAAGGCTATGGTTTTTCCAGTGGTCATGTATGGATATGAGAGTTGGACTGTGAAGAAGGCTGAGCACCGAAGAATTGATGCTTTTGAACTGTGGTGTTGGAGAAGACTCCTAAGAGTCCCTTGGACTGCAAGGAGATCCAACCAGTCCATTCTGAAGGAGATCAGCCCTGGGATTTCTTTGGAAGGAAAGATGCTAAAGCTGAAACTCCAGTACTTTGGCCACCTCATGCGAAGAGTTGACTCATTGGAAAAGACTCTGATGCTGGGAGGGATTAGGGGCAAGAGGAGAAGGGGACGACAGAGGATGAGATGGCTGGATGGCATCACTGACTCAATGGATGTGAGTCTGAGTGAGCTCTGGGAGCTGGTGATGGATAGGGAGGCCTGGCGTGCTGCAATTCATGGGGTCGCAAAGAGTCGGACATGACTGAGCGACTGAACTGGACTGAACTGATCCCCAGGTTTTAAGATAAAACAGAGAAAAAATAGACATATTTAATAGATAACTCAGTTTCTGAGAGAAATAGATGGGCATGCCAATCTGTTCAAAAATATTAAAAGGCAATTTTTTTTATAATCACATTATCACTACCTCAGACAAGCTAACTAGGAAAAACATAATCTGTCTACATGCCTACCTATCCTACATCACTATCACCATTACAATCACCAAATATTTAAGTTCTTAGCATTATGGAACCATTGAGTTCTACATTTAAATCTCTCTGTTGATGACATTCTTAGGCTTTCTAAGAAGGTACCATCTCTAGAAAAAATACTTCCCTCTCTAAAGCTGAACAACAGAATGATACTCCAATGCATAAAATTAAGATGAACTTGGCTTTGCATCTGAGAGAGTCTAAAGAGACTTATACTCATTCACCCATTGATCTAGGCTCACAAAGAGGTTATTCTGAGGGAAGGCAATAAACTTATCACAATGTTGCCATCATAGAAGCCTAATTGGACTATTTCCTGCTCCATTGCATATTCCTGAGAAACATAGAACATTAACTCTCTTCCAAGGAAATAACATGGATAAAAAGATGTCCATCTGAGAATTGTTTCTAGTAGCAGAACTTTAAATTCATACTCAATATTAATCAGTAGCTTAATACCAGTCATTTCCTCATTATATTTACTCTATAAAGGATTATTACATTATTAAAATTAGCAAACATAGAGATTATATAGTACCCTGATCATGTGATATTGCAGTGAAACACACACGTGGCAATTCCATTCATACCCACAGAGTTTTCAATCAACTTTTGAGTGTTCTTGAGGAGTCAACCAAGGATCACCAGATGACTGAGAAAATTTTCTAACATAAACAGTGTAGCTCAAAACAAAGAGAGGGAAAAACTACTTGGAGAAAAGAGATTATGGAAGAGTAAAACTTCACATAAAGGCTATTATTCACATATTTAGTGAAATATGGAAAGATTGTAGCATTCAAAAAATAAGAATAAATGTCATTGTAAAACCTTAAAGGAAAAATTAGTTCACAAATCTTGAAATTAAATTTTAAGGTTACAGAACAAATTCAATAGAATATAAAAATAGAATGGAAAAATAATAAAATTTCCCAAAAGTATAGTAAAAATATAGAAGTCAGGAAAAAATAGTAGAAAACATTAAGAAAGTTAGAGGACAGTTCAGGAGATCTGACATCAGATAATAAGAGTTTCACAGATAGAGGACAGAGAAAATGAGGGAGAAATATTATTTTAAAAATCACAAAAATGCCCCAGATTTGAAAGGTAGTCATTTCATGAATTGAAAGAGCTCATCCAGGGCACATCTCAATAAAAGAAAATGGACTTAAAGTACAGCACATTATTACTAAAGAGACCAAAAAAAAAAAAAAAAAAAAACCTAAAAGTGCTAGAGAGACGAAAAAAAATCAAGTTACATGCAAAAGATCAGGAATCAGAATGGCATTCAATTTTTCAAAAACAGTAGAAGTCGAAACATACTGGAGCAATAACTTCAAATTTCAGAAGATGATTCCAACCTAAAATTCTATATCTAGCTAAAATAATATATAAATATGAGGGTCAATTCTAAAGTTCTTTTCATGTATGAGAGATATGCCTGCTTGGGTTCCCTCGAAAACAATCCCTGGAATGAGGGTTTTAGTGCAAATAGTTTATTTGCAGGTGATCCCAGGGAGCACTAGTAGGAGAATGGAGAATTCAGACAAGGAAGAGAGGAGAGGGGGGAAAAAAAAGATACTTTATTGAGAAGATCCCCTCTATGGACAACTGAGAATCAATCCTCCTGAGAACAGCCGGAGACAGGGAGAACATACATTTTAACCATCTTTGCCAAGGGGTGGAAAGCTAATCCATCATTGTCTGCATATGACAGGCTCTCCCACATGTGAGCAAAGAGAAACCCTCAGATGGAGAGCCAGAAGTGCTTGCAGTCATACCCAGCAACAGATATAGAATTTTGAATGTCAAAACAATCCAAAGACGGCACCAACAACATCTGCTAAAGGTTGCAAAACACTTACTTTCTCATGAAGTTATAGAAGGAAGTACTTTGGCAAAATGATGGAGTACACCAGAAAAAAGAAAGGCACTGCATGCAGGAAACAGAGGATGCAACTCAGGAGAAAGGTGAAAAGTTCCCCTTGGGATGATGATATATGGAGATCAAGATGGTAACTACACAGCAACCAGCTAAGAATTGAAGGATCAGTGAACTCCAGGACAGATGTCCTCAAGGACACAAAGCTGATATGCTATTTTATCTGATGTGTTTCATCATAGAGATTAAGAAAAATGAGAGAGACATTAAAGATAAATAAGGGATAAGTACATAGAAAGCTAAGAAAACAAATAGCAAGATAATTATAAACCTAAGGGGAAAGCAAAAAAATTAAGCAAGAAAAAAATAATTATAGCATATTACCTGAATAAGGTGCTATTCTACATTTTTTCTTGACAATTTATCATATCTGTATTGACCACATTTTGTAAAGCCATATATCCTTCAGAGGAATGCATAATAATTCATGTAACACCCTGCCTAATGATCAATATTTCAGTTATCTGTTTTTCCTATTACAAATAATGTTGGAATGAACATCTTTGAATTTTCTTATAGGATAACTGAAATTTTCTGTATGATTTATTACTAAGATGAAATTTCTGGGTCAAATAGTATACAAATTTTAAGTTTTGATGATCTTTTTGGCCAAATTCTTCTCCATTTTTTTCAATTTATATTCCCACCAATAGTGCACAATCCTTATTTTCTCTTACAAAGGATACTATCAATCTTTTTGAGTTTTTTTTTTCTTTTTGAAAATTAAAATCAAAAGAATAAGAAAGGGGAATTTCTGGGTTTTTTTTTAATTTTACCCATGTATTATTTTAATTTTGTTTTAATGCATTATATTTTAAATTAAACTAACACAAATACACTAACAGAATTGGTTCATTTAACTGAATCTTCAGAGTATGCAGGCAAATTTTTCAAAATAAATAGTATTAAAGACAGAAAACATTGTGGTTGTCCTTCATGTTGAATTATTTTACTCTGTAAAAATTCACAATCTATTGTCATCTATAAGAGAGCTGCCAAATAAGTAATGTTATGAAGAGATTATCTTTGATATTTTAAAGGATCCATAATTCTTACACTGATCATTAATCTCTAAGTACTTGATATTACAAATTCCAGATCCTTCAACCAAGAAGGATGTGGATGTAAGAAGAAAAGTATATAATTTCCATTTCTCAAATGAAATATAGGACGATTAATGAAAATTGGTGACAGTAAATGGGGAATCATATTAAATTATGTGGATTGATGATCATTCCTTAATCTGTTCTATCTCTTAGTTCTGTACTAAAGATTCTGTTATCCACAGTTACAGACCCAGCTTGCGGCATAGGATTTTGTAAACTCTCTTTTAAATTTCTAAGACTTTCCATTCAACTTTCTCTGGTATTAAAAACCTGTTTAATTAAGACAAGTAGCTATTTGTTTAAAAGGGGCATTTTTTTTTTTTTTCCTGAAAGGATTTGAAGCTAATTATTTTGTCCTGGGTATACAAAGATAGATCTAATGTTTCATCACTTTAACAAAACCATGAACCACCCTCCACCAAAAAACAAAAACAAAAGAACTTAACTGAGTAACTTTGTAGCAGAATCTCATTAAACTTCGGTTCTTTTAAATAACTACCAGCTATCAAACTAAATAATTTAAGCAAAAAAAATCACATATATTTAGCCATTGTTTTTTCCAAATTATTTCAAATTTTAAAATCTCAAAAATCCTAACAGAGACTGAATTCTTGATTATCTAGATTGTGACTTTTAGAATAGCTATGGTTCTGATTCTTGTTGTGAAACATGTTCTGCCAATAACCTCTTTGAAGAAGTGAAGTGAAGTCGCTCAGTCGTGTCTGACTCTTTGTAACCCCGTGGACTGTAGCCTATACGAGGCTTCTCCGTCCATGGGATTCTCCAGGCAAGAATACTGGAGTATTCTTGCCTGGATCGAACCCGGGTCTCCTGCATTGGAGGCAGATGCTTTAACCTCTGAGCCACCAGGGAAGCCCTTAACAAGATTCAAATATAATCAAGGCACTGTTTGCACTTGGTGTGTGTAAGGGATAAAGGAACAGAGCAACTTTTCTGTCCATGCAGTGAAACTTGCATCCTTGCATTATGAAAGGGATGATATTGAATAAAAATGCCAGGATACAAAGGACAGAGGCATGTGATAACATAAAATGGAAACTTGGATACGGCAAAGAATCATACAGTACATGAAGGCCAAAAGTGCTTTCCCTTCTCTGTGGCCTGACACATATTGAAGTATTCCTTCCATCCTGGGCTCCACAGGAATACAGAGATGTTGGAGAGAGTTGGGAGGTGAGCCCTCACAATGATTAAGGGGTTGGACTAAGGAAGAAATGAGCAGATTGCTAAAGTTGGAAAAGGTGGGACTCTATTTTAAAAATGGCTTCCAAGTAATGAGATCGATTAATAGACTAAAATAGAAACTCGGCTGCTTTTCATCTCCACTCTGAGCAGAATAAGAAAAACAGGTGGAACTAAAAAGGAGGGTTAAGGCTGCCAACAATTTGGCAAGTCAGGAGCAGCAGCGTGTACAGCAACCAGTTACGATATTTCAATTCACACAATCTGTAAAGCAGAGCAATGATGGAGGTAAATGTGTAATCACCACCTGAAGCTAAAACAATGAGTGTCTTGGAAGGAGGAAGGAAAGTTTCCTAAAGTCATCAAGCCTAAATCCCCATTCTAGACCATCACAGTAACTTATGTGGCAATCCTGATGTACAAATTAAATAGCCCCTGGGCCTAAGCTGCCTGGGTTTGAATCCTGGCTCTTCTTTGTGTTTCTTTGTGTCTTTAGACAAAGTGCTTAATCTACCTGTTCTTCCATTTCTTCATCTGTAAAAAGGCAGAATTCATACTGCTTACTTTGTTGCGAGGATTGATAGGTTTAATGGCAGGGTAGAGGGAAGAGGGAAGGTGGGGTACTCTTGTGTTTGTTGCTATTATTATTATACCTCAATCAGAAGGCATGTGAGTTGGGGGAATGCATTTTGGGTGAGATTAATTGATCTAGCTTTACATTCTAAAATTCAGAATTCTCTCTTCACCAGCATTGGCAACACATGCTAATTGTGGATATGCTGACGATGACTCTGAGGCAGACACCATGAGACCCTCAGGTATGAATCATGCAAACTACATTTACTTAGATCAAATACTTAGAATTTAGCTGTCTAATTCTTTACGACTGGTGACCTTGTTTATTTTATACAATAATTCTTTCTTTATAAGATATTATATTAACTAGGACATAAATTTCTAGTCATAATATGTAATAAAGATCACTTAGTACATAATAAATATCACTTAATTAAGCAAAGGCTGACTACAGATCCAGAGTAGTCAGGCCTGGCCTTCGTCCAACTACCCTTCGTTGCTTTGTGACTAATGCCACAGCAGTTTCTTCTTTCAGTAGAGAAAATGCCTACCCACAATTTTGACCAGTTGCCAAATGCAAAAACCAGTTAAAGAAAACAACACCCAATATAAAAAGGCTTTATTTATTTGGGGAAAACTAAATCTTTTGATGTATTTATTAAAAAGCTATGAATATGCATGGCTTAAGAAAAAAAACTCCAACAATTTCATGTCACACCTCTAAAAGATCATAATCTAATATGAAGTGCTAGGACTGTGTTGGGTAATTAAAACTATGATAAGACTCTTGATATTCACATCAATAAGAACAGAAAAATAACGTAACCTACATTTTTTTTTTGTTCTGTCAGTTTGCTGTGTGATTATGTCAATTGCTCAATCCAGATTTGAAGTAAATAGATTTAAAAGTAGATAAAAAATCCAGATTAAAAAATAAATCCTGTTTTATCGTACACATACTCTACACACAGAAATGCTGTAATCATATCTTTATGGTAATGATTTAAAAATTGTTCTACTCATATCCACAAACACACAAATGCTTCTCTCTACAATTTTCCTTTTCAAAATTATATGAAAAAAAATTTAACAAAAATATCTTATGATTTGGCAAAAATTTTGCATAATTTGAAGTAATTTCAGTAGACTTAAAATATGAATGAGAGCTATGAATCCAGCATCTTTATTTTCAAATGAAAGCAGTCCTTGGCTTCTATTAATTGATCTAAGTGGTAGAGATGAGCCATACCAGTAACAGACAAAATCTCATGGGTGAAGAGAACTGAATTCTTACGTATCTGAGCCCAGATCTCTCACCGTACACCCATAGCAATAGAGAAGCCTGAATGGTGCTGTATTTACACACATAAATCATTTAACTCTGAAGAGAATTTTAAATATACCTATAGAGATAAATGTAACTTTCAATGATGCTTTCACCCAGTTCTCTCAGGCCAATGAGATTGAGATTTATTTCCACATTTAGAAAGACTCTGTAATAGAGTTTGGGCTTCCCTGGTGGCTCAGATGGTAAAGAGTCTGCCTGCAGTGTGGGAGACCCAGGTTCAACCCCTGGGTCAGGAAGAGCCCCTGGAGAAGGAAATGGCAACCCACTCCATTTTTTTCTTGCCTGGAAAATCCCATGGACGGAGGAACCTGGCAGGCTACAGTCCATGAGATGACAAAGAGTCGGACATGACTAAATGACTTCACTCTCTACTTTCTTTCTTTCTGTCATAGAGTTTAACGTATACATTTCTTTAATGTAGTAAATGATGCCATGAATGAGATTAAGAGACAAAAGTTGATGAAAAATATTTTTAACACATATGGCGAACAAAAGACTAGTATCCCTAATATACTCAGACCTTCCATACATATAAGCTACACAATAAAAAGGGGCAAATGATGTAAAGTGATATTTAATACAAGAATAAGCATGCATTACCAATAATAAAGTTAGGAAAAGATACTCAGTCTTACTAGCTGTCATTGAAATGCAAACTGAAACAATGAGATGCCATTTTTCAAACATCAGATCAATAAAGGAAAATTGTGTTATAATAAAGAGTGCAGGTGATACAATACAGAAAACCTAACACTCTCAAGAATCATTGATGAGACCAACTATGATCAATTACAACATACTTTTTGGAAAGTACACCAGCAATATTTATTGAAAATTTCAAGGTACAATTATCCAACCCTGCAAAGTGCCTTGGGAAATCTGCACTTGGAACACGTATCTTGTCATTTCAAGTTTCTGGTATTCATCCTCTTTTGTCAATAACTGCATCCCAGTTATCCTGTGGGTAACCACACTTTCTTTACTTTCATTCCAGGATGTTTGGTAAGGCGGTCTCACCCTCAGATCCAGAAGGGCAGCAAGTGGCCTATGCTTGGCCATAGAATACTGGCCCCTGAGCATTGTGCCTGGATCAGGGATGAACCACCTGCCCAAAGAAAGTCTGATAAAACTACTGGAAACAGAAAGCTTCTTAGCACCACTGAATACTATTTAAGATTGAAACTGATGATGGCTATTTTGTCAGTAAAAGAACAAGGACTGCTTGAAAATAAAGCTAAGAAAGCTGAAACAAGAACCAATGGGAAACAGACTCCTGAAGATATGATTTCAGGCCCTGGATCCAACAGCACTTGAAGCCCATGGTCATCTGGACTTTTCAACTACCTCAGCCACTTGAGATGAATTGATATGAGTATCCTTTCTATGGATAATTATGCAACTCTTTAGAAACAAGGCAATAGAACTACATGTACTGAAAAGAATTGGAAAGTTTTTTCTTTAAAGAGCTAGATAGTAAATGTTTTTGGCTCTGCTGACAAAAGGAGTCTATCACAACTACTCAGCTCTGCCTTTGTCATGCAAGATAATCACAGGCAAGGCACTGCGCATGACCAGATGTGGCCTATGAACCAGAGCTTGCTTAGGAGAATGTCCACAATAAACCATCACAAGAAAACTGATGTCATTTTAATCAAAGAATTTACTTAAAGAACAACCTGTATAGAAGTGTATATTCAAGGTATGGTAAAACTGCTGTATTTAAAATGGATACTGTAGAGCACAGGGAATTCTGCTCAATGTTATGTGGCAGCCTGGATAGGAGGGGAGTTTGGGGGAGAATGGATACATGTATATGTGTGGCTGCGTCCCTTTTGCTATTCACCTGAAACTATCACAACACTATTTGCTAATCAGCTATACCCAATACAAATTAAAAAGCTTTAAAAAATAAAACAGGGGGAAAAACATGAATAAAAGTATAGCGAAAACAATGGAATAATGTATATCAAGCTGTTACCTCTAATCACCTCAGGTAGGTTAAGAGGAGTAGTTTTAAGATGGAGATTTGAGAGGGATTTAAATATGAAGGCTTTTCTTTCTAAATTTCTATATTATTTGGCTTGTTACGCTTGAGCATACCTTACTTTTTTACTTAAAAACTTGTAATGACATAAAAGAAAAAGAAAGGTATCAAACAGCTTTAGAGAAATGTAGTCCCTAAGTATTAACAATCAATTTAGCATCATAGATAAGCTAGAATTAGGGAAATTCCTAGGATATCCAACCTGCCAGCACCTTTGAGCACAGGGCAAACAGCCTCAGTTTAACAGACTCATTTTACAGATGAGGCCTGAAGAGGCAGGATGCCTTGCTGAAAGCACAGAGCTAATTGGTGGCAGAGGCTCATCAGGAAATAAGGCCTTCCAACTACCGGTAGGATTCTTCCTTCTTCACATATTACAGGTCTATAAATGCTGTTACCCTTTCTCATCTGACATTAGTGCATAGAAAATAGATGCCTCTCCAAATATAACATCATGAATATGTTTATAACACCCAGCTCCAAGCAGTTCTGCCTTCAAAGATTTCTGCAGCACAGTCAGATTTTCTCTTCTGTAAATTGTTAGCACTATTTTTAGGAGCCTTTTTCTCCAGCAGATCCAGGCACTCTTGCATTTGAGCCTGTCATCTCTTCAGTGTGTTTTAAGTAGTTTCAGCACTCTGCTCACTGTTTGTGTATCATGACATCCGGGCAGGGTTCAGCAATACAGAACGTCTTATCCATTTCCTCTTAATCCATTTTAAATTCATCCTGAGCCCATCAGAGCAGAAGATGGAATGAGGGTTTTATAATTACCTTTTGCAAACAGAACATTAAATTACTATAACAGTGGAATCCTCTAGTTTCTCAGACATAAGATGGCCATCCCTTGCTAGTGAATTAATGTGCCTGTCTCTATAAGTACACATATGTACTTTGGAAATCAGCCCTGTTAGCCTGAAGTTATTGACTGATTTTGGTAGATTACTGCAATAGATTCTTAAAGTGCTTTAAGATTAAGAGATGTGCGTGGCTTTCTTCTGTCATGTATCTCAAAGGAAAACCAGGAGAAGAGACACACAATGAAAAACAGCAGGTAATACCATATGAGACTCCTTATTAAAAACATAAAGTGCCTTTCACTTCTGCTTTTATTAAGTCTACTTTTCAAGCTAAATGGGGGTTAGGTGAGGCAATTATAATACAAGTCACATCTAACTATTTCATTATCCATGTCCTACAGCAAGATAGCCCCCAGAATACCTTTGAAAGCTCCAGAGTGATGGCAGCAGGTTGAATATAATGAACAATGTTACGAATGGGGACATGAGACAGCAGGTCTGGTGGGGATGGAACCTCCTAGAAATTGCGAGGCTGTAATTACTGAACACGGCTCAGTCTCAGTTGACTTTGAACACTGGAAACCATCTTTGGCAGATTATATTTTTCTCAGCTAGTTAAAATGAAGCTAGTTGGAAGGACTGAAATTTATAAGGCTTAATAGTGTATGCCTTACCAAGCAAAGGCATGGTTGGCCTTTAATACTCTAATTTTTGTCTGGTTTTCTAAGACCATTCCACAGGGCATTGTGTACCTGAATTAAAACTGGGTTGAGAAATATTTTTCTTCTATCCTAGGGTTAAACTGCTATAAGCTTTATTTTAAAGATGTGAACAGTCTCATTTTTGGTGGAAAGAAGTCCAGTTTTAGGGGTCAGCGCTTTTTCTAAATATCTTATTTGAAAAGATCACCAAATTAAGAATAGAAGAAAGGGAAGGGCAGGAAAAGAAAGGCAAGGAATAAGTGGGAAAGGGGGAAAAGTATAAATTGTAGTTATGATGAAACATGACAGAAACCAGCATAATCAGCTCCTTTCCTTGATTCACTTGATCCATTTAACCCAAAATGACGAGAAAAATGAACACTGCTGGCAATGCCCACATTAATCCATTTTGATTCCTAATCCAAATTTTAGGAGACAAGGGAGTTAGTACCAATTTATTAAAGAGCTTGAATCAACTCTGTTAGCTGACCTCCTGCATGGATAAGCCAGAATCTAAGTGAGCAAAAGTCTGTTTTCTTGCCCTGGAACTACCTGGATAAAATTCCATTCATTTCAGTTCAGAGAACACAGCACAGACAAGATACATACTCAGCAGGGCAAACACAAGTAAATTACAAAACAGCCTCTACCCTCATCACCCATCTTTGGTGGTACAGTGTGGGGCATCTGGTTGAAGAGAACATCCTAGCAAGGAAGGCAATATCACAAAAAGCACAACCTAAGAAAGATGTGTTCAAGAAGATGCTTTACCAGGGAGTTAGTCCCAGGCCACCAGTCCTCACTGATCCCTGCGAGCAGCATGCAAAGACAAATCACCACCTCCATTCACTGCCTCAGCTTTGGCATCCCCTGATGCTGTCACCTCAATTTCTCCTCCTACCTTCTGCTCCCCCAGTTACTGCTTCTGCCCCATAGCCCTAGGTCTCAGTGTTAACTGGGCACAGTTAACCACAGCCCAGAGGTGCATCCCCCTCCTCCATTAGCTTCGTAGTGACAGTTTCCAAAGAGGCAGAAAGCCAGTGAGCACAGGAGCGCCAGCTTGTGGGGGTTCTCCCTTCACATGCTCTTATAAATGGTGTCAGTGCCACATGCCTTCAGCCCATCCCAAGGGTCTTCTGGGACACTTCCCACACAGGCCTACACCTTCCTGCATCTGTAACCAGGGCAGGTCAGGGGGCGGGGGGTGGGCGGTGGTCCTCTGGCTGAGGAACAAGCTTAGTCTGGGCTCAGAGCATGCCAGAACTTTTAGGAGTGGCCCACAAGATAGGGAGAACCAGTCAGAGGATAACCACACCAGTCTCCTCAGCCCTCAGCACTCTGAAGGGCACTCTGGTTCCCCAGTGGGGCCCACAGCAATAACATTCTCAGTTTTCCTGTCTTGCCTCAGAATGTCCTGAGATCACTTCCTAAATAAACTGCTTGACTCAAACCAGTTTCCAGGTCTGGAACACCATCTAAGAGCCTTGGCATTGCAGCTACATCCCACCCAAACCAGAGCAGCTCCTTATCCTAAAGAACCATCTCACATCTCCAAAGGACACAAAAGGTGCCCTTTATTAATAAAACAGTGATCTCTACCAGGACAGAGCTGATTGTTCCACCAGACTGGATAAGGGGAAACTGCAGCCAGCTGGGGCAGAGTGGGCCCCTCCAAAGCATTCTTTTAGGAGGGCAGTGCCTCTGGGCCCTTGCACCAGGGCTGGCATTTCACTCCTGGGTGATGTAAGCCAAAATTCACTGCACTCAGAGGGGAACAACAGAGGCTGTTGAGTGACTTACAGTGTGATGCGCTAGAGCTCACTGCATTGTGAAATTTGGAATAAGATTTACTTTAAGCCTGACTATAAGATGTGAATGGGCTTCCCTGGCAGCTAGGAAAGAATCTGCCTGCAATGCAGGAGACCCCAGTTCGATCCCTGGGTTGGGCAGATCCTCTGGAGAAGGGATAGTCTACCCACTCCAGTAAAATTCTTTGGCTTCCCTGGTGGCTCAGCTGGTAAAGAATCCACCTACAATGCAGGAGACCTGGGTTCAATCCCTGGGTTGGGAAGATCTCCTGGAGAAGGGAAAGGCTACCCACTCCAGTATTCTGGCCTGGGGAATTCCATGGACTGTATAGCCCATGGGTTCACAAAGAGTTGGAGACGACTGAGCAACTAAGCACAATAAAATATGAGTACTGTAACTGCTGTTTACCACAATTCTGTTACTGCAGTAACGATAAAAAAAAATAGAACCCAGTGCAGTTTGCTACTCCCAGTGGTCTCCAGAAATCCAGTTTCCCATTCAGGTCCTTATTTCTTTATTAGTGAAGCAATAATGTGAACAAATGTAATGAAGTAAACAAATATGATATTTTGCCAAATAAACATGCTAAATGTGCTGTACTGAGTAGATGCCCATGGGTCTTTCTCTATGATATGTGATGAAATGGTCTAAGGTGATAGGCCCTGGTGGGATGTTGTTGGGTCCTGTCCATGAGACTGGAGCATTAGTGAGAAGTTCTGCCTACAGGAAACATGAGAGTCCAGGGGGATATATGGCAGGTGCAGAAGCACTGGGACAAGCAACCACAGGCTATGAGACGTCCAACTGGGTTAGAGGAGTCAACCAGGAACAAGATGCAGGCCAGTTCAAAGACCCTCTCCCCTTGGGATCTGGGCAGGCTTAAAGGAGGACTGCCCTATCTGTTAATCTGGGTAAGAGGGGAGGGGCTCTCTCCCCAGCTTCATCTTTTCTGTTTTAGTAAGAAGAAAGATCTCCTCTACTGTAAATAAACTCCTGATGGGATGAGGGATTAAACACTGGATTAAGGAATTACCAGAACCATGATCAGTCTGAAACTGCCATTAGTGAGGATCCCTGTGAATCTGGGAAGGTCTCAGCTTCCTCAACTACTCAAGCCTCGGCACTCAGTGCATCATCCCCACCCCCAAGCTCCTGGATCAGAGCTGGAGAATTTCAGAGTTACTCACTGAGCACCTACTAAATTGTATCAATAAAAATACACAGTCCCTGACTCCACAGAAATTCTATATATTGAGGAAAACAACATTATTCAAAGGCTTACACTAATTAATGTTACATGGCACCTGTGGAAAAGGGTGTGAAGAGATGCTGTCATCAGACCAGATCAGATCAGTCGCTCAGTCGTGTCCAACTCGTTGTGACCCCATGAATTGCAGCACGCCAGGCCTCCCTGTCCATCACCAACTCTTAAGAAGTACAATAAGGAAACTGCTTAACATAAAGTTCAGAGAGAGCTGAGCAGGTGATAATTGAACTGAATTCTCTAAGAAAACCAAGTATTAATAAGTGAAGGGCTAGGAGCAGGATGGGGCTTGGGGATGGAGAAGAGCATTCCAGCAGAGGTAACTGCATTGTGCAAAGGTCCTGTGGCTAGAGCAGTGGGAAGCCACTGAAGTGTTAAGCAGTGACCAGACAGGAGAAAGTTGAGTGAAGTAAGAACCTAGTCAGACTTGTGTTAATAAGACTACACTGGCCAAAGTATGAAAAAATGGTTGGAAAAAGCAAGAGGGGATGCAAACAAAGCAACAGGTGGGCTACTGCAGTGACCTGGAAGGGATATTAGTGGCATGATTTCAGGGTAGCAATAGGGTTAGAGCTAAAGGACTGGAAGAAACACAAGCTGGAATCAAGATTGCTGGGAGAAATATCAATAACCTCAGATATGCAGATGACACCACCCTTATGGCAGAAAGTGAAGAGGAACTAAAGAGCCTCTTGATGAAAGTGAAAGCGGAGAGTGAAAAAGTTGGCTTAAAGCTCAATATTCAGAAAACAAAGATCATGGCATCTGGTCCCATCACTTCATGGGAAATAGATGGGGGAACAGTGGAAACAGTGTCAGACTTTATTTTGGGGGGCTCCAAAATCACTGCAGACAGTGACTGCAGCCATGAAATTAAAAGACGCTTACTCCTTGGAAGGAAAGTTATGACCAAACTAAATAGCATATTCAAAAGCAGAGATATTACTTTGCCAACAAAGGTCTGTCTAGTCAAGGCTATGGTTTTTCCAGTGGTCATGTATGGGTGTGAGAGTTGGACTGTGAAGAAGGTTGAGCGCCGAAGAATTGATGCTTTTGAACTGTGGTGTTGGAGAAGACTCTTGAGAGAGTCCCTTGGACTGCAAGGAGATCCAACCAGTCCATTCTGAAGGAGATCAGCCCTGGGATTTCTTTGGAAGGAATGATGCTAAAGCTGAAACTCCAGTACTTTGGCCACCTCACGCGAAGAGTTGACTCATTGGAAAAGACTGACACTGGGAGGGATTGGGGGCAGGAGGAGAAGGGGACGACAGAGGATAAGATGGCTGGATGGCATCACTGACTCGATGGACTGAGTCTGAGTGAACTCTGGGAGTTGGTGATGGACAGGGAGGCCTGGCGTGCTGTGATTCATGGGGTTGCAAAGAGTCAGACATGACTGAGCGACTGAACCGAACTGACTGAAGGAGGTAAAGGCCTTCCCAGGTGGCGCTAGTGGTAAAAAACCCACCTGGTAATGCAGGAGACATAAGAGACCCCAGTTCAATTGCTGGGTCAGGAAGATCTCCTGGAGGAGAGCATGGCAACCCACTCTGGTATTCATGCCTTGAGAATCCCATGGACAGAGGAGCCTGGTGGGCTATAGCCCAGATGGTCACAAAGAGGAGACATGACTGAAGCAACTTAGTACACATACACACAAGGAGATAAATCACTGGGACTTGGTGATGGATCAGAAATGAGGACTGAAGAAGAGGCCATAGAAACAGTTCAGGCTTGCATAACTGGGTGGATGGTGGGGCCACTCACTGAAATGGAGAACTAGAGAAGATCACATTTAAAGGAGAAATTCATGAGTTTAATGTGGATATAATGAGACTCAGGTGCCTCAGGGACATTTAAGTAGAGATGACAACTTTGAATTTGGAAATCATCTACTACAAGTCTTCTGACTGTAAGAGTTTCTTCTACCACCTTCCCCATGGATGATTGCCCAACCTTATCTTGTACACTTCCTCCCATAAGGCATTTCAGTCCAGTGCTAAATGATTCTAACAGAAGGAGAACTTTTTAACACTAACCCCACAAATCCCACACTTGCTCGATTCCACCCTTCTTCAACACTCAAGAGTAAAAACAGTCTAGCTTCTCTTCTACAGGATATGTGAAGGTGGATAGTGGGTTCCCCTCCACCAGGCAAAGTCTTACTGCCTATAGATTTTCTCTGCTCTTTCATGTTTATCCTGCTTCATAATTTCTATACCCACCACCATATTATTTGCTATTAATTTGGCTGGATTCCATTTTGTTGACCTGTTTCATAAATGTTCTGTCTCTTTGCCACCCCCAACTTTGCTCCCTAGAACATCTGTCCCCTTGAGGCTCTGTTTTTGACAGTTAGGAATTCAGTACAAGTCTAAGAGGACATAAATATTCACAAAGGCCTAGGTGTTACCTTTTTTCCGGATGAATCACAAATATTCACAAAGAATTTGTTATAATCATCCATAAGGAATCCTAGGGACATGAGCCTCTAAATTTTCCAAACAACCATTAGAATGTATCTGCTTAGCTGAGTCCCTTGAATTAGAGTTTCTAATTCTCTGAGGACCCTTGAACTCCTCTGAGAATCTGATGAAAGTTATGAAAGAAAATGAATATATTCACATCCACAAAGAATGGATGAGGTGTGGGGGTTCTATGTTTTTTTGAAGTCCATCTCTGGAACCAGGCTTAGAGTCCATATTTCCATTTAAATATCTCCTAAAGCACACTCTCCCCAACTCACTAATGTATTTACTCCATTTTTCTCAAGCTAAGGATCCAGGCACAAAATTAAATTCGTGACTATTATACAACTGGGACTTAGAGAGACAATTTTATTAGCTCTAAGAAAAGATTCTAACTTGTTGACCACCGCTGACTGAAACCTAAATCTTCTTCACGGAAGATACTAAGCAAAATGAGCTTTTCGTTTCTCACTATGCAACAAGAACCCACATATCTAAAATATCTTGCTACATTAAGTGACTTTCCCACAGCACCTTCAAAGTGTTTGAAGTGTTTCCTCTACTGCTGGTTGGAGTAGAGGAGGTTTTAATTACTGAGAATTGGATAAACATGCCTTCAAAAAATCTGTCTCTCTGGATAGAATCATTCAGCTGGAATGAAAGCTTATTAAGACTGTGGCTACAGCTCCATTTCTTTTACAGCATGGGAAAAACAGCTGATTTCAATCCCCAGTGCCTCAATCAGATATTCAAATAAGTGACAAAGGAGGCTGAAAACACTTTGGCTCTCTGTGAAGCATGTGTGCTAAGCATGATTACATAATGTTTTAGTGAGCTACACTCATGGTTCCTTATTCACTCAGGCTGGAGGAGATTGAGAAGCTATGATTAGGGGTAATGCCTTGTCTTTTTTGTTGTTGGTTTTTGCAGAATGTTATACAAGCACATATGTATGTGCATATGCTTTTTTTAATATTCATGGAAGGTCTACTCTTTGCAATGTGAGGTACTCAAAGATGAATTAAATCTGTTCATGAATCATTCTTCTACAAGAAGAGATAATACTCAGATGCAATACAATTGTTTCCAATCAAATGCTATAGGTATTCAGGAGGTGAATTCTTTCATGGATTTACCTAACCTTTGAAACTTAAATAGTCTTTCATCTGTGATTAGCAAGTGAATTGCCCCAGTTCTTTTTTATCAATAAAAAGTGGAGATAGGGTAGGGAAAGCAATAAAACAAAAAATTTAGTAAAATATCATCTGGATATCCTAATGAAGTTAATATCCCTCAGTCAAATAAATAAACCAAAAATTGAAATTAAGTAGACTCTGCATATTTACTAGCTATCTACAGGCATGAGCTGAAATTATATGGGAGCTAAAATCTAGAAATACTCATCTTAGTAGATGGTACCTGAAAGCATGCTAAGTCACTTCAGTCGTGTCCAGCTCTTTGCAACGATATGGACTGTAGCCTGCCAGGCTCTTCTGTCTGTGAGATTTTCCAGGCAAGAAAACTGGAGTGGGTTGCCATACCCTCCTGCAAGGGATCTTCGCAACTCACAGGGATCGAACCTGTTTCCTGCAACTCCTGGAGGGGAAGCCGAGTAGATGGTACAGTTTTTGCCAAATTCATTCCTATGATATTTCACTGAAAATAACAAAATTTTAGTGAAATGTCACATTAACAGGCCTCACAATAAGGATAAAAAGTGAAAGTGTTGTTCAGTCATGTCCAACTATTTGGGACACTATGGACTGTAACTCACCAGGCTCCCCTGTCCATGGAATTCTTCAGGCAATACTAGATTGGGTAGCTATTCCCTTCTCCAAGGGATCTTCCTGACCCTGGGATTGAACAAAGGTCCACCCGCATTGCAGGCAGATTCTTTACCATCTGAGCCACCAGAGAAGCCTCATGATAAGGATACAATGCAATTGAGTTCTTCTCTCCACTCAATATCTGTTCCCAGATCTAGTGAGCTACAGTTTTTCTATGAGGAGGGAAGGAATGGAGTGAAATGTGAAGGGGAGTGTGGTTTGTTGGAAGTGGCAGTCAGCCCCTTCTTGGAAGATAGGGAAGAAGGAAGGGGTTCCCTGGATCCCTGGAGTTCTTTTGGCTCAGTCTCCCCAGATGAGGCCAATGAAATGAGCACAAATTAACCAGGAGATTTCCTAGAATTGCTGCTGCTGTCAGAGATCTCTTGGCCTTTGATAGGACTGGGTCACTGCCAGTAATACTGGTTAAGTGACAGAGGACAGCCATCACTAGGTGGCATCACACTGCAGCGGGGATGCAGACAGATTTCAGATCTGGATTCCTCAGCTACACCCCGCAAACGCTGTGGAAGCTAGATGAACAGGGTCCCCACCCTCATTTTATTAAGCTCACGATATCCTAAACCTTCATTTTATAGAATAGGATTTTTTCAACCCTGCTTATCAGGTTTCGACAGGGTTTTACCTGGTGAGATATCTTCTAGGATATCTTTTGGAGATCTCTTTTGGATACCACTTTTATCCAAAAACAAATTTATGAAAAGGTCACCTATAGTTTGTAAAAATGATGAACAATTCAAACAGAAACTGAAATCTGCAGTATTTTATAAAGGAGATTTGGAGGCAAGAAACAATATTGAATGAGAAGGGTACAAATATGAAAGCTTTTATTTTATTCAGGTTTTTAAACCATATCAAGGCACTTCAAAAGTCTGCCATTATAAGCTCTAAAAAATTCAGTATGAACCATTATCTAAAAACACAGCTTAACGAACAAAAAAGCATTAAAATCATGGGGCAAATTTTAACTCAATAAGACCAAGATTCCATATATCCAAAAGAAATTATGCCCAGGGGATACACACACACACACACACCCTCCTTCAAGTCAAATTTCATGTGATCATGAAGTATAGTTTCCTAATCTTTGAAATTTCAAAGTATACATTTTACCTTAGTGGTAGAACTAGTCAATTCAACAACTATTAAGGTAGCATCACCCAAACCATTTAAACATTGTAACCAGGAATTTTTAATACAAAGATCTTAAAAATTGAATGAAAATAAAAGCTCATCACCCATGTCAATCCTACTTTGCCCACATTTTATCTACAGATTGCTTTTCCTTCTCACTCCCGCCCCCACAACACACACATCATCAACACAGCTTACTGCTACAGGCAAATCAAAAAAGTAATATGAAATGTGACTAGAATTCTTTATAAAGTATTACCTGTGGTTTATTGAGATTGTAGAACTGACATATATATACTACTACGTGTAAAACAGATAGCTGCCATGAAGCTGCTGCATAGCATAGGCAGCTCAGCTAGGTGCTCCATCATGACCTGCACAGACAGAATGGAGTGGGGGAGGCTCAAGAGGGAGGGGATATATGTATACACATGGCTGACTCACAGTGTTGCACTGCAGAAATTAACACAACATTGTAAAGCAATTATATTAAAAAACAAAACAAAACCTCTTCGCATCGAGAACAGACTTGTGGTTGCCAAGGAGATGGAGGGTGGGGAAGGGATGGATTGGGAGTTTGGGATTAGCAGATAAAAACTATTATATATAGGATGGATAACCAACAAGGTCCTACTGTGTAGTGCAGGGAATTATAGTCAATATCCTGTGATAAACCATAGTGGAAAAGACTATGAATATATATATATATATATATGTATAACTGAATCACTTTGCTGTATAACAGAAATTAGCACATTGTAAATCAACTACATTTCAATTTTTTTTAAAAAGCATGAGACATGCTATCAAAAATTAGAAATCAGAGGTATAAAGAAAGGCTCTGCTAGTATAGCATGAAGGATTCTGTTAATGTACTGATGAGAACTTTTACATAGCTCATGAAGATGTCAACATTTTAAAGAATAGAAACATTTCTCATGTTTACGCTCCTAAAAGGAGCATTTTTTTGTGGCTGGAAAACTTGAACCTCCCCACTAGTTTCCATGGCTCTTGTGATTACATCATTCAGTCAAGAGTATGACAAGAACTCTGTGGCCACCCTTTTTGCACCATCTGCTACACTGTAGTTCTGAGAAAGGGGAGTTAATTGGCTACATCTGAGCAGTCACAAGATTTATAGGTATGATTATCCAAAATAGATGCTTTCACCCTGATATATATGGCGTTTTCATTGCTGTATTAATAATAATAAAGGCATGCTAAAGGAATGAAAAAGCATCATTATAAAGGGATTTGTGTGTGCATTGAAACAGTATGGGTACCTTGCGGTTCTCACAATGAAGATGTAACTATTTTCATATACAAGTTATTAGCTTAAGTTGTTCTTTATTACACCATAACTTTGCTCCTATAGTAACATGGTCAAAGCAGAAAAATAATTATGCCTGGGTGTTACATGCCAGATATGTTTAAAGCAAAGATGGCAGTTTAATTCTAAGCTAGTTTAAATGGTTAGATAAAAGCAGTCTCAGGAAAAAAATTTCTTCTAGACCAGTATTCTTTAATAGAAATATATGCAAGCTCATACATAATTTTAAGTTTTCTGGGAGTCACATTTCTAAAAAGTAAAGAAAAGCACAGAAGCTTGATTTTAATAGTATATCTTAACCCAAAGTTAAGATACCTAATGTATTGTTTCAACAAGCAATTAGTATAATAATTTACAAATGAAGTATTTTACATTCCTTTGTCCTATTAAGTGTTTTGAATCTGAGGAGTGTTTTACACCTACAGCACATCTCAGTTCAGACTAGCTGAATTGCGAGTGCTTCATAGCCACATATGGCTGCTGCTGCTGCTGCTGCTGCTGCTGCTGCGGAGTCATTTCAGTCGTGTCTGACTGTGCGACCCCATAGACAGCAGCCCAACAGGCTCCCCCGTCCCTGGGGTTCTCCAGGCAAGAACACTGGAGTGGGTTGCCATCTCCTTCTCCAATGCATGAAAGTGAAAAGTGAAAGTGAAGTCGCTCTGTTGTGTCCGACTCTAGCGACCCCATGGACCAGGCTCCTCCATCCATGGGATTTTCCAGGCAAGAGTACTGGAGTGGGGTGCCATTGCCTTCTCCGCCACATATGGCTAGTTGCTACCAAAATGAACAGCAGAGTTCTAGACTTTTCCCTTGCTTACATTTACGACTATAGTTAGTCCCTTCCATGCATTTTATAAAAATATTAATAAAAGATGACTCTGGCAAGGTTCTCCACAATTCACTAATCACTTGGAAATATCTGTGTGTGTCTTCTTCACAGAGGGCAGCTGTGTACTTTCATTCAGTGAAGACGATCACAGTTCTAAGTTCAACTCAGAGAATATATGTTAAAAAAAAAAAAAAAACTGGAGTCCAAAACTATGTCTTGGTTACTTTGCCTATAGGAGGGAGGAAAAGCCAATGATCAGAGGAGACAAAGCTCTACGAGGAGTGTTCCATGTCCTCACCCAGCTGTGGGAGGCAGGTGTTGCAGGCAATTGTGGCACAGTGGTAAAGAATCCACCTGCAATGCAGGAGATGTAGGTTCGATCCCTGGGTCGGGAAGATTCCCTGGAGAAGGAAATGGCAACCCATTCCAGTATTCTTGCCTGGTAAATCCCATAGACAGAGGAGCCTGGCAGGCTACAGTCCATCCGGTTGCAAAGAGTCAGACATGGCTGAGTGACTAAGGACGCACACACATAGTGAAAATTAAAGAGAATAATGTGTGAAAAGCATTGGAGTCTGTAGATGTTGGCCTGGTCAGGAATTACCAAAGGAAAAGAAGGTTCTGTCCCTGCCCTCAAGCCCTAGATCTAACTGGATCCAGGTAACAGGGTAGAAACCATGACACTGAAGAACCCAAATATAGCCCAAGGAAGCAGAAAGCTGGGTTAAGCCACAGAATGTTTCTAAGTATGGATACATGTGGTGCTGTCTGCCACTAACCCCTAGCCCATTATGTGCCCATGGAACACTTGTTTATGGATGAAATTAAGTGGGATGTTGTTCATATGTTTGTTTTCAAGTAAATATCAGCCTTGGAAGAGCAAATAAAAGAAGAGCAACTTGCAGTCTGAGATGGAAAGGAAGGGATGTCTGGAAGAAGGAAGAACTGTCCCATATGTTTTAGCTAGGAGGTGGCACTTAATTCACAAATGTGTGGCTGTATTTTTTTCTTTGTACTTCACCTGAAAGGAAATCATCTCTTACTCTCTTGTCTGTTACCTATTACCAGAACACAGAACTCAGGCCTGGGGGAACGGCCCAGCTTTGCATGCCCTAAAGACCTCTCTGCTGGTGAAGCAATGCAGACAGAATAAAGGGAATTCATAAATCCTGCATGTCTGCCAATGTGAATGGTGCAAATTCAACTGAGTTAATAATAAAATCCTATGAAATAGATGGGACTTCCCTGATGGCTCAGTGAGCAAAAGAATCTGCCTGCAACATAGGAGTGGCAGGAAATGTGGGTTTGATCCCCAGGTCGGGAAGATCCCCAGGAGGAGGGTATGGCAGCCCACTCCAGTATTTCTACCTGGAGAATCCCATGAACAGAGGATCCTGGTGGGCTACAGTCCATAGGGTTGCAAAGAGTCAGACTCGACTGAAGAGACAGAGTACACAAAAGAGAGATGAGTCTGACAGGGTTAGAAAGAAGAATTGGGATAAGGCTCATAACCTGTTCTGTCAAAATGGTATTTCTCAGAGCTCATGGGAGAAAGAATTCAACCAATTCCAACTAGAAACATGGCAAACAGGATGCTATCAGTGCATTCGTCAGTACAGACTGCTATAAGAAAAATATCATAGATCAGGTGGCACAAACAACAGACTTATTCTCACTGTTCTGGAAGCAGGAAATCCTAGATCAAGGCACCAGTAGATTCAGTTTCTAGTGAGAGCCTGCTTCTTGATTGGAGATTACCAATTTCTCACTGTGTTGTCAACAAGCTGTAAGATGGATAGAGAGCTCTCTTGGTTCTCTTTTATAAGGGCACTAATCCCATTCATGGGGGCTCTACCCTCATTACCTAATTATCTCCCAAAGGCCATACTTCCTAATACTATCACACTGGGGGCTTTGGATTTCAACATATGAATTTTGGGAGGATACAAGTGTTCAGTCCATAATAATCAGTAATCCTCAAGGATAAAAGTTACCTGAAGACAAACTTTCTGTTTGTCTTGATAACCAGTCCCTAGGCTCAAAAGATACTTGAATGGTGCTTAACAGCATGTGCTCAAATATTAATTAAATGAAGGAAGAGAGACAGAGAACTGTGGTTTGGAGTATCAAGGCTGGCTAACATTATAACATCCCTAAAGGCAAGACAAAGGACCAATCAAAACCTCTGAGACCAAAGCTAAGCACAAGAGCAGATGAGAGAGAGGTTCAGGTAGGTACTACAGTAAGAAACACAGAGAAGAAGAAATTTCAATGCCGTCATTTCCAGCTTTTAAATACAAGTAAAATCATCTCATTTCCGATCAGTCATTTTCCACATTTTTTCTCTATTGATTTATCACTTTTGTCATGACTCTACCCTGAAATCTAAATACTTTGCTTTCAGAATGCTAATCTTAAATTCAGCCCAGAGGTCATTTTTAGTTACTCTTAATCATACCATCTTCTAACAAGCTAAATAATTTCTATCTTTGATGTTTATGGTGTTCAAATACTTGTAGAGCATTATCAAATCTCCCATTAGTTTTTGCTGAATGAAGCTTTAATGATTAGACACATTCATATCTTTAAACCTGGAAAATGCCTCAAATCAATGCTCCCATCACTCTAACCATTTCTGATGCTCTTCTTTAGAGTGTCTTCAGGGTCACTGTACATCTCTACATGTACAGTGGGAATACCAGACCACCTGACCTGCCTCTTGAGAAACCTGTATGCAGGTCAGGAAGCAACAGGTAGAACTGGACATGGAACAACATGTTCCTTTTCCAAATAGGAAAAGGAGTACGTCAAGGCTGTATATTGTCACCCTGCTTATTTAACTTATATGCAGAATACATCATGAGAAATGCTGGGCTGGAGGAAGCACAAGCTGGAATCAAGATTGCCGGGAGAAATAGCAATAACCTCAGATATGCAGATGACACTACCCCTATGGTAGAAAGTGAAGAAGAACTAAAGAGCCTCATGATGAAAGTGAAAGAGGAGAGTGAAAAAGTTGGCTTGAAGCTCAACATTCAGAAAATTAAGATCATGGCATCTGGTCCCATCACTTCATGGGAAATAGATGGGGAAACAGTGGAAACAGTGGCTGACTTTATTTTGGGGGGCTCCGAAATCACTGCAGATGGTGACTGTAGCCATGAAATTAAAAGATGCTTACTCCTTGGAAGGAAAGTTACGATCAACCTAGACATCATATTAAAAAAGCAGAGACATTACTTTGATGATAAAGGCCCATCTAGTCAAAGCTACGGTTTTTCCAGTAGTCATGTATGGATGTGAGAGTTGGACCATAAAGAAGTCTGAGTACTGAAGAACTGATGCTTTTGAACTGTGGTGTTGGAGAAGACTCTGGAGAGTCCCTTGGATTGCAAGGAGATCTAACCAGTCAATGCTAAAGGAAATCAGTCCAGAGTGTTCATTGGAAGGACTGTGGTGAAGCTGATACTCCAATACTTTGGCCACCTGATGTGAAGAGCTGACTCATTTGTAAAGACTCTGATGTTGGGAAAGATTGAGGGCAGGAAGAGAAGGGGACGACAGAGGATGAGATGGTTGGATGGCATCACCAACTCAATGGACATGAGTTTGGGTAAACTCTGGGAGTTGGTGATGGACAGGGAGGCTTGGCATGCTGCTGTCCAATGGGTCGCAGAGTCAGACATGATTGAGCAACTGAACTGAACTGAACCGAGGCACATATGCACAGTTACCTATATAGAAAAAGAAAAACTTGAAAATTATCCACTATTTTTTGTGAACATCCCACAAGTTAAGGCAGCAGGGGGGAAGCAGAAAGGATCTAAGACACTAAGGAGATAAGTAATTTGGGTATATTACTTGTAGTCTCTTTCAGCTGATCTTTTGTTTTATTTCAAGTTCAGGAAATTAAATTAATCATACTTTGGTTTTTTAAGGCATACTTTCATCATTGGCTCATGTAACTCATTTATTTATTTGTGTGCTTGCTTATTTAAAATATAACACACACCAATGACTCCACAGCCTAACACAGAAGTTAGAACATTTACAATAACTTACATACTTCCTGTGTGATTCTTTACCTCTTGTTTCTCTGTATCAGCTCTCACTATACCATGACAAGAGGAAATTCTGGGGCTGGCAGAGGATATACTCGGATATTTTATAAAGTTCTTCTTAGTGAAAAAAAGTTTTTGTAAAAAAAGGAAGCACACAAGTTGTTCAATTAGGATGGAACATAGAGATTTTAAGGAGAGAGAATGCCTGAAAAATAAAGTCATAGTATCAAGAACGTATGCTATACTAATGAACTTGGACTGTCATTGTAATAATATGGAGTCACTGTGTATTTTATTGTTCTTCAGAAAGACTCACTAATCAGTGGTACATAGGCATGGAAATGAGGAGGAAAAATAAACAGGAGCAATGGTTGTTAAGCTGGGTACTCAACAAGTGTGCATTAAGCATCAGGTGCAGTGCTAGGCTCCAGAGAAACAAAGATGGTTTCTGCACTCAAAAATCTCACAGTCAGTTGGAGAGACAAATTCAGACAAGTGCCATGGGTGACGCTAGAGAAGTCTATACAATGGAGAAGTGAAACCCAAAGAGTGGACAGTCAATTCAATTAGAGAAATGAGGAATATCCAGAAAAGTCTTCACAGAGAAGGTCATGTTGGACCTGAGCCTTGAAAGGTGACTTCAAAAGAATGCTGAATAAAACCAAAAACTCAAGTCTCAGAAATAAGATTGGAGAGAGAGTAGTGTCAGTGTCTTTTAATCCAAATTCTACCTAAGGTTCACTTGGTTTCTAGAACTTTACTATAATATGTGTAAGCATGTTGAAAGCAGGGGCCACACTATTTGTTTCAACAGTGCATAGTCAATGAACCAGAGGACCTTCAAAATCGCTCAACCCCTTGGACGGTATTTGAAACGGAAATAAAATCCACAGTTATATATTTTTAAAAACTTTAATTTCTTCTCTTGTTTATTTTTCTCATACCCTGGAGTACTTTTCATGCCATTCTCCTAGAAACTCTCTAAAAATATCTCCTCCTCCACACCTAGTCTGAGTACTCTGGTTGTTCAGTCTTTCACACCTATCTTTCTTTGCATCACAAATCCAAAAATTTCAGTCCTGGTAATAGAAGAACACTCCTCAGGCAGCAAGAAAGGTAAAGAAACTGCAGGCAAAGCCTTTTTTTTTTTTTTTTTTTGCAGATTAGGGGAAGGAAAAGGCTGAGAATACTTTTAGATTATTTTTGTCTTCAAACAATCATAACACCCAAACACCCACTTTTCTAAAACACTGGATTTGTCAAAAATATGTATATTTTGTGTCTTCTAGCCAAACTACTTCCTGAAATTTTAGAAGGCTAAAAAACAATAGGGTAGAAAATCTGGTGAAAACCAGACATGGGAGGCTATTAACTTAAGCTAAGAAGCTTGAATTTATACTCTTATCAATGGAGAATTAGTCATCAAGTGTTTTGATAAGAAGGTAATGTATTAAATAATTGGAGGAAAGATAGTTTTCAGACCACTGACAGTCGATTATTATCTTAGTGTTAGTCATAACTCTACATATTTAATGATATGATTATTTCTTCTCCTAAGAACCTGAGTTTATCACTCACTACAAATAACCACTGGATTGTAAAATGTCCCTTGTTTTCCTAGCATCCAAATCCATTTTCTTCTCAACACCCATTTTACTTGCTCAGCACACCTGAAACACCCTTTTTTCCTTCTAAGTCAAGAAACCAGACTTCCTTTCATCAAAGGCAACCTCAAAACCCACATTCTAAGGAATAACTATCCTGTACAGACACTGAATGTTTTCTTTGTTTTCACTCTTTTTATTAATTGTTGTCATAGAGTTGCTAAATCATGTCTGACTTTTTGCGACCCCATAGACTGCAGCATGCCAGGCTTCCCTGGCCTTCACTATTTGTGGGAGTTTGCTCAATCTCATATCTGTTGAATTGGTGATGGCATTCAACCATTTCATCCTTGATTGCTCCTTTTTCCTCCCACCCTCAATCTTTCCCAGCATCAGGATCTTTTCCAATGAGTCAATTTTTGCATCAGGTGGCCAAAGTATTGGAGCTTCAGCTTCAGCATCAGTCCTTACAATGAAGATTCAGGGTTAATTTCCTTTAGGATTCACTGGATTGATATCCTTGCAGTCCAGGGGACTCTCAAGAGTCTTCTCCAGCACCATAATTTGAAAGCATCAATTCCTCAGCACTCAGCCTTCTTTATGGTCCAACTCTCACATCTGCACATGACTACTGGAAAAACCATAGCTCTGACTATAGTTTCCATATCCTCCATTGATTCAAACATAAATTGTTCCAATTTTGTTTTTGCAATTTTTAGAAACACTGCCTTGTTGACAAAAAAATTCTTCTTTCTTTTTAAAAAATTAATTCCAAACTTAATACCATATGTAGCTTAGCTCCTGTTTATGAGACTGCCTGTTTTCAAAATACAGAGGTAGAATAAATACACTTTCTTGAGTTTCAAGTATCAGTAGAACTCATCTTGAATAATTATTAATGAATCATCAACACCTGTCTCTCCCTTCTGAACAGGTGAAAGATGCTTACTTCCCTTCTGCACATGTTCTAGAGAAGGACTTCAGCTCTATGTGTGTTCTAGATGTGTACCTAATCTCTGCATGTACTATAGAGTCATATTATTAAAAATTACACATTTATATATTCTGTGCCCATTAACATAGATTTATAATTAATATTTTATGCATTTGTCTTTTAAATCATATAGAAAACATATAGAACAAATCATATAGAAAAATATGAACCATATTTTCATATCAAATTTCACGTCAATTTCAAATCATAATTTCATATCAAAATAAGAAATCAAATAGAAAAAAGTTACAAACCCCAAATGCAATAATACTGGCTTTTATATTTCCCTAACACTTTACCTTTATGAGAGTTATTTATTTCTTTGAATAGCTTCAAATCATTGTCTAGTTCCCTTTCATTTCAGCTTGAAGGACTCATTTTACCACTTCTCATAACACAGCTTCACAAGCAATGAACGCTTTCAGCTTTTCTTTTTTTGATTAGGGAATATCTTAATTTCTTTTTCATTTTTTGAAGAATAGTTCTGTCAGATATAGAATTCTTGGTTGGCATTATTTTTGTTACCAGCACTTTAACCATGTCACACAGGGCTTTATGCCCTTCAGACCTTCTTATGTGGAAAAAGCTGTTAATCTCATTAAGGATATTTTGTATGTAATGAATCACTTTTATCTTGTCACTCTCAGGATTCTCTCCTTTGATTGTTTAGTAATAGGTTTCTTAGTGCAGATCTCTTTGGAGTTTATCCTACTTGAAGTTTGTTAAGCTTCTTGGATGTGGATAGTCATATCTTTCATCTAATTGGGGAAATTTTAAGCCATTAATTCTTCAAATGTTATTTCTAGTCTTTCTCTAGTCTCCTTCTGCAATTCAAAAAAAAAAAATGTGTATGTGGAATACTTGATGAAGTCCCACAAATCCTTTAAAATGTGTTCTTTTTTCTTCAATCATTTTTCTCTTTCTGCTCCTCAGACTGTTTAATTTCAATTGTACTATCCTCAAGTTTTCTGTTCTTTCTTCCACCCACTCAAACCTGATGTTGAATCCATATAGTCAATTATTTTTATTAAACTGCTATACTTTTCAGCTCTAGCATTTCTATTTTGGGTCCTTTCTATGATGTCAATGTTTTATTGATATTCTTTGTTTATACATTGTCCTCCCAGTTATCGTTGATGTTGTTGCTGTTGTTTTCTAGGTCTTCATTCAGAATTTTACTTAAATCTTTGATTTAAAGTCTTTGTCTATATTCTCCTCTAGGAGTTTTATAGTTTCTGGTCTTATGTTGAGATCTTTAATCCATTTTGAGTTTATTTTTGTGTATGGTGTTAGAAAGTGTTCTAGTTTCATGCTTTTACAAGTGGTTGACCAGATTTCCCAGCACCACTTGTTAAAAAGATTGTCTTTAATCCATTGTATATTCTTGCCTCCTTTGTCAAAGATAAGGTGTCCATATGTGCGTGGATTTATCTCTGGGCTTTCTATTTTGTTCCATTGATCTATATTTCTGTCTTTGTGCCAGTACCATACTGTCTTGATAACTGTGGCTTTGTAGTAGAGCCTGAAGTCAGGTAGGTTGATTCCTCCAGCTCCATTCTTCTTTCTCAAGATCGCTTTGGCTATTCGAGGTTTTTTGTATTTCCATACAAATTGTGAAATTATTTGTTCTAGCTCTGTGAAGAATGCTGTTGGTAGCTTGATAGGGATTGCATTGAATCTATAGATTGCTTTGGGTAGTATACTCATTTTCACTATGTTGATTCTTCCAATCCATGAACAAGGTATATTTCTCCATCTGTTAGTGTCCTCTTTGATTTCTTTCACCAGTGTTTTATAGTTTTCTATATATAGGTCTTTAGTTTCTTTAGGTAGATATATTCCTAAGTATTTTATTCTTTCCGTTGCAATGGTGAATGGAATTGTTTCCTTAATTTCTCTTTCTGTTTTCTCATTATTAGTGTATAGGAATGCAAGTGATTTCTGTGTGTTGATTTTATATCCTGCAACTTTACTATAGTCATTGATTAGTTCTAGTAATTTTCTGGTGGAGTCTTTAGGGTTTTCTATGTAGAGGATCATGTCATCTGCAAACAGTGAGAGCTTTACTTCTTCTTTTCCAATTTGGATTCCTTTTATTTCTTTTTCTGCTCTGATTGCTGTGGCCAAAACTTCCAAAACTATGTTGAGGAGAACATAGGCAAAACACTCTCTGACATACATCACAGCAGGATCCTCTATGACCCACCTCCCAGAATATTGGAAATAAAAGCAAAAATAAACAAATGGGACCTAATTAACCTTAAAAGCTTCTCCACATCAAAGGAAACTATTAGCAAGGTGAAAAGACAGCCTTCAGAATGGGAGAAGATAATAGCAAATGAAGCAACTGACAAACAACTAATCTCGAGAATATACAAGCAACTCCTACAGCTCAACTCCAGAAAAATAAATGACCCAATCAAAAAATGGGCCAAAGAACTAAATAGACATTTCTCCAAAGAAGACATACAGATGGCTAACAAACACATGAAAAGATGCTCAACATCACTCATTATCAGAGAAATGCAAATCAAAACCACTATGAGGTACCATTTCACACCAGTCAGAATGGCTGTGATCCAAAAGTCTACAAGTAATAAATGCTGGAGAGGGTGTGGAGAAAAGGGAACCCTCTTACACTGTTGGTGGGAATGCAAACTAGTACAGCCACTATGGAGAACAGTGTGGAGATTCCTTAAAAAGCTGGAAATAGAACTGCCTTATGATCCAGCAATCCCACTGCTGGGCATACACACTGAGGAAACCAGAAGGGAAAGAGACACATGTACCCCAATGTTCATCGCAGCACTGTTTATAATAGCCAGGACATGGAAGCAACCTAGATGCCCATCAGCAGATGAATGGATAAGAAAGCTATGATACATATACACAATGGAGTATTACTCAGCCATTAAAAAGAATACATTTGAATCAGTTCTAATGAGGTGGATGAAACTGGAGCCTATTATACAGAGTGAAGTAAGCCAGAAAGAAAAACACCAATACAGTACACTAATGCATATATATGGAATTTAGAAAAATGGTAACAATAACCCTGTGTACAAGACAGCAAAAGAGACACTGAAGTATAGAACAGTCTTATGGACTCTGTGGGAGAGGGAGAGGGTGGGAAGATTTGGGAGAATGGCATTGAAACATGTAAAATATCATGTTTGAAACGAGTTGCCAGTCCAGGTTCGATGCACAATACTGGATGCTTGGGGCTGGTGCACTGGGACGACCCAGAGGGATGGAATGGGGAGGGAGGAGGGAGGAGGGTTCAGGATGGGGAACACATGTATACCTGTGGCAGATTCA
Source organism: Bubalus kerabau (assembly GCF_029407905.1). Taxonomy (NCBI): domain Eukaryota; kingdom Metazoa; phylum Chordata; class Mammalia; order Artiodactyla; family Bovidae; genus Bubalus; species Bubalus kerabau. The sequence goes on from NC_073629.1 coordinate 48,874,536, forward strand.
TTTTGATATTTGGCAAAACTAATACAATTATGTAAAATTTAAAAATAAAATAAAATTTAAAAAATAAATAAATAAATAAAGTCTTTGTCTAGTAAATCTAATGTCTGACCTAGCTCAAGGATGTTTTCTGTCAATTTATTTCCTGGGAATAACTCATACTTTACTGTGTCTTTGTATGTCTTGTAACTTTGGTTAAAATGTTCATTGATATTTTGAACTTTATAATGTGATAACTCTGGAAATAATATTCTCTCCTTCTCCAGAGGTTTTTGTTATTGATTGTTGAGGACTTCAGTCATCCATTTTATTAAGTTACTTTCCTAAACTGTTTTTTGCAAAGACTGTATTTGTTGTCATATATGATCCCTTAAGTCTGTTTTGTTCTCAGCAGATAGTGATCTGACAGAGACTTCCTTAAATCCTGAAATTTACTAATTTCTTTCTCATTAAGCTCTCCCCCAGTTGTTACAAGTTTTTTGTTAGATTCTAAAGTTTTAAAAACATGATTCTATAAGCTTTTGCAAGCTTAATGGCTGCTTCAGTGGAGTGGTCAATTCCTGAAGCTTTCTACTTCTCCATTTCTGTGACATCCCTCATGCACCTCACTTCTGTATATGCTCTAGATGCACACATCACATCTTAATGTGCTCTAAACACATGCTTTCATGTGTGTAATTCAATTCCAATTTGTCTCCAATCACAGCATCTCACAAGGGGCTGTAAGTAAGAAGACTGACTTCCTAGCTTGCTTATCTTTCATTCTGTGGAAAAGATGAATTCCTTTTATACCTACATAGTTTTTTTTTTCCTTTCCATTTGTTCCTCAGAATAGGCCTTAATAATTCCTCTTTACCAATTTTTCTCTAGACCTACAGACTACAATTTGCAAAGCATGTCAAAAAGCACTATGATCCCTTTTTGTTCCAGTCTTCCAGTAGTTCCCTATAAGGAATAATGAGTTAATGCTTGTAAACCCCTCTGAAGTATTAGGATATTACATATTACTGGGAAGAGGCAAGAGCCGTATGTTAAAAATTAATTGGAGGAAACCACTTGCAGACTGTAATAATGAAACATCCCAAGTTCCAAGGGCACTGGGGACTTCAAGTAAACAAGCCCTCATTAATTTGGCTAATTAGTCACTTGCTGTATCTGCTGGTTTATAAGCGGCACCCTCTTAAGCAGAAAATTGAGCCATAAAGTGTTAAGAACCATATGTGTGGTAAAGATGGCATCACTATCCTACACCTAGGATTTCAAAGCATATTTCATACACCCAAAAATGCATTTAGGAGATGTGGACAATTCAGACTTACCCACATAATTTTAATGGACAGAGGGAAGATAAGAAAACATGTCCTATTCTGATAGATGGTAGAAAGAGGAAAGGTTAGAAAGAAACTGATGGAAATAGCTATTAATTTTTTCCCATAAGGGAGGCCAAGGGGTCGTTTAGACTAGACCTCACACACATGGGTGACTGGTCATTACAAGAGGCAAGTTTGATTTCTATAACTGGCAAATGCACAACCCCATATACTCTGCTACTGGGAATCTTGTCTTATAATGAGAGTGAGGAAATTAAATATCTCACCTAAACTGTAGCAAACCTAGTAAACTATACTACCACCCAAACAGAGCCTCAGTTTACAGAGTTGAAAATTTGTGTCTACCTATGTCGTGTCTTGCTTTCTCTGACTGAACAAAAAGATATTGGGAAAGTCTTATTTCCCATTTCCTGTTTATAATAGCTTACAACAGCACCATCACTTCCCTGGCTTCGTTATTAACAGCTGGAGACTCTCTGGTTTCAATAGTGTTACATTTATAAACCAGCTCCCAGATTGAGTCAGACCCACATTTGGCTAATACAGCACATCATGTGTTCAATGTTGTTTCAATCATTAAAAACTTTTCTTGATCTCGTTCTTAAACTCTAGTGATCTATTACTTCATATTAAAATTTAAAAAGTACTAAATCCATATTTTGTACAAAAGCACTAACTTACAGAGTACAAAGATGAGTGAGATTTTTCCTATTTTAAAGGGCTTAAGGGGCTTCCCAGTTGGCACTAGTGGTAAAGAGCCCACATGCCAATGCAGGAAATCAAGACACACTGGTTGGGACCCTGGGTTGGGAAGATCCCCTGGAGAAAGAAATAGCAACGCGTTCAGTATTTTTGCCTGGGAAATCCCATGGACAGAGGAGCCTGGCAGGCTACAGGTCATGGGGTCCCAGAGTCAGACAAAACTGAGCATGCACACACACACAGACACACACACACACACACACACACAAAGGGCTTAAAGGTTGCCTCTGTAATGACTGTCATCTCCTAGGACAAAGAGCATGTTACTGTTCGTAGAATATAATGGCTAACATCCTGTCATCTAGGAAACAGAATAACTTCCAAATTCCAGCCTCACTAAGAAATCCATGATTCCAAAGGCATTAATTTATTAATAAGTGAGTCTCAAATGGCACTTGCACTTTTTTATCACTGAATCTGTCCCAGAACAGGTCTCTACCACTTTCCAGCTCAGTCCAGGTGGGCCAGAGTTGCAGAGAAACTGTGGAATAAACAGGGCTTACTTAGTTGGTACAAAGAGCAAATGTAAATATCCTTATTAGCAGGCAAAGAGCTAGAAAATATTTTTGAGTGTTGCTAATGAGTGGAAGAAGAAGCTGCTTTTATCATGCAGTGGTGCAAATTAGATATTTATGGGTTTCCTGTGGTGTTCAAGGTGTTGCTCCTTTCCAGTATTTTAGGAAGAAAAGCTTTGTGTTCTAAGAATAACTTCATTGATGATTCTCCCTCAGGCACAAAGCTATTCTGATCTGGACTGGTAAATTTTATCTGAAGAGCCTGAAACTCTCAGGGAGTATAAAGTATACCCTTAGCCTTTGGGGTGGGGGGGTAAGTATTTTTGTTTAACAGCTTTATTGAGATATAATTCACATACCATACATTTCAAGTGTACAATCCAACAGTTCTGGGTATATTCACAGGTATGTACAACCATCTCCACAATTTTAGAACATTTTTATCACCTTGGGAAAAAAAAAAAAAAAACCCTGTACCCTTTAGCTGTCTCATATCACATTATTGCCCACATCCCCTAAACCACTACTAATCTATTTTCTGTCTCTGTAGATTTCCTTGTTCTAGAAATTTAATATGAATAGAATCATATAACATGTGGTCCTTTGTGACTGCCTTCTTTAATTTAGTGTAATGTTTTTAAGGTTCATCCATGTTGTATCATGTATCAGTACGTCATTCCTTTTTATGGCCAAATAAAATTCCATTGTACGAATAGAACGCATTTTATCATCCATTTGTCAGCTGATGGATGTTTAGACTGTTTCTGCCTTTTGGTGTATTGAATAATACCACTATAAACATTCATGTATAAGTCTTTGTGTGGACATATGCTTTCGTTTGTCCTGGATATATACCTAATAGAATTGCTAGGGCATACAATAACTCTATGTTTAATCATTTGAGGAATTGCCAGATTGTTTTCCAAGGTGCTTGCATCATTTAGCATCCCCATTCACAGCCCCACAACCGTTAAAGATTCTGATTTCTCCATATCCTTGTCAACACTTGTTATTATCTGACATTTTATTCTAGTCCTTCTGTGTACTATATAAAAGGGTATCTCATGATTTTGATTTGCATTTCTCTGATGACGACAGAGGATGAGATGGCTGGATGGCATCACTGACTCGATGGACGTGAGTCTCAGTGAACTCCGGGAGTTGGTGATGGACAGGGAGGCCTGGCGTGCTGCGATTCATGGGGTCGCAAAGAGTCAGACACGACTGAGCAACTGATCTGATCTGATCTAATGACTAATAATGCTAAGCATCTTTTCATTTGTTTTGCTTTTTTTGTTAGTTACATGTTTCCCTTGGAGGAATGACTATTCAGATCTTTTGCCTATTTTTTAACTAGGCTATTTGCCTTCTTATTATTGAGTCGTAAGAGTTCTTTATATATTCTGGTTTAAGTCCCTTATTAGATATATGACGTGTCAACACTTTTTCTCATCCTGCGGATGGTATTTCCACCTTCTTGATTGTGTGACATTTTTCATGGCAATGAAATTCTGGAGAATCTTTGTAGCATGTCGTGCCTTTGTAACATGAATCAACATTGCCTAACTCCTTCACCTCCCTCTCTGACATGACCAGCTCTGAACCCCTCCTCTCATCTCCACACCACTTCTCTCTTCTTGCCTGTTCAACTTCAAGTCACATTGTCTATCCTTCTATCATTTAGACACACCTAACTTTTTCCCAGATCTGAATCGTGACATTCATATATCAATTCAAATGTCCTTTCCTCAAAAAGTCCCCCACTACTGCCCATCCATATCACCCCATTTAGTCACTATCACATCCCCTTTTTAATTTTCCTCATAACACATGTCTGTGTTGTTTATTTACTTGTATAAATATGAAATTATTCCACCAGAATATAAGATCTCTTAGTGTAGGAACATATCTGTTTTGTTCATTGCTGTTTCCTAAGTTCCTGGAAGAATCTCTGTCACATAGTAGATGCTCAATAAATATTTGCTGAATGAATGAATGAGTCCTCTGGTCCAGACATTGTGCCAGGGGCTAGGGGCTACAGATTCCCAAACAAGGTTAATGTTTCTTTAGAAGCAAGCCTTGTTGGCAGTGTGCTTGGGAGAGGTATATGGCTATTAGCAGGAAATTCATGTGATAGGATAAGTTAATTTTTAACTGTTTATTTTTAAATAAACTGTTTTAGATATGCAAATACTCAGAACTATTTTAATCAGCCTTATTCTGCTCACGCATACACTTTTCCTTGCATTTCGCTCCTGCTAACTTACCTTGCAAGAATTTTCCACATTTTCACTACAAGTAGAGAGAAATGAGTGGTCTGACTGTGCTCTCTTCCTCCATAACTCATTGACTGATAATTAATAACCATAATCATAACTATGTTTTTTAGAAAAAGTTTGCTTCTCTGGCCTTAGATGGGAGGGAAAAGCCATCTCCTTCTTCTGATCTAGTTGAAAAGGCCCAGGCCTTCTTTCAGTCCCAATTTACCTAGCTGGGTAACCTCAATTCTTGTGTGGTTTTTTTGGCTTAAATTTCTACCCCAGTGATTTTCAGTTGATTAAGATTTTTCCTACCTAAATTATGCAGCTTGTGTGAGGATAAGTAGGGTAAATGTGAAAATATTTCTAGCTCTTCTAGCGAAGGGAATGTGTCATCATCAACTTGGCATCTTCAGGGACTCCCAATTTAGTCAGGTGCAAAAACCTTTCCTAAGAGAATCCACCTCGTGCACCTCCACATCCTTGGCTAACTGGTCTCCTCAGCCTGAAATGTCCTGCCCCTTCCCTTTTTTTCTGCAACTCCCTTCCAGAGCTCAAGATTCCTGTAAATATCCTTCCACTCCAAGGAATGCTGGTTCTGAGTATTCCTATTCTGGGCTCCAGAATCTTCAATGTGACAATCGTATAGGGATCAACAGCTTCAAGATTAAGAGAAAACAATGGAAGATACACTGTACAGTGAGGACTATACACACATACTCTGTGACAAACTAGAAAGCACATACAGTGTGTTTCCTAACAAACCAGTGATAATTTTTTTTTTTTAGTTTTTTTATTTTATATTGGAGTATAGTCGACTAACAATGTTGTGTTGGTTTTAGGTGAATGATAAAGTAATTAAGTTATACATGTATCTAAGCCTTCCTCAGCAATCAATGCAAAGAAATAGAGGAAAACAATAGAATGGGAAAGACTAGAGATCTCTTCAAGAAAATTAGAGATACCAAGGGAACCCTTCATGCAAAGATGGGTTCAATAAAGGACAGAAATGGTATGGACCTAAAAAAGGCAGAAGATATTAAGAAGAGGTGGCAAGAATACACAGAAGAACTGTACAAAAAAGCACTTCATGACCCAGATGATCACAATGGTGTGATCACTCACCTAGAGGCAAACATCCTGTAATGTGAAGTCAAGTGGGCCTTAGGAAGCATCATTACGAACAAAGCTAATGGAGGTGATGGAATTCCAGTTGAACTATTTCAAATCCTAAAAGATGATGCTGTGAGAGTGCTGCACTCAATATGTCAACAAATTGGGAAAACTCAGCAGTGGCCACAGGACTGGAAAATCCCATTCCAATCCCAAAGAAAGGCTATACCAAAGAATGGTCAAACTACTGCACAATTGTACTCATCTCACACACTAGTGAAGTAATGCTCAAAATTCTCCAAGCCAGGCTTCAGCAATACGTGAACCGTGAACTTCCAGATGTTCAAGATGGTTTTAGAAAAGGCAGAGGAACCAGAGGTCAAATTGCAAACATTTGCTGGATCATTGAAAAAGCAAGAGAATTCCAGAAAAACATCTATTTCTGCTTTATTTACTATGCCAAAGCCTTTGACTGTGTGGATCACAATAAACTGTGGAAAATTCTGAAAGAGATGGGAATACCAGACCACCTGACCCCCCCCCTGAGAAACCTGTATGCAGGTCAGGAAGCCACAGTTAGAACTGGACATGGAAAAACAGTGAAGGCTGTATATTGTCACCTTGCTTATTTAACTTCTATGCAGACTACATCATGAGAAATGCTGGGCTGGAAGAATCACAAGCTGGAATCAAGATTGCAGGGAGAAATATCAATAACCAATAAGGGTGGATGACACCACTCTTATGGCAGAGAGTGAAGAAGAACTAAAGAGTGAGCCTTTTGATGAAAGTGAAAGAGGAGAGTGAAAAAGTTGGCTTAAATCTCAACATTCAGAAAACCAAGATCATGGCGTCTGATCCCATCACTGCATGGCAAATAGATGGGGAAACAGTGGAAACAGTGGCTGACTTTATTTTTCTGGGCTCCAAAATCACTACAGATGGTGATTGCAGCTATGAAATTAAAAGACGCTTACTCCTTGGAAGGAAAGTTATGACCAGCCTAGATAGCATATTAAAAAGCAGAGACATTACTTTGTCAACAAAGTTCCGTCTAGTCAAGGCTACAGTTTTTTCAGTAGTCATGTATGGATATGAGAGTTGCACTATAAAGAAAGCTGAGCACAGAAGAATTGATGCTTTTGAACTGTGGTGTTGGAGAAGACTCTTGAGAGTCCCTTGGACGGCAAGGAGATCCAACCAGTCCATCCTAAAAGGAAATCAGTCCAGGGTGTTCATTGGAGGGACTGAGGTTGAAGCTGAAACTCCAATATTTTGGCCACTTTATGTGATGAGCTGACTCATTTGAAAAGACCCTGATGTTGGGAAAGATTGAAGGCAGGAGGAGAAGCAGATGACAGGGGATGAGATGGTTGGATGGCATCACCGACTCAGTGGACAGGAGTTAAGTAAACTCTGGGAGTTGGTGATGGACAGGAAGGCCTGGTGTGCTGCGGTTCATGGGGTCACAAAGAGTCGGACACAACCAAGTGGCTGAACTGTTACTATTGCTGCTGCTGCTAAGTCGCTTCAGTCGTGTCCGACTCTGCGCGACCCCATAGATGGCAGCCCAACAGGCTCCCCCGTCCCTGGGATTCTCCAGGCAAGAACACTGGAGTGGGTTGCCATTTCCTTCTCCAATGCAGGAAAGTGAAAAGTGAAAATGAAGTCGCTCAGTCGTGTCCGACTCTTCGTAACCCCACGGACTGCAGCCTACCAGGCCCCTCCGTCCATGGGGCTCTCCAGGCAAGAGTCCTGGAGTGGGTTGCCATTGCCTTCTCCAGAACTGTTACTGTTACTGTTACCCTTTTTCAAACTCTTTTCCCAATTAGGTTGTTACAGAATATTGAGAAGAGATCTCTGTGCTATACAGCAGGTCCTTGTTGGCTATCCATATTAAATATAGTAGTGTGCACATGACCATCACAAACTCCCTAACTATCATTCCCCCCACCATTAACCCCTGGTAACCATAAGTTCATTCTCTAGGCCTGTAAATTTGCTTATCTTTGTAAATAAGTTCATTTGTATCATTTTTTTTTTTTAGGTTTAACTCTCAGTCAGCATGGCCAAGAGGTAAAAGTGCCTACTATGAGCTAGCTAATCTAAAACATTCTTTTTTTTTTTTGGAGGGGGGGCAGGGGCATGGCCACTGCATGGCTTCCTAGATGGTAGATCTTAGTTCTCCAATCAGGAATCAAACCTGGAATCCCACAGTGAAAGCACCAAGTCCTAACCACCGGACTGCCTTGGAATTCCCTAGATCATTATTCTTGCAGCCTCTGTGATGCTTCTCTCAGCCCACACTGCTCACCTCCTCTGTTATCTGCATTAATATATTTACTCCTTTCTTCAGGGTTTGTTTCAGATGTTCACAATCCTGCTTATGCATGTTATCAAACCATGCATAGTTGTGCAAAGCCTATACTGCCAAGAAGCACCCAATTTGGCAGGGGCGAGGCAGCGGGGGAGGAGTAGAGACTAAAATCTACCTTATCCTCTGCTAGCCATACTAAGAGAAAGAGGTGTCTTTTGTAATCTGTCCACCCAGAGGCAGTGATATTTGGCAGTTCATAGTATATAAGCTAGCAGCAGCTCTCTTTCACAATAAAAAGTGGAGATTCAATCTTTGTCAGTTAATTTCTACAGAAGACTGCATCCCTCTAAAACCCTGGGTAAAGGAGCAGAGTCCAGGATGCTGGCTTGCCTCTCTCTAACCTCAGTGTGTCTGGTCCAGGGCACATGGTCTCTGCATGATGTGTGCTCTCTCCTCTTAATCAGTGTTTACCATCCACAAAGAGAAAGCATTTTTTAAAGCTTTTGCTGAAACACTTCTTTATTGGGGTCTGAAATGAGAACTACTCACTCTTCAAGATAACACTGTTTCAGGAGTCACTCCTCCCAGTGGTAGCGACTCAGGATGAAGACAGTTAACTTATGTAATGTTCAATATCCTGTGGGTTACACATACATTACCACTGAAATTCAGCATCTAGTGAGAAAGGCCACTTGATCTGTGAATTTTGCCCCTATTTCCTTTTCTAAAAAAATGTTTATGGTACATTTTATAATATTGGGGTGAGGAGTGAAATAACTATATAATATTTGACTGAATACCAAACAGGAATGAAACTACTTGCAATATCGTTTCAATATTTCTCTAAGATCTTAATGAAATTTTCAGTTTAAAGGAGTCCCACACAACTTAAATACATAAGGCAATTTGCAGAGAAGCCCAAAACTCCATCATCTTTAAAATAAGTATGCTGTCATTAAAAGAAGTGGGCTTCTTTTCAATGCACTAAAATGTAAAAACATTACTTCAAATAACATACCAGTCCAATACACCACAAAAGGAGGAGAAAGCTGTCGAAAGGATTAATAATGAGAAATGACAGAACTTTTTTATATCTATCTCTGTGTTTTCCCCTTTCTCCTTAAAAGAAAAGATACTATAACAAATAAAAGTTTAATAAGTAAAAAATGCATTTTAAATGAAAAACCGTGATTAACTTATTAAGAACCATTAAGTATATAATTACAAGGATTCTATTACATTACGATACCAATTTCTTTAAAGCCAGAAATAATACCTTCTGAAACTTTAATTATTTAAATGAGAAGAGAAAGAGGCATGTTATCTTCCCTGACAAAGATTAAAATCAATTTAATTGCTTCTCTGCTGCCTTGACATGATTCTTGCTGTGAGTCAAGCAACCAAAAAGGGAAATTAATACCGCAGCTGTTAATCAAGTGATATCCGTGCACTCTGTTTGATTACATCAGGGAGAAAACCATTGCTGCTTGGCTGACTTGTGCATCTGCAAGCACTCTGTGTTGTTGTTGGGAGCTGGGTTAGCTCTGAGAGGTGTCCGGGCTGGACTGAATTTTTAAAGCCTGTGATAGCACGAGGTGAGGCATGGCCTAGGGAAACCGCAGGTTGCTGCGTTTGAGCCTGAGTAACGGCAGTTCTATCAGGACAGAGGTCTGTTTCAAATTAAATTCACCCTTTGGCACCTGATTCCACTGTCCACAGTGTGAGTACAAAGAAACACAAGGGCATCGTCAGGGCTGGAGAATGAGAAAGAATATGAGAATGTGGCTAAGATGGATGCTTTTTTGCCTGTAGAGCAGAACAATATATTTTTCAAGGTAGACAGTAGCAGTTTCTAGAGGTCAAATACCAACTACCTCACCCGAATTAGAACATGCATTTGAAAGCAAGGTACAGTGGTAAGCGAGGCGCGCCTCCAGGCCCTGTGTCTGCTCATTTAAAAGCAGGGCTTTTGTTAAACACCAGCACTGTGAACATCCTGCGGCATCCATGCTTTGCAAACGAATGTATCTGATTGTAAGAAAATGGTATTGTGAAATATTGATGAGTCTGGAAATACAAACTAGTACCAGCCTCACCAAGTCTTATCAGCCCTTGTTAACTTTACAGATGACGAGAGGCACCGGAATAACTGAGGTTGTCAAAACTAATGGATCTCAGGCACTTTGCACCCACAGAGTTCAGATTCATCAGGGGCCCTTTTTTTCAGGAACTTTTAACCCTCCCCTGCCTGTCTGCCTTCTCTTCTCAGAGACAGAGGAGAATAATATAACAAGTCTCAAGCATATACATTCCAGAAGAAAAATTTCTGAGAACCTTATCTTTCCCCTAGAAAGGAGAAAACCTCCAGTAAGACAGAGAAATTTGATTCAAAAGAAAAGTTTTGTATTTGGACTTTTTAACATTCCTACCAGTGATATGAAAGGATCACAGGGAAAGCTCCCAGCAAGACCTGTTGAAGGAAAAGTTTATATTTAGCAGGATACACAGAAAGGCAAAAAACAAAACAAAAAAATCATACCACCCTCAAAAGATAACTCAATATTTTTTTTTCTTTTTACATTTCAAAAAAATTATCACTGGCTCAATTAGCCCATGGGATAAGTTAAGATGCCCATCAGCTTTTATTTTACCTGAGCTTAGTTCACCTGTCCCCAGGATCTGTAAATGACTTTGCCTGGCTCTTTTTCATCAAATACAACTCATCCTACTATATTGGATCACCTTGCTGTTAGCCTGGCACTGTCCCTCCCCATTTCAATTTGACCAAATTGAAACAGATGCCCAGAGGCCGTGGAGATCAAGAGTGGTATAACAAAATTTGGAGCCAGTTTCCGAGCTTAAATCAATATTTAACGGTAAGCCTGCTTTTATTTATTTATTTTTTGGCAGGCTTTTACTGGCAAATATCACTTTAAACTGAAAGCCAGGAGCCTTAATTATAAAGGATGCTGTTCAGGCTATATTTTGAAAAACAATAACTCGTTTGACAAGACAACCTGGTAGTTTAAGGGATTGTACTCCCCCAGAATAAGGCAAAAAGGAGAGTGTTATTGTTTTCTATATCCTTCAAGGATGTATTTAATTACCTCGTCTTCAAGCATACAGAGGAGAGGGAGATGGGGAATAGGAGCTGTTTAGTGTTTCAGTCAAACCAAGCGGAAGCCCCAGGCCCACTGGTGACCTCGAAGGAACCACAGTCCAAGCCGATGCAGGAGCGGGAGCCATGGAAAGAGTGTGATGGAAGACATTTACTGAGATGGGGAGATCGCCCACAGGACTTACACAAGTGGACCTCTGGCTAGCATGAGAACTAGTATGCATGCTACCAGTGGCAATCTCTCTTTGATCTCACTCCTCTCCAACACGTGGGGCAAATCTCTTGATGAGTCCATTAAAACAACAACTAGAGAAGAAGTGACATTAGGTAAAAAATATAAGCCCACTGGGCTTGCTGAGCCTAGCAAACCTGGGACTGGAAATTTTGTTTCTTTAGTATAATTTTTAGAATGAGTTGCAGATGCCAAAATTCTCTTTTCACCTTACCTATTCTGAACAGTGATAAAATTAAAAACTGGTGATCCACATAAGTTATTATGAAAGATTTTTGAAAATCAACGCATTCACAGGTATACAAAATGAATCCACATCCAACTTAGCACCATTCTGCAGCTAACAATTATTTACTAATACCAAGGAATCTATTTCAAAATGTACAGTCCAAATTAGCAAGCAATAGCATACATTCCACAACTGCTGAATCTACAAGCCTATCATAAATGCTGCCTTTTACCTTCAAGAGTATTTTGAGATTTTCTAAAGAAGGAAGCTGTCATTTGCTTGAATACATAGAACTAGTTTGTGGGTTTAGAGAGAGAGACTATAATACAGCTCACCAAGAAACAGAAGGGACTCAAAAGCCATCATGTAAAGGAGAAAAGAAACCAGTCCCCACATGGGCACCAAGCCTATTTCTCCCCTGCTTGCCAGAACATAAAACCAGGTAGTCTTTCCATGTGTTGTTATGTAGTTTTATAAATGCAGACCAGCCTCCAGGCCTTCTTTTTCTTCTGGAAAAAAAAATCCAAAAGCTTTTCGGCACTGAAACACCCCCACCCCCACCCCCACCCACCACCCAGGTGGTGGAGACCTAACACTTGCCTTTTGCTTCTCCTCCAGCTTCTGAGCAAAACGACTTTCCCAGGATCTCTTCCAGACGTTCCTATAGGTTCTCACGCCCACCTCTGTGAGCAAGCTGATGTAGGGGGGTGGGGGGAACCCCCATCTACACCGACATAAACACAGTTGTAGGACTTTAATTTTGTTCTGTCGACTTCCCTTTGCAGCTTGTCTGTCTCTCCCATGTCTGCCACCCGCAGCAGGAGATTAAAAGAACAGAGGAGGTAGGAGCTCTTGTGAGAACCACGGGAATTTGGCAGAACCTTTACAGGAACCATATGGCAGCAACTTTGCAGTTACACGAAACACTTCTATGGGAGAAGATATTATCCCCAAAGAATTTTTCTCATCCTTCTCAAATGGATCAAGCATCCCTGAAAGGATGGGAATGATATTTTCAGGAAAGACTATACAAATACAGATTATATGTGACTATAATATATCAAGCAGGAACAGTCATCATTACACTCCATGATATCTTCACTAATCCCAAAAAAAAAAAAAAAAAAAGACAGGAAAGAAAATACATAATATTTCTGATACTCCTATAGCTTTTTAAACCTGCTTATAGCACATTTTATTCATCTGTGTAATGAACAGACTGAGCAAGATAAATGGTTTTCAATTTTTTATCTTTATAGCAGACTCCTTTTTTCAAAGGAAATCTTATTCAGAAGAACTTCAGAACATTAAAAATAATAATAATAATAAAGATAATGACAGAGCAGATCTGGCTGAAGCAAGGGTGGAAGGTCTGGGCCTACTTTCTCAGCTTCATCACTTTTCTTTCTTTTTTTTTTTTTTTTGAAAGAGTCTTCCCCAGACTATTACTTATTATTATTAATTCTAAATAGGTAGAACAAGGAAAGACACCCATCTACTCCAGATCTACCAGAGCCAAATGTGCTTTACTTTCTGGTTAAGAAATACAAGCCATGAGTGACATTGCCTTTGATGGGTCTGTGACCACAACCAGCCTTACAGTCCACATGCATTTCACATAATGATCCAGGGGCAGGACTCAGCTAACAACCAGGACCAGCACTCAGAAAGGAGGTGGTCTCGGGACAGACTTTGGACCACACACCCTTGAAATCTGTAGTGAATGCAGCCAAGGAGAGATATGAGACTGACTCAAGAAGGGTATCAGTACCCCCAGACCACTTCTGATTTAGAGCTTTAAGAATGCTCTGGTGATAGTGGATCAGAATTTTTACACCACAGAGATGCCTGTATGTGGCCTGAATTTTTTTAAACATATTTAAACTCAAGTTCACTTTGAACGTAATGTGTATGGTTTATTTCCTAGGCCATTTTGACTTCCTACCCCCCTCAACTTTATAGGAGCTTATAAAGTCTTAAAGCCAAAGAAGTCCTCAGATATTTTAATGCAAATGCTCTTGAATCAAGGGACGTGAGCCCAACTCTTGGTCAGCTGGGGTCATGATGGTGGTACCCTATTAGAAAGAATATGAAAACACCCTTTAACTGTGGTCACTAAAGATACACTGGTTATTGTTTTTCATTAAGAACATGTCCTAGAAGAGGCACATATTAACATGGTTCACTTTCTCTGGGTTATCCTGTGTTTAAGAAACAAACATTCATAATAGGAAGAGAGGCAGAGGTAGCATTTGACGGAAAAAAAAAAAATTAGATGAGTTTCAGTTTTCTATGACTATTGTTAGACTTTTGGAATAGTATTTGTTCCCCTTTCAAAGTGTCCTGCCACGGGAGGATCTTGGTGTAGTTTTAGAAGCCATCACTTTTTCCTTGATGAATGAGCCTTATTTCACCTAGACTTTCAGAGCTCCTCATCAGAAAATGTGATGATGATGATGATGGTGATATCTTCAACCAGTCTAAACCTACTTCACCACAGGAGGAAGGGCTGGTACCTGATTACTAGTCAAGGAGCCTATTTTTAGCATCAAGGTACTGAGATTGATGGGGTCGGTGTCACACTAAGACATACTGGTTACCTAATGGCAATCCACTCCAGTACTCTTGCCTGGAAAATCCCATGGATGGAGGAGCCTGGTAGGCTGCAGTCCATGGGGTCACTAAGCATCAGGCACGACTGAGAGACTTCACTTTCACTTTTCGCTTTCATGCATTGAGAAGGAAATGGCAACCCATTCCAGTGTTCTTGCCTGGAGAATCCCAGGGACAGAGAAGCCTAGTGGGCTGCCGTCTATGGGGTCGCACAGAGTTGGACACGACTGAAGCGACTTAGCAGCAGCAGCAGTAAGCTAACAATTTAGTGGTCCTTAATCAGGTGTTTGTTTTGTTTTAATACTGTTCAGCATTATCTATAGGGGATGTTGAGGGCTAAGGTACGAAAGAGCAGCTTGGGCTATTGGCAACCACATTCTTTCTCCTCCATTTTTTCTTATCATTTTAGCTCCTGCCAACTACTTCTCAAGAATTTACCTCAGGTGTCTTATCACCCCTTCAAAGCAGTTAGATTTATGTGTTTGTTTGTTTGTTTGTAATATATGTAGTATTCTCCTTGAGAGGAGCTCTAGAAATATTTTTCTCCATCATGTTTCCAAGTATAGTTTCAACCCCAAGGGTATTCGAGTACTCTGAATTATTGACACTCTAAGAAATGACCTGGCTAGGCTGCTGCTGCTACGTCACTTCAGTTGTGTCCAACTCTGTGCGACCCCATAGACGGCAGCCCACCAGGCTCCCCCGTCCCTGGGATTCTCCAGGCAAGAACACTGGAGTGGGTTGCCATTTCCTTTTCCAATGCATGAAAGTGCAAAGTGAAAGTGAAGTCGTTCAGTCGTGTCCAACTCTTCCCGACCCCATGGACTGCAGCCCACCAGGCTCCTCTGTCCATGGGATTTTCCAGGCAAGAGTACTAGAGTGGGGTGCCATTGCCTTCTCCGCTGGCTAGGCTAGCCTCCCAATTTTGGAGAAGGCAATGCCACCCCACTCCGGTACTCTTGCCTGGAAAATCCCATGGACGGAGGAGCCTGGTGGGCTGCAGTCCATGGGTTGCTAAGAGTTGGACACAACTGAGCAACTTCACTCTCACTTTTCACTTTCATGCATTGGAGAAGGAAATGGCAACCCACTCCAGTGTTCTTGCCTGGAGAATCCCAGGGATGGGGGAGCCTGATGGGCTGCCATCTATGGGGTCACACAGAGTCAGACACCACTGAAGCAACTTAGCAGCAGCAGCAGCAGCCTCCCAATTTAGGCTGAGTTTGGGTAGGGTTTCCTCTTTGACAACAGCACCGCTGAGCTGACCTTCCAGTCTAATTGATTCTGAGTGGCCTGTCCTATCAGATCAGCCAAATAACAAGAGTGAATTGCAACCAGGGTTGTTTGGTATTATGGGTCCAGCTGGGACAAACAATTATTGTTGTTTTTTAGCTACTAAATCATGTCTGACTCTTGTGACCCCATGGACTGTAGCCTGCCAGGCTCCTTTGTCAATGGGGTTTCCCAGGCAAGAATACTGGAGTGTGTTGCCATTTCCCTTTCCAGGGGACCTTCCTGGCCCAGGGACTGAACCCGCACTCCTGCACTGGCAGGCAGATTCTTAACCACTGAACCACCAGGGAAGTCTGAGACAAACAACAGCAATTAACAAACTGGAACTGGGGGACCAGGAACCAAACAGAAGTAGGTAAGGGATGAAGGAAATACGTCCTAATCCCTGGATCTTGGGTAACTGCAGGAGATGACTTTGCAGTGTCCTGACATTTACCAGTGACTACAAGGTGTATCACTGGGTTAGAGTGACTCAACCATGGTTGAGGTCAAGGAAGACATGCTCCAGACTCATGAAAACTAAGTAAGATAAGGCATTGTAAAGGCCTTTGTAATTAGTAAGCCACTACTACGCAATTAGTAAGCAAATGCTATGATTACTATCTCTACTATTCTAATTACCAATGTCTCTGAACTACAATTTGCTCAATATTCTTAGCCCTCTCAGAGAATGCAATTAACTTGAGAGGGAAACATAAATAAGGATCATAAGATTTGGATTCAGACAGAGTTGTGTTCAAATTCCAACCCTACCACTCATCAGATTAATCAACTCACTTAACCCTGAGCCTCAATTTTCTTTTCTTCAAAATTGGGTGAACAATAAAAGCTTGAAGGGGTATTATGGGATTGAAGGCAGGATTCTGGCCCATGGTAAATAGTCAATAAATGGCATTTGTTGTTATTGTTTTATTTATTAAGTTGAACTGTCGGCCTGGGGCTCTTTGAAGGAGAGGACTTTTTTGGAATTACTTTTTCCTCTTATAAAGGGAAGACAATTCCTCAGTGCACTCCAGCCAGAGGAGGAGGTCCTCAATTTAAACCTATTAACATATGCATTTCAAAACATTCAGATGATGGCAAGAAAGTTCCAGGGTCACCACAAAATAGCTTCAGTTTACTCTTTCTGTGTCTTGGGGTAGCATGGGTGGGTTGAAAGAGGGGAGGAGGCTCAACTGCTCAGAGAATTCAATTAATGGGTTTTTTTTTGTTTGTTTTTTTGTTTGTTTTTTTAGTTAAAGAAAAACTTTTCTATTGACTTGGGATTTGGAGAGTTTAAAGTTCTAAATTGACTATCAGTATCTCCAAAGATTAGAGAAGAATATTTGATCTTCCCATATTGTGTGAAAAAATGTAGGAGTATTTCACATTTCTTTGGAATGGGTAAAAAAAAGTATCTCAGCAAAGACCGGCTCCTGAGAGACTGAAACGTGCTGAAAACTCTGGCTGAAATCAACTGATCCAAGGCAGACCAGAGACACAGCCGGCTCCGGGAGAGGCGCGGGGACAGCACGTTTTGAATCACTTTTCTCCTGGATGAAAGCCCTGATCTCTGTGGAGAGGCTGAAGTATACGTGAGTCAGATCCTGGTAAAATTCACATACAAGCCAGCAACTCAACAGGTTTTGGGCGCATACAGATCTAGTCTCCAGGAAACATGAAGCTGGAAGGGTTGGCGCAGAGCACAACGCACAGATGCTGGTGGGCGTGGCTTCCTGTTGTTGACGTCCGTCCTGTCCTCTGGTACCCTCTGCCCCAGGTGCCATCATTGGCCTTCCCACCCTCTCACTACACAGTCCACACGCCTCCATTAATGTCTGCAAGCCACACAGCCACATGCCTTCCTTTGCATTCCTTTCTCTCAGAAAGAATAAATAATTGGGGGGGGGGGGATATATATATATATATATGATTTCCCTCCCCCATGTGGCCCTGTGAGCTTCATCTGCGAAAAATACTATTCTCAAAGATTTCACTTCTCTGGAAGGAAGGCGCACATTGTGATAAAGAAGGTAACTGAGGTCTCCTAGGAGCACCTCATCATGTTCCTAGCACCTGGGAAACTGAGTTTACTATTCAATCCTCTACTTGCAGCAGTGAACAGATGTCTCCCCAGCCCCCTTTGCTAAAAAACCTAGAGCGCCATATCCCAGGAACAGATGAAAGCCGTAGCTGGAAGCATACCCAAGCTGAGAATTTACAGATGTTCAATAAAACCTGCAAACAGCCCACCAAAATCCCTGCACAGAGCTGGAAAGGGCACACATCCAGCTCAGCTGGAAATGGGTCCATGGTGAGGGAAAGAAGCAAGAGTCATTGCTGTTCCAGAGACGCCTGTCACAGAGGATGCTGCGGAGCTCAGGCGCATCTTTCAAGAATAGCAACTTTTCAATCCATCGCAGTCTGTTTTTGAACTTCAGAATTCTCACTTCCCCATTAAAAATGTTCAGTTTAGTCAAAGGGTATAACAGATATCTCACTGCCAAGGAATGGTAAGATGTGCAGGCTGAGCCGGGCTTGATGTGAGGCGGAGAGCACAAATACCCTAAGACGCCGCTGAGTAGCCGACCAGGGGGGTCGGCACCGAACAGGCATCCGAGTCTTATTATCCTCCTCCTGATTGCCCTATTTGTACACATTTGTAGAAAGCTTTGCTCACCCGCCCTTTATTCCCCAAATACGGCAGATGGCTTCAGTGCAATGTTTCAAATCAGATGTTAGGCAGAGACCAAGCTGGAGCCCAGAGCATCTGGGTTTTCTGAGAAGCAGAACGCAGAGCATGTGAGAGGACTTAGAGAGGCAGAGGGGAGAGTTTATTCAGGGTACTTACCAGGTCATTTTTAGCCAGAGGGAAAATAACCCCCAAATTTGTATGATTATTCTTTAACTTTAGTTGGAAGAAAAGGCTCATAGTACAGAATAAATGGATTCACTTATTTCAGAGATAGAAATTTTGGGTAAATTCCTTTGTTCAACATACACACAAACAAAATGCTATCACAACTTTTGTATCTAAATTTTTAAATACAATATTAAAAAGACATATAAATGAGGATCAAAATACAAAAAAAAAAGTGTAATTCAGCTTCATGCAATATTCACATTTCTTAAAAACCTAAAGGGGTTGGGTTCATAATACACAATAGGATATGATTCTATGTTTCTGAAAATTATTTATATGTTATCTCTTTAAAGGGTCACCAGGTATAGAGTTAAATGGTGAGGTAAACATACAAGCTGCAGAAATTAAAGGAACTGGAGTGGATTCATAGTGTCCAGTTGGATATGCATCAGCCTTGTCACATGGCCAGCTTGTTAGTAACAATCACTGTTATGAGATCTTAGGCAAACTAGCTAATCTTTTCCGTGGCTCCAGTTTGCTCTTTTGTAAAATGAAGGGGTTGGACCGCATTAGCTCCAAGATCCCATCTTGGAGCTAATATTTCACAGATTGATTAAATTTCACCTAATTAAATGTTACATGTAAAGTCCTTAACATACTGTCTTTCATGTAAGTGCTGTGATAGTTATTATTATTAATAATAATATAAACTTCTCATATCTATCACTGTTATACTCTCAATTATTCTTTGAACACTGGTTATTTTAATTTAAGGAAAAAGAAACAACACTGGACAGCTCAAACCTCGAATGTGGCCCCAGTTGGGTCCATGAAGAAACAAGGGAAGCAGGTGTTCGTATTCTTACCTTACTTCTCAAAAGTGCAGTGAGGGACTCATTTTTATATCATCTTTTCTGATTTCACCAGTGGTTTATCTAAGGGTTATTTGGAAAAGGGCCCCTAATCACTTACTTTATTCACTTTCTAAAAACTTTTTCTAATCTCCCTAAAGATATGTTCTTCTTGGTCCTTATAGGTTTATATATATATTATATATATAATATATATATATAACATACATTTGTGTTCTCCACATTCTGAGAGGCAATGACTAGTTGAAAAAGTCTAGAAATAAACCAGTAAAAAGTATAACATAAAGCTTGAACACATAGGGTTTTACTTCCTGCTTCTCTTACTGTATTTCCCTTATTGAACTGTATCCATTTCGCTGAGGGTCTGTGCAAGTCAGAAAACTGAGAATTAACCTAGACTTCTCTTTTCCCGCTTCTGCCTTCTCCTTCCTTCTTCCCTTCCTCGAATTTTTATTCCATAGTTATGCAATGCCTGCCCTTGACCTATATTTAATATTTATAAATATTTGTTGAGTCCACACCACTACAGTTATATAGTAGCTTAGAGTTATATAGTGTTTACTTCATGACAGGTATTCTTCCAAACATGTTATGTGTATTCACTCATGTAGTTTTTGCAACAAGTTCATCACCTCTACTTAACAGATAAGGAAACCAAGTTATAGGGAGACTAGGTTTGCTCAGAGTCACATGCTTAGCAAATGGCTGGACTACTTCTCAAATCCAATCAGTTTAGCTTCAGAGTCCGTGTGTTTACCCGTATTCTTTACTGTCTCTTTCTATCATGAGACATTTAGGTTTGATCCAGCTGCTCCCAGAGTCAAGGCATATTGAGTACAGGCTGAATTACTGTTACTGCTAAGTCGCTTCAGTCGTGTCCGACTCTGTGCGACTCCATAGACGGAAGCCCACCAGGCTCCCCCGTCCCTGGGATTCTCCAGGCAAGAGTACTGGAGTGTGTTGCCATTTCCTTCTCCAGTGCATGAAAGTGAAAAGTGAAAGGGAAGTTGCTCAGTCATGTCCGACTCTTAGCGACCCCATGGACTACAGCCTACCAGGCTCCTCCATCCATGGGATTTTCCAGACAAGAGTACTGGAGTGGGGTGCAGGCTGAATTAAACAGGCAGTATATTACTTGTGCTGAGCTGTTGTTTGTTGGTCCTATAGCTATTGTTTTTTAAATTTGTCTCACCTTCCCAACTGAACAGGCGTGAACTGAAGATCTAGAGTGATATAAGCACCACTCTCTTGTCCCTGTCTGGCAGCCTGAAGGCAGATGGATTTCTTGCATTCACACGAGTCAGCAGGATAGATAGAGAACCACAAGAGAGAAGACTTAACAGGTAAATTGAGACCAGCATGAGAAGGGAAAGGAATATAAACTTGATTCAGTAATGACTGTGAAGAACTGGAAGTCCCTATGCAGGGTGTGAGCCAGTTCAGGCTGTGTTCTAGGAAAGCCAAATTGGCAGCAGGGCAAGGGACAGGGAGGCGCAGGGACAGGCTGAAGCAGGGGTATCAATTCGTCAACTCCTCTCCCAGCCAGCTCTGTGGAGCCATGCTGAGGGCTTCAAGCTGAGCAGCAGGAATGGCAATGCTGAGATCAAGGTGAGAGATACTTTGGAAGTAGAATTGGTCTCTATGCCTAGTTAAGTAAAAAGGGGGAGGGAGAGAGGAGACCATGGCATCCTCAGAGACCAGGAGAATGGTGACATCACTGGATTATAACGGTGAACAAGAATGGCATGGGCCTTGCCTTCCCGCAGCTGATAGTCTAGTAGAGACACACAGTGAATAAGTGAGCTAGTCAAACATGTCAAGTTCTACAAAAGAAACCAATATGAAATGGAGAGGAAGAAAGAAGGTCTACGGAGAAGTAGGAAAATGAGCAGTGGTTATGTCTTGTGTCATAGGAACCAAGGAAGCAGCAAATCTCAGTCAGGGGCAGTAAACAGAACAGATAGTAGGAGGTTATGTGTTTTAGTATTAGGCGGCCATTCACGGCTTTGAAGTGTAGAGTCTGTAGAGTGGGTGGGATAGAAATTTGTGGCGTAGGGTTCAAGAATGACTGGGGCATGAGGAAGCAGCAAAAATTAATCCACACCACTCTTTTTGAAAGTCTGACAGGGAAGGAAAGAAAGAGGAGGTTAGCTTGAAAGGGAGCAAGTTGGAGAGGACTTTTCTAAGATAAGGGAAAGCATAACTTCTTTGTGGACCGTGGGAGAGGTTAAAGATTCAGGAAAGGAAGGGCACAGCTGCAGAAGAAAGCCCAGAGGAGAGGAAAGAGGAGGGAGATTTCATGGCAGAGATGCACAAGTGAGCCTTGAAGAAAGAAGTAAGGCTGCTTCATCCAGAAGAGAGTGTGTATCACTTGGGGCTAGAAAGGTAAGATTACCCAGGTTCCCTTTTCTCAATACTGAAGCAGGTCAGGAAGCAGCTCATGAAATACAACCCCCCCAACACCACCAGGTGGGCTGTATCTGAGAGGCACCATCACCATTTTACAAAGAGAGAGCCATATAGGAAGACAGGATCCTGAAATAGTCGGTTATTACAAATTCAATACACAAACGGTATTTGCAAAGTCACACCAGCATTTATCTCAAGAAATCAATAAAAAGTATTAAGTGACTCTGATTTTCCTTCTACCATCAAAAACAGGAAAAATCTAGTAAGCTGTTTGGATAGACATCACTTAAATCAATTACCTACAAAATAATTGAATTTATTTTCAAGTACAACAAAATAGGAAAATCATTTCAACTGCCTCTTTTAAATGGATGTGTTTCCACCATGGGCAATGCAGAAACAGGAAGGAAAGAAAAGAGAGGTAATAACATTTACTGAATAGCAAGTAGGTGCCAGCTGTCTTGGATTTAGTGTAAGATACCTTTTCTCACTTAATCCTGATAACCTATAAGCTAGGCATTGTCACCTTTTTATAGATGAAACTGAGGCTCAAATTAATTAAAGACCTGTTCTCCTGAAAGATCATCCCTTGATGCAACTACCATACAATGTTTATGTCTGGAGGCTGTCCTGGCACCAACTTCTAGATCACTGTGTTTGGCTCTCCTGCCACCATGGTAGCCCTGGGCACTAAACAATCCCAGTCTCAGGATTTATGATCAGGAAGTCCTTGGAAATTTATCATTTCATCATAGCTCTTGGAGCAGACATGGTCTCAGAGGCTTTTCTCTTTTTTTGACGACTGAGCAAATTTCTTTATTCATTAATCTATTCACTCAAATATTTATTAAGCTCATATGAAATGACAGGCACAATGAGAATTATACAGACAAAATTTCCTGCCCTCCTGTAGCTTACATTCTAGTGAGAGAAGATAAAGACAAATATAAATATATATGCATGCTAAGTCATTTCAGTCATGTCTGCCTCTGCATGACCCTATGGACCATAGCCCTCCATGCTTCTCTGTCCATGGGATGCTCCAGGCAAGAATACTGGAGTGGATTGCCATGTCCACCTCCAGGGGATCTTCCCAAGCCAGGGATCAAACCCACATGTCTTAAATCTCCTGCATTGGCGGGCAGGTTCTTTACCACTAGCGCCACCTGGGAAGCCCTAATATAATATGTAAGTGGAAAACAAAAGTATGTAAGATGGTAGTAAGTGTCATAGAGGAAAAAGAAAAAAAAAATAGGAAGTTGAGAAATACAGGGGTAGAGGAAGATATTTTTAAAGTAGAATGTTCAGGGAAGGACACACCAAAAAGATGACATCTGAGAAAAGACTGGAAGATCACAAGGGAAATGGCAATGATGGTATCTTTAGCAACAATGGAAAAAGCAATGATGCCTTTCTTGCCCACAGTCTTATCTCTGATAATGCCTGGCCCTTAGCCCCTGCTGAAGGGGCAGCTACGGGGTATCCCAGGGTGGAATATCTCATCCAAGGCCAAGGGCTGGCCAGCTGTTTTCTATCAAGAATCCAGTTAAGATACTGAGAATGCATCACTTTGTAATGAATTTGGGAACTAAGAACCACGTAGGTTTGAGATTGGAGTTGGCACCAAACCAAAGAGATAAGTAAGTTCTAATTTAGGCCATGAGATTCAAATGCATGAATAGGGAGAAGGAGCTTGCCTGAGAAAAAAAGAGGATGGAACCAAAACACAGAGAAACAGAAGTAAGAAACCACATGGCCCTGCCACCTATACTTATCTCGGCCCTCTTTGCCCATAACATTGTTTAATGTAGCCTTATAATAAACCCTGATTTTTGAGAGACTATTTGCTGCTTGCAAATAAAGATGCTGATTAAAAAAAATTACTCATTTAACACAAAATATGGCATTAACAATGCATTTGTTGTTGCTGTTCAGTCACTTAGTCGTGTCTGACTCTTTGTGACCCCATGGACTGCAGCATGCCAGGCTTCCCTGCCCTTCACTGTCTCCCAGAATTTGTGCAAACTCATGTCCATTGAATCGATGATGCCATCCAACCATCTCATTCTCTGTCATCCGCTTCTCCCGCCTTCAGTCTTTCCCAGCATCAGGAAAAGACTGAAGGCAGGAGGAGATGGGGGCTTCAGTATCAGTTCTTTCAATGAATATTCAGGGTTGATTTCTTTTAGGATTGACTGGTTTGCTCTCCTTGCATGTAAGACTCTCAAGAGTCTTCTCCAGAACCACAGTTCAAAAGCATATTAACATATAAAGATTCACTAATGTTTAGTGCTGTACATTCTATATACTGTGGATTCATTAACTCATTTGATCTACACCAGAAAGTGTTAATTCTATTCTCATTCTGTAGGCAAAGGAATAGTGATGCAGAAAAGTTAACTCCACTGTAAATTCATTCCCTAGCACAAGTGGGATGCTATTCCACCCCTGAATAAACCTTACTTCGCCTGTGTTTCAACTCAGAGTTAAGTCAGGTTTTAAATCCAAGAGGGTTTTCTAACTGGTTTAATTGGTAGGATGGGAGTAATTCATTTCTTTTTTCAACTGTAGAAACAAGTTGAAAATAGCTACAGAAAACAGAAGTTATTCCTGAACCAAAAATTAAAACTTAATAATGTGCAAGCAAATTGCATTGCGCTTTTATCACATTTTGCCCTTGCTGAACGTTTTTGGCTTCAGCAGCTGCTCCATGAAATGTAACTGTCACGACAGTGAATAAATAAGCACCTATTGCTGTGTTACAGCTGCCCCTTGTAACAGAATTAGGGGAAAGGCTTCAGTGGAACCACAGGCCGGAAGAAAGCTGCATTCTCGCTAAATACGGATGGGATTTCATGTACGCTGTAGAAACCCCCTGAGGGTCCAGGGTATGTAGAAGGGCAGATGAGCTTCAGAGCAACATCTTTCTATTGATGTCCACTCTTATCAGAGAGCTGCCATCTTTCTACTGATACATGACCATGCCTACCTGGCCTCAGCCAGCTGGTCCCGGCCAGGCCAACCAGAGCCTTCCCTCGGGAAGGGACACTGGAACCAAGAAAGACCATCAGAGTCCAGGACTGCAAGATTTAAAATGTAAAGCTCAGGAGCTATCAGCAAGCCATGTTTTCTACCACACAGAGGAAGGCAGCCTGCATAGAAAGAATCACAGCAACACTCAGAGACAAAAGAAGAATTTGAACAGCCTTGAAACCCTGGTTACAGAAGCTCCTGGGCTCAGCTGGAGCATTGTCCTCCCCACATTGCCTTGTTCGATCCTTTCTTGGATTACATAGGCCATTAAACTCTCCTGTAGTCTAAATTGGTTTGATTTAAGTTTCTGTCACCTTATCCTCTGTACTAGGATAAGAGTCCTAGTATAGTCTTGTCCTTCATTCTCAATTTCTTGACCATCTGTAAGTGAGGACCATTTTCTCTTTTACACAGAAACTTGAATAGCCACAATATGTTTCTTTCCTTCCTCACTGTCTTTCCTCTGACCACCATCTCCTTACTACCCAGATTGGCCTCCCAATTCCATGATGTTTGTGAGTGTCTTAGAATCAGAAAAACACTGAAGAATCTCAGGAGTGCCATTTGCAAATGTGAAGCCCATTCCCTGGAGTTGTGTAATACATGGTCATATTCAGCAGCCTTGCTGATGGTCATCAAGGATTTCTTCATGCTGAACAGAGCGTGACTGACTTATTCACTTAGCAATATTAGCACTCAGCTTCTGGAGGGCAAAATGGTAGGTGTGGTCTCCAAACAAAGCAGTGTGCTGCATAAGAACAGAAAGTCATGTTCTCTGACCACAGAATTGCTGACATGGCAGCATGGGCCAGCCATCTCACATGTGGGTTGCCAGCAACGAATCAGTGCTGGCCAGGCCTATGGAAGGAAGAAGGGCATTGAAGATCAGACGGAGTCACAGCAGAGAGAGTTTAACACGTCATTCAGGTTCTTTGTCCTGAGTCAGCAGTAGAGAACAGAAGAGAATCTTAATCTTCACTCTATGATTCTGCTTATTAGCAGTAGGGTATTCAACCTTCCAGTCATATCCCATGGATATGGGCCTCTGGAGGCCCTTGAGTCACATTGGACACCAGTGTGGTCTGTCAGTTCGTTGATACCATGAATGTGGTCTGTCAACATTCACCCCATCGGGTCTGTCAGTGTGAAAAGGAGATGGGCATTAGAACTTCTACAATCACTGGTATCTTATGCTATGCTATGCTAAGTCACTTCAGTCGTGTCCAACTCTGTGCAACCCCATAGACAGCAGCCCAACAGGCTCCCCCGTCCCTGGGATTCTCCAGGCAAGAACACTGGAGTGGGTTGCCATTTCCTTCTCCAATGCATGAGAGTGAAAAGTGAAAGTGAAGTCGCTCAGTCGTGTCCGACTCCTAGAGACCCCATGGACTGCAGCCTACCAGGCTCCTCCGTCCATGGGATTTTCCAGGCAAGAGTACTGGAGTGGGGTGCCATCGCCTTCTCCGAAGTCTTTTATGTTTTGCAAGCCTCAGATTACACCTAATTAAAAGGGCACTGTAGAAGTCCATCATGCAGGGGTCATGACCAGGGCTTCTCACAAAGGGCTTGGAAGAGGCTGTTAATACAATCCTTGCCTCTGTCAGAACTTGCTTAGGAATCAGTGTAGAGTGGTGTGGAAGTGATGAATACTTTATAAAGCAGAAGAAAGAGGGGCAGGACCAAAGTTCTGCATACAAAGGTCCTCACAAAGAAGAAGGCACATTCTTTTTCCAAAGAATTCTTTTCTAAGGGAAAGTCTTCTTTCTATCCTCAGCGCCCCATACTAGGTTAGTTCACTGGTTCTCACATTCAAAGAGCAAAAAATCTCTACAGCCTCGTTGAAGGTGTGGTCACAGACAGTTGCTCACTGCCGCCTGAGAGCTAGTTAGAAATGCAGAATCTCACCTCCTCTCCAACTTCATTGAATCACCTGCACTGCAACATGACGCCTGCATGGTTCACCTGCCTATCGCAGTAAAAGCGCTGACATGGGACACCTATTTAAAATACAGATTCTGAGGCACTGTCTCTAAAGATTCTGACTCTGCAGGTCTAAGGATGGGTCAGGAATCTATACTTTTACCAAGTGTATCTGGTGATATTTATTCTGGAGTTTCCTGAATCACACTGTCCAAAAAACTGCTATAGTTGATTCCCTCAAATACAAAATTTCCCTTAACACTAGTTAAAGCAATTTCTTATTCCTTCAGCATCTTTAAAGAAGTAAGAGAAGGAAACACAGGAAAGAATAGTTTCATCCTATTATAGGAAGCTGATGCTCAGGGAAAAACAACCAACTTCTAATTCTGCATCTCCACCATGGAATGTGTTCTTCTGAGCTAGAACAAGTAGCAGAACGAGCAGTGGGAAGCCCAAGAAATAGGGAGCCAGATATATGGGAAAATGGTACAGAGGAGGGACAGTAAAGTGGAGAACACACAGGAGGCAGAAGGGAAGCAAAGCACTTCATCGCCACACGCTCCATATTATGACCGTCATTGAGAAATATAATTCAGGTGATACAAAATAAGCAGAACCTGTTCAAAGGAACCTAAAAACTCTCTTGAGAGACTTAAAAGAAGATCTGAATAAATAAAAAATGCACATTATTCTTGGATAGAAAGAATGTATTATAAACATATCTGTTTTCCCTGAATTAATATAGAAATATAATTTCCAAGTTCACAAAATGATACATAAGTTCAACAGCAAAAATAAACATGTGAGAACAGCTGGAGGAAACTGGAGGAGTTATAGCTTTACCAAATTTGAAAATATATTATAAAGCTATACTAATAACAAAGTCTTCCACTGACACTTGTATCAGATCAGATCTGATACTCAGTCGTGTCCGACTCTTTGCGACCCCATGAATCATAGCATGCCAGGCCTCCCTGTCCATCACCAACTCCCAGAGTTCACCCAGATTCACGTCCATCGAGTCAGTGATGCCATCCAGCCATCTCACCCTCTGTCGTCCCCTTCTCCTCCTGCTCCCAATCCCTCCCAGCATCAGAGTCTTTTCCAATGAGTCAACTCTTCGCATGAGGTGGCCAAAGTACTGGAGTTTCAGCTTTAGCATCATTCCTTCCAAAGAAATCCCAGGGCTGATCTCCTTCAGAATGGACTGGTTGGATCTCCTTGCAGTCCAAGGGACTCTCAAGAGTCTTCTCCAACACCACAACTCAAAAGCATCAATTCTTCGGCGCTCAGCCTTCTTCACAGTCCAACTCTCACATCCATACATGACCACAGGAAAAACCATAGCCTTGACTAGACGAACCTTTGTTGGCAAAGTAATGTCTCTGCTTTTCAATATGCTGTCTAGGTTGGTCATAACTTTCCTTCAAAGGTGTAAGCGTCTTTTCATTTCATGGCTGCAGTCACCATCTGTAGTGATTTTGGAGCCCAGAAAAATAAAGTGTGACACTGTTCCCACTGTTTCCCCATCTATTTCCCATGAAGTGATGGGACCGGATGCCATGATCTTCGTTTTCTGAATGTTGAGCTTCAAGCCAACTTTTTCACTCTCCTCTTTCACTTTCATCATGAGGCTTTTTAGTTCCTCTTCACTTTCTGCCATAAGGGTGGTGTCATCTGCATGTCTGAGGTTATTGCTATTTCTCCCGGCAATCTTGATTCCAGCTTGTGCTTCTTCCAGCCCAGTATTTCTCATGATGTACTCTGCATATAAGTTAAATAAACAGGGTGACAATATACAGCCTTGATGTACTCCTTTCCCTATTTGGAACCAGTCGGTTGTTCCATGTCCAGTTCTAACTGTTGCTTCCTGACCTGCATACAAATTTCTCAAAGGCAGATCAGGTGGTCTGGTATTCCCATCTCTTTCAGAATTTTCCACAGTTTATTGTGATCCACACAGTCAAAGGCTTTGGCATAGTCAATAAAGCAGAAATACATGTTTTTCTGGAACTCTCTTGCTTTTTCCATGATCCAGCAGATGTTGGCAATTTGATCTCTGGTTCTGCCTTTTCTAAATCCAGCTTGAACATCAGGAAGTTCACGGTTCACATATTGCTGAAGCCTGGCTTGGAGAATTTTGAGCGTTACTTTACTAGCGTGTGAGATGAGTGCAATTGTGCGGTAGTTTGAGCATTCTTTGGCATTGCCTTTCTTTGGGATTGGAATGAAAACTGACCTTTTCCAGTCCTGTGGCCACTGCCGAGTTTTCCAAATTTGCTGGCATATTGAGTGCAGCACTTCCACAGCATCATCTTTCAGGATTTGAAAGAGCTCAACTGGAGTTCCATCACCTCCACTAGCTTTGTTTGTAGTGATAGTTTCTAAGGCCCACTTGACTTCACATTCCAGGATGTCTGGCTCTAGGTCAGTGATCACACCATCGTGATTATCTTCGTCGTGAAGATCTTTTTTGTACAGTTCTTCTGTGTATTCTTGCCACCTCTTCTTAATAACTTCTGCTTCTGTTAGGTCCATACCATTTCTTTCCTTTATCGAGCTCATCTTTGCATGAAATATTCTTTTGGTATCTCTGATTTTCTTGAAGAGATCCCTAGTCTTTCCCATTCTGTTGTTTTCCTCTATTTCTTTGCATTGATCGCTGAAGAAGGCTTTCTTATCTCTTTTTGCTATTCTTTGGAACTCTGCATTCAGATGTTTATATCTTTCCTTTTCTCCTTTGCTTTTTGCTTCTCTTCTTTTCACAGCTGTTTGTAAGGCCTATCCAGACAGCCATTTTGCTTTTTTGCATTTCTTTTCTATGGGGATGGTCTTGATTCCTGTCTCCTGTACAATGTAACGAACCTCATTCCATAGTTCATCAGGCACTCTGTCTATCATATCTAGGCCCTTAAATCTATTTCTCACTTCCACTGTATAATCATAAGGGATTGATTTAGGTCATACCTGAATGGTCTACTGGTTTTCCCTACTTTCTTCAATTTAAGTCTGAATTTGGCAATAAGGAGTTCATGGTCTGAGCCACGGTCAGCTCCTGGTCTTGTTTTTGCTGACTGTATAGAGCTTTTCCATCTTTGGCTGCAAAGAATATAATCAGTCTGATTTCAGTGTTGACCATCTGGTGATGTCCATGTATAGAGTTTTCTCTTGTGTTGTTGGAAGAGGGTGTTTGTTATGACCAGTGCATTTTCTTGGCAAAACTCTATTAGTCTTTGCCCTGCTTCATTCTGTATTCCAAGGCCAAATTTGCCTGTTACTCCAGGTGTTTCTTGACTTCCTACTTTTGCATTCCAGTCCCCTATAATGAAAAGGACATCTTTTTTGGGTGTTAGTTCTAAAAGGTCTTGGAGGTCTTCATAGAACCCTTCAACTTCAGCTTCTTCAGCATTACTGGTTGGGGCATAGACTTGGATTACTGTGATATTGAATGGTTTGCCTTGGAAATGAACAGAGATCATTCTGTTGTTTTTGAGATGGCATCCAAGTACTGCATTTCAGACTCTTTTGTTGACCACAATGGCCACTCCATTTCTTCTGAGGGATTCCTGCCTGCAGTAGTAGATATAATGGTCATCTGAGTTAAATTCACCCATTCCAGTCCATTTCAGTTCGCTGATTCCTAGAATGTTGACATTCACTCTTGCCATCTCTTGTTTGACCACTTCCAATTTGCCTTGATTCATGGACCTGACATTCCAGGTTCCTATGCAATATTGCTCTTTACAGCATCGGGCCTTGCTTCTATCATCAGTCACATCCACAGCTGGGTATTGTTTTTGCTTTGGCTCCATCCCTTCATTCTTTCTGGAGTTATTTCTCCACTGATCTCCAGTAGCATATCAGACCCTAATAAACACCAATGTTTGTATATTATAAAGTAAATAATAGATAACACATTTAATAGTACATTGATCAAACTGAGTAAATATTGTAAAAACTATTTAATAGTGCTGAACCAGTTGAAAACTCATTTGCAAAACCAAATTGCTTCTTATACAAAAATAAATTGTAAATGAAACAAAATTCAAATATATAAATATGAAAACCCAAAAGTACTAAAAAAATTCTTGCTGTTGCTAAGTCGCTTCAGTCATGTCCAACTCTGTGCGACCCCATAGACAGCAGCCCACCAGGCTCCCCCATCCCTGGGATTCTCCAGGCAAGAACACTGGAGTGGGTTGCCATTTCCTTCTCCAATACATGAAAGTAAAAAGTGAAAGGAAAGTTGCTCAGTCCTGTCCGACTCTTTGCGACCCCATGGGCTGCAGCCTACCAGGCTCCTCTGTCCATGGGATTTTCCAGGCAAGAGTAATGGAGTGGGGTGCCATTGCCTTCTCCAAAATAATACTTAGGTGAATGGAAAAGGTAACTCTAAACCTAAAAAACAAAACCCAATAGCCATGAAGAGATTGCTAAATTTGAATATGCAAAACCAAAAAGAGTTCTTTTTGTTCTTTTAGTTCTTTTGGACAAAAGGCAAAATCTTTAAAAATATTTTTCCTTTGATGGTGCCACACAGCTTGTGTGATCTTATTAGTTTCTCTGATCAGAGATTGAACCAGGGCCCACAGCAGTGAAAGTGCAGAGTCCTAACCACTGGACAGCTAGGTAATTTCCCAAAATAGAAATTTTAAAACTAGGAAAAAATTGCAACACATGTTCAGTTCAGTTCTGTCACTCAATCGTGTCTGACCCTTTGCGACCTGTCCATCACCAACTTCCAGAATTTACTTAACTCATGTCTATTGAGTTGGTGATGCCATCCAACCATTTTATCCTCTGTCATCCCCTTCTCCTCCCACCTTCAATCTTTCCCAGCATCAGGGTCTATTCAAATGAGTCAGTTCTTCGCATCAGGTGGCCAAAGTATTGGAGTTTCAGCTTCAGCATCAGTCCTTCCAATGAGTATT
Organism: Bubalus kerabau; assembly: GCF_029407905.1. Taxonomy (NCBI): domain Eukaryota; kingdom Metazoa; phylum Chordata; class Mammalia; order Artiodactyla; family Bovidae; genus Bubalus; species Bubalus kerabau. The sequence goes on from NC_073629.1 coordinate 48,906,321, forward strand.
CAGGACTGATTTCCTTTAGGATCGACTGGTTGGATCTCCTTGCAGTCCAAGGGACTCTCAAGAGTCTTCTCCAACACCACAGTTCAAAAGCATCAATTCTTTGGTGCTCAGCTTTCTTTATAGTCCAATTCTTACATCCATACATGACTACTGGAAAAACCATAGCTTTGACTAGACAGACCTTTGTTGGAAAAGTCAGGTCTCTACTTTTTAATATGCTCTCTAGGTTTGTCATAACTTTTCTTCCAAGGAGTAAGCATCTTTTAATTTCATGGCTGTAGTAACCATCTGCAGTGATTTTGGAGCCCCCCAAAAATAAAGTCTGTCACTGTTTCCATTATTTCTCCATCTATTTGCCATGAAGTGATGGGACCAGATGCCATGATCTTAGTTTTCTGAATGTTGAGTTTTAAGCCAACCTTTTCACTCTCCTCTTTCACTTTCATCAAGAGGCTCTTTTGTTCTTCTTCACTCTCTGCCATAAGGGTGGTGTCATCTGCATATCTTAGGTTATAACACGTGTAAAAGACTAATAATATGAAAAAGAGAACAATTTAACAGAAAAGTAGGGAAAAGACATAAGCCAGCAATTTATATCAAAAGAAACATAAATGGCCAATAAATACATGAAAAGATACTCAATATAAATTAATATAACTTATTAATATAAGTGCATGCTTTAAAATGGGATCCCATATTTTACAGATTAGTAATGATTTTAATAGTTTCATAACACTTAATCTTGAATCTCATGCATTGTTGGCAAGATTACAAATTAGTACAAACCTTAGCGGGGCCAACTTGGCAATATTTATCCAAGTTAGAAATGCTATACATACTCTTTAACCAATGAATTCCACATACAGGGGTTTATTTTACAGAAATATTTTGATACCCATGTAAAGGTATCTGTAGAAGAATATTTGTAATAGTAAAAAAAAAAAAAAAAAAGGAAGACAATCTTCAATACTGTATTAGGTCAAGTGCATTATAGCACATTCTTACCATACAGATTGATCCATACAGATTGATACCATCCATACAGATTGATAGTTCTTTCTTGATTCTGTGGTTGGTGGTACCTAGCCATTCTTAGTTGGTGGAGCAATTCGTTTGGTTAATTCCATCCAATAGACTATTATGCAACCATGAAAAAGAATGCCGTGGTATCTACATGTACTCCTATAGAAGGATGGCTGAGAAGTACTCCATTTTGTAACCAGGATCCTAGCAAGACCTCCATGACTTTAAAGGAAAAGTTAACCTCTCTGTGCTTTACTTTCCTCAGATTTAAAATGGGAATAAAAACAGTATGTACTTCACACAGTTGCTGTGAAGAATAAACAAAATATTCATGCAAAGTGTTTAACACAGTACATGACACATATCATTGTACACAAAAAACCATTCATGCAGTGATCTCTGGGAAGTGAGGCTAGGTTTGGGGTATGCATAGAACTTTTATACTTTTTTATACCATCTGATTTTCTTCATCAAACATAGCATTTCTTTTAAATTAAAAATTCTTAACTTAAATTTCAAGTTAAAGAATCATATAAATTGATTTTAAAAGAGTGAATCACAGGTATTTCAATATTCATCATATTCTCAAATTAAAGTCCCTCAAAATAAAAGTCATAATCTTTCCTCAAATAATAAAACTAAATAGCATCTCTTAGCATCCGTAAATCTCAAACTAGCCATCCAGACAGGAGCACTGCATTTGCTTGGTGAAGAATAACAGGAGAGTCACAAGGCTTTAGCTGACTTATTTGTTGTATAATAAACCATTATTTATTCATTCTCTAAAGTATATAAGACAGACTGACCTTGGCAGCATTCTTGAGGAGTGAGAAGTCTATAAGCCAAATATCTAATCATCGGAATCAAAATCTGATTTTTTGGATCATCAGAAAAATCGGCTTCTTCTGCTGCCAAATGATCCTCCTGCTGACCACATTTTCAGTCAATCAGAATATAATCCTATTATGGGCAGTGAGTGAGTGAGGATTGCATTTTGTTTCATAGCTGGTCTAAACACGATTACTGCTTTCATCACACAGCCATATCATCAAGTCAATAAGGATTTTCTATACTGACTTTTCATGTTGCACAGACTGTATACAGGAACTTGGGTATTTCCAGCTCTGCAGAGATGAGATTAGTACCTGTTCACCTTGGCTTGTCCAAGATAAACCATGGTACCACTCACCAGTCCATTGGTACATTTCTCTTACTTCAAATATATGAACTACTCATCAACCCTAATTCCTCTTTAAAAAAACTAGATTTTTATGACATTTCTATTACTCAAGTCACAGATGCTGTGAAAATCACACACTATCACATTTAATTCTTTGCATTCTTACATTTTTAAAAAATCAGTCTTCCATTTTGAAGCCTACAGTTGCTGGACACAGTAAATACTAGTGAAATAAGATTTTATGGACAGAAACCAGCAACATTCAACTGTTAAAACAGTCCTCCAACCTTAAACTTAAGTTCAGTTCCAAAAGGATATGGAGTCACCCCTTTTCACTCAAAGCTCCATGGTCCCAGAGCTGGCTATGAAGAGAGGACACAATATTGCAGGAAAATATTTCTTTGAAAAGTCTTGTAGCTTGTCATGAGAGGTAGAAAACATTTTAAGAATTTCTAGAAAGAGGAGAAGAAACATATGTCATAGTCATTTTTGTAAAATAGGTTAACTACTTTCTTATACAAGAGAAGAAATACCTGGAAAAGAAAAACAAATAGATCAGGAGGCAGCTCAAGAATTTTTCTCCTACCACCAATTTCTTCCTGGCTCCAAGAAATATAAATTTCATCAGAAAGGGTGCAATTCTTCCATACTAATGAAAACAACCTCTCACTGATTGCATGTTTCTATCCAGCTAGTACACCCATTTCACAGCAAAACATCTGAAAGCTACTGATAGTCATCATCTTTGCTTCCTTATCTCCCAGTTTCTCTTCACTCCATCATAATCAGACATCTATTCCCATCAGGCACAGTAACTGCATTTTCCAAGGTCACTAGTGAATTCAGTGTTGCCAAATACTAATATAATGGTTATTTTCTACACTCATTCAACTCGCCTTCTCAACCACCACCTCACTGAAAGCTATCTTCTTTTGTCATTTATGACACCAGTTTCTTGATTCTTCTACTAAACACAGCTATCTCATTCTCAGTCTCATTTGCCAGCTCATCATCCTCTGCTTCCCTCCGAGCCCTGGCATGTCCCACACTGGTCCAAAAGACTCTTTCTTTCTGTCTTTTCTTACTCCTTGGGCTCTTGTCCAGTCCCGTGGCTTGAAATACTACTCCTATCTGATGATTCCTAAGGGACACCTCCAGTACAAATATTTCCCCTAAATTCTAATTGGCAATCCAAATACCTCATCGGCATTTCCACATCAAGAGGTAGTAGAGGTCTCAAAATTCATTTCTCAAACAGAGCTATTTCTTTTGTCCTCTAATCCTGCCCCTCCTCCCACCCCTTTCATTAGTAACAGCATTATCATGGAGCCAGTTTCAAAGCCAAAACCTACAATTCATTCTTAACTTATTTCTCTCATCACTCCTTATATCAAGTTATCAAATCCATCAGCTCTAACTCCACAGACTATCTCAAATTTTTCCACTCATCTCCATTACAAATCCCTCTACCCTAGCTCAAGACACATGTACCTCTCACTTAACCTTATGCAACAGCCTCCTCAGTGTTCCTCTGGCTACCAAGAAAAAAATGCAAATATTAATTAGATCATTCTCCTCCCCTGCTTAAAATTCTCCAAAGGTTCTCTACCATTCTTGGAACAGTATCCAAACTCCTTACACTGCCTTCAAAGCCATGTAAGATTTGGACCCTCCCTTGAATGAGCTCATCTCTCTCACTCATTACAATCCAGGCATGCTGCCTTTCCTTTTACTTCTTGAATGCACTGAGCTTTAGCCCACTTCAAATGTTTGCACAAACTATATATTCTACCTGGAAGGTTCTTCCTCTAAATCTTTCCAGGGCTGCTTTCTCCTGGCCATAATGGATCATGGGTTAAATATAGCTACTTCAGTGTAACTTCTCTGACCACTCATCTAAAATAGCCCACCAATCCCAGACCTCCTTTATCACTCTCTTTAACAACCTCCTACTTTCCTTTCCTCATAACATTTACAATTTTCTGAAATTAATATTTTAATTAATTTCTCTATTTCTTGCTCCTTGGAAGAAAAGCTATAACACACCTAGTCAGCATAATAAAAAGCAGAGACATCACTTTGCTGACAAACATTCATACAAAGTTATGATTTTTCCAGTAGTCATGTACAGATGTGAGAGTTGGACCATAAAGAAGTCTGAGTGCCAAAGAATTGACGCTTTAGAACTGTGGTGTTGGAGAAGACTCTTGAGAGTCCCTTGGACTGCCAGGAGATCAAACCGGTCAGTCTTAAAGGAAATCAACCCTGAATATTCATTGGAAGGACTGATGCTGAAGCTGAAGCTCCAATACTTTGACCACCTGATGTAAAGAGCCAACTCACTGGAAAAGACCCTGATGCTGGGAAAGACTGAAGGCAGGAGGAGAAGGGGATGACAGAGGATGAGATTGTTGGATGGCATCACTGACTCAATGGACATGAGTCTGAGCCAGCTCTGGAAGATGGTGAAAGACAGGGAGCCTGACATGCTGCAGTCCATGGGGACACAAAGAGTTGGGCATGACTGAGTGACTGAACAACTATTTTCTACCCTGCCCCACAATCGAATATGCACTCCATGTATATTTAACAAGGAATATGGATATCTTGCATCCTTACCACCGGGAAGAGTGTTCACTCTGGATATAGAAATAGGCAAGTGTGTCTCTGCCCTCAAAGAGGGGCATTCCCCAAACCAAATTCATCAAGAACTACAAAGAGAAGGCAAACATAGTAGACAAACTAACAGAGAAGTGTATAGGTCTTTGTATTTGTGACATCAAATAATTACGTGTATTTACAGAGCTGAAAGAGGCAGCCTTCAAAGAATGTTGAGGGTAAAAATCAGACTGGAATAATCAGGAGATGATTGTTATAGAAAATAAAAGTATTGTGGGAACAAAGCAACCCACTGATTTAGAAACTAGAGGGAGAAATAAAAAGAACAAAAGTAATAAAATCAAGAAAGACATTTTTGAGCATGGTGATGACATAAACTGGGCATGTATAAAGGAAGTAAGTGGGGTGGGGGGGCAGGTGGGGAGGAGAGAGCCAGGGATAAAGAATGGAAAATAAAAAGAAAGATAAAAGGAAGACTAGGAGAAGATAAAAGCAGTATGGTGAAAATGACAAAAAGAAAAAGATAAATGAAAAAAACTGAGTCAATAATCAGACCAGGTAGAAGACGGGAGCGCATGAAGGCTGATGAGGCTCATGAATCAGGCCCATGAGCTGAAGTTGCACTAGACCTTGAGCATGTGTGTGAGTGTGTTTCTCCCATGGTTTAGCTCTCTTCTGTTAAGAATGTAACAAACTCAGTCCAGGCGCTTTTGAGGGTGGCTGTGCTGATCCTTTGCTTGCTATTAACGTACACATATCTCATTATTTGCCAGAGGTGCACTGAACCCAACTGTGACTAATAAGTCCCTGATTCCTACCAGTGGGCCCATGTCCTGCAAAAATATATTAACAAAGGAAAAGTAACCATTCACAGAGCTCAACAGCAATATTTAAATAACCTGGAAGCAAAGCACACTGAGACATCTATATATTAGTATTATTCTTTTTTCTACAAAGGATTCATACTTATGTTCTGACATCTTTAAGATTCATTCTCAGCCTCCATGTTGCAAATCACACCGCGTCACATCCTAGCTGGAGCCTTCCACTCCTCAGCCCTCAGGGCCTGTGTGTTCTCGTGAGTCCCCTGTGATGCCAAGTACACTGGTGGAATCCAGAGGAAAACATCACAGCCTTAACAGAGGTTAGGTTTTCATTTCACTCCTTTGGACTTTAGCCTGCCCTCTAATTAGACAATGTACCAAGCAAAATCTAATTACTTTTCCAATATTCCTTCACATGGCATTCTTGATTATGGCCACTTCACCTATGAACAACAACTCATAGAAGTTCCCTGAATGTGGATAACAATCATCCTTTTCTAAACAAAAGCTGAAGTACTGTGCTTAATCAGAGTGGAAGGGCTTTTGCTTTTGTTTTGTCTGGATTTTTTCACTACTAGAATGGGCTATGTAGGTCTCATCCCTACCATGAGATTAGCCAAGGTTAGGCTACCCAAGAAGTCAAAGAGCATTTGAGATGTGCTACAACTGGTCTCGGTCTTGTAACAATTCCCTTTCGTTTTATAAGACAGACACATGACCTTTCCTTCAGCCAGGAACAAGCAGGTAAATGGATTACTTGATTGACTGGGTATGACACTGCTGTTGAGACACATACATTTAAACATATTTGGCAAGTTGAAAGTGGCATGGCCCATTAGGATACTATTATGTTAATTTGGGCTGCCACCTGTGCAGGGAAGCAGTTCTGCTATAATGATGCATTGTGAAGACCTGCCTGGGTCCTTCCAGTGGAAACACCCTTATTGTGATGAGTCCAGCTAGATAATGTGGAACCAGGGACAACAAAATGGGCTATGCTACTTACTCATCTCCTGTGATTGCCTTTATGAGTAAAGCAAGAGAAGAGACTGGGGGCCCTCCTGCTTGATCCACTGGCGTTATGGATACAGACAAATGAGGGAAACAAGGAAATCAATAGCTTAGGTCTAAGCTCTTACCCTATCCCTCACTAGTTTGGTCTCTCCTATTTAAACTCACCACCATTACCACAACCACTGGTCTGAAAACTAAGATCCTTGTGCTTCTTCACATGAAATTTCCGAAACACATTTCATAAAGAGTTAAAGACACAGTAAAAATGAATATGGAAGGCAAGTGCTTTTAGCCCCAGCCAGTAATTTTAATGGCCACTGGGGGAGCAAAACAACAAAAGAATAAAATTTCTCACCAACTGTTTACAGATTTGTATGAAATGATTTAACGTATTGGATACCTCATGTATATAAAATGATTTAATGAATTTAATGAATTCATTAAGTTTAATGATTTAATGAATTTACTTTCAGAGAGCCAGATATGAAACACCACACATTTGGAGTCTGGGACGCACCAACAAGCAAAGATTGTTCTAACAGGCCTTTCTTATGCAGAACAGGAAAAGTACAGAACTGGGGCTGCTATCCTACCTGGAGAGTCAAAAATCCTTCCTGTTCTCTGCTTTTGCTAAGGTGCAAGGTGACACTTCTGCTTTTGAGGAGGTCAAAACATAGACAGGAAACAAGAGGAAGGGTTATTTGGGATACAGACCTTTTTCCTGAGATACTAGATAATCCAAAGTGCAAGCTAGTGCAAGACAGATACACATTAGTCCCACTCCTCTTTGTGGCTTAAATGTAGCTCCATGCTAGTGGCATGAAAGAATTCAACCACAAAATCCCAGCAAGGCAAAGTGCAGACAATTTATAACCCAGATTGTGCAGTGAAGAGAGATCTCTGATAGTCTTACCAAAGAAGCAATTACAAATAAAAAAGCTTCTCGGCAGTGGAGAAATTTTTCAGGAGGCACTCGGTCAAAAAGTTTTTCACCAAAGGGCAGAGAGATCTATAAGACCTCTTCTTTTACCATGTCACTGATGCCTGAAGCAGGCCTATTTTCAAAATTGGAGGTGAGCACGTTTCTAGTATTCACAAGGATTTATGCAGCAAGAACAAATAGATAGAGCTTAAAATATATGGCTGATGAAGTCTCTGTCTCTTTTAAGTCTTTAGCCAAGGGACAGCCTAGTGAGAGCAAAGACTATTGGTTTCCAAGCCAGGTGAATGAGAATCCAAAATGGGGCTCCACCACTTACTATCTACAGATATCTACCAGATCTGGGGCAAGTTATTTTACTTCTCTGAGTCCCAACCTCCTCAGCTGGATAAAAGGGACAGTGGCATCTGTACCCCAGAATTATTAGGAGTCAGTGCATAACAGATGCTCAATAAATACCATGTCCCTGATCCCCTTTTTTGCACAATTATAGACTAAAAATAGGAATAGTAAAATTTCCCATTTTCTGCAGAAAGCAATTCATGATAAAAACCAAGAAGAGAGAACATATGTTTTTGTAAAGACAATGTCCTGGGAAGCAAAAGATCTGAATTCAACTCCTGGCTCTGTCCGTTTCTACCTCTGTGATTCTGCTCCTCCCACCCGCTGGGCCTCCACTTTCTCATTTGAAAACTGATCATATTTGAGGCAATTAAATATGATTTCTACCAATTTTGAAATTCCTTGATTTTACTAATGGTTATTGTTGTTGGTAATATCTATGCCGCTGAAGAGATAACTATTTAAATCCAACACATTTGTGTTAGAAGCAGCACCCTGTAATAGAAACATGTGAGGGCACTAAAGTGGTGCTGCTTGGGGTCCGAATTCCAGTTTGGGCAGTGACTAGTTCAGACACCCAGGAAAGTTAACCTCTCTGTGCACTGACCCCCTGTTTGCAAAATGGGCAAAGTAACAGTTACTACGTCACACACAATGCGAAGACATTAGTGAGTCAGTCCATGGAAAGTGCCGAACAGTATTTGCTAGAGTAAGCACTCAACAAATGATAGCTGCTCTCTTTCTTGTTGTTATTATTGTTATCAGTATCTATTAAGGGGAGTTTCAATAAGCACTAAATACAGTGGTTTTATCCACCATGGATTTAAAACATCATGGTTGTGTCTTAGTATAAATGAATTTGCAATTATCTTTTTATGTGCTCTGGTGCATTCAGTCTGCATTTGCTTCATTATAAACACCCAGAGCAACGACTGCCCCTACTTCTGTAGCCCAATAGGCAGATCCAGGAAGTGGCTCTGATTATGACAGGAGATCTCCAGATACAGAAAAGACCAAGCTCAGTAAAGTGTACTGAAGCACTGCCATGATTTGTGAAAAGGTCAGACAGTTATGCAAAGCATTTAGCTGAGACCCAAGACAGCCAAGCAAAAGAATATACAAATGAAAAAGACAAATGAGTTCAAAGAAAGGGACACTTAGAAAACTTTTTAAAGAATCACTTTCTGAATACTATGACATGAGAAAAGTACGCATCAGCACATATTGTAGAGCATGATTATTTCCCAAAATGGTAAAACTGATGATTGGTTGAAAGCGGATTTTTCTACCAAATAACCTAATTTAGTCCCTTAAAGCTATTTCTCACTTCCACTGTATAATCATACAGAAATAGATTTAAGGGCCTAGATCTGATAGATAGAGTGCCTGATGAACTATGGATGGAGGTTTGTGACATTGTACAGGAGACAGGGATCAAGACCATCCCCATGGAAAAGAAATGCAAAAAAGCAAAATGGCTGTCTGGGGAGGCCTTACAAATAGCTGTTAAAAGAAGAGAAGCGAAAAGCAAAGGAGAAAAGGAAAGATATAAGCATCTGAATGCAGAGTTCCAAAGAATAGCAAGAAGAGATAAGAAAGCCTTTCTCAGAGATGAATGCAAAGAAATAGAGGAAAACAACAGAATGGGAAAGACTAGAGATCTATTCAAGAAAATTAGAGATACCAAGGGAACACTTCATGCAAAGATGGGCTCAATAAAGGACAGAAAGGGTATGGACCTAACAGAAGCAGAAGATATTAAGAAGAGGTGGAAACAATACACAGAACAATTGTACAAAAAAGATCTTCATGACCCAGATAACTACAATGGTGTGATCACTCACCTAGAGCAAGACATCCTGGAATGCAAAGTCAAGTGGGCCTTAGAAAACATCACTATGAACAAAGCTAGTGGAGGTGATGGAATTCCAGTTGAACTATTTCAAATCCCAAAAGATGATGCTGTGAAAGGGCTGCACTCAATATGCCAGCAAATTTGGAAAACTCAGCAGTGGCCACAGGACTGGAAAAGGTCAGTTTTCATTCCAATCCCAAAGAGAGGCAATGCCAAAGCATGCTCAAACTACTGCACAGTTGCACTCATCTCACACGCTGGCAGAGTAATGTTCAAAATTTTAATTTTCTAAGCCAGGCTTCAACGGTATGTGATCCGTAAACTTCCAGATGTTCAACCTGGATTTAGAAAAGGCAGAGGAATCAGAGATCAAATTGCCAACATCCACTGGATCAGTGAAAAAGCAAGAGAGTTCCAGAAAGAGATCTACTTCTGCTTTATTAACCATACCAAACCCTTTGTGTGGATCGCAGCAAACTGCAGAACATTCTGAAAGAGATGGGAAGACCAGACCACCTGACCTGCCTCTTGAGAAATCTGTATGCAGGTCAGGAAGCAACAGTTAGAACTGGACATGGAACAACAGATTTGTTCCAAATTGGGAAAGGAATACGTTAAGACTGTATATTGTCATCCTGCTTATTTAACTTATATGCAGAGTACATCATGAGAAATGCTGGGCTGGAAGAAGAACAAGCTGGAATCAAGATTGCCGGGAGAAATATCAATAACCTCAGATATGCAGATGACACCACCCTTATGGCAGAAAGTGAAGAGGAACTAAAGATCCTCTTGATGAAAGTGAAAGAGAAGAGTGAAAAAGTTGGCTTAAAACTCAACATTCAGAAAACTGAGATCATGGCATCTGGTTCTATCACTTCATGGTAAATAGATGGGGAAACGATGGAAACAGTGACAGACTTTATTTTTGGGGGCTCCAAAATCACGGCAGATGGTGACTGCAGTCATGAAATTAAGACACTTGTTCTTAGAAGAAAAGTTATGACCAACCCAGACAGCATATTGAAAAGCAGAGACATTTCTTTGCCAACAAAGGTCCGTCTTGTCAAAGCTATGGCTTTTCCAGTGGTCATGTACGGATGTGAGAGTTGGACTTTAAAGAAAGCTGAGCACCAAAGAATTGATGCTTTTGAACTGTAGCGTTGGAGAAGACTCTTGAGAGTCCCTTGGACAGCAAGGAGATCCAACCAGTCCATCCTAAAAGAAATCGATCCTGAATATTCATTGGAAAGGCTGATGCTGAAGCTGAAATTTGGCTACCTGGTGCGAAGAACTGACTCATTTGAAAAGACCCAGATGCTCGGAAAAATTGAAGGTGAGAGGAGAAGGAGATGACAGAGTATGAGATGGTTGGATGGCATCACCAACTCAATGGAGTTGGTTGGATGGCATCACCAACTCAGTGGACATGAGTTTGGGAAAACTCCAGGAGTTGGTAATGGAAAGGGAAGTCTGGTGTGCTGCTGTCCATGGGGTTGCAAAGAGTTGGACACGACTGAGTGACTGGACTGAACTGAACTGAGAAAGATGTCACTGTTTGTCACATGTTTCACCAGATTAACTAACTTTGTTTCACTTAAGGACTTGGGCCCTAAAATCCAACTAGTTTCACCTGCTATACTCACACTACAGGTGACCTTTGTGGCATAATGATGAAGTGTGGCATTGGATTCACCCAAAGCTACAAGACCCCTTGATTCATTTCTATCTCCAGTTCAGAAGCACAAAGCAGCTTCAGTGTCAAGTCTTCTCTAAATATCTGGAAGTCACAGGTCGGCTTCAAATAAGGCAGACCTGTTGTGCTGAATACTTCCCATTTGCCCTACCATGTTGCCCCTGGTCTTTATCCTAATCTCTCTGTCCTGAGAGCTGAGCTATGTCCACTACATCATTTGGTTCCCATACCCTCCAGCATGCTAGAGCAATAAAGAGGAAAGGTGTTAAAGAAATATCACTGGGAGCCTTGACACCAGGGCCACCTGGCTGGTGCTAGAAGCACAGTGGAGGCCACTGTCAAAGTCATCACCACAGGCAAAGGTTAGAAAACACTGACTCTTCATCACCACAGACAACGGACAGAAAACACTGACTCTTCCCTTCTTTCTTTCCTCTATTTTCATACCGATGCCTCCCATTGGCCAAACCTAACCCGAAGCCAGGCAAGTCTGGGAAATGCACTGTGTAGGGATAGTCCCTTTGTGTAAGATGAAGAAAGAACAAGAAATATTCAAGGAATTGATCTGAGAGGAAACAGGCAAATGACCAACACAGTAATACAATGCTATTCACTTAAATGAAGATAAAAAATGTATGCAAACAAAAGAATACACATATTGCAAGAACATATACATGCAAAAGGATGCACTTTAAGCACATTAAAATGACTGCCTGGGTAAGAAAAGGGAACAGAATAGGAAAAGGGAATAAAGACTAAAGGGATTTGAAAAATAAGTGAAGGTTACCTTTTGGGTAATTTTTCTTAAGGAAATATTCCAGGAAAGCAATGATATAAACAAAAAAAAGAAGAATGACATAGGAAACAAAATAGTGGTATAACTATTCTATCACTTCATGGTAAATAGATGGGGAAATGATGGGAACAGTGACAGACTTTATTTTGTCTGTCAAACAAAATAATGTTTTGGGAGAACATTGGGAGAACAATGACGAAGGATTTCAGGATGACATATGCAACAAACCTAGGAAAGGATGAGTTCAGATTAGAACAGGTGAACAGAAGGTTACAGAAGGGAGGAGATCAGAAAAACTAAGATGAGCCCTCAATTGTATAGAAGGCAACATTAAGGATTTTAAAAAGCAACTGAAGTTATCCTAAAGGAAAATAATACAAGAACAATAGAAAGCCAATAGAACTCTAAGAAAACCAAAAAGTACACATAGAAGTGAAGCTCCAAATATAAAGTAAAATGCATCATTTCAAGTAACTCACGGAATGAAAGAAAGGGGAATACATAGAGCTAAGAATAGTCTGTACTGAGTGGCTCAGAGATCCTCTAACACAGAGATCCAAGTGTGATCTAGCACTCTGTGACCTAACATTGACCATACTGACTAGTGCTGACTTGTACCACCCCACAAGATTTAACCTTAAACACCTTGACACGTTAAACATAAAAGGGCCGTACCCAACAAAAACAGATGAGGAAAGCTGGGAGGAAAGTTGGAAGAAAGTATAAGGAAAAGGTAACCATTTTTAAAATAGTAAGATAAGTGAAAAAAGTAAAAGCTTTAGTCACTGAGTCATGTCTGGCTCTTTGTGATCTCATGAACTGCAGCCCACCAGGCCAGAATACTAGAGTGGGTAGCCATTCCCTTCTCCAGGGGATCTTCCCAACCTAGGGATCAAACCCGGGTCTCCCAGGTTGTAGGCAGATTCTTTACCAGGGAAACTCTGGTAAGAGAAGAGATACTATCAAATCTGACTGAACAAGAGCTAGAGGTGTAGGTATGCTGTTAAAAGTTATGACAGTAATTAACAAAGTAATTAAGAAGAAACAAAATAATTACAGCATTGAGAATAACCAAACACTGAGAGAAGAGAATGACAAACAAAAGGCAAATTAAACAATCATCTGTTACCTCTGTGCATTACATAAGAGTGGTCAAACCAGAAATAAAAGCTGAACATCTTATCTGGAGTATGTAGAAAACCACATGAAAGAGAAGAAGAGAGGAGAAAGAGGAAGAAGAGCTTGCCTATGGGGAGTGAGACCTCATGTGGGTGGGAAGGAGCAGAACTGCAGACTTGTTTCCATGATAAAATAATCAGTTATAATTCACTTGTTACCATGTGCACTTAACACAGTTTCACAAAACAAATAAGAATTTTTAAAATAATCAGTGCAACTCAGCTTTGCTCAATAAACTTTTATTGAGAGTCTACTGACAGTGAAGAATAAGTTTCCTATTGCAGTAAAAGGCCCAAACTCTATCTTGCTATAAAAGGCTCTGCATGATCTGACCAGGAAAAACCTATCCCACATGCTCTCTCTTCTCAGAGCCTCCTTCTGCAGTCTGTCAAAGTACTTGCAAATCTCCAAAGCCAAGGTAGACACTTGCAAGTTTCCTTTCTACTTGACTTTGCCCACACTGCCCCCCCCTGCTTTAAATGGCATCCTGCCTGTGTCTTTTTGACCATCCTAAGATCCCAGATAGTGCTTCCTCCCTTCTGAAGCCTTCACACCTCAGGATAGGATGACCCTGCTCCTCTGACCCACCTGCTGTAGGAGTGATCACACAGCCTACAATGACTTGCTTTAGCCTTTTCTAAACATTGAGCTTTTATCCATCTTTGCATCATAGCAGCAATTATAGTGCTTAACACATAAAAGATGCTCAATAAATGCTTATTCAGTGACCCTTCCATAAATGAATGAATAAATTAAAACAATGAAATATTTTAGATAAAGTAGCTGTATGATCAGAGAAGGCAATGGCAACCCACTCCAGTACTCTTGCCTGGAAAATCCCATGGACGGAGGAGCCTGGTAGGCTGCAGTCCATGGGGTCGCTGAGGGTCAGACACGACTGAGCGACTTCACTTTCACTTTTCACTTTCATGCGATGGAGAAGGAAATGGCAACCCACTCCAGTGTTCTTGCCTGGAGAATCCCAGGGACGGGGAGCCTGATGGGCTGCCGTCTATCGGGTCGCACAGAGTCGGACACGACTGAAGCGACTTAGCAGTAGCAGTAGCAGCTCTATGATAATACTTACATTATATTACATATATATTACTACTCTTGAAAACTCCCTAAACTAAAATGTTGATATTTATTTATTTAGTATATCCATGTTTATTTATTTAAAGCTCTCCTCTTTATGAAAGAAGGATTTGTAAGAAGTCAAACTATAAAAAAAACCTTTACATCATACACATTTTAAGTAATTTTGACACTTAAGCAATTTAAGCATTTATACATTTATCTGGATGTTTTCAAATTAATCTGAAAACATTCTTCCTTATCAAGAAAACTGCTCACTTCCAGGTTTTGACTTGTTTCAAAAGCAAATAGCCAGAACTTTTTCATAGTCTGAAATAATGAAGTTTCCTTTTTGCTAATTCTTTTAGGACAAAGGTATAAAAGGGGGCCAGGACGCTGGAAAGCTCCATCTGCCCTCTGCCTGGTCCAGGAAGGGCCACCTTCTTTTCTGGGCTCTAATTCTCACTCTGAGCGGCACATCTTTTTCACAGCACCGAGTGGCTGGGATGCTGACTCCAGGAGGGGGATGGGGAACAGATGTCATTCATTGACTCTGGGTAATGAGATTTTATATTCCGTCAAAATCCTGAATAGGACAGGAGAGGCCTCATTAGTGGTTTCACGACTGAACAGGTGTAGAGGTCCCATGCGCACAGCAAGCAGAGAGAGGCCATTTTCAGTTCCACGTGTGGATGTATCTAGGAAATTGGAGACAGGGAAAAAGTGCTCTACCACAACTGCCACCTCAGGAAAATTGCAGCTTTTAGGAGCCAAAACAACATTAATTCTGACCACTGGTACAGACCTCATCTAGGGGCCAGAAAAATGGCTGAAGGCAGGAAATGGGTGATATTCAGAACTAATGATACCATACGAAGGAGGTCACGTCCTTATTTCTTTAGTTCCATATGGCATGTCATAAAATTTCAGTACTCTATCGCCAACAACATAATAATCCTCTTAAGGCCACCAGTCAAAAAATGGGACTGCAGGGTAGCATGAAATCCTGTCTCCAAAACTAATGGCAGAAACCTCTTTAGAAGACGGGTTACATTGGAGGCCGCGTGTGAATAAAATGTTCCCGAGGATAGATAAGCTTGGCAAGCAATTTGGCAGCTGTCTCCTGGACAAGTGTCCTTCACTGGAGGTAACAATAAAAAAACCCAGCCCACTGCCTATCTGCTGGAAGACAGCCACATCTTCCAAGATCCAGGTGACTCAGAGACTGCCTCCCAACTGGGACTGCTACCTGCTACCTAAGACTTGATGGAGAGCTCAGCATGTTTAAATGGGGAATATGCTCACCGAGGAGTCTTCTGAGGCCTTCAAAATGTGGCAGGCATTTAAGACCTTCCTACCTAAACTCCTCAGGTCTTTCTAAGTGGCCCCACACTGGAGTAACTTCCATATGTCAGAATTCCCTGGTTGATTCTTTTCCCGTCAGTTTCATTAATTCAGCTCCACAGCAATGCCCAGTTGTTTAGAGTAACTTATGGGCAGGTAGTCGATGGATGTGAGTCTGAGTGAACTCCGGGAGTTGGTGATGGACAGGGAGGCCTGGCGTGCTGCAATTCGTGGGGTCGCAAAGACTTGGACACGACTGAGTGACTGATCTGATCTAATCTGATGGGCAGGTTAACTGCAACTATTATGTATATTTAAAAAATCATTTTGTTACATTCCCTATTGGTTAAGTTTTGGTAATCTTGCTCTATAAACAGAATCTGGTTTCTCCAACCTTTTAAACAAAGGGTCATATATTTATTTTTTTAATATGTATTTATTTATTAAAAGACTTAGGCTGCATTGGGTCTTCATTGCCACACATGGGCTTTCTCTAATTGCTGCAAGCTGGGGTTATTCTCTAGTTGGAGTGTTCAGGCTTCTCATTGTGGCGACATCCCTAGTTATGAGCACAGGCTCTAGGGCACATGGGCCTCAGTATTTGCAGCCCATGAGCTCAGCAGTTGTAGCACTCAGACTCAAGAGCATGAGGGCTTCAGTAGTTATGGCACACAGGATTGGCTGCCCCTCAGCATATGGAATCTTCCCAGAGCAGGGATCAAACCCACGTCCCCTGCATCGGCAGGTTGATTCTTAACCGCTGGACCACCAGGAAAGTAACAAATAGAGGGTGGTCTTATATTTATGATGAAACCATCACATACCAGTCAAGAAGCTGGGCACTTGATAGGAGTTGTCTCATCCATTCCCATATTAACATTACAAAGCGCTGAGGATTTGAGAGGTAAAGTCATGTGATCAAGTTGACAGGCTAGTATGAAGTTAAGGAAAAGTGGAAATGCCAGACTGTGTCACCAAAGCCCAGGCTCTTTTCATGGCATCCTGCTGTCTCCTACAGTCACAGGGAAGTGGCTCAAAAGTGGTGAATCAAGGCCAAATATTGTCAAGTAAGGCTTCATTGGACTTGTGTTAATAAACTACTGGGAGCATTTATAATAATTATTAGCACATTGTAGCCATTTAAGTGATTGATGCTAAAATGGCTTAGAAAATAACTAGAAAATGATTCACTGCTTTAAATAGACTAAGTATGCTGCTGCTAAGTCACTTCAGTCGTGTCCAACTCTGTGTGACCCCGTAGACGGCAGCCCACCAGCTCCCCCGTCCCTGGGATTCTCCAGGCAAGAACATTGGAGTGGGTTGCCATTTCCTTCTCCAATGCATGAAAAGTGAAAAGTGAAAGTGAAGTTGCTCAGTCATGTCCGACTCTTCGCGCCCGCATGGACTGCAGCCTACCAGGCTCCTCCATCCATGGGATTTCCCAGGCAAGAATACTAGAGTGGGTTGCCATTTCCTTTTCCAGGGGATCTTCCTGACCCAGGAATTGAACCTGAGTCTCCTGCTTGGCAGGCATATTCTTTACCACGGAGCTACCTGGGAAGCCCCCTGTTTAAAGTCAGTACATTACAAAGGCAAGCAAAAAATATAACCTATTGAAACAGAGGTAACACTGGTGGGATGCTGGTAGTAGGGGAGGTTGTACATGTATGAGGACACAGGGACTCTCTGTATATGCTACTCAATGCTTTCTGGGAACATAAAATGGCTCTAAAAATAAAGTTTACGTGTGTGTGTGTGTGTGTGTGTGTATTCTTACTACACTAAAAGAATATACAAAGAAATCAAGGGAGTCTCCCCCACCTCACTTAAAGACAATTTCTGAGAAGAGTGTTTCCAACTCATTGCCCCTCATCCATGCAGGTGGATCCAGAGTCTTAACTCCACTGGAGGAACCAGTTCATACATCATAAGATAATGGTATATGCACTGGACTGTAGGAGGAAAAGCCATCTCTGAGGAGGCTGTCATAAGTTCTGTCTTATGGGACATTCTACTTTTGAATGTACTTAAACCATCCAACAAGAGTTGTTGATCTATGTAGAGATAAACAAGCCATTCTGTTCAAAGATGGTCATGAATGGTGGGGTGAGGGAGGCAGTAAGAGTTAACAGGTTCTATAGGTTACAGAAAAACGTGCACTATCTAGTATATATAAATTATATAGTTTGTGTTTTTAAAAAAGAGGTAATGTATACCCATACTTGTTCATAGGTGCATTAAAAATGTCAGGTGATTATAAAGAAACTTATAAGTAACCAGTTTGGAGGGGTTGGGAGTGGCAAACAGGCAGAGATGTAAAGATCTTTACATCTAAATTTCAGTGAATGCAGTACTAACCATTTAAAGGTTTCTATACACTCAACACACAAAATACCTCAAAGTCTGGATGTGATCTATATGCAGTCTTATCCTCACTTAAAAACTGCATGATCTCAGACATCGTTTAACTTCTCCAAGTCACTTCATCTCTAAAATGAGGATAATGTATATCTTACATAAAGTCACCTTGAAGACTCCATTATATAATCTTTATAACATGCATAGCACATAGTAAGTACTCAATAAATATTATCACTGTTATTGATAGAGTGTTAGCATTTAAGAAACTTACTGCATATCACAGAGTTCAGGAAAACTGATGCATGAGAGGACTTCCTTTTATACTCAGTTACTGATATATCAGGCATCCTAGGTGGCTCAGTAGTAAAGAATTCACCTGCCAATGCAGGAGATGTAGGTCCAATCCCTGGGTTGGGAAGATCTCCTGGAGAAGGAAATGGCAATCCACTCCAGTATTCTTGCCTGGGAAATCCCATGGACAAGGAGCCTGGCAGGCTACAGTTCATGAGGTCACAAAAGAGTTGGACGTGACTTAGCAACTAACCAGTAATTAACAACAATTGATATATCTTGCAAGCAATATTTCACTACTAAGTCAAAAACTATTTATTCTCTCTGAAACCTAACCAGTGGGACAGAAACATCCTTCAGAAACGTCAAAGTATTATTCATTCTAGTGAAAACACTCATAACACTAATTTCTTAATAATCTATTGAATTTTCAAGATCTCATCTTCTGTTCAGTTCAGTCACTCAATGGTGTCCAACTCTTTGTGACCCCATGGACTGTAGTACGCCAGGCTTTCCTGTCCATCACCAACTCCCAGAGCTTGCTCAAACTCATGTCCATCGAGTCCGTGATGCCACCCAACCATCTCATCATCTGTTGTCCCCTCCTCCTCGACCTTCAATCTTTCCCAGCATCAAGGTCTTTTCCAATGAGTCAGTTCTTTGCATCAAATGGCCAAAGTATTGGAGTTTCAGCTTCAGCATTAGTCCTACATCCATGAAAAATATCTATTTCATTTCTATTTTCTTTAGATAAAATTTAGGCAAATAATAGCAAAGGGAACTAAACAAAGTGTGTGGTTTTGAAAGGTGGGGGAAACCTGTCAGATTCTACCAAGAGAGAACTGAAGCAATAGAAAACCTCTCTTTGAATTAGTTATAGGGGCCTTTATGTAAAACAAAATGTTTGTTCATAAAAACAGCAAACTAACCAACCAATCAACAACAACAAAAAACAATATGGAAGAGAATAAGCAAAACTGGCTAAGTCTATGAAATTTCATATGAAAATTAAACATAACTCATAAGCTGAAGTGCTTAAAATACTATTCAGGAGTTAGGTTTCTTCATTATTTTTGTAAAGCTTCCATATAGCATTCCTCATTTACTTAAGAATGTCAAGGCTGTATATTGTCACCCTGCTTATTTAAATTATATGCAAAGTACATCATGAGAAACGCTGGGCCGGAAGAAGCACAAGCTGGAGTCAAGATTGCTGGGAGAAATATCAATAACCTCAGATATGCAAATGACATCACCCTTATGGCAGAAAGTGAAGAGGAACTAAACAGCCTTTTGATGAAGGTGAAAGAGGAGAGTGAAAAAGGTGGCTTAAAGCTCAACATTCAGAAAACTAATCATGGCATCTGGTCCCATTACTTCATGGAAAATAGGTGGGGAAACAGTGGAAACAGTGTCAGACTTTATTTTGGGGGGCTCCAAAAATACTGCATATGCTGATTGCAGCCATGAAATTAAAAGACACTTACTCCTTGGAAGGAAAGTTATGACCAACCTAGATAGCATATTCAAAAGCAGAGACGTTACTTTGCCAACAAAGGTCCGTCTAGTCAAGGCTATGGTTTTTCCAGTGGTCATATGGATGTGGGAGTTGGACTGTGAAGAAAGCCGAGTGCCAAAGAATTAATGCTTTCGAACTGTGGTGTTGGAGAAGACTCTTGAGAGTCCCTTGGACTGCAAGAAGATCCAACCAATCCATCCTAAAGGAGATCAGTCCTGGGTGTTCATTGGAAGGAATGATGCTGAAGCTGAAACTCCAGTACTTTGGCCACCTCATGCAAAGAGTTGACTCATTGGAAAAGACTCTGATGCTGGGAGGGATTGGGGGCAGGAGGAGAAAGGGACGACAGAGGATGAGATGGTTGGATGGCATCACTGACTCAATGGACATGAGTTGGGGTAAACTCTGGGAGTTGGTGATGGACAGGGAGGCCTGGCGTTCTAGGATTCATGGGGTCGCAAGGAGTCGGACACGACTGAGCGACTGAACTGAACTGAACTGAACTGAATATGTATTTAAATGCCTCCAAACCAGTCATATTTTGTGAAAACAAAAGGTAGATTTCCAATCATGTCATCTTGGCATGAAGTTGTCCCATCTAAGTGACTGAGGCAACCAAGCCTCCTGGTGAGGGCTACATTTTCTCACCACGTCAGACCAGATGATGTGAGGCAAATTTCCTAGGGAACAATTTTAAAACTCACTAATGAATGTGTCCAATGCCATTTCCCCTCAACACACTCAGAGTAAATGGCATCAACTCTAATCTACAATCTGACATACAGTAGCAAATAAAAGAAAAGAAATAGATGATCTGATTGCAAATAACAGCAGATGAACAGCAGGATTAGATTTTGTACATGAGAGTATATTCTAGAAAACCCTTGAGGAGTGATGGAGTTTCTCTCACCTAATTCAGCAGGCCACCAAAAATAAAACAAGGCATATACATACAAATAAGTGAATGAATTAAATCATTTTATGAGTCAGAAGAATGGTGGTTACATTTAGGTTTTATTTTACTAAATATCACAAGTAAATTTTCAGTCCATGACAACAATAAATATGTAGCCATTGCTTTACTACCACCATCAGAGCTACAAGAGGTCAGTCCAAGAGACCATTAGGAAGATTCTAACCGGCTCTCAGTTCCCTGAAGGCACATTTTGGGAACCGTAGATGGGATTTTCTGACTGTTTTCCAATTAGTTTATAAAATTAGTCTTATTATGTGATGGCAATTTTTTCTAACCACCTGATTGGCACTCTAATAATCTTTTTTGGACCAATCAAATTTGGTAATTTGTTTAATATATAATGATTTAATTTCAAAGGTAATGATCAAATTAAACAGAATCCTAATTAACCAGTAATCAAATTGTACAATAGGCAATGTTGAAATTACAATATGAAACAATAGTAACACTTGGTAATTATAACCCCTCCTGAAGGATTTAGCAAGCCTTGTTGGGATTATTAAAGGTCTTCAGGGAAGGGTCTTAAAGGTTTTAGGACTTACTGAAAAGAAACTGAGGCTCCAGTCTGGATAAAGTTGTGGCCAATGAGGCCAAAGTTGAATATTATTTGCTTAAGTAAAGGTAGGAATTTTATAGGGGAAAAAAGTATGAAGCCAAGAAATAAGACTGTCCATTCCTCCCTGGCTTATTCTCACCTCTATACTTACCTAAAACTCTTGAAAAGTAAAACACTTCAATCACAATCGGAAGTTAAAATAACTTGAGGTCATGCCTCATTTTCTCTGTGAATCCAGTTCAATTCAGGTCAACGAAATGCATTGAATAACATGTAATTGCAAGGCACTGAAAACATACTATAAATAAACAAGTAAGTAAGTGACCTCTGGGCATTGATTCATTTGAAAACTGGCCAAAGGCCCACATCCCAGTGCCATCTCTCCCGCAGTCCCCTCCGAGGCTCTGTTTCATTAAGACCTTGCTGCGACACAGCTACCATCACCCGTAACTCACTGTTCAGATTTATGCTATCTCTAGGCTTAAAATGAAGGTTAAGCTTTTTTTTAAGGGTTGATGGAAATTTATAACAAAATATCTAGTTTCTCAGCACAGGAAAAATGTTGTAATTCACTGAAATCTGTACAAATCAAATAAAGCCATCACAAATGACCCTGACCCTCCTCAGATGCTGGCACATTAGCTGTTAACTGGCACATAATTTTTTATCCATCTAATCTCACAGCTAACTTTTCACCAAGAGTGTAACCAATGAAAATCAGTCTGGGTTCTTACAATAATGGTCAGAACTAGACCTCACTCTGGAGGCAGTCTGGGCACTCTATATATAGTATGAAGACATCTGACATCCCACCCTGACAGAACTCAACACTACCACATCTCCACTTTTCACTCTCTGGGATTAAGGGAGAGTTTTCTCTACAGCTTTCTGAGGGAACTTTTAAGAAGTCTCCAGCACCCTGCCAAAGTCCGCTCAAATGTGACCTCACTTATGAGACCACAATGTGGGTGACAGCATTCTCCTCAGTGGCACTTCAATTTCTGTCATCAAAAAAAAAAACCTACACATTTCTTCTTCCAAAAAATAAACAAACAATACAGCAAATGATCCTTTAACCTTATGCTTATGGATGAAAATACAGAAGAAAAAGAAAACCTCAAGCACAGAAAGCCGCAGTTGCACAGCTTTCATCAGTGCAAAACGACAAATGGCAAAGAACTCAGAAACACAGGAACGAGTGGCACTTCACAAGAGCATATTGATTTTCAATAAAGCCATTTACACCTTTTTGCTTGGAGTACAAGTAGCATGCTGCTTTCCCAAAGCCTCTGCCACTGAATTAAAAAGTGTGGACAAAGTCCTCACTCACTGCAGAGTTGTCTTTGGAAAGACTTTTAATGAAGAGAATGTTCCAACCTTGATCAGAGTGGGAAAAGGAAAGAAAAAATGAGCAAAATGACATTTGACATTTTTCCCTGACTGGCTTAATTACTTGGGGGAAAAAAAAAAACAAAACACAGTCCTCCAGAACAAAGGGCATTTGGTTGAAATATAGCATAGCTCATATTGGCTTTGCACCAGTGAGCCTTCCAACAG
The DNA here is from genome assembly GCF_029407905.1 of Bubalus kerabau. Classification (NCBI taxonomy): domain Eukaryota; kingdom Metazoa; phylum Chordata; class Mammalia; order Artiodactyla; family Bovidae; genus Bubalus; species Bubalus kerabau. Next base: position 48,929,467 of record NC_073629.1, read on the forward strand.
ACAGAACACAGGAAATTAAGAAGAGACTGCCTTGGGAAAGTATTTTACATCCTAGGTGAATGGCAATTTTTTTTTTTTTTGCAGTCCTCCACAGTAACACCTCAGTGTCCATTGAAAAATGAGAGATTTTTTTTTATGAGGAAATTAAACTGAAGACAGAGCTAATATCATCTGCTCTGTTGCTAGCCTTCCTTCTTTCTTACTATGGTTTTAATGCCACAAGCCATCGATCTTCCAATATAAAAACATCATAATAATGACTGGGAAGGAGGAAAATATGACTATTCAAAGATAGAAAGAAGAAACTTTTATGAGATGATAGTGATTTGATGGTGGTTGACCACCAGAATCCATTATGGCCTTCTCTTGGCGTGAGTCAGTACTTTAGTTGGAGGAACTGACACCAAGTTGGGCCAGGCGTCATTATAAGTCAATCATGGCAAAGCCATCCCTCTTGACAGTGATTGGTTAAGAAAACAAGACCAGTCCATCAACTGACAAAAGAATACATAAAATGCAACATTTCCACACTCTGGAATATTACTCAGCAATGAAAGTATGAAGTACTACAACATAGAAGAAACTTGAAAACACACTAGTGAAGAAGCCAGTCACAAAGAACCACATATCATATGATTCCATTCCACTTCATTCCATTATATGAACTATCTAGAACAGGCAAATCTAGAAAGTAGACTAGTGGATTCCTAGGGCTGAGGGTTGGAGAAGGCAATGGCAACCCACTCCATTACTCTTGTCTGGAAAATCCCATGGATGGAGGAGCCTAGTAGGCTGCAGTCCATGGGGTCACTAGGAGTTGGACACAACTGAGCGGCTTCCCTTTCACTTTTCACTTCCATGCATTGGAGAAGGAAATGGCAACCCACTCCAGTGTTCTTGCCTGGAGAATCCCAGGGACGGGGGAGCCTGGTGGGCTGCCGTCTACGGGGTCGCACAGAGTCGGACACGACTGAAGCGACTTAGCAGCAGCAGCAGCAGGGCTGAGGGTAACACAGGACTTGGGGATACTAAGAGATAAAGAGTATGGAGTTTTTTGGCAAGTAATGAAAATGTTCCAAAAGTGACAGTGGTAATGGATACACAGATCTGAAAATACATTAAAAGCTAGTGAATTGTACACTTCAAGTGTTAACTGTATGGTACATGAATTTTATTTCAATAAAACTTTCCTATAAAGGTCAAAGCCAACAGTCCCATGAAATCTCCCTGGCCACTTTCATTCATTTATCCAATAAATTAATATGTACTAGAAGACTTCTAAGTCAAGTACTGGTCTAGACACAAAGCAGACAAAATCTCTGCACCAAGATCATGAACAATAAGCAAACAAACAAAGGAAAAGCTAAGTAAAATGCATGGCTAGTGAGATGATGGTAAATAAACTAGACAGAAACAAAGTTGGGGTTGGGATTTTAGACGAAATGGTCAGGAAGGCCTTACTAAAAAGATGTATTTGAATAAAGGCTAGAGGGAATTATTAGTTCAGATACGCACAAGTGACCCTCCTTTGGTCCAGTCTGATGAAAAGGAAAAATACTTTTGTTAAATCACTAGTCACTAAATAATGCTTAAAAATGTTCTGTGGGCCAAATAAAATATGTCTACGACTGAACTGCCTAAGGAGACTCTTTTACCTCCTCTTCTAAGTTCAATTCAACACCTAAAGGCATGTTATACCTTTGAAAAACATTTAAAATAATAAAAATTACCCTTTTCAAAGGTGAAAGGTAAAGATGCAGAGCTATACCAATGAAAATATTGTCAGAATAACTCAGAAGAGTGAAATTCTTGGCAGAAGTTGTAAAGGAAAAAAATCATAATTTCAACAGAGGATGAGGGGGCAGAACAACAGAGACAAAAAAGGACCGGGTGCCATAATTGAGACAGGTACCCTAGCAGGGGTGAGGATAGTGATGCTTTGCAATGGCTAAGCTTTTTCTTAGACAGGAAGAGCCCAGCAGATGGCAATGGGCCGTTACTCATGCTCACCCATCTCCTGGGGAGTACACTGTCCTCCATATTATCTCCCCTGCTGGTCCACATTTAGGAGACAGAGGCTGAGAACATCCTGGCCTGCACAGAAAGGCAGAATCACTTCTCAAGAGCTACAAGCAGTTTAATTTTTTTACCGTGCTATCAGTGTCAGCATTCTTTTTGGCCATTTCAGTGAAATATTTTGAAGTTTTTTAAGCACAACAGAAGAATGACACAGGAGGATGGGTTGCAAGATGGGAAATACCTGATGGTAGATGTAATTCACACAATGTACTCTTGCCCCATACTATTTGATGAACTCTAAACCAATACTTAAATAGTCATAGCTTAAGAGTCTGGATGACTCTTTTGGGGCTCTTTCTTTGCTTTTCAGAGGAGTCACATAAGGCTTAAATTGTAGCCATAGGGGCACAGGGACCCTAAAACTAAAGGCCAAAGTTGTTATCCAGAACTGTAATTTTTACATTTCACATTAGCAACTATTTCTGTGAATCCTTCTGTTCTTTGCTCCTGCCAAATCTAGGGAAACGCTCCAAGAAAAAGAACTAGGAAGAGAGTAAGGAGAAGAAGAGAATATGACAACACAAAAATACTGTATGATCTGTGCCATAAACAATTAGCAATGCTGTGAAGAATATAAAGCTAAGATGCATTAAATTCTTAAATAAAAATAAACAATAAATAAATAAGTGCCTCAAGCTTATTAGAATGTCATTTTCCCATTTTCTCTTCTTCCCTTTATCTCATGTATCAAAAATAAATAGGCTCTTTCATGAGCCAAATTCCAGTCATCTCAGTCTTAAAGCTAGGTGTCAATGATTCAGGATTACTAGTGCCCCAACTCCTATAAAAAATAAATGCAAATGCTCACTGAAGGAGGATAGTATCGGCTCAGGCCTTAATTGTTTTTATATTTGTTCTGAACAATGTCCAACACTCAGTCAAAAAACACTGAGAGACATAAGGAGACCAGACAAAATTTTTAAAAAAACAAGAATGGTAGTCAAGAGATATACAGGGGCTATCTGATATGGACTATCAGGCAAAGACTGTAGTTATGATAGTATGTTCCAGGAAAGTTTGAAAATTTCAGCAGAGAACTGGGGCCTATAAACAAAGAAAATAAAATGAAAATTCTATACCTGAAAAATACAATAACCAAAAGTAGGAACTCCATATATGAGCCAAAATAGTCAAAAAGAACAGTGACCAGGTAGATGGATCAGAAGAAAATAATTAGAATGAAACAGAAAAATAGGATGGAAAATAGGACAAAACAAAAATACCTGTCAACCTAGAATTCTAGGCTTACTGAAATAAAGGTATTTTCAGATGAATTAAAAATAGGGAAAAAATCATCAATGGTATGACTGGAAATATGAGTGGAAATATTAAAGAAAATTTTCCACACTGAAGGAAAATGAACCCTAATGGATGGGAAGAGATGCTGGAATTAATGAAAAGCAATGAAGATGGTAAAGAAGTGGATAAACCTAAATGCAGAAACTAATCACATAATAATAATGTTTATGAGGTTTGATATATATAAAATTAAAATATATAGCATTAATGGCATATAAAGTGAGTTTATGTAATTAGTGTTCTAAAGCAGTACTTCACAATTTCAATGCGTATATGAAACACTCAAGGATTTTGTTAAAATGCAGATTTTGTAGGTAAGATGGCCGGATAGTCAGCATTTATAAAAAACCCTTAGGTGGTGCCAATGATGCTGGTCCTTGGGCCACACATTCAATGCAAGATTCCAAGAACCCTACGCTTTGGGGGGGAAAGCAAAAGTTCCAAGAAATAGTGGGATTTGATAAGCCAGTGATGTTTCAATCTCTGCTGCTGCTGCTGCTGCTAAGTCGCTTCAGTCATGTCGGACTCTGTGCGACCCCATAGGCAGCAGCCCACCAGGCTCCCCCGTCCCTGGGATTCTCCAGGCAAGAACACTGGAGTGGGTTGCCATTTCCTTCTCCAATGCATGAAAGTGAAAAGTGAAAGTGAAGTCATTCAGTCGTGTCCGACCCTCAGCAACCCCATGGACTGCAGCCTTCCAGGCTCCTCCGTCCATGGGATTTTCCAGGCAAGAGTAATGGAGTGGGGTGCCATTGCCTTCAGAATAAGAAAGTAAGAGTGTATTAATATTACTATTAAGTGAGTAGAGGGGGAAATAGAATATTAAAAATAGTAAGTATAAAAGAAAGGAGAAAAAATGTAGATCAGAAAGACAAAAAATATTTTAATTATTGATTTAAATTTGATATATTAGAAATTATAGCATACATTAAGGGATTAATTTTCCAATTAAAGCACAAAAGTGGTCAGGCTAAATTATTTTAAAGTATATGGTGTTTACAAGAGACATGTAAAACACTGAATATAATCAACCAGATAAACATAAGAAGGGAGAAAATCATAAGATTAGTTCATAAATGCAGGAAAAAAAATTTGATAAAATTTAACACCCATTCACAATTATTAAAAAAAAAGCTCCTAGACAAGCAATAGAACTCTTCCTTAATCTTATAACACTTTGCACTGAAAATATAACAAATGTGATACATAAATATTAAATGTTGAAATTTTTCCCTCTGACAAGAAAACCTCTAACATTGTTTCTATTCAGTATAGACCTGGAGCCTAGAAAGTATTTCTAAGGTAAGAAAAAGAAACAAAATATACCAGGATTGGAAAAAAAAAATAAAATTCTTATTGTTTTACAGATGAAATTTTATGTTAAAAACAGAACATTTGAGTAAATTAATTAATGAATGTACCAGGTTTTCTGGATAAAGCTCAATATTTTAAAATCAATTTTACTTACATGTATTAGTCACAGTTTGAAAATGGCATAATAATTAAAATTCCAGCAAAATATAACCAATATGAATAACAAAAGATCTGCAAAACTACTACACAGAAAATTATAAAACATTACTTAGAAAAAGAAAAGAAAATCTAAAAACTGGAACCATTTACCACATTAATGAATTAGAAAGCCCAACACTGAAAATAATTCTCCTGAAACTTATATATGGGTTTAATGCAAATTCTATCAATTTCCCAAAAGTTATATTTTGTGGAAGTTGACAAGAGAATTCCAACTTTTATGTGGAAATGCAATGGACAAAGACTCACAGAGTAGAAAAAGAAGAAAAAAGTATGAGTATCTGCTTTCCCAGATACCAAGACTAATTCTTAAGGCTACACTAAGACAGTATGGTATTTAGTGCAAAAATAGAAAAACAAACCTAAGGAACACCAAAGAGTCCAGAAACATAACCAAACACACAGGGTCACTTAATTTACAATCAAGTTTGTCACTATCACAAACTGGAGTTTGTGATATTCTTTCAGTAGGAAAGAATATTTCTGCCAATAAATGACACCGAGTCAACTAGATATTCACTTTAAAAAACTACTTTATACCATGTGTGTGCTCAGTCACTCAGTCGTGTCCAACTCTTTGCAACCTCGTGGACTGTAGCCCACCAGGCTCTTCTGTCCATAGAATTATCCAGACAACAATACTGGAGTGGGTTGCCATTTTCTACTCCAAGGAATCTTCCAAACCAGGGATCAAGCCCACATTTCTTGCCTCTCCTGCATTGGTATTGGATTCTTTACCACTGCACCACCTGTGAAACCCACTTTATACCATACACACACAAAAATTCTAAATTTTTCATAGATCTAAGTGTGAAATGGAAAAATATTAAACCTTTCCTTCCTAGAAGGAAAAACTAAAGACTATCACCATGAGCTTCAGGTTAGGTAAATATTCCTTAAGCAGGATACTAAAAGGCTTTAACCATTAAAAAAAAGAAAAGTTAATAAATTTGACCACATTAAAATTAAAAACACTATTTACCAAAGTACAACACCACAAAAGTGAACAGGCAAGTAACAAAGTAACAAATAAAAGATTTCTGTAACACATGTAGCCAATAAAAGGTTTATATTCTCAGTAATTAAGGAGACCATACAGATCATTATTTTTAATAAGATAGCTCAAAGAAATTAACCTCTATGTTTTCTTCTAGGAGTTCTACTGTTTCAGGTCTTTCACTCAAGACTTGACTCCATTTTGAATTGGTTTTTGTGTACAGTGTAAGAATGTGGCCCAGTTTTATTCTTTTGCAAGTATCTGTCTACTTTTCCCAACATCATTTATTGAAGAGACTACACTATTCTTCCCCATTGTACATTATTGGCTCCTTGATCATAAATTAATTGGCCATATATATGTGGGTTTTTTCCCGGCTCTCTATTCTGTTTGCTTCATCTATGTGTCTATCTGCTTTTATATCAGTACTATACTCTTCTGTTTATTGCAACTTTCTTCTGCACTTTGAAATCAGGAAATGTGATGCCTCCAGCTTTGTTGTTCTTTCTCAAATTGATTTAGCTATCCAGGGTATTCTGTGGTTGTATATAGATTTTAGGATAGCTTGCTCTGTTTCTGTGAAAAATGTTAGCATTTTCATAGGGATTGCATTGAATCTGCAGATTGCTTTGAATAATATGGACATTTTACCATATTAATTCTTCCTATCCATAAGCATGAAAAATCTTTCCATTTATTTCTGCCTTCTTCAATTTCTTTCGTCAATGTTTTATAGTATAATGTACAGGCCTTTCCTCCTTCATTAAGTTTAATCATAGGTATTTTATTCTTTTAATTCCACCGTATATGGAATTATTTTCTTAATTTCTCTTTCTGATAGTTTGTTACCAGCGTATAGAAATGCAACTGATTTTTGTATATTGATTTTACATTATGAAACTTTATTGAATTCATTTATTAGTTTAAAAAGCACTTTGGTGGAATCTTTGGACTGCAAAGACTTCCAACTAGTCCATCCTAAAGGAGATCAGCCCTGGGTGTTCATTGGAAGGACCAATATTGAAGCTGAAACTCCAATACTTTGGCCACCTGATGTGAAGAGCTGACTCATTTGAAAAGACCCTGATGCTGGGAAAGATTGAGGGCAGGAGGAGAAGGGGACAACAGAGGATGAGATGGTTGGATGGCATCACCGACTCGATGCACATGGGTTTGGGTGGACTCCAGGAGTTGGTGATGACAGGGAGGCCTGGCGTGCTGCGGTTCATGGGGTCGCAAAGCATCAAACACGACTGAGTGACTGAACTGAACTGAACTTAGGGTTTTCTATATCATGTCATCTGCAAATGGAAACAGTTTTACTACTTTAAATTTGAATAACTTCTATTTCTTTTTCTTACCTAACTGCTCTGGCTGGGACTTCCTATACAATGTTGAATAAAAGTGGTAAGAATGGGCATCTTTGTCTTATTTCTTGTCTTAGAGGAAAAGCTTTCAGTTTTGCACTGTTGAGTATGATATTAACTGTGTGTTTGCCATAATGGCCCTTATTATGTTGATGCACGTTCCCTCTATACTTACTTTGTTGAGAGTTTTTAATCATAAAACGATGTTGAATTTTGTCCATTGCTTTTTACGCATCTAGTGAGATGATCATATGACTTTTATACTTCATCTAATCAATGTAGTGTATCACAATGTTTATCTTGAGGATGTTGAACAATCTTTGTATCCCTGGAATAAATCCCTTTTGATCATAGTGTATAAGTCTTTAATGTGTTGTTGAATTCAATTTGATAATAAGGATTTTTGCACCTGTGTTCATCAGGAAAATTAGTCTACAGTTTTCTTGCAGTGTTTTTGTCTTGTTTTGCTATAAGGGTAATGTTGGCCTCAAAAAATCAGTTTGGGAGCATTCCCTGTTCCTATGGAGAAGGCAATGGCAGCCCACTCCAGTACTCTCACCTGGAAAATCCCATGGACAGAGAAGCCTGGTAGGCTGCAGTCCATGGAATCACTAAGAGTTGGACACAACTGAGTGACTTCACTTTCACTTTTCACTTTCATGCATTGGAGAAGGAAATGGCAACCCACTCCAGTGTTCTTGCCTGGAGAATCCCACGGACGGGGGAGCCTGGTGAGCTGCCATCTATGGGGTCACACAGAGTCGGACACGACTGAAGTGACTTAGCAGCAGCAGCAGCAGCCTGTTCCTATACTTTTCAAAAGAGTTTGAGAAGTGTTTATATTAACTCTTCAAATATCTGGTATAATTCACCAGTGAAGCCATCTGTTCCTAGAATTTAATTTGTTGGGGTGTTTTTGATTTTTTGCTGACTCAGTTGCCTCACTAGCAACTGATCTCTTCAGATTACCTAGTTCTTCATGATTCAGTCTTGGTAGGTTATATGTTTCTAAGAATTTGTTTCTTCTAGGTTTTCCAATTTGTGTATAATTGTTCATAGTAGTCTCTGATAGTCCTTTGTATTTCTGTGATACTCATGTCTGATTTATTTCATCAGTTGTTTCTAGAAGTTGCAAGTTACTCTATAAAACACAACTTCCATATAGCTGCCCCTTCTAGGAACCACTTGAGGTAGCAGTCTTGGTAATTTATTCGAGAGTACAAGCCTGTCTCCAAGATTATTTCATGTGAAAATCCCTGAACAAGAGAGGTAAATGACTCCACAATGACAGAGGACTTTTCAGGAATACCCTAAATTACATATATAGCTACATGAACAGAAATGTTTTGTGAGATTCAGTGAGGTAATATATGCAAATATGCTTTGAAAAGTGTAGCCCACTGCATTAGAAATATGAATTTGTTAATTAAATAACCTATAAATTTACTGATAGAAATAAAACAAGAAGCTGGATACTATTTCTCAAATAATATTCAACTTATAGTTAGCAAATCAATGTGCTATAGCACAGCATGATTTAGGAACAATTAAATATAAGGTATTCTGCTTAATACAATTGAAAGGTTCATACTACTTATCCTTGTTTGCCCTAGGCCCCAGGGACAACCATCTCCCTGCTAATGCAGTGACTATGCAGTGACTCAGAGGAGAAAAAAGGAAATAGGAGCTTCCTGGCTGTGCTGAAACACATCTGAGGCTGTCCCAAGAACAAGCAATCAAGATCAACAACTCCACAAGAAGGTTAAAGAACCACCCTGCCTCCTTAGGTTACTAGTTTATATCTCTTTCCTCTAGATCTATCCTTGATAAATCTGTTGCTTTCTTTTATTTACAGAATAGTCCATCTGTAATACAGCATCTTTGGCCTACAAAGATTTGGCGACTAAAGGAAACTATAAGATTCACACACATCTAATATATCTGAATATATTTAACTGAAATAAATAAATCAAAAATAGGTCACTTTCACAAGAAGTAATCTACTATCTCCACAACCCATGGCATTTGTCATGTGCTTGCTGCATTGATTTAAAAATAATGGCACTCATAACAATGAAGCAGTATCCACATGTGGATTACCGTGGAAGTTAGGTACTGGGCTTTAGTTTTTATCTATCTTGAGATAAATAGGGTAATCATTCAATGCTTCAATTTACCCCACTGTGAAAGAAGTTATTTTATCCTCTATACCCCTCACAGCAAAGATCATTGTTGACCAAAACTTGTAACTATGGAGAAAATAACACATTTATTCAAAAGGGTATCGACCCATCTATAGCATAAGCAGCTGTGAATGTTAACAGAATCAAGCTATGGGAGTAACGTGTGACATCCACTTCTCCCACTGATTGCCAAGGTCAGTTCTCTAAAACCAGTTAACCGGGTAGACAGATGCCCCTTTCTTCTCTTAAATTCCTAGAGCTATCAGCCAGAACCAAGAAGACTGTAACCAAAAAAACAACAGGAAATGACTCTCTGATAAATATCTGAGAGCAACTGCATTTTCCTCAACCAAAAGAAGGAAGTCAATAATATTCAAACACTTTGTTACAAATATATACTAACTCACACTAAAGTAAATTAAAGTAGAAAAGCATCAAACGAACAAGTTTCTTCCATTTTTACTGAAAATAAACTTAGATTTACTCCCTTTATCTAAGACTCTTACCACTTACTCTTCATCTTCTGTCAAAATGGAAATATTTGTCAAAAGAGAAAAATTTATTGCAAAAATTCCATTCCAAAACATCCTTTTTGTTCTCAAGGCTGATTTTCTAGGGTGGTTTGTTCCACTGTCAAAGACACACCAAGGGAAGAACACCAAACAGTGTTTGGTGACGTAGCTGAATTCTATCCCTCTACTGCAAGCAGTGATGAGTCAGGCTAGGACTGGCATGAAGAGAGGAAACAGTATTTGCTAAATGAAGATCTATACAATGACACTAGCAAAAGTACCAGCATTAAACAGTTACAAATGCTATTTCTAGATCTGAGAGAAGAGTCAACTAGTTAACTCATGAGTGCTAGTAACACTGCTTATTGAACATTTAACTCTGTGCCATTGACATATACTATCTCACTTAGCACCTAAATAGGTACTAATATTATTATTATTCTCATTTTGCCAAGGAGAAAACTGTGCGGTTGAACCTTGAACAAGGGTTTTGACTGGACACAAATAGTTGCAGATACTTTTAATAGTAAAAACTGCAGTACTCTAAGGTCGGCTGTTGGTTTGGATGCAAGGCTGCAGAGGAACTATGGACACAGAGGACCAATGATAAATTATACTATAAATAACCCCGGCGACGTTTCAACGGTCAACTGTATTAGTTATCCGCCACAACAAATTATCCCCAACTTAAACAGCAACCTAAAAACACCAAACATATTATTTCACACAGTGCTAAGGTCAGAAAACCAGGAGCAGCTTAGCTAGGTGGTTCTGACCTGGGGTCTTGTGAGGTTGCAGCAAGATGTTGACTGGGGCTGCAGTCATGTGAAGATATAACTGCAGTTGGAGGATCTGCTGTCAAGCTTGCTCACATGGCTCCTGGCAGGATATCTCAAGTCTCCCTGCAGTCTTTTCTGGCTTCCCCCAGAATGAAGTGAAGTGAAGTTGCTCAGTCATGTCTGACTCTTTGCGATCGGTAATCTAAAAGTGTGAGAGCCACCAAGATGGAAGTCTCAGTGTTTTATAACCTAACCCCAGAAGTGACACACCATTATTTCTCCATATTTTATTGATCACACAAGCCAACTGGAGAATATGAGAAGGGATTACACCAGAGTGTCAGTACCAGAAGGTGGGTATCATTGGGAGCACTCTTGGAAGCTGGTTGCCACAAACACTGATGCACAAATAGTCAAGTTAGTACTGGAGAAATGAAGATTTATACCCACATTGTTATTATTTGGAGCCTTAGTCCTTTAGAATGATTAAGCTATTGTGGAACCACTATGGAGAAAAACATGTACACTTAGTAGACCACCATTCTTATTTGAAAACCCATCCCATAATGGCTTTAACCAGAAAGGTCGTACTCGATCTGACTTCAGCCATACTGACTTCAGCCATACTCTTATCAGGACACTGGTGTACTTTAGTGCAAGACACTCTACCTGTTTACTTATTGTTCTTCCTACTACCATGGTCAAGGAATTCAGCCTAGATCCAAGTCTTTGTCCAAAAACAAAGATGTGGGAATGGAGCATAGAATAAAACTCAGAGGTTGAACTCACTTTGCAGATTTAAACAGGAAAACTGAATATTGTTTTAAGGGTTCTTACAATTCCTCTCCTTAAAAACAAACTTACATGCTCACTTCAGCTAAACACAAAGGGGAAGAAATAAGTTTTCAGCAATTTTTTAAAAGATAGTGGCCATATTTCTTTAACATTCATTTCCTGGATTAGACACTAAGGCATTTATGCTATCATTTGATTTTATTTATTCTATGCATCGGTGGATTCTGGACTAGATCGTGTTAAGTATAATGCTTTGAAAGGACCCTTCAGAGAAGGAACTAAATGAGTTTTCCCATTTATTCTTAATATTTCCCCTACTGAAGGCAGACAGCAATAGGAAAATTCAAAGCTATTATTTTTAATGTCAAATGCCTTACTAGTCCAATAAAACAGGGAAAGATATTAAACTTTTTATACAACAAGAACCAGATAGCACATATCTTCAAGAAACACATCTTAATCAAATTGAACATAGGAAATTAAAAAGAGGATGGATGAGTGAAGGTATCCATCCTCATTTAATTAAAAAAAGAAAAAAAGCACTGGCAATTCTTATGAACGAGACAGCATGTATTTTTCCCCTTTGTTCCTTTCAGAGGAAAAGTGTAGATTAATTTTGGTTCAGAAGGTTCTGAAAAAAAACACATGAGAAACTATTATACTCACAGTCCTTTGATAAAAAGGAAATATCCCTTTTTGGGGGGAAAGCCCATCTTACATTGGGAAGAAACACCAATAAGGAGATTGAGATGTGACTTAAAACCCACCTCTGTAGCCTGGCCCAAGAGGACAAAATGCCTTCCTGATGACCTGATGGAGAGACTAGAAACTTCAGCTGGGATGGCTTATTCAAAGCTGCTGAAAAACAAAAGGCTCTACAAGGGTAGAATGTGGGAAATGTAGTAGTGTGTTCGATTTATCTACATAAAATACTTCAAAACCAGTCTAAGACCGAAGTCAGCCAAACTAGCATACCCCAAGGAAAATTCATGATGGCAAATGCTTAGGGAGTGTGTGCTATCAGCCAGCCATTGTGCATTTGTATATTTGATCTTAAAACCTGAACGTTACGTATAGTCCCACCAACACATTCCAAAACATTAAGCAGTTTCCCCAAGATCACACAGCTCTATAAATCCAGCATCTCGGTTTGAATACAAGTATTTCTGATTCCCAGGCATGGGGTTAGCCTGTACCACGCTGCCTATGTGAGTCTACAGGCATTTTGTTCTCCAGAGTTAAGAATTACTCTGCTCATCTTCAGAGCATGGAACACAGCACGAGCCTCACTGCACTAACATACAAACACATGTACCATACCCTCACACATGTGTAGAGATGTGACATTATATTCTTCAAGTTAGAAATACTCCTCAGCACAAAATGTAGTTTAATCACCACACAGCTAAGCCGGGTTTGAAAATATATGGAGACATACATCCTTTTCTCACATCACACTTAAGCATCAAAAAAGAAGCATTCAAATCAAAATGGGACTGTTTTGACATGTGTTCTTAGTCTGCTCAAGCTGCTATAACAAAAATACCACAAACTGGGTGGCTTATAAACAACTGATATTTATTTCTCACAGTTCTGGAGGCTAGAAGCACATTCAGTGTCTGGTGAGGATCCACTTCCTGGTTGACAGACAAACCAGCCATCTCCTCTCTGGGTCCTCACTTGGCAGAGAAGGTGAGGGAGCTTTAGGATCTCTTTCGTAAGAATGGGTCTTGCCTAGAGACCAGCTTTAGCCTGGTCCCCCATGAACCTTGAGCCCACTGATTGCACCATAGTGCTGGGGGTCCCCCCTTGGGGCAAGTGGGGGGATCAATCACTCTGGTTTGCCTGAGATTGAGGGGGTTCCGAGAACACAGGACATTCATCACTAAAACTGGGACAGTCCTAAGCAAACTAGGATTTGAGTCACTTAAGACAACAGATATTGGCCCCAACCTGAGAATGAGGGATAGACTCCAGATAGACAGAGCATGTCTCTGGAGAAGGGAAAACTGTAAGTACTGGAAGCCAACATTCTCAGAAGTGAGAAGTGAGTTCACCAGCGGGCAAAGGGGCTGTAGACATGACGCCTAAGCACCTACTGTGACATAGTTTCCTCCGATTCTACATCCTGGTTGTTGAGTGTGAGCATTCATTCACTATGTTTACCACTCAGAAGTTACAGCCAATTTCCTCATTAAACTAAAAGATTAAGTTATCATCAACAGTTCATCACTGTTCTTTTTGTGGTTGCTGTTACTTAGCTATTTTCACCCCCCTTGTAAAAGACAAAAAGAGAGATTGTAGAGATTGAAATAAATTTGATACTATGCAATATCTGAGTGTCTAGGTAACCTAAACTCTCTAAACAAAATCTTAGACAACATGTGTCAGCCCTACAAGCAGTGGCTTTTTAGGCAGTGGGAGATGCAGGCTCTGGGGTCAGTGGAAATGGATTCCTGGTCTCTTGTGTAGTCTTTCCATAGTTTCTTCTTCTGAAAATGGGGCACAAATCTTGGCCTCATAGAAGGGTTGAAAGGATTAATCACAAAGCAAATGTTCCACAAGTAGTAGCTTTTACTGATAACTGATGAACACAATCTGAAAGCTTGATTTCTAAACCAATCAGCAATGTAAAGTGCATGAGAGACTTTCACTAATTAAAATCTAGGTGGTGGCCAGAACAGAGTTCCCCATCTGCAGAAAATGTAGAGATTCCTATTCATCCTAGAGTGTACTTGAACAGCCACTCAAAAAGATTTATATCTTGGATTTTTATCAAATGATTCTAAAATATTAACTAGAGTAACTACTTTAGAGACAGTCAAAAGCCATTAAAAAAATTTTAAACCTAAAGCAAATGCTGAATTATGTGACTTTATTGTTCGTGTGAGTTTGTACGTGGGTAAGGCTATTTAAATAAAGCTACAGTGTATAATTCAATTTGGGTGCAGGAGCGAGGGGGCTAAAATTATTCCACCTGCATCTCAACCAGGCTCTTTATGCTGTGAACATGGTTCAGTAACTGCACTTACACACAAATGGGTTTATCCTTGTAATTCAAATAATTGCTTTCATATTTTCAGCACCAACCATGTATGAAAGCTCTGTGTAAAAGCTGTAGGAAATTCCCAGGGGGAAGGAAAGTATCTATAGATCGGCATATGAAACTGTATACCCTCCCCACTTTCTTCACTCTGCATAAAATAGAAAAAATAGATATGCTAAATAATACCCATTTCATGGTTTACCAGCATAAAATAAGATCATTATGTCAAAACCTTTAGTAAACTGTAGAGGCTCTTATAAATGAAGGTTTTACTATCCTAAGTATTATGAAATTCAGAATACCATCATACACACACAAAAACACACAGACACACACAGAGTTACAGCCAAATGTGCAAACCATAGCAGTGGGATGGGGAGGGTGGTTCTTTTCAGCTTTTTGACAAGAAGGCAAATTTTCTTCCCTAAAATAAACTTAGTTTGAGATAGAACTGAAAAGATTTGACAAATGCAAATATTCACTGGTAACTAGAACTGAATTATAAACAATACCTACTCAGGGTTACAAGCATTAATGGGGTTAAATGGAATTTCACACTTGAGGAATTTCATATGCTCAATCCTGACCCAACTTCAGAAAATATGTGGCTTTACTGTAAAATGCCCTAGAGACTCAAGAGACATGCTGTTAGTTTGTGGGCAACAAGCAGCAGAATTTAAATCAGACAGAAAATTAAACACATGGCACTTTCCCCTGGCCTTCTGTTTCTCTCTGGGTGGGAAAGGATCCTTCATGACCCCTCCTTTCTCCTAACCCTCACATCAAGTGAGTCCCCAGCCTGATCCAACCTCAGAGTGTTTACCCTGACCAGTCCCTCCTCTCTACACAATGCCACTGCCTCCAGGCTCAACACCTGGACATTTCACTGCCTTCCTTCCTTCCAGACTCCAGCCCTGGAGAATTTTCCCAGCTATGGTGTTTTCCCAATTAGCTCATCTTCCTATCTGCCACCAGCTCAATCCTCCTAAAGCAGAGGTTCCAAAGAATAATGGGTCCACCAGACACTCCAGGAAAATCAGAAGTTCAGTGGTCAAATCAGTGTGAGAAGTATCACTTATCATATCTTCTTCCTAGAGCATCACTTCAGCAATTAAAGGTCCCGAGAAGTCTTACATTAAAGAGCCCTGCTTAACTACATTTTCTCCAGGTTCTTCAAACTGAATAATTATAGCTACAGGTAAGTACTATCAGGGGCTTCCCAGCTGGCTCAGTGGTAAAGAATCCACCCGCAATGAAAGAGATGCAGGGAACACAGGTTCCATCCCTGGGTCAGGAAGATCCCCTGGAGAAGGAATGGCAACCCACTCCGGTATCTGTGCCTGGAAAATCCCATGGATAGAGGAGCCTGGTGGGCCACAGTCCATGGGGTCGCAAAGAGTTGGACACAGCTGAGTGTGCAAGCATGCAAGTACTATTATTACTGCCAGTTTACAGATGAGAAAACTGAGGACATGCAAGATTTGATAATCCACAAAGGTCACACAGTTACTGAATGGTAGCACTGAGGTTCAAAACTTTGCTGACTGCAAAGTTTAACATTTTTGATATCCTACAGAACCATAAACTGAGAGATACTTTCTTGAAATTTATATTATCTCCAGCTTCTGAACAAAGACTTCCACCAAATCTTACTACATACCATTTATATTCCTTGACTAGAGAGCCTTGCTACTCGGAGTGGGGCCCAAAGACCAGCAGCACTGGCATTATCTGGCAACTTGTCAGAATGCAGAATTTCAACACATCCTCAGAAACCCCACCAGCCCTATTGAGTAAGGATCTGCATTTAAATAATGCAGAATTTCCAGTTTGAGAACCATTACCCTTAAAGCATTCAAATCTTTTTAGCCTAGTCTAACCTCAGAACATGTTTTTAGCCTCTTCTCTCACTATTAATATTCCTCCACTGGTGATTTTATCTTCCACAAACTACATTTTCTGGACTCATCCGCATGGTGGTACAATGAGGTGGTATCATTCAGCAAATTGTGTCTCTGTCTCAGCCCCCAACCCACTCTTCTTTACCCCTCAAGATCCTTCCAGGTATTTCTGGGATTTCCCTGCATGTGTCCCACCTGGGCCCTAGAGTCTAGTAGCCCCTATTTTCCTTCTCACTCATTCTGTGACCATGTCCTTTGTCTACACCAAAGTTGGCAACTGTGCCACCAAAAAACTTCCAGGAGCAGTGCCTGTCCTGATGCTTCTGATGCAGGGCCAAGCTTGCCGATGCAGAGGCACAGGACATGATGAAGATGCTCTACTACTAAACTACTAAAGCCAGCTCTAGACCCTCAGCTCCTTGTGGATCCAGATCAATGACTCCTCCACACAGCACAGCATGGAGCACAGCGTCTTCATGCTCAGGACAGAGAAAGGGGCCAGAGGGAGTGGGAAAGACAAGAGTTAGGACAGAAGCATTATTCATTTTACAAAATGATTCCCTACAAGGATGCCTCAAAATTAGATATACTTCTAAATGCCTAAAATGATATGATGGACAAGAGTATTTTCCACACATCTTTCCAGAGATGTGAAAGTGGCCAAAACTGGGATGCATGCATACACTCTTTGGAAGGCAAAATGTGTCACTGTGGGGAGAACAGAGAGGAAGCGGAGGCCAAAGTCTCAAGGCCTGACCCACAGCAAGGACTGAAGTAAGCACCTTGTGGGACTCTGAAGGACTCAACTTGAATGATCCAAACTGAAGAGATGAGTGCAGGTGTCTCCTAGACTGGAGAAAGGGACTCAGGGGGGAAAAGGAAGAAGATAACTGGCGACCTGATGCCAGGAAGTTGCCCAGTGACATCTGGAAACCCAGATGAGGAAGCTGTGGGTGTCCTTTCTCTCCTAGTCATCCAAGCAAGGAAGGTGGCAGCCGAGACAGGCAACTGTCCAGAGAGCTCTAAGCCATTCCACTCCTTAGAGTCCACAAACAGCAGAGTGGGTAAGAGGCTTGCAAATGCCACTTGGGTTGGACACCCAACCAAGGCTAGGAGTTATCCGGCACACTCTGCTCTGCCTCGCCCACTCGCCCCCTCAACCACAGGGTCCAGGTGGATTTGTAGCTAGTCATCCACTCTTCCCCCACCTTCAGTTAGCAAAGCTCCTGTCTGGTCCCCCTACAATGACTCCTGTTCTTCCCCCTATTTCACTCTCCACACTGCAGGAGGTCTGTCTCTGAAAAGTACCAGGCTGGTCCTATCACACTCCTATGTAAAACCTTCATGACTCCTGAGATACCACACACCTCCTTACAGGACCCAAGCAAAGACAGCCCACGTGACCTGGCACCTCCAACCACTCAGTCCCGACAAGCACTCCTCTCCCCTCTGCTCTCTGCACCCTGCTTCTGACCCTTGGACACACCAAGCTCTCTCCATGCAGAGACTGCATGTGCTATTCTTCATCCCAGAACATCTCTTTCTCACCCACAGCCTGCTGGCCCACCCCATCCTCAGCTCTTTACATAGATTCTTTCCCCCTTTTTTTTTATTTTTAAATGTATTTTTATTGGAGTGTAGTTGCTTTAAAATGTTGGGTTAGTTTCTACTGTACAACAAAGTGAATCAGCCATAAGTATACACATACCCCTTCCCTTTTGGACTTCCTTCCTCTTCAGGTCACCACAGTGCATTAAATAGAAATCCCTGTGCTGTACAGTATATTCTCATTAGTCATCTACTTTATACATAGTATCAACAGTACATATGCATCAATCCCAATCTCCAAATTCCTCCCACATTGATATCCATATATTTGTTTTCTTTGCCTGTGTTCTCCATTTCTGCTTTGCAAATAGGATTTTTCTAGAGTCCACATATATGGATTAATACATGATATTTGTTTTTCTCTTTCTGAGTTATTGCACTCTGTATGACTGCAAGGAGATCCAACCAGTCCATTCTAAAAGAGATCAGCCCTGGGTGTTCTTTGGAAGGAATGATGCTAAAGCTGAAACTCCAGTACTTTGGCCACCTCATGCGAAGAGTTGACTCATTGGAAAAGACTCTGATGCTGGGAGGGATTGGGGGCAGGAGGAAAAGGGGACGACAGAGGATGAGATGGCTGGATGGCATCACCGACTCAATGGACATGAGTTTGAGTGAACTCCAGGAGATGGTGATGGACAGGGAGGCCTGGCGTGCTGTGATTCATGGGGTCGCAAAGAGTCAGACACGACTGAGCAACTGAACTGAACTGAACTGAACTGATGAAACTCTCTAGGTCTATCCACATCTCCTAATCCACAATTTCATTGTCCCATTCAATTGGGACATTCAAATGTCCCAATTTCATTCCTTTTTATGGCTAAGTTATATTCTATTGTATATATGTACCACATCTTCTCTATCCATTCCTCTGTTGATAGACATTTAAGTTGTTTTCATGTCCTGGCTATTGTAATTAGTGCTGCTATGAACATTGGCATCCAGTCCCATCACTTCGTGGCAAACAGATGGGGAAACAATGGAAACAGTGAGAGACTTTATTTTCTTGGGTTCCAAAATCACTGTAGATGGTGACTGAAAACATGAAATAAAAGATGCTTGCTCCTTGGAAGAAAAGCTATGACCAAACTAGACAGCATATTAAAAAGCAGAGACATTACTTTGTCAACAAAGGTCCATTTAGTCAAAGCTATGGTTTTTCCAGTAGTCATGTACAGATGTGAGTTGGACCATAAAGAAGGCTAAGTGCCAAAGAATTGATGCTTTTGAACAGTGGTGTTGAGGAAGACTTTTGAGAGTCCCTTGGACTGCAAGAACCAGTCAATCCTAAAGGAAATCAATCCTGAATATTCATTGGAAGGACTGATGCTGAAACTCCAATACTTTGGCCACCTGATGCAAAGAGCCAACTCATTGGAAAAGATCCTGATGCTGGGAAGGACTGAAGGCAGGAGGAGAGAGGATGACAGAGGATGAGATGGTTGGATGGCATCACAGACTCAATGGACATGAGTTGAAGCAAGCTCTGGGAGATGGTAATGAACATGGAAGCTTGGCATGCTGCAGTCCATGGGGTCACAAAGAATTGAGACACAACTGAGTGACTAAACAACAACAACATGAACATTGCGATGTGTGTATGTTTTTAATTATTTTTTTCCCTCTGGGTCCTTCTCTTTCCTTAAGACTCAGTTTAAATGTTGCTTTCTCAGAAATCTCCCAGACTAGATAGGATGTCCCCACACTGCCCTCTTATATTACCCCCTCCAGCACCCAAACTCTCCTCATAACAAGTATCACAATTCTATTTGGCTACTTATATATTTAAAATAATTTTGCAAGTGTCAGGATGGTAGATATCATAATTATCTTATTTATTACTGCATCACCAGTGCATACTATGTATGTTTGGCATTTAATCAAAGTGAAAGTCGCTCAGTCATGTCCTACCCTTTGCAACCGTTTTCCAGGCCAGAATACTGGAGTGGGTAGCCTTTGCCTTCTTCAAGGGATCTTCCCAAGAACCCAGGTCTGCATTGCAGGGAGATTCTTTACCAGCTGAACCACAAGCGAAGCCCAAGAATACTGGAGTGGGTAGCCTATCCCTTCTCCAGAAGATCTTCCCAACCCAGGAATAGAACTGGGGTCTTCTGCATTGCAGGTGGATTCTTTACCAACAGAGCTATCAGGAAAGCCCTTGACACTTAATAGGTACTGCCGGGGTCCAGCCCCAGCTGATCCAGGGTATTCGAAGGAGAGACAGCATCAGCAACCTATTTATTTAAATATTCATCAAAGATATAAAGAGTAATAGAATGAGGATAGCTCAGTGAGGAAATTCAGTGGAGAAAAGAGGCTGAATAATTCAGCCAGAAGGTAAGAGAAAGAACGACATGGGGAGACCAAGTTTCGGTGAACAAGGCCTGCACTTTATTTTCCAAAGTAGTTTTTATACCTTAAGTTATGCATAAAGGATAATGGGGGAAGGGGTAGAGTCATGCAGTAAGCCAGGCCTTCTTCCTGCAAACTTATCATATGCAAAAGTTTAGGTGATTTGCATCATCTTCTGGCCCAGAGGCCTGTTAACATTTTAAGACCCTTTCTTCAGAAAACTTATTTTTCTCTAAAGGTGATTAGTCAGGCGCCACCCTCCAAAAGCATTAAAGTTGCATTCCTATAGGGCAAAGGTGTGGTGGGCTACAACAAAAAAGAATTAACTCAAGGGTCCAAGGTTACAAACATTAAAGCTACTACTTACACCAATTATATTAATCGATACACTGCCAGGGACACAGAAGGTAAGGGATATGGAGACTTAGCAGCAAACATTGGCCCAACAAGTGAAAAACCCTTCACCAATACAATTTCTAATCAATCTTTTAACTACTCAAAGGAATCTGTGTTTAGACAGTTTAGAACATCTCATGCCTCTCATAGTTGGGAGGCTCTGAGCAATCACATGTGGCCGGAAAAACCTATTCAGGCAGGCTAGAGGATTTCCAAAGGAGTTTGTAGGTTGGAACACTGTCACACCCAGGAATTATTAACTGGAGCTGTAAGCTAACTCTTTTTTCAGAGAGAGGTAGTGGGGGACAGCCCCCTGTAAAGTCAGAGGTGTAGGTGAAAGCACAAAGCAGAAAGTAGACAGACTCTGGTTTTGGGGGTAGATGCTCGAGAATTTCCAGGGGGACTCCTGAGGCTCGATCCTGCCTTTGCATATGCCGAGCCTCCTTCCTCATGACCTTTGCCACGGGCGGAGTTCCTCACGCTGGCTCCCAGCAGTGATAGAATTCCAGTTGAGCTATTCCAGATCCTGAAAGATGATGCTGTGGAAAGTGCTGCACTCAATATGCAATATGCCGGCTCCCGGCAAGGTACTCAACAAATGTCTGTGGAAAGAAGAAAAGGAGAGAGGGAAGTGAAAAGGGAAGGGGGCAGAGAGAGAGGAAGGAAAGAAAAGAGGGCTATTTTCCAGGTATTTTAAGCAATTAAGAATGAGTTATATTTTCCATCAAACTTCTTAAAACTGTACTGTCAGACAACAAAAACTGTTAACTAACATTGTTTGGTATCATCTGTCCACATGTAATGATACAAACAGGTTAAGACTTTATTGAGGTCAAGATCTTTGAGTATTTCTTGATTTTATGAGTAAGAATACTACTCATCCATCTCTTGATTCCCATCTTAATGATGATTTGGGAGAAAAGGTGATGATGGTCAAAATTGCTTTCTTATTCTTTTTGATGCAATGGTAAATGGGATTGTTTCCTTAATTTCTCTTTGTGACATTTCTGATAGTTTTTTGTTAATATATAGAAATGTAACAGATTTCTGTGTATTAATTTTGTATTCCACAACTTTAATGAATTCATTAATAAGCTCTAGATAAGCTCTAGCAGCTTTCTCAGAGAAGGCAATGGCACCCCACTCCAGTACTCTTGCCTGGAAAATCCCATGGATGGAGGATCCTGGAAGGCTGCAGTCCATGGGGTCGCTGAGGGTTAGACACGACTGCGTGACTTCACTTTCACTTTTCACTTTCATGCATTGAAGAAGGCATTGGCTACCCACTCCAGTGATCTTGCCTGGAGAATCCCAGGGACGGGAGAGCCTGGTGGGCTGCCGTCTATGGGGTCGCACAGAGTCTGACATGACTGAAGTGACTTAGCAGTAGCAGCAGTAGCTTTCTGATAGTGTCTTTAGGATTTTCTGTATATAGTACTACGTCATCAGTAAACACAATTTTATTCCTTTTTTTCCAATTTGGATTCCTTTAATGTCCCTTTCTTCTCTGGTTGCTATGGCTAGGACTTCTAATACTATCTTGAATAAAAGTGGCGAGAGTGGACATCCTTGTCTTGTTCCTGACTTTAGAGGAAATGCTTTCAGCATTTCACCATTGAGTAAGATGTTAGCTGTGGACTGTTATATATGGCCTTTATTATGGTTAATGTAGGGCCCCTCTATGCCCACTTTATGGAGAGTTTTTATCATAAATGGATGTTGAATTTTATCAAAAGCTATTGCCACATCTACTGAGATGATTGTAGGATTTTTATTATTCAGTTTGTTAATGTGACATATCACACTGATTGACTTGCAGATATTGAAGAATACTTGCATCCCTGGGATAAAGCCCACTTGATCAAGGCATATAATCCTTTTCATGCATTCCTGGACTCAGTGTGCTAGCTTTTGTTGAGGATTTTTGCATCCATGTTCACAGTGATACTGACCTCTAAATTTTGTGTGTGTGTGATATCTTTGTCTGACTTTGCAGAGTGATGGTGGCCTCATAGAATGAATTCATAACTATTCCTTCTTCTACAATTTTTTGGAATTAAAATTTAAATTGCTTAAAGTGTATTTAGAGAACATGTTCCAAGTATATACATACATACACACACAACACAAAAATATTTGCTAAGATAAAACAATACTGCTATGTCTGTTTAAAACATTCTATTTTTTTCTTTGCAATGTAAAGTCAGCCTTCAGTTCCAGCTAAAAGAGACTTCTCATCTCTGTATGATATACTTTTCAGATCAGCCCAGCTCACTTTGAGAGACCTTGGGGCCAAGCCATGGACACGTGATAGATGGCACTGGAGGCTGCAGCGGGGACACAGAGCAACAAACAACACCGAGACTTCATTCTACCCTCCCTCCCCTCAGTCCCTCTAAAAGTTGCAGCTGGAGGTTGAACCCATGACCAGTCTGATGCCTGTCCTATCTTCCTTCTCTGCCTTTGAATGAGATGAGGTATAAATGAACAGAGAAACAATGAAAAGCACCCTCAGCAGTAGAAAGAGAGGAGGTCAGTTAAAGGCTGACCCATTTATCAGAAACAGAAATCCTGATGAGCCAGCTGTTCAAGTTTGCAAAACTGAAATGCACTCTCTTCTTACTGAGGATATATCTCGCTGAATGTTCTCTTTCTGAATTTCTTGCCTGAGTTCAGTGCCATAAATGTGTCTTAAAATCTTTGAACAGTATTTACTGGCTAATTAAAGATAGATACAGCCACTTTTCTGCTATGCTTTAATGATGTTGTGATGGCCACCCACTGCTAATGTTCTGACATGCCCAGGGCCACATGTTATTTGGGTGAATCTACTTTTCCATGTCTAGCAGGCTAGTACTAACCTCAAATGTAAAATGGGGTCTGTTCAATTTCTTCATCTGCAAAATGGGATAAATCAGTACAACTGCATAATTTCAAATGGAACTGAAATATTTGCCCAAAATACAGTTTTGATATGGTTCAAAATGCAGTCTCATAAACTATACTAACAAAAAATGATAAGTACAGGCCTTTTTAAGGAGTAATTTTAATGAATAATTACCCATGATTGTCAATAAGCAGGGCATAGCAATTATTTGAATGTTTACAGATAGTTCACACTGCTGCTGCTGCTGCTAAGTCACTCCAGTCGTGTCCGACTCTGTGAGACCCCATAGACGGCAGCCCACCAGGCTCCCCCGTCCCTGGGATTCTCCAGGCAAGAACACTGGAGTGGGTTGCCATTTCCTTCTCCAGTACATGAAAGTGAAAAAGTGAAAACTGAAAGTGAAGTCGCTCAGTTGTGTCCAACTCTTAGTGACCCCATGGACTGCAGCCTACCAGGCTCCTTCATCCATGAAAGTTCATACCTGAACGCAATTCCTTATTTTAAGTAGGCTAAACATTCCCTTTGGATTTTGGTATAGGTGCTCAGTACCCTCTCCTAAAAAATACTGTTCTACCAAGTGGGCTGCCCAATCTAAGTGGACACATAAACAAGCAGGAATGAAGGGGCAGGGCTGGTACCACCCCTCACCAATGGCTTCACTCTGCTCCTGTCTCCCAGCCCCTCACACAATCACTGCCCAAACCATCTTCCTCAGCAGTGTCTTGCCTCTTTATATAGAAACTTTCTTAAGGATGATTTTCCATCACTTAACTAATAAAAAACAGAATCCATCTGTATCACAAAGCAGAAGCTCCATCTGATCACAAGTTAATGTTGAAAGGCTAATTCTAAACCTATTTATTCATAAACACAAAGAAACACTATTTCCTTTTGTTGTAATGCCCAGGTGTGACCACAAAAGTGGTCAGGATGGAAAAGATGAAACATCTTTCTTCTGAGACAAATTTTGATCTCATTTCTGTGAAAAATCCTAAAATTCTCTGTAAGTTGTTAACTAAAGGAGTCTCTGAACCAAAGTCCTGTTTTATCAAATTTTCTTGCCTGCAATATTTTGGCCAATAGGATTTTCCATTATTTCCACATGTGTGTTCTAACAAGTGGTGTCTCCTAAGGGTTACCTCGTTCTCTGCTGCATTTGATGCCTGGCTTCTATTCTTTCTACATCCTCTGGCTTTAGGCTGATCATCCACTTCAGGGCCAAAAAACACCAGAACACAGGATCTGAGGACCCAAAGAGGAACACGTCCTGAGGAATGGCTTCCTACAGGTAAGAAGCCAGGTGTGCTGACGCTATGTTCCAGAGGCACTTCTGAGGTTTTCATGCTGCTGTCTTATTTTCTGTAGAGCTTCAGGTAAATGCATGACAAACACATGAATATCTCACACATATTCTGCATTTACTTTAGAATTAAATTGAGCATTTTGCTAGAAAATAACCTCTGTCCTTTAGATATAATGGTATTAAAGTGGGACCCATCATTTCAGTGCTTACTATTTGCCAAGCACTGTGCCAAGTGCTTTTCTGACACATCATATTTAATCCTCAAAAACCACCATACAAGATAGATATTATTATTCCCACTTTCAGATAAAAAAAAATTGAGTCTTGAAGACATGGAGTAACTTGCCATGATGACAGGTATAAGTGATAAAATTAAAACTAAATCTGTCTGACTCCATAATATACGCTGCTCTCTTTTCTAAGTTTTTATTGAAATATAGTTAATTTACACTGTTGTGTTAGTTTATGGTGTACAGCAAAGTGATTCAGTTATACATACATATATATCTATTTTTTCAATTCTTTTCCCTTATAGGTTATTACAAAATATTGAGTGTAGCCCCCTGTGCTCTAGAGTAGGTCTTTGTTGTTTTATCAATTTTATATACAGCCAGGCTTCAGAAATACGTGAACCGTGAACTTCCAGATGTTCAAGCTGGTTTTAGAAAAGGCAGAGGAACCAGAGATCAAATTGCCAACATCTGCTGGATAGTTGAAAAAGCAATAGAGTTCCAGAAAAACATCTATTTCTGCCTTATTGACTATGCCAAAGCCTTTGACTGTGTGGATCACAATCAACTGTGGAAAATTCTGAAAGAGATGGGAATTCCAGACCACCTGACCTGCCTCTTGAGACACCTGTATTCAGGTCAAGAAGCAACAGTTAGAACTGGACATGGAACAACAGACTGGTTCCAAATAGGAAAAGGAGTACGTCAAGGCTGTATGTTGTCACCCTGCTTATTTAATTAAATGCAGAAATATCATGAGAAATGCTGGGCTGGAGGAAGCACAAGCTGGAATCAAGACTACTGGGAGAAATATCAATAACCTCAGATATGCAGATGACACCACCCTTATGGCAGAAAGTGAAGAGGAACTAAAGAGCCTCTTGATGAAAGTGAAAGAGGAGAGTGAAAAAGTTGGCTTAAAGCTCAGCATTCAGAAAACTAAGATCATGGCATTCGGTCCCATCACTTCATGGCAAATAGATGGGGAAACAGTGGAAACAGTGTCAGACTTTATTTGGGTAGGGCTCCAAAATCACTGCAGATGGTGATTGCAGCAATGAAATTAAAAGACATTTACTCCTTGAAAGGAAAGTTATGAGCAACCTAGACAGCATATTAAAAAGCAGAGACATTACTTTGCCAAAAAGATTCATCTAGTCAAGGCTATGGTTTTTCCAGTGGTCATGTATGGATGCGAGAGTTGGACTAAAAAAGGAAGCCGAGTGCAGAAGAATTGATGCTTTTGAACTGTGGTGTTGGAGAATACTCTTGAGAGTCCCTTGAACTGCAAGATCAAACCAGTCCATCCTAAAGGAGATCAGTCCTGGGTGTTCATTGGAAGGACTGATATTGAAGCTGAAACTCCAATACTTTGGCCATCTGATGCGAAAAGCTAACTCACTGGAAAAGACCCTGATGCTGGGAAAGATTGAGGGCAGGAGGAAAAGGGGACGACAGAGGATGAGATGGTTAGATAGTATCACCGACTCGATGGACATGGGTTTGGGTGGACTCTGGAAGTTGGTGATGGACAGGGAGGCCTGGCGTGCTGCAGTTCATGGAGTGGCAAAGAGTTGGATACGACTGAGCGACTGAACTGAACTGAACTGAAGTGTGTATAAGCGTGTGTGTGTACTTAGTTGCTCAGTCAGATATGAGTCGGTATATATCTGACTCTTTGCAATCTTCTGGACTGCAGCCCACCAGGTTCCTCCATCTATAGGATTTTTCAGGCAAGAATACTGGAATGGGTTGCCACCTCCTTTCTCCAGGGTATCTTCCCAACCCAGGAATCAAACCAGCGTGTCCTGTGTCTCCTGCATCGCAGTCAGATTCTTTACCCACTGAGCCATCAGGGAAGCCCAGTGTGTATATATTAACATGTAAACATCATACATGCTCTTCATGAATATACTATATTATCTCTCAGAGGCTTTGGAAGGTTTTTTTGATCAACAAATATTTATCTTCCACTTTGTGCTACTGCATTAGTCTACCAACGTCTTGTTGGCTCTAAGCTCCTCCCTCTCTAGTCACTTATCCATCCAGCTATCAAAACAGTGTCTCCCAAGGAGTGATTCCAAAACCACCTGCATCCTAATCACTTGTATGACTGTTAAGAAAAAGGCTCCCAGACTCAACTCAGAGATAATGATCTGAATCACTTGCAACACTCCAGCTGCTTTTCAGAACGACTATGTCAATATAGTATCTGTTCACAGTCTTCAAATGGTTTCCCAAATCTGTGATAATACTGTGTGTGGTAGACTAAATAACGACCTCTCATATGTGGATCTACACACATACATACACACACCGTTCCTTGCCTTGAAAAGTGAAAGTGTTAGTTGCTCAGTCGTGTCCAACTCTTGTGACCCCATGGACTGTAGCCCGCCAGACTCCTCTGTCCATGGAATTTTCCAGGTAAGAATACTGGAGTGGGTAGCCATTCCCTTCTCCAGGGGATCTTCCTCACCCAGGGTTCAAACCAGGTCTCCTGCCTTGCAGGCAGAGTCTTTACTGTCTAAGCCACCTTTACATTCTCCTATAAATACCTAAATGCACAGCTACCACCCATTCATCTTTATATCCTCATTCACAGTGCCTGGTCCAGGGTAAATGGTCCATAAAAGTTATTTGAACTGAACTAAACCCATAGTATTTGCCTAGAAAGCTATAGATGTACTCCCAAACACCGCTTTTAAGGAAAGTGTTTAAGAAAGTCCTGTTTTATAACCTCCCTCAGATCCTACATCACTGTTCTAGTCTCACATACACTCAGTGGTAACAAATGCCTACCCTTTTTAAAGGTTTGAATTTGGAAGGTAAAAAAACAAACAAATACTATACAAAGATACCAACTAACCAAGGAGGATGATTGAACTGTAAAGTACTATTTTAGATCAAAATGAATCAGAACTATCAATTGCATATGGCTCGTAAACTATCTGTGACAACTCTGGGTATACAAGTTCTGGTATTTTAGTTTTTCAACATCTATAAAGAATGAATGATTATATTATCAAAGTATACTCTTCTCCCCATCAAAATCCGCAAACTTGACTCTTATACAAAATAAAATGTACACATGTGAAAGAATATATTGTGCTCATAAATTAATAGAGAAAACAGTAAGATGATAAACTGACTTAAAGAATATAAGTGGAAATTTATAAAGAGATGATAAACAAAGACTGTTAAAATAAGATTGCTAAATTAGATACAACTGTTTAGAATCCTCCAAGGCAATAAATCAAAACCTTTTGGTTACCTTACTTGCTGAACAAAAATGATTTCCATCAAAACTAAACACAGGACTTCCCTAGTAGTACAGTAGATAAGAATCCACCTGCCAATGCAGGGGACACAGGTTCAACCTCTGGTCCAAGAAGATTCTGAATGCCACATGCCACAGAGCAATTAAAGCCCAACAACCACAGTTACGGAGCCCATACTCGAGAGTCTGTGAGCCACAAGCGCTGAGCTTGCATGTTGCAACTACTGAAGCCTGTGCTCCGCAACAAGAGAAGCCACTGCAGAGAGAAGCCTATGCACCCCAACGAAGAGAAGCCCCCACTCACTGCAACTAGAGACAGCCCATGGCAACAAAAACCCAGGGCAACCGAAAATAAATAAATTTTTTAAATGAGATGATCTCTGTAGAAAAAAAAACTAGACACAAAATGTATGAGTCAACATAGTAGATAATGTGTAAAATTTTTTAAAAAACAGAAACCTCACTTAAATTGAGTCAGGAGTCCAGAAGGGGAGCTCTCATAACTCATGACAATAGCAGAGTCCAGCAGGAAAAAGAAAGACTCCTCTTCTTTCCTGGCAAATACTAAGCCAATGAAAAATCATGGACTCTGGCCCTCCCGCTTCCTTATCCCCTCTATAAAAGAGTTCTCCTTCCCCTGCTGTGGGGAACCTGCTCATGGCTTGCCATGATTGCACACTCTGAATTACAATTCTCTGCTGATCCCAAAGAAACCCATCTTTCCTGGAGAAATATCTCTCAGTATATTTCAGGCCATCAGTAACAAATCAGTGAATGGAACATTCTCTCAGAAAAGTATATAAACCTAGAATAGATGTGTAATTGCCCTCAAGTCTAATTTACAGATTTTGGAAAAATAAAAATTACAAAGATGGCATCTAACTGGTACCACAAAACTTTAAAGGAAATATAGATCACTGGGGAAATTTTGAACTGGATCCTGAAAGAGGAAAGGGATAAGCATACACCAGTAGACTTTAAATATTATTTTCTAAAAGATATTAGGACTAAATTTCTCTCCAAAGACATGAGTTTAATATTTTTCATTAAAAAAATTAAAAGAGAGTTAGAAATTCACCTTACTTTTGCAGAACATGCCTATTCTGAAAGTTAACATGTGGTTGTAGTTCCTGTTCCCATGCTGTGAATCCAGAATTTCCTTCTGCCTTCAGTCTAGCTCCCTTGGGTCTTCATCACCTGTACTATGCCCTATGCACCACCCACCATTTCCCGCCCCCCAACTGCCCCTGTACTTCAACCACACCAAATAACTTTCCACAGCCTCTCTTTATCATTGATCAAGTTAGTGTGTGTGTGTGTGTGTGTGTGTGTGTGTGTGTGTGTGCATCCGTGTGCATGGTCTGTTATGAGAAACTTTAGGAGAAATGCTACTTGAACAGTAGAAATGTGATCAACACTGAAGTGAAACTTCAGGCAAGTAAGGATAGAAAAAACAGGAATGATCGAAATGAGGTTAATACTGAAATTGAAATGAGGGAGGAAAATACTGGAAGGTAATAATTCAAATAAATGTATAGGATGTAAATAATGATAATCACCAAGCTGTAAACTACATGGAGGAACTCAGAGTAGGAAAAAAGGATTACACAGCAGTGAACTTGCATACTGGCCTCATATTCTATATGCTACTTGTTCTATTTCTAATTTTCTGCGATCTACAACTTTGATAATTGTGATGACAGTCTTTATTTGGTTGCCTTTTCAATAACCATAAAGTCACGGAGATGGGTTTCCCTGGTGGCTTACATGGTAAAGAATCTGCCTGCAATGCAGGAGGCCCAGATTTAACCCCTGGGTCAGGAAGATGCTCTGGAGAAGGAAATCACAACCCACTCCAGTATTCTTGCCTGGAGAACCCCATGGACAGAGGAGCCTGGCCAGCTACAGTTCATGAGGTTGCAAAGAGTTGGACAGGACTGAGCGACTAACATACAAAGTCACAGGGATAGCCTTTTGACAGTATTTGCTCATAGTTTTTGAAAATTATATGTGTGGGCAACTATTCATTGCCCTCATGGATTCATCCAAATTAGATTCATTAAGAACTCTGAGAAAATAATGTTAATTGTGTTAATAATTAACTATGTAAATTAAAAGTACATTAATATTTTATTAAGGACTAGTAAGATCTGCTAAACTGGTAGAAAGTATACTTCATTTAGTTTGGAATATTACAGTTTTCTGCATTCAAATTTGCTATTTCTCCCATTCAGTTATAATCTAGTTATCTAATTTTGAAGATAACAAAATGTCTTCTTTACTTTTGTGTTTCCACTGTGGACTTCAATGTCTGAGCACATAGCAGGAAAATTCTAGAACCGACCATTGAAGGAATGTTATATAAGTAGGGTAAGCACAAGATTCTAGCAGAGCCACACTTATATATTATAATTTAGAGTCAATATAAATATTAATAGGAACACACTAATTAAGGGTACTAGAATATGCCACTCCAAAATATGCCACTTTGGTATATGAATTATTTTTAATTAAAGACAACTGAGAATAAGCAAACACGAGTAAAGCTCTTTACCTTTCCCTAACTGCCTAAAAATAAAGTAATTTACACTTATAAAGAAAACTTCCATTTGTAAAAATGTCTAGGAAGAGAGTCATTGCTGGAGATAATTCTTATTACCTGAGAGACTCTTATCTGCATAAGAAGAAAATCCTTATTTATCATATATTTTCTCCTCTCATCTTTCCTTAACTCACTTCCCCTGTCCAGAAGCCCAAAACCCACCTCTTTGTTTAACCTAAGATGGTATCTAAACATCAGTCATCTGGTCACCACCTGGAACCACATTTTCCTTTGTGAACTTCTGTTCATATGTATATAATTAGAACTGTTTTTTCTCTTATTGAACCTATGAGTAGAGAAGGGGAAAATAGTTTTCTTCCCCTACACTGTAGCAGGGAAAGGGTAGGAGATAAGAGAAGAGGAAGAAAAATTGGAAAAGGAAAGGGAGAATTTATATCAGTATAAGTCAAGAGTAATAGAATATAATACAATGTCAAAATGATAATAAGAGATCTGACAAAAACAAAAATTACAAATACATAAGTACCAAAGAATACAAGGCAATTTCCTAATCAAAGTCCAAATACCTAGAAGAAAAAATGAAATATTTGATTTTCCAAATATATTAAGCATATCCTATATCCTAAAAGAAATCTGCTGGATGACAAAGGTGAAAAAAAGAATGAGCTTTTTTGAGCATCCACATGCTAGAATTTATTTGTTGTTGTTGTTTAGTCACTAAGTTGAGTCTGATTCTTTTGCAACACCATGGACTATAGCCCACCAGGCTCCTCTGTCAATGGGACTTCCCAGGCAAGAATATTGGAGTGGGCTGCCATTTCCTTCTCCAGCAGATCTTCCTGACCCAGGGACTGAACCCAGGTCTCTTGGTGGTGGCTCAAATGGTAAAGAATATACCTTCAATGCAGAAGACCCAGGTTCTATCCTGGGGTCGGGAAGATCTCCTGGAGAAGGGAATGGTTACCCATTCCAATATTCTTACCTGGAGAATTTCATGGACAGAGGAGCTTGGGGGTTTACAGTCCATGGGGTCTAAAGAACTGGAAACGACTAACACTTTCTCCTGCATTGGAGGAAGATTCTTTACTGCTGAGACACCAGGGAAGTCCTTGGGTTAATCTTATTTGATATTTCATTTAAAGATAAATGAGATCCAGTCTCTGGATTTAAGAACTCAACAACCAGGCTTCCCTTGTGACCCAGTGGATAAGAATCTGCCTGCCCCGAGCATCCAGTATCGTGCATCGAACCTGGACTGGCGACTCGGATTCATTTCGATATTTGGCAAAACCAATACAATATTGTAAAGTTTAAAAATAAAATAAAATTCTTAAAAAAAAGTGTTAAACTGAAAAAAAAAAAAGAATCTGCCTGCCAGTGCAGGAAATGCGGGCAATCTAGAACCTATGAACCGCAACTACTGAAGCCTGCACACTTAGAGCCTGTGCTCCAGTATGCCTGCACCCTGCAACGAAGAGTAGCCCCCACTCACCGCAACTAGAAAAAGCCTGTGCACAACAACAAAGACCCACTACAGCCAAAAAATAAAGTAAATAAATAAATCTTAAAAAAAAAAAAAGAACTCAGCCAATGGAGAAAACAGACCTCATCATAGATAGAAGGTAGAGACGGTTAAGTGTAGCATAGGGAGGATGCCAGCACAGGAAGAAAATAAATTAATTGCAACCTGAAGGGTAAGCAAAAGCAAAAATTAAAGATAGAACAACCCGGACTTCCCAGGGGTAAAGAATCCACCTTCAATGCAGGAGACACAGGAGATGCGGGTTCAATCCCAGGGGAACATCCCCTGGAGGGCAGGGCAACCCACTCCAGTATTCTTGCCTGGAGAATCCCATGGACAGACGAACCTGTTGGGTTACTGTCCATAGGGCTGCAAAGTGTTGGACACGACTGAAGTGACTGAACACATCCTTTCTAGACAGCAGAATTGCACCTATAATGTTGAAACTCAGATATATATCTGGAATTCTACCTTTAGGAGAAGGAAATGGCAACCCACTCCAGTACTCTTGCCTGGAAAATTCCATGGACAGAGGAGCCTGGCAGGCCACAGTCCATGGGGTCACAAAGAGTTGGATATGACTGAGCAACTAACACACACAAAGATAGAATAAGTATAGTGGCTATTTGCCCAGAGAGCCAGCAACACAGATGTGAGTTAACATGGGCCTGAGGGTACAGCTGGCAAGAAGTGCATAGAGCCCTATCAGAGGAAAGCTCATAAGAGGAAAGGCCTCATCTGCCTTTCCAGGTCTCTTGTGCTCAGAGCCAGTTCTGGAAGAATCTTACACTGGAGTCTTGGTGGGAACCATAAGCTACAGGCTGAGGGATGGACAGGGAAGGGGAGCAAACTTTGTCATGCCCTTTGTTATGAGGATTCATTTAGGCTGATTATTTTAAAGCCCAAAAGATTCTGAAAAAAATCTCTGCCCTTCCCCCTAACTGCCTAAAGAATGTTGATCGAGAACCTGTTCCAGGGAGGGAGTCATTACCATAAATACAGTGTGAACTAGGAGTAGACAGAAGGAAACCTAGCAAAGTCTGTTGAAATTCCACTCTAAGTCCCATTGTCCCAGCATGGTCCAGTGAACATCTGTTTTTCAAACACTTACTCTTGCTTTTCCATGTCAACAGCCTTCTTCCTTTTTGAAGCTCCAAGCCACTAACCCCAACACCATCTTTTGTCTTTAGCTGAAGATGGTGGTTAAGGTGAGAGTTTCAGCCTTATCTGGAATTCTCAGTAAACTACTCAGTTTTCTTTGGTCTCTCCCATGTATACATGTTTTTAAACTTTTGTGTGAATTTCTCCTGTTAATCTGTCTCGTGCCAATGTAATTCTTAGACCAGTCAGAAGAACCTAGAAGGGCAGAGGGAAATTTCTTCCTCCTTGACAACAGTAAATGGTGTCCTTTGATTTTCAAACTTTTTTTGAAAAATGGAACAGACTTAAAAACATATTCAAAATCCCAACACAGAAAGGAGATGAAAGGGGAATGGCTCTGAGAAAAGCAGAACAATGGTGCAGGCATCTTCAATCTCATCCCGTTTGCTCTACTTCCCATCAACTTGGCTCAGCAAAAAAAAAAAGAGCATCAGAAACATCTTCCTGACAGATCAAGGTAGAAAGCAAAGTGACTGCTAAACAAAATAAATAAATAAAAATTAAAAATTAGCTCCGAAGCCTTTTCATACTTTTTTTCCCTACTCCCATATCAACTTTTAACAAAGTAAAGCATGACTGTATATCATCTCAAATTTTGTTTGCCAGGTCTATGATCTCTCATGAAAATGTGTCAGAAGTTGTCAATCACTTTGTAAGTGAAAAGTTCAACCAGATAACATATTGCTGGGTTCTTTTCCCTTTTTCCTTTTTTTTTTTTTTAATTCATTGGAATGTTCTAAAAATCATTCTATTTCACAGGCATCTGTGATGGAGTAAAAGTACTGAGTTCTGTCAAGTTCACGTGAAAAGGAAATTCACAGAAGTCAACACTTCCAATCGATGCAAATGATCTTGATGGAGAAATTGACAAGATTTACTGAGGGCTACATCCTATCCCCTACTCTCATCAAGTCACAGAAGCCTGAAGCCCTGCTGTCTGTCATTAAACTAACTGGGAAACTTGAGAAGGGGTATAGGGGTAAGAGCTGGAGTAGAAGTTAAAAAAAAAAAAAAGTAAGACAAGATAAAAGAGGAATTTTAGAATCATTACTTTTTAACAAGGAACACAGCTATTATTCTGAACCCCAAATCACGGATGCGATAGTCAAAAAGACAAAAGAATAACAGGGTAAATTGTTGAAACAAATCTCTTTGTAATCGATAGTAAAAATCTCATTGCAATTCAAAAGATAAATGGCAATTAAGTAGTTTCTGTTAAGTGTTTATTGTTCACCTTTTATGTGGGTGGCCTTTTAAGTGATTTTCTTTTTAAAGGAGAAGAGAAAGTTTGTTCTCTTCAGCATTTGAACTAAACATGATGCAAATGCATGCAACCATCAATTTTAAAATAATAATCATCTTGATTTTCTAAGCCGATAAACCAACTACTATACACCACTTCCTTTTCAGGCTGTTGTTTGCTTGGCTTATCACAGTTAACTATCGCACTGTGTCTCTGCGTGAAGACGGTAATGTAATTAAATCCTATTAACACATCAAGAATAAAGCCCTTTAATGGGCACACAAGGCTTTGAGAGGCAGCTCATTCCTGAGCAGATTTAATATCTTTAAATTAAGCAAGTGTGAATGGGAAGATGAATCTTATTAAAAACTTAAATCTGATTATATTTGAAAATTATTGGTTTCTTAATGTAATAAATTATCCAATACAGACTAGAACAAATAATATGTCCCAGCTTCACATAACTCCACTCTATAACAAGTGACAAAAGAAATTATGTGTGACTGTGGGGCAAAAAGAAAGGTCTTTTTATAAAAGTCATTTTGCATAATGAAATACCTAAATCATTTTAATAAACATTTGAGGAGGGGGGAGTGCAAATGACACAGTTGGAGAGGGAATCATTTACCCTATTCAGAAAGGGAATGTGGAAATAGTGATGCTAATTTTTTTTTTTTAATTGCCATTCTGGCCAATTTGTTGTAAATTCTGAAAAGAAAAGCTGCAGCTTATGTTGTTGGTAGCAAATTCCTTCTCCAGAAGGCGAGTGCAAATGCAAGCCATCTGCCAGGCATTCTGCTGAGAAAGCTGGAGTCTCCAACAATGGGCCAACAGGCTCTGCATACTAACACACACTCACTCTGCAGGCGGGAAAGTTTGCATTTTCCCCAAAGGTACACTTTGTGTTGCCTCCTTTCCTATCATCGTGGGGACCACCAAGCACCCACCCGCTCTCCCCCAATCCAACTGGCACCAGTTATGCTTCCACATGATCAGCCTGATGATGTTCACAAGGAGAACCCCCCAGAGAAGCGTTTTCTGTTGAAACTGAAGCAGGAATGCAAGACCTGTTAAATTATTTAGCCAGACAAATGCTTCTCAGTGTGCATTTCTTAACTTAATCCTATTTTAGCAAAACCTGGCGTCGCCCATTTCACTACACATTGGAACACTGCGTGGGTTTTATCCTTTTATAACTGGACCCTTTGGGAGGGCTGGGGAACAGTGTCCTCAGCTCATCTGAAAGCTGCCATCTCACCAGCAGATGGATGTATTCAACAGAACGCACCGGGCAGGCAGGCACTGCGGGAGCCATCATGTCTGAAACCAGGGTCTGCTCCCATACTTGCAAGTAATTCTTACTGCTCCACTCGAGGAAACTGGAATGCTGTTACTTGGCAACTGTGCCCAAATGGCTCATTCAACAACATGATGAAACATTTTAAATATTGTTTGGTATGTGGTGACGGGGCAAAGGGAGAGGTGCCCTCCGCTGAAAAGCCATCCTAGGAAATTCAACTTCCCTTCACCCCAGATCTGGCCCCTGCCAGCTTTCATCTCCAATCTCTTCTCGCTCTGATTACCATGTTCCCTCAGGCCTCTTGTCGAAGGGTCCTCAGACTTGCCAGACTGTCTCTTATCTTCCCGCCTGTGTACAGCAGCTTTCACTGCCTAGAATGCTTTCTCCAAAACCCCTCTGCTCACACATCCTCTGGGCAGGTGTCTCATGTATGCTCCAGAGTCTAACTTTGCAGGTTCAAATCCCAGCTTTCTGACCTACTAGTTGTGTGACTGTGGAAAACTTGTTTAACTTCTCTAGGACTCAACTGACTCAACTGAAAGATGAGCACAGTAATAATATAACCTCTGCCAAAGACTAACTAGGATGAGACTATGCTTTTAGCAGAGTATCCAGCATAACATGTTTAGCAGATGTTAATTACGATTACCATCTCTTGTGAAGAAGCTCAAGGCTCTAGTTTGCCACAACCCCTTTCTCTAATATTATTCCTTCTTTGTATGACCACATGCTTCTCCACAAGCACATGCTTATGCTGTTGCATTCAACACACATTTCAACTGGGTGCTTGTATCTGTCTTTTCTGTGAGACTTAAGTAATTCCTTAAGAACTTGTTTTTATCTTTGTCTGCACAAAGGTTGCTATAGTACCAGGCACATAATAATTGCTCAATAAATATTTATTAACTAAATACAGTAATTAACGAGCAAATGTGTTTAGTAACAGCTGGATTAAGCATATAAGTAAGGTCGGAAGTAAATGTTTTCCATCATAACTAGAGGAAAATAGCTTAAAGATGACTTCTTTATACTTTCTTCTATTGATGGGCACTTGGGTAGTTTCCAAGTCTTGATACTGCGAATACTGCTGTAATGAACACTAGGGTGCATGTATCTTTTTGAATTAGAGTTTTCATCTTTTCCAGATACATGCCCAGGAGTGGGATTGCTGGATCATGTGGTAACTCTACTGTTCATTTTTTAAGGAACTTCCATACTGATCTCCATAATGGCTGCATCAATTTACATTCCCATCAACAGTGTAGGAGGGTTCCCTTTTATTCACACCCTCTCCAACATTTATTATTTGTAGATTATTTGATGATGGCCACTCTGCTCAGAGGGAGGTAATACCCCATTGTACTTTTTATTTGCATTTCCCTAACAGTTAGTGGTGTGGAGCATCTTTTTATGTACCTATTGTGTCTTCTTTGGAGAAACATCTGTTTAGTTCTTCTGTCCATTTTTTGAATAGGTTTGCTTTTTTAAATATTGAACTATATGAGCTACTTATATATTTTAGAAATTAAGCCCTTGTCAGTCTCATCACTTGCAAATATTTTCTCCCAGTCTGTAGGTTATCTTTTCATTTTGCTTTCAATTTCCTTTGCTGTGCAAAAGCTTCTAAGTTTGATTATGTCCCATTTATTTCTCCTTGTATTTCTTTTGCCTTTGCAGATTAATCTAAGAAAATATTGCTACAATTTGTCAGAGAATGTTTAGCCTGTGTTCTCTTCCAGGAGTTTTATGGTGTCAGGTCTTATATTTAAGTCTTCAAGTCAACTTGAGTTTATTTTAGTGTATAGTATGTGGGTGTGTTCTAACATCATTGATTTACATGTGGCTATCCAGCTTTACTAAACCATTTACTGAAGATATTGTCTTTCCTCCATTGGATATTCTTGCCTCATTTGTTAAAGATTAATTGACAGGTGTGTAGGTTTATTTCTGTGCACTCTATTCTGTTCCATTAAATCATCTGTCTATTTTTGTGCCAATACCACCCTGTTTTGATTACTGTAGCTCTGTAATATTGTCTGAAATCAGGAAGGGTTATGCCTCCAGCTTTGTTCTATTTCCTCAGGATTGCTTTTGCAATTCTAGGTCTTTTATTTGCAGAATTTCCCAGTAAAGCCATCCTGTCCTGGCCATATTCATTATATTAATTCATGCAATCTAAGAGCAATGGATATTTTTCTGTTTCCTTGAATCATCTTTGATTTCCTTTATCAATATTTTATAGTCCTCAGTGTATAAGTCTTTCACCTCTTTGGTCAGGTGTATTCCTAAGTATTTTAATCTTTTGATGCAATTTTAAAAGGGATTATTGTTCAACTTTAAATTTCTGATAGTTCATTGTTAGTGTAATAAATTCAAAAGATTTCTTTATATTAATCTTGTATCCTGTTCCCTTGCTGAATTCATTTATCAATTCTAATAGTTTTCGTGTGGAGTCTAGAGTTTTCTATATACAGCATCATGTCTCTTGCATATAATGAAAATTTTACATCTTCCCTTCTGCCTTGGATACCTTTTATTTCTTTTTGTTTTCTGATTGCTGTGGCTAGGACTTCCAATACTATGTTGAACAGAAATGGTGAGAGTGGGTATCCTTGTCTTATTCCAGAATATAGCAGGAAGGCTTTTAGCCTTTCATCATTTAGTTTTATCTTGGTTGTGAGTGTGTCACAAATGACTTCTATTGTGTTGAGATATGTTCCTTCTGTATCACTCTGGTGAGAATTTTTATCATGGATACTGAATTTTATTAAATGCTTTTTGTGCATCTATTGAGATGATCATGTGGTTTTTGTCTGTTCTTTTGTTGATGTGGTGTACCACAATGATTGATTTCCATATGCTGAATCATCCCTGTGACCTGGAATGAGTCTAACTTGATCCTGGTATATGATATGTTTTATAAGTTTCTGGATTCAGTTTACTAATATTTTGTTGAGAATTTCATCAAAGATATTGGCCTGTAATTTTCTTTTTTGCTAGTGTCTTTGTTTGGTTTTGGTATCAGGGTGATGGTGGCCTCATAAAATGACCTTGAATGTGTTTATTCTTCACTCTTTTGGCGGAGTTTGAGAAGGATAGGTATAAGTTCTTCTTTGTATGTTTGGTAGAATTTCCCAGTGAAACCATCCTGTCCTGGACTTTTGTTTGCAGGAAATCTTTTTATTACAGATTATATTTCACTTTTAGTGACTAGTCTATTCAAATTACCTATTTCTTCTTGATTCATTTTCGGCAGGCTGTATGTTTATAGAAACAGGTCATCCATTTTGTGGGCATATAATTGTTCATAATACTTTCTTATAATTTTTTGTTTTCTGTGGCATTGGCTATTATTTCTTCTCTTTCATCTCTTATTTCATTTGTTTGGGTCTTCTCTCTTTTATTCTTGGTGAACTTGGCCAGAGGTTTGTTGATTTTTATTCTTAAAAAACAAAAAAAAAACAGCTTATGGTTTTATTTTTTTTTTCTATTGTTTTTTTAAATCTCTATTTTTTTTATTTCCTCCCTGATTTTTAT
Organism: Bubalus kerabau; assembly: GCF_029407905.1. Classification (NCBI taxonomy): domain Eukaryota; kingdom Metazoa; phylum Chordata; class Mammalia; order Artiodactyla; family Bovidae; genus Bubalus; species Bubalus kerabau. The sequence goes on from NC_073629.1 coordinate 48,969,337, forward strand.
TATAATTTCCTTCCTTCTGCTGAATTTAGGTTTTGTTTGTTCTTCTTTTTCTAATTCTCTTAGGTTGGGTTATTTATTGAGACTTTCCTTGTTTTTTAAGAATTGCTGTGAACTTCCCTCTTAGGACTGCTTTGCTGCACTCCATAAATTTTGTATGGTTGGGTTTTCATTGTCTTATGTCTTGAGGAATTTTTTAATTTCCTCTCTGATTTCATCACTGATCCATTGGTTTTTTGTAGCATGTTGTTTAGTCTCCATGAAATCATTTTTTCTCATTTCTCTTTCTGTGGTTGATGTCTAGTTTCATAGCATGGTGTTCAGAAAAGATGCTTGACATAATTTATGTCCTCTTAAATTTGTTGAAGCTTGTTTTGTGTACTTACATGTTGTCTATCCTATTCCAAGTACACTTGAAAAGAATGTGTATTCTGGGTTTTTTGTTTTTTGGTTTTTTTTTTTTTTTGCAGGGGGCAGTGGGGAATGTAGTGCCCTGTGGACATCAATTGTCTAACTGTTCTACTGTGTCATTTAGGATCTCTGTTGCCTTACTGATTTTCTGTCTGCAAGATCTGTCCATTGATGTCAGTGGAGTGTTAAAATCTCCTACTACTATTATATGCCCATCAGTTTTTCCCTTTATGCACATTAGTATTTGTTTTATATATTTAGGTGCTCCTAAACTGGGTACATATATATTAACAAGTTGATATCCTCTTCCTGTATTGATCATTTTATCACTATACTGTCCTTCTTTATCTTTTTTATGGACTTTGCTTTAAAGTCTATTTTGTCTGATATGAGTATCACTACTCCTGCTTTCTTATCATTTCTATTTGCATGAAATATCTTTTTCCATCCCCTTATTTTCAATCTATAAGTGCATTTCTCCCTAAAGTGGTCTCCTGTAAGTCACATTTTATAAAGTTCTTATTTTATTATCCAATCTGCCACTTTCTTTCTTTTGACCAGAACATTTAGTCCATTGACATTAAAGTAACTATAACTATGTACTTATTGCCATTTGAAACCTTATTTTCCAATTGATTTTGAATTTCTTCTTTGTTCCTTTCTTCTTTACCTTTTTCCTTTCATGGTTTAATGGTTTTCTTTTGTATTATGCTTGAGTTCCTTTCTTTCTGGTTTAATGAATCTATTGTATGTTTTTGATCTATGGTCACCCTGGTTTTCAAGTTTGCTAGCCCATAACTCTGGAGAAGGCATTGGCACCCCATTTCAGTACTCTCACCTGGAAAATCCCATAGGTGGAGGAGCCTGGCCATGGGGTCGTGAAGAGTCAGACACAACTGAGCGACTTCCCTTTCACTTTTCACTTTCATGCATTGGAGAAGGAAATGGCAACCCACTCCAGTGTTCTTGCCTGGAGAATCCCAGGGACGGGAGAGCCTGGTGGGCTGCTGTCTCTGGGGTCTCACAGAGTCGGACACGACTGAAGTGACTCAGCAGCAGCAGCAGCAGCCCATAACTATATCTACTTGCTTTAGAGTGGTAGTCATATAAACTCAAACACATTCTGAAAGATCTACAATTTCTTATTTCCCTCTCCCACGTTTTTTGATTTGGTGTCCTACTTTACATCTTCATGCTTTTCCTTTTGCTATTCACTGTAGTTATAATCACTTCAGGCCATCTTTTGATTATATTTTAATCTGTGTACTGGCTTATATAAGTGATCTTCAATCTTTTTATACATTTGCCTTTCTTATTGTAACATTCCCTTTCCTATATATTCTTGTTTCCTTTCTATTTAGAGAAGAACTTTCAGTATTTCTTTCAGGGTAGGTTTAGTATTGCTGTATTCTTTTAGTTTTTGCTTATCTGAGGAATTCTTTATCTCTCCTTCTATTCTAAATGAAAATCTTGCTGGGTAGAGTACTCTAGGATGCAGGTTTTTCCCTTTCAGAACTTTGAATATATCTTGCCATTCCCTTCTGGTCTGCAAAGTTTCTGTAGAAAAATCAACTGACAGCCTAAAAGAGACTCCCTTGTAACTGAGTGTTTTTCTCTCACTGCCTTTAGAATCTTCTCTTTAACTTTTGCCATTTTAATTGTTATATGTCTTGGAGTAGGTCTGTTTGGGTTCATCTGGTTTGGAACCCTCTCTGCTTTCTATAGCTGAATAACTGTTTTCCACCTTAGGTCTGGGAATTTTTCAGCCATAATTTATTCAAATACATTTTTGACTCCCAATTCTCTTTCTTCCCCTCTGGGATTCCATTATGTGTAGATCGGCACACTTTATATTATCCCACAGATCTCATATATTGTTTTTTTTTTCACACTTGTCTTTCTGTCTGCCATTCTGATTGGATGATTTCCATTATTCTATTTTCCAGATCACTTATTTGTTCTGCATTATTCAGTTTGATATTTATGGTCTTTAATTTGAGTTTCATCTCAGCAGTAGAGCTGTTGAATTTTGATTGGCTTCTCTTTACAGTTTCTAGTTCCTTGTTACAGTGATCTGCATTCCTATCAATAGTCTTTCATAATTCATTCAGCATTTTTATTACCTCCTTTTTGAACTTGGGATCTTGTAGATTGGAGAGGTCTGCTTCATTGTTTGTTTTTCAAGGACTTCTCTTGTTCTTTTAATTGGGAATAGTTATTCTTTTTCATTTTGCTTATATTTCTCTGACTATGAATTTAGGGGAAATAGTTATCTACTGTGGTCTTAAAGGGCTTCTTTTATGTGGGAGTGTGTAACTTGCACGAGTCCAATATTTTTTGTGTGAGGACTATTTTTGGTATGGATGCCTGCCACATCTTTTCTCAGGGTCTGCAGGGTGTTATCCCCTTGATAGAAGGTGTGATTGTTGTTGTGGTAACCAGAGCCAGCAACGGATGTTGGGTGGGGTCTCCTTTTTGCTCTGTGGTTGTTACAGCCCTGTCATGGGACAGTCTGATCCCCAGTTGTCGGAGCAAAAGCTCCCAGATCTGGTTCTAAGCCATGGTATGAGGAAGGCTGGGCTGGAGCTCTCTCTCTGGGAAAGATACCTCTGCATGTTCTTCCCCAGGAGCTGTCCACCAGGACATGTGATGCTGTCCATCACTCTGTGATGCTTTCTGCCACCCAGTGTGCACACCCACAAAGTCCACTGCTGCAGGTGCCTTGACCCATCTCTGCTATGGGAGCATCAATAATCAGCTCAGGTATTTTTCAGGCAAACATGCACACTCTCAAAGCTACAGGCACAAAGACCTGCCATAGCCATGCCTCCACTTCCACTGTGGGAGCACTAGTAATCAAGCTCAGATTTTAGCCCCACCTCTGTCCTGGTGGCTCAGGTGGTAAAGAATCTTCCTGCAGTGCAGGAGACTCTGGTTTGATCCCTGGGTCAGGAAGATCCCCTGGAAAAGAGAATGGCTACCCATTCCAGTATTCTTGCCTGGAAACTTCCATGAACAGAGGAGCTTAGTGGGCTATAGTCCATGGAGTTGCAAAAAGTCAGACATGACTGAACAACTAACACTCTGCATGTGTACCCCACAAAGTTCATGATACCTACAGCAGCCAGATCTATGCCCTACCATGAGCACACTGACAATGTGGCCATGGTGGACTCACAGCCTTCCTTTTTCATGTTGACAGTGGGGATCCTATGGCAGGCCCACATTCAGTCCGGCACACACTCCCAGTTGTGGCCAAGGCCATACTGCAAGCACTTCGGACTATCTCTGTGCAGTCAAACTGAGTACTCTCCCCAGGCCTGTCCACTGAAGCCCAGGTTTCTGCAATTAGTTGCCTACCCGTAGGTATGCATCTCAGGCTTAGAAATGTGGTGACATGGCCAGAACCAGATGGGCTGGTCTCATAGAGATCTTTCTGACAACCTTGATGGTATGAGATTTTCTGCAAGCTTTCAGTAGGTATTCTGGGAGAACTGTTCCATGTTGTAGATGTTATTTTTGATGTATTTGTAGGAGTAGGTGAGCTCCATATCCCTTCCTATACCATCTTGGTCTCTCCCTCAATAAATTTTTTTAACATCAGATTTTAGAAAACAGTAAGAAGTTGGAGAGAGGGAATACAGAGACAGACCCAGACAGATATGGATGGAAACAAAGAAGAGACAGAAATAGAGGTATCGATTTCTAATCAGTGCCATTGAAAGGTAGTCTCCATTTTCATGTGATTGTTCTTTTTCTTTGATTTTAAGTTGATTGTCAATGGTTGGATGTAGAGTCACTAAGATTCTTTCTACATTTTTCTCAGTGCATACTTTTTACAATTTGAGGTTTTGAAATCTGTCCAGGATCCAACCCATTTAAGTAGCCTTGCCCCATCCTACTACATGCCCCACACTACACACTAATCTCTTCTACTCTCTTTTCAGACCTAGATGTCCTAATTCAAAGCACAGATTATATATTTTATACAATTATTTTCTACTTTGGGGAAAAAAACCCTAAAACTAGCAAAAGAATTGCAAACACAAGAGTGCAACCACAGAGAATCTTTTCTTTGAATAATTTTAAAGTGCTAACCTGATGCTCTATCACCCCAGGTAACTTTAATATATGTTTCCTACCAACACGCTCTCTCACACAACCATAATCAGGATATCAACATTGATAGATCACTACTATCTAATTCTCAGAACCCCCTTCAGTTCCACCAAGTGTCCCAACAACATCCTTTAGATCAGAAAGATGTCATGCTCATATACAGCTTTTATTTTTCATGTCTCACCTATCTCCTTCAGTCTGGAAAAGCTCAGTCTTTGACATTTATGACCTCAACATTTTTGACAATTACAGGCCAGTTATTTAGTAAATGACCCTCAAATTGTTTTGGTTTTTTTTTCCTGTTGTTTTTCATGAAGTAGGTTATGCATCTTTGAGAAGCATACTGCAGAAGTAATGTCGTGTTCTTCTCATTGCATCTTATCAGGTTGTACACAATTTTGAATTGTCTCATTGATGATGTTTATTTTGATTACTTGATTAATTTGGTAACAGCTAGGCTTCTTCACTGAAGTTACTCTTTTTAACTTTGTAATTAATAAATTGCTAAATATACTGATATTGAAAAGCAGTCAAAGGAAGAAAAAAAAGAAACAGATTAATCAAAAGTAATAAGTAGGTGAATTAGAAGAAATCTGTGCCGTGACATCCAATGCAAGAGGTATTCTGAAACTATGAACAATCAATCATGTAAAATATTTCTAAATAAAAGATCTAAAGAATAGCCATTGGTTTTTGCAACTATAAGGTCAGTAGTAACAATGGCCAGCCAGTTTCAGTGGACGTAGTAGTGAATGGATGTACTAGGAGTGAGGGGACAGATCAAAAGGACATAGTGTAGGGTGACCTTAGTCTCCTACCCAAGTCAAGAGGAAAGATGAGGATGGATGGAGTTAGAACAAAGAGACTATGGGAGTTTACACCAGATGGCTTCAACTTTTTCCATGAAGATGTGTCTACTGTTGATGGAAATGGGGCAGGGATGAGGAAGAGGTTTGGGAAAGATAATTAAGGTGTCAACAGCCCACCATGGAGGCTGTGTTCATTTTAACCAAAGTTCACCTGCATAAAAAATATGAGGATAATGGGAACAAATCTTGCTTTGTCCCAGCTCCATGCCTCCTGAACATGAACATCACTCTCTTCTCTGTGTCATTCCAACGTCCCCTTTGTAGCACTGACAGCTGGTCTCTCAAATGTGCCTCCAACACAATGCCATTTTCCTGCATGTTTTTGTTCTATTTAGGCCCTCAAAAGATTGCATGATACCACCTACATTGGGAAGGGCAACCTACTTTACAGAGTCCACCAATTCAAATGCTAATCTCAACTGGAACAAGCTCACAGACACACCTTGAAATAATGTTCCATCAGATCTCTGAGCATCCTCTGATCCAGTCAAGTTAATGCATAAAGTTAGCTATCACATCATACAATGGAATGCTACTCAGCAACAAAATAAACTATTGATACACTCAAAAACATGGATAGGTCAAAATTATTTTACTGAATGAAATAAGCCCCCCAAAAAGAGTGTATATTGTATAATTCTATTTATATAGGGTGATAGAAAATATCCTATAAAGACAGAGAGCAGAGCAGTAGTTGCCTGGGGATGGTGGGGATCGGGGAGTGAGAGAGACAAGTAAGTTCTAGGGATATAATGTGACTATGTTTAGCAATACTGAGTTATATATTTGAAAGTTGCTAACATTTTTGAAGTTTTCAACACAAAAATATATTAGAACTATGCAAGTGAAGAATGTGTTAACTAACTTTATTGTGATAATCATTTCACAATATATATGTATATCAAAGCATCACACTGTATATCTTGAACTTGTTGTTCAGTTGCTAAGTCATGTCCGACTCTTTGCAACCCCATGGACTACAGCACACCAGGCTTCCTTGTCCTTCACCATCTGCCTGAGTCTGCTCAGATTCATTCCCAGTGAGTTGGTGATGCTATCTAACCATCTTATCCTATGTTGTCCTATTCTCCTTTTGCCTTCAATCATTCCCAACATCAGGGTCTTTTCCAATGAGTAGGCTCTTAAACTTACACAGCGTTATATGTTAATCATATATTAATAAATCTGGGGGGAAAGTTTTGAGAGAAAATAATTGTCAATTTAGAAGATTTATATCCAGCTAAGTTATTATTGAAAATAAAGATCAAGGGAATTCCCTGGTCTAATGGTTTGGACTCCATGCTTCCACTGAAGGGGGCACAAGTTCAATTCCAGGTTGAGGAACTAATATTCCACATGCTATGCAGCACAGCCAAAATAAAAGATCAAGTAAAATATTTCAGGCCAAGATTAAGAAAAAGATTTTGGTGAAAGAACTACTAAAGTGTAATCCTCAGTAAGAAGGAAATCAGACTTAAAGAAAAGAGTGTGTTGTAGGAAGCAATGGTGAGCAAAGAAACTGGCAAATGTATCAGTAATTCTAAATAAGCATTGATTGAAATAGAATAAAAATTCAAAACAATGACTAATATCAAACAGTTTACAAATGAGAGAATTAAAATACTAGGTAACAATAACATGGTACCTAGGATGGCAAAGGCCTTTAGTATACTATTCTAAATTCCGTATACTATTCAGGAGGCTCACAAGATGTTGATTAATTTTGGACTTTGTTAAGCATTCATGCTAAAATTTAAAGACAAATAATAAAGGAATAATCAGGCAAAAGCAAAGTATTGTTTTACACAGAAGCAAAACAAAGAAAGTGTTTGCTAAAAGGTTAGTTATTATGTATATTTCATATAGCATACATTCCTGTATGCTCCTAATGTAAGCTTTATTTATTACTGAGCTTCATAACTACAGGTTTCTCTCCAGAAACAGAACCATTAGAACATGAAACGAATTCCAAATCTTAGGACTGAATCCATGAGAGGCAATGAGGCAATGTAAGTGTAAGATTAGGAGCTGGATCTCCTGAGTATAAATTCTAGCTCTGTCATTGATTAACTGAATGATCTTGAGCCAGTAAGTTAATCTTTGATTGTCTCAACTGCCTTACTTACAATTCTATTATACTTTAAGTGTTGCAATCAATTATTGATGTATTTCATAAATGAAGTGCTTGATAAGGTATCTGTCACATAGTAAGTGGTGGCTCAAACAAACAGTCAAGAATCTTCCTGCAAGGCGGGAGACCCAGTTCAATCCCTGGGTCAGGAAAATCCCAGGAGAAGGAAATGGCAATCCACTCCAGTATTCTTGCCTAGAGAATTCCATGAACAGAGGAGCCTGGTGAGCTATAGTTCATGTGCTAAGTCGCTTCAGTTGTGTCCAGCGCTTTGTGACCCTACGGATGTGTAGCCCTCCAGGACCCTCTGTTCATGGGATTCTTCAGGCAAGAATACTGGAGTGGGTTGCTGTGCCCTTCTCCATGGCATCTTCTCAACCCAGGGATTGAACTCAAGTTTCTTAAGTCTTCTGCATTGGCCGGTGAGTTCTTTACCACCTGTCCATGGAGTCACAAAGAGTCAGACACAACTGAGTGAGTAACACTTCTAATTCCAAGTGTTCAATAAATGGTAGTTTTTATTATTTTTGCATCTCTACCTTTCTCAGAACATATTGATAACTTATGACAACAAGGCTGGATCAGCTAATGAGAGATAAGTGTTGGCTTGCCCAAAACTGAACCCTGCCCCATTCGTTCTGGCCTCATAGAAAAGAATCTAGCTCCTGCCACTCCATGGATGCTAGCTTGGCCTACTGTTTAAAACAATCAGTCAGTCAGTTCAGTTGCTCAGTCTTGTCTGACTTTTTGCAACCCCATGGACTGCAGGACACCAGGCTTCCCTGTCCATCGTCCATTGAATCGGTGATGGCATCCAACCATCTCATCCTCTGTCATCCCCTTCTCCTCCCACCTTTAATCTTTCCCAGCATCAGGGTCTTTTCAAATGAGTCAGTTCTTTGCATCAGGTGGCCAAAGTATTGGAGTTTCAGCTTCAGCATCAGTCCTTCCAATGAATATTCAGGACTGATTTCCTTTAGGATGGACTGGTTGGATCTCCTTGCAGTCCAAAGGACTCTCAAGAGTCTGCTCCAACATCACAGTTCAAAAGCACCAATTCTTCAGCACTCAGCTTTATTTATAGTCCAATCTCACAACCATACATGACTATTGGAAAAACCATAGCTTTGAGTAGATGGACCTATGTTGGCAAAGTAATGTCTCTGCCTTTTAATATGCTGTCTAGGTTTGTCATAGCTTTTCTTCCAAGGAGCAAGTGTCTTTTAATTTCATGGCTATAGTCACCATCTGCAATGATTAAGAGGCAGATCTAAATCTGCATCTAAAATAAATTAAAAAATAAAGTCTGTACTGTTTCCATTGTTTCCCCATCTGTTTGCCATGAAGTAATGGGACCAGATGCCATGATCTTAGTTTTCTGAATGTTGAGCTTTAAGGCAACTTTTTCACTCTCCTCTTTCACTTTCATCAAGAGGCTCTTTAATTCTTCTTCGCTTTCTGCCATAAGGATGGTGTCATTTGCATATTTCAGGTTATTTATATATTTCCCAGTAATCTTGATTCCAGCTTGAGCTTCATCCAGCCTGGCATTTCTCATGATGTACTCTGCATATAAGTTAAATAAGCAGGGTGACAATATACAGCCTTGATGTACTCCTTCCCCAATTTGAAACCAGTCTCTTTCCATGTCCAGTTCTAACTGTTGCTTCCTGACCTGCATACAGATTTTTCAGGAGGCAAGTAAGGTGGTCTGGTATTCCCAACTCTTGAAGAATTTTCCAATTTGTTGTGATCAACACAGTCAAAGGCTTTGGCATAGTCAATAAAGCAGAAATAGATGTTTTTCTGGAACCCCCTTGCTTTTTCAACGATCCAACAAATGTTGGCAATTTTATCTCTGGTTCCTCTGCCTTTTCTAAATCCAGCTTGAACATTTGGAAGCTCTCGGTTCATGTACTGTTGAAGGCTCACTTGGAGAATTTTGAACATTACCTTGCTAGCGTGTGAGATGAGTGCAATTCTGCAGTAGTTTGAACATTCTTTGGCATTGCCCTTCTTTGGGATTGGGATGAAAACTGGCCTTTTCCAGTCCTGTGGCCACTGCTGAATTTTCCAAATTTTCTGGCATATTGAGTGCAGTACTTTAGCCACTTTAAGACAATCAATCCTGGTCAACTCAACACTTGCATCCCACACACAATATGCCAAGGGAAAGGAAGCATCAAAGAAGCACATGTGGTGTGTTCCTTCCCCTAGATTGCCCTGATATATATTAATAGATCCAACTGCAAGGCTTGGCACTCAGCTTCCTGACTCCACAAGGGAAAGCCTGGCTCTCTGTCCACCACTTACACTGAGCTGGCAAGACAAGGTCAGAGCCAGGGTTCTGCCATGTCATAGTGCTATTATATCCACATCACTGACTTTGCCAAAGGAGGGCCCAGTGCTCCTCTGCCCAAGCAGTTTTTAATCTGACAGCCCCTAGTCTCAGCTGGCCCTGCTGGATCTCTAGTGCTCCCCCAGAATGCAGTGGACAGCGTGGAGGTGGACCTGCACATAGCTCCAGCTTGAAGTTTTCCCCAATAACACTGCTCCAACAAGCTCTGTGTGCACACTACTTGACCATTTGCCCTGGTCTGCAAAACAATCTGCTAATCAGACAAAAGATACAGCAACAGATATCCAGTTTCAGTTGACCCTTATACTGATCCACTTATACACAGATTTTTTTCAATAGTAAATGTTATGATCAGTTTGATGAATCCTCGGATAGAGAAGCAACTATACAGAGGAAGCACAGATACAGAAGGCCCAATGCAAATCACACTCGGATTGCCCATAGTTCGGAGGGTTAGTCTCCCTACTCCCTTAATAGTGTACAAGGCTCAAGTGTACACGCATCCTACTCTGTTGGCTCTACCTGACCTTCCTTGATGCACTGCAGGCAACCACAGCCCTTGTGATTACTTCAAGGATCAGCCCCAATGTCTTTGTTCTCTCAAGCATAAAGTCTTTGACCACTTTTCCCTTGTCTATTCTTCAGCTCTAATTTTAATTTTTAAATCTAGATTTAATTTTTAAATTTAGATCAAGATTGCCAGGAGAAATATCAATAACCTCAGATATGCAGATGATACCACCCTAAAGGCAGAAAATGAAGAAGAACTAAAGAGCCTCTTGATGAAAGTGAAAGAGGAGAGTGAAAAAGTAGGCTTAAAATTCAACACTCAGAAAACTGAAAGATCATGGCATCTGGTCCCATCACTTCATGGCAAATAGATGGAGAAACAGTGGAAACAATGAGAGACTTTATTTTGGGGGGGCTCCTAAATCACTGCAGATGGTGACTGCAGCCATGAAATTAAGATGCTTGCTCCTTGGAAGAAAAGTTATGACCAACCTAGACAGTATATTAAAAAGCAGAGACATTACTTTGCCAAACAAAGGTCCATCTGGTCAAAGCTATGGTTTTTCCAGTAGTCGTGTATGGATGTGATAGTTGGACTATAAAGAAAGCTGAGTGCTGAAGAATTGGTGCTTTTGAACTACGGTGTTGGAGAAGACTCTTGAGAGTCCCTTGGACTGCAAGGGAGATCAAAGCAGTCCATCCTAAAGGAGATCAGTCCTGGGTGTTCATTGGAAGAATCGATGTTGAAGCTGAAACTCCAATACTTTGGCTATCTGATGTGAAAAGCTGATTCATTGGAAAAGACCCTGATGCTGGGAAAGATTGAGGTCAGGAGGAGAAGGGGACGACAGAGGATGAGATGATTGGATGCCATCACTGACTCAATGGACATGAGTTTGGGTAGGCTCTGGGAGTTGGTGATGGACAGAGAAGCCTGGTGTGCTGCAGTCCATGGGGTTGCAAAGAGTCAGACACAACTGAGCAACTGAGCTGACTGATTCTACAGCTGTCTCGTCTGTCCGACATCTACTGCTTTCTTTCCCTGGACAATTTCACTGGGTAACTTTAAACCATAATTAAGACTAAGGTCTCATTTCACATTGAACAAAGAAACTGGGCCTTTTCTCTTGTTGGAGAGGTTAGGAAGCAGTGACCAAGGTGGGTAAAGAGACGGAAGTCCCTGGAAGTACTTCCTAACAATGCTGACCTTGGATTGATTACCGCGTCATCTTTACATATCTGTTTAAGGAAACCACTGAGGAAAGCAGGGAAATATCTTTTAATTTCAACTTGCCTTTCTTTAAGTACCCACTATGGCTAGATGGTGAACTACTTACTGAGAGATCAATAAAAACAAAGAAGTGGTAGTTGGAAACAATGAAATGGGAAACTGTTAGAAATGCAAGATTCACATCTACAACAATCTGGATGATTTAAACAATGGGCTAGTCAAACTTTTATTTTATAAACCTTGGATTTGTTGTTGTTTAGTTGCTGACTCTTGTGTCTGACTCTTTTGCGACCCCAAGGACTGTAGCCCACCAGACTCCTCTCTGTCCATGGAATTTCCCAGTAAGAACACTGGAGTGAGTTGTCATTTCCTCCTCCAGGGGATCTTCTTGACCTAGGAATCAAACCCGGGTCTCCCACATTGCAGGCAGATTCTTTACCATTTGAGCCACCAGCAAAGCCCAAGGGAAACCTTGGATGGCACAGATTTATTTTTTTTAATCCAGAAATCAAATGTATTTAGCAAATTGAGGTCTTTTTCTAATACAGATCAAAGAAACATCAAAGATCATTATATAGGTGTGAGCTTCATTCCTCTGCTTCCTACCTCCATCTTTCATTCATTCAACAAATACATTTCAGGCACTAGATTAAGTTTCTCATATGCACAGGTGTAAACTTCATGATACTATTTAAATCTTTGTCTGCTTCTATATAAGAAACACCAAACAATATCTGTATCACCGCAAAGAAACTCGGTCTGGAAATAGTGACTTCAGAGAAGCATTTAGCATAAGGCATGTCTAAGAGGGCTTCATTAGTGAAACAGTGGAAGGTGCCAAGGTGCGGTGGTCTCAGCTGGAGGCAGCTCAGGGCAGTGGACCCAAAGGCAGAGTTACAGCAGAGCTCTGCCAAAACATTGCCTAGAAGGTCAGCCCTCTTCCCACTCGAACCTGAGTGCAAAGAAACCTAGTGGCTATTCCTTCAACTTAAACAAACCTCTGACCTGAAGGTAAATGGGGCTCTCTTCACATCCAAACAAAATTTGTCTGTTAGCTTTCAGGGAAACAAATATAAAAACCAAATGTGCTTTTTTTAAAAACAAATAAAATCAACTAATTCATATCCTGAGAAAGATCTCACCTTGATTGCTTGATGACTCATCTATTTGACTCCCCAACTCACTCTATGTTCCTTATTAATTATCCAAACTTATTTATGCACTGGTTATTTAGATAGCCTGCAAAGTTCTTATGGAAACAAGCAAACACATTTTTTTTTTTAATTTGCCAAAATCTGTTGTTCCCTTTCCTTCAGAAGCACAGAGAGTAAGTTCTTATAGTTTCTTAGATGGATGACAGATTTTGATCTAATTAATCCAGAGCCCTGTGTATAGAAATGACTGTAAAGCAAACATGTCTATTAACAAAAAAGCAGTGATTACTGGTTGGCACTGGGCCAGTAGCTCTACATAAGCAATGAACGAATGTCTACAACTGTCTCCGTGCCATATGGGTTCTGCTGTAGCAATGAATTTGATCCAATGCAAGGTTAAGAGATGTCAAATTTAACTGTGGTTTAATTGATACTGGTAAGAGGTTCTAAATAAAGAAACAGTGTGTGTGCTATCAGAAACAGGCAAGATGGCAGGTTCTAGCCTCCCAGTTTGTTGGCAACTCAGTTACAGCCAGACATTCAAATTAGTTTCCAAACTCAACTTTTTCAAATATGACTTTTTTGGAAGCTGGGTTAATGGGTTTATTAGCAGTTAACTGAAATGGAACACACTATCATTAATCAGTCTGTGGTTACTTCCCTCTTCACCACGAAGTTACTGAGTACACAAACCATGTACAAAACTTAGATTCAACAAGTCCAGCATGAACTCATTATCTTCCCTAAACTCACTTTTGCATCTGAATTTCCCATTCAAATAATGGCCCTTCTGATTACCAAAATGTGCTTCCCAGGTGGTGCAGCGGTAAAGAACCTGCCAATGTAGGAGACGTAAGAGATATGTGTTCAATCTCTGGGTCAGGAAGATCGCTTGGAATAGGGCATCACAACCAACTCCAGTATTCTTGTCTGGAGAATCCCATGAACAGGGGGCAGGCTACAGTTCATAGGGTGGCAAAGAGTCAGACACGACTGAAGTGACTTAACATGCACAACTACAGGTGAAAGATCTTAAAGTCATCTTGACTCCTCCAATGGTCTCATCCCCCACATCCATTAAGTCACTGAGTTCCATAAATTCAACATCTAAATGTTTCTCACATGTGTCTACTTCTGTCCCACTGCCAGCTGCCAAGCCCACCTCTTTTCTCCCCTGATTTAGAACAGCCTCCTAGCTAGAAGGCCTGCCTCTGTCCTTCCAACTGCTGGACACTTTCCTGCTAAAACCCCCCTGATAGTTTATTTTCTGTATCTCCTAAGATAGAGTTCAGATTTTGCTCCGGCCACCCCAGGTTCCCTATCCTTCCCCAGGTACATGGGCACATCCTTGTCACACTGCTTCCTCTGCTTAAAATACCCCCACCCCCTTCCCTAAATTTTTTACCTGAAAATTAAGAGAGAAAAGCTCAAATCTTACTTTTCTGAGCCTTCCCCAGCCTCAAGCAGAGCTCATCTCCTTTTTCTGTGCTCCCACAACTCTTTGTTCATAACTTTATTACAGCACTGATCTGATGCATTAGAGCTGTGTTTATGTCTATCTATCCATCTCAATTATGAGTCCCTATGATTCCTATCCATCTCGGTTATGGAATATAATACCATTTATCTTGATACAGCCATGTTCCCCACAGTGTTGGGCCTGACTCGGAGGTGAGTGAAGAACACACAGAAGAGCATATTCAAGCCATGTGGATAGTCTTATTGAACCCGCATTAACAACAGCACTCAGAATCTCAGCCATACTACTGCAGAGGAGATACCTCTTCTGCAGCAGCTGAACCCAAGCTCAACCAGGTGTGTCTCTTACCAATTAACAATGACAACAACTAACGTTTATTGAGCACTACATTTTGCAAAACACTTTACAATCATTGCTTCATTTATTATTCAGAACAGTCCTATAGGGTAAGGATTTTTCTGCACATTTTTCTCTTGTATTTTGCACTTAGTGAATAAATGATAAACACTGTCAATGAATGAATAATAAAAATCACTATATTATTACCCTGATTTTGCTGATAAAGAAATCAAAGTGCAGAGGGGATTGGGGGATGGATCGTGGTGAGGATAATAAATCAACAAGTGGCAGAGAACTAAGCCCAACCAAGGGACCATGAGTCAAGACTCCATATGACTCATTTCTAAATCCTTACATACCTTAACACATGCTTTACACATAATTGATACTCAAAATATATCTATTGAATTGCATCATAGATAAAATTTACAATAAAGTGAGTATAGCTACATGGCGATGAAACGTTATTGTGAATAGTATAGATTTTGAAGGAAAGAAACTGCTCTCAAAAAAGTTACTGTTGCCTTCTAGCTCCTCTCACTCTCCTTCCATCTCTCTGCCACTCACATTCCTCCCACTTTCAACAACAAATAAAAATTTCAAAGCTTCATCTTAGCCCTCTCATTTGTTAGGGCTGAAAATTCAGTGTCTGTTATACCAGAGAGTAAAGCATCGAAGCAATGTAAAATAAAACCACGTAAAATAAAGACTTTTCAAAGAATTCCTAAATTCTGATCCTTTCTGATATTCCCCTGACTGCAGTTAATAAAAATAGCTACAGTTAATAAAACATTCTATCCACTCCTTTTCAATGCTGCCTATTATTCTTGAATGCTCAAAAGCCCCAGGCTCCCAGCCAGGTCAAAAGGTTTCACAAAACATCCACGAATTATTTCGAAGCAGTGAGACTCCCACAGCATGTCTCCCCGGAAGCTGTAAGGCAAGAAAATCCATCCTCTCTTTCTGATCGAAAGTCAGAATTCACTGGAGGAGATATAAAGAAACCACCAGATAAAGGTTTATTTTTCACCTTCAACCTGTAATCCCAGATACACTCCTCGCCTAAGTAGGGGCACTCTCTCCCAGGAGAAGAACCCCAGCCTGCCTTCCATGACAGTATTTTCACTTCTTTTTATAACAACTACAAATTTGGTTTTAAGAAAAAATTCCATTCTCCAGTATGCTGGAGGGCACTGGCAGTTTTCTCTTCCTAGCACTGAAGCGAGAAAATGCTCCCACCTTAGCCCTTTTGCCTGTCCTCTTTCAATCAGATTTTAGCAGGTTCAAGTTGAGCCTGCTGAAAAGGAGCCTCTGTTCACTCCTCTGTCCAACCAGACCTGTATGTACACCCCTCTGGCTGTGCTGGATGTTGTCAAATACTGTGGTCCCTGAAAGTAACACAAGATATACAGAGTGAGCTAGCCACTGCTGATTCCTTATCCAAAACCCCATTTCTTCAGGTGTGGATTGTGACTTTAGAGACCTCCTAACCCCCAAACTCCTGGAGCTGTTCATTTATATAATTCCATCCTCATCTGGCCAGCATTATATTCCCTACTGACACTGCCCACAGCAAAAAGGCTTTGAAAGTCAAAAGGTAATAGATACCAGGGAAGACCAACAGGGATATGCAAATAACTGTCTTAATATTCACATTTATAAAATCAAATCAAACTTTTTGGGTAAGCTACACTCTCCCAATAATTTGAAACACTAAATTATTAATTTATCTCCTCCCTTTGCTAGGATACGTTCAACAAGTGTATGATAGTTTTGTCAGAACCAAGTGTCCAGAATCTATTTCCTTTGTGCATGCTCAGTAACTCAGTTACTCAGTTACTCAGTCTTGTCCAACTCTTTGCAGCCGGATGGACTGTAACCTGCCAGGCTCTTCTGTTTATGGGACTCCAGGCAAGAATACTGGTGTGGGTTGTCATGCTCTCCTCTAGGGGTTCTTCTCAACCCAGGGATCAAACCTGCGTCTCTTATGTCTCCTACACTAGCAAGAGTATTCTTTATCACTAGATCCACCTGGGGAGTCCATTGCAGATTCTTCAAATTATTTTTCATCCTGGTCTGGAGAATCTCAAAAGTTGGAGGAGATAGTGGGATTTTTTTTTTCTTTTACTTTGTCTCTATTGCATAATCCTAGTACATGACAATTAAAAAAGAAAACAATTTTAAGCTGAGTGAATATTATAAGGACCATTCCCAGAGCCCCTACCATTTCATATTCATTCATTTAGCGACCTTCCTTGAGCACCTATTTTCTGCAGGCTTTGTGCCAGACACAACACAGGAACAGTCAAATGGATGATGGATTTTTAAATTCTAGCATTTTGAATGTGCCACTGGCCATCTTCACCTTGTGAAACAATCTCCTTCATTAGCATAAAGTCTTTTTGTAGAGATTGCTTTGCTGTCCTATTTCTAGGCAAAAATTAGAACTTCTGTTAGAGCTTGCATTTCCACCTAGGCTTCTATCAGACTTGAGCTTTTAAAAATTATGACATTTTATTGCAGCAAAATTGAGTCCTCGGGCCAGATCCTTCTACAGCAATCACAATTACAACAAAAAGTTTATTATAACAGAAAATATTCCAAAGTCCTGCTGATGGCACATGGAGGGAGTGTTCAGTTGACTTCTAAATGTTTCCCCAGTGGCACTGACTGGGAGCCATACAGCTGGTAGGTTTCTGTGGCAGGTTTTGTTGCCATTGTCCCCTCTCCTCACCACTGCGATGTGCAGGGTTCTTTTCCTGGAGAGATTTTTACTGTAACTACCATCCTCTAAAACTCCTGCCTGATTTATTCATCAGGGTGATCTAAGACACCAGGGAACTGAAAATTAGCTCCTTTTAACCAAAAATAAAGGAAAGAAGTAGTTCTCAACTCCAAATACAGCCTCATATCCTCCACTGGTTGATCACATGCTGCTAAATCGGACCCTAACCCAACTATCCCATTTCATCTTCCTTAATGGAGCTAAGAAAGTGCAAAGGAAAAAAGTGTTAGGTGCTCAGTCATGTCTGACTCTTTGTGACCCCATGGACTGTAGCCCTCCAGGCTTCTCTGTCCATGGAATTCTCAGAGGCAAGAATACTGGGGTGGGTAGCCATTCCCTTTATGACCCAGAGGATCTTCCTGACCCAGGGATCAAATCGAAGTATCCTGCATTGCAGGCAGATTCTTTACCATCTGAGCCACCAGGGAAGCCTTAATGGAGAATTCTGGTCAAATGCCCAGCTCAATACCATCCAAAAGGGCCCTGTGCTTTCTCATCATGATTCCTTCATGCAAAACATCCTTGCCACCTAGAATACCCTTCAAAATTCTAACTATCCTTTAATACCCAATTCAAACCCCATCTCCTCAAAAAAGCTTTCACATAACTGACTCACACTGACATCATCATATTCACCTTTTCACAAATTACAGTAATTATGCAGCTGAAAGATGCTGAAGATCTGAATCAGAACAATGGTAGCAGAAATGCACAAAACTGAATAGATTCAAAATCCATAATGGTGGTCAAATGACCAGGGCTGGGTGGCTGGCTGATGATGGGTGTAATTATGGATACCTCTTGCCTGAAAACTGGGAACGAGGCTAAGGCCATGGGGAGAACCTGAAGCATTTTCCATACAATTTTTACTAAGGTACAATATTTAGAATCCAAGGCAGAAATGAACAACTGGTCTAACCTAGTGGGAAAATTCTTAAGATTTTGTATTTTCCCAAAGGAAGTAGAAAGTAAAGAAACATCTTCATAGCACAGAGATCTGCTGCTGACTCTAATTACAATAATCTCTCATTCTGAAATTACTTTTTTTTCCCCCTCACTGGTTCTTTTATCACAGACACCCAATTTGAAATCAAAGATAACTGACGTCACCTCTGAATTTTTCATTACCTGAAGTATAGGGAATAAAGGATATATCTTTCATGCCCCTTGAGCCATACATGTGCATGTCTCAGTCTGTCTTGCCTGAAATAAATTTGCTACAATCACTGTTTTTACAATATGCTAAAGATATATTACCAAAATAAGCTTGCTCCTCCACAGAATAGTGAGCCGAAGGCATTGTGCTCCATCTTTACAATGAAATGCAGATTTCTCATTGAAAGACTAATCTTCAGTTTCAAAAGACTGAACAAAATGGTGCTTAAGAAGAATTAGAGCTGGTTAAATATAAGCTGCTAAAAACATCAAGGACGAGAATATTCTTTAAGTATCCAAGCATTTTCATCTGCTTATGATTTAAACCATTTTTTTCCCATCTTGTCTTAGTATTTTCTTCAAAGTTCAGCAAACAAAAATATGTTAAGCATGCTGACCCAGAGCCTTCTTTACCTAAATGATCTTATTTCTCCATAACTGTGTCTTTAAGAGACTGCTTCATAGTGGCAAGACTGGCCCCTCTGGTGACCTTGACATCTCACTAGCAGAACTGAAGGGCCCCTGGTAAAAATTCCCCTCCTCTGGTCTGGGCCCACTTACAGCAGAACCAAAATGAGTCCTGGTGTGACACTCATGCTCCTGGTGTGATATTCATGCTCACATCCACTCAACATCTCCTCTCAGACCACTGCTCATTGACAGACACCAGTTCAAGGAGACTCTGCTTAAAATTAACTATCCATGCCTTCCTTAGAAGACTTATGGACCAATTTCAATGCTCTTCATTGCTTTCTTCTACTCAACCTCATATAGTTTTCTCTATCCCCAATCTGCATATCTGAGGTTATCGATATTTCTCCTAGCAGTCTTGATTCCAGCTTGTGTCTCATCCAGCCCATTTCACATGAAGTACTCTGCATATAAGTCAAATAAGCAGGGTGACAATGTATAGCCTTGATGTACTCCTTACCCAATTTGGAACCAGTCCGTTGTTCCAAACTATGGACTGGTTCAAACTGCTGTTTCTTGACTGGTTCAAACTACAGACTGTTCTAACTGTTGCTTCTTGACCCGAATACAGATTTCTCAGGAGGAGTTAAGGTGGTCTGGTATTCCCATCCCTTGAAGAATTTTCCACAGTCTGTTGTGATCTGCACAGTCAAAGCCTTTGGCATAGTCAATAAAGCAAAAATAGATGTTTTTCTGGAACTCTCTTGATTTTTTCTATGTTCCAACAGATGTTGTAATGTGATCTCTGGTTCCTCTGCCTTTTCTAAATCCAACTTGAACATCTGGACATCTGGAAGTTGTCGGTTCATGTACTGCTAAAGTATTGCTTGGAGAATTTTGAGCATTACTTTGCTAGCATGTGAGATGAGTACAATTGTGCAGTAGTTTGAACATTCTTTGGCACTGCCTTTCTTTGGGATTGAAATGAAAACTGATATTTTCCAGTTCTGTGGCCACAGTTGAGTTTTCCAAATTTGCTGGCATATTGAGTGCAGCACTTTAACGGCAAAATCTTTTAGGATTTGAGATAGCTCAACTGGAAGAAATATCAATAACCTCAGATGTGCAGATGACACCACCCTTATGGCAGAAAGTGAAGAGGAACTAAAAAGCCTCTTGATGAAAGTGAAAGAAGAGAATGAAAAAACTGGCTTAAAACTCAACATTCAAAAAACTAAGAGCATGGCATCTGGTCCCATCGCTTCATAGCAAATAGATGGGGAAACAATGGAAACAGAGAGAGACTCTTTTTTGGGGGGCTCCAAAATCACTGAAGATGGTGACTGCAACCATGAAATTAAAAGACACTTGCTCCTTTGAAGAAAAGCTATGACAAACCTAGACAGCATATTAAAAAGCAGAGACATTACTTTGCCAAGAATGGTCCGTCTAGTCAAGGCTATGGTTTTTCCAGTAGTCATGTATGGATGTGAGAGTTGGACTATAAAGAAAGCTGAGTGCCAAAGAATTGATGCTTTTGAACTGTGATGTTGGAGAAGATTCTTGAGAATCCTGTGGACTGCAAGGAGATCCAACCAGTCTATCCTAAAGGAAATCAGTCCTGAATATTCATTGGAAAGACTGATGCTGAAGCTGAAGCTCCAATACTTTGGCCACCCAATGCAAAGAACTGGCTCATTGGAAAAGCCCCTGATGCTGGGAAAGATTGAAGGCAGGAGGAAAAGGGGATGACAGAAGATGAGATGGTTGGATGGCATCACCAGCTCAAAGGACATGAATTTGAGTAAGCTCCAACAGTTGGTAATGTACAGGGAAGCCTGGCATGCTGCAGTCCATGGGGTCGCAAAGAGTCAGACACAACTGAGCGACTGAACTGAACTGAACTGATCCCCAATCTACCCAATCTCCTTTCCCTTCTCCATCCTCCAAACCCTTCCCCTGGGTCCTTTGGAACTCATCATCTGTCAGGAGTAAAAACAGCTTTTAGTCAACTTTTCTGAACAGACTAACTTCTCAATCCAACTGAAATTTCAAGTAGACATTCAGGTCACTTCTTCCACTGCAGCTCTCCCAAGTGGTGGGTGTTTGTTCTCTGATACCATTTGTCCAGTACCAAGGGGACATTTCATGCAAAGATGGGCTCAATAAAGGACAGAAATGGTATGGACCTAACAGAAGCAGAAGATATTAAGAAGAGATGGCAAGAATACACAGAACTGTACAAAAAAGATCTTTACGACCCAGATAATCATGATGGTGTGATCACTGACCTAGAGCCAGACATCCTGGAATGTGAAGTCAAGTGGGCCTTAGAAAGCATCACTACAAACAAAGCTAGTGGAGGTGATGGAATTCCAGTTGAGCTATTTCAAATCCTGAAAGACGATGCTGTGAAAGTGCTGCACTCAATATGCCAGCAAATTTGGAAAACTCAGCAGTGGCCACAGGACTGGAAAAGGTCAGTTTTCATTCCAATCCCAAAGAAAGGCAATGCCAAAGAATGCTCAAACTACCGCACAATTGCACTCATCTCACATGCTAGTAAAGTAATGCTCAAAATTCTCCAAGCCAGGCTTCCGCAATACGTGAACCGTGAACTTCCTGATGTTCAAGCTGGTTTTAAAAAAGGCAGAGGAACCAGAGATCAAATTGCCAACATCCGCTGGATCATGGAAAAAGCAAGAGAGTTCCAGAAAAACATCTATTTCTGCTTTATTGACTATGCCAACGCCTTTGACTGTGTGGATCACAATAAACTGTGGAAAATTCTGAAAGAGATGGGACTACCAGACCACCTGATCTGCCTCTTGAGAAATCTGTATGCAGGTCAGGAAGCAACAGTTAGAACTGGACATGGAACAACAGACTGGTTCCAAATAGGAAAAGGAGTACTTTGAGGCTGTATATTATCACCCTGCTTATTTAACTTATATGCAGAGTACATCATGAGAAACGCTGGACTGGAAGAAGCACAAGCTGGAATCAAGATTGCCAGGAGAAATATCAATAACCTCAGATAAGCAGATGGCACCACCCTTATGGAAGAAAGTGAAGAGGAACTAAAAAGCCTCTTGATGAAGGTGAAAGAGGAGAGTGAAAAAGCTGGCTTAAAGCTCAACATTCAGAAAACAAAGATCATGGCATCCAGTCCCATCACTTCATGGGAAATAGATGGGGAAACAGTGAAAACAGTGTCAGACTTTATTTTTGGGGGGCTCCAAAATCACTGTGGATGGTGACTGCAGCCATGAAATTAAAAGATTACTCCTTGGAAGGAAAGTTATGACCAACCTAGATAGCATATTCAAAAGCAGAGACATTACTTTTCCAACAAAGGTCCGTCTAGTCAAGGCTGTGGTTTTTCCTGTGGTCATGTATGGATGTGAGAGTTGGACTGTGAAGAAGGCTGAGCGCCAAAGAATTGATGCTTTTGAACTGTGGTGTTGGAAAAGACTCTTGAGGGTCCCTTGGGCTGCAAGGAAATCCAACTAGTCCATTCTGAAGGAGATCAGCCCTGGGATTTCTTTGGAGGAAATGATGCTAAAGCTGAAACTCCAGTACTTTGGCCACCTCATGCGAAGAGTTGACTCATTGGAAAAGACTGTGATGCTGGGAGGGATTGGGGGCAGGAGGAGAAGGGGACGACAGAGGATGAGATGGCTGGATAGCATCACTGACCTGATGGACATAAGTCTGAGTGAACTCTGGGAGTTGGTGATGGACAGGGAGGCCTGGTGTGCTGCGATTCATGGGGTCGCGAAGAGTCGGACACGGCTGATCGACTGAACTGAACTGAACTGAGGAGTTCATTCTCTTCATTTCTCACTGCCACTTCTAGACAAGTACTCTGATTCTTCCCTGCAAAATTATGCTGCAACACCCATACTTCTCCAAGCAATGATCTACTTTTCCTCCCTGTCAATCATTCTCATTAAATGAAAGGATGTCTCTCTTATTCACTGTCTTCCTCTCCACTTCTATTTCTGCAACAATTTTTGGTGGACTCATGGTTACATAGATATGTCAGATCCTTGATATTTTCATCTGTCATTGACATTATCCTGAATCCCACCTCAGCCACTTACTTTCATAATCAAACCCTTTTTCTTTTCATCACAAGTAATTTCACTCCTTCAAATTTTCAGTTTTAAGTATCTCTCCCTCTAATTATAACCCATGATCTTTTCAACTTCTCTTTGACTTCAACTGCAACAGAGCTTTGGCTCCCCCAGGATATCCAAATCTTTTGGACTTACCACTCTGGTGGTCCATCAAACTGCCTGTCCATCAAACTCTCACATCCCCACTTTCCCAGCCTAAATTTCACTTCTAAAATCACTTCCTCATGAGTTTGGGATCGACATGTACACATTGCTATATTTAAAGTGGATAAGCAGTAAGGACCTACTGGAACTCTGTTCAATGTTATGTGGTAGCTTGGATGAGAAGGGAGTTTGGGGGAGAATGGATACTTGTATATGTATGGCTGAGTCCCTTTGTTGTCCACCTGAACCTATCACAACATTATGAATTGGCTATACTCCAATATAAAATAAAAAGTAATAAAAATAAAATAAATTAATAAAGTCACTTCCTCATATATACTCTTAACCCTCCTGCTCATCTCTCCTACCATGTATTCAGCTCATGAAACTACAACTACACACTCAACCCACTCCAGTATTCTTGCTTCGGGAATTCCATGGACAGAGGAGACTGGTGGGCTACAGTCCATAGGGTCGTAAAGAGTCAGACACAACTGAAGTGACTTAGCATGCACCCCCTACTCTATGACTACATCTGAACCAACACTAAATGCTAGAGAAAAATATTCAATCCTTCTGACTAATCCCATTTCAAAACCATGACCTCAAAATTCAACCATGTCCTCAATAGTAACCAGGACTTTCAACATATTGTCCTGGCAGTTCATCCTCCTGCCCTCTAAGACAAGTGTATCTTACATCTTCTTTGCTCAGAAATCCAACGTTTTCTGTATATTCCTCTCTCAAATGATAAGATCATTTCTTATTTCATAAATTAAAAAGGAACAGGCAAAAGAAAACTTTCTTATACTGCAACCAAGTCTGGCATCCTATCTGCGGCTGTGCCCACATTCTGGATGTCCTCTTATCGTGGGTAACTGAGCTGTGTGTCCTTTCTGAGGCCACCCCCTCCCCTTAGGCAGTGGACCCAGCCCCTCTTACCTGCTTGACAACTTTGGCACAGCATGAATCTCCATTCTCTCTAATAAGCACTGGGGGTTTGCTACCAGATAACACATGAGCAAACAGATTGTAATAGTCTCCTTTTGAGGAAAAAAAAAAAAAAAAGCCTTCCATTGACCCCACATCTTCCTCCCCTTACTATTAACTCTCCTCTCCATTTTTTGGCTCCGATCCACAAGAAAACTATTTAAGTGTCCATGCTGTCTGTATTCAATTTCTCACTCCTCAATCTTTCTTGAACCTCTTCCACTCAGGCATTCAAGTTAAATCCCCTCCATGTTACTAAAACTGCTTCTTTCAAGGTATCAAAAGACGTTCTGAACTGCCAAAGATAAATCTTTTCTTAGTTATCATCTAATTTGTTTTTCTAGCATCAGCATCATTTGATATCTTATCTCTCCTTCTTTCCTGGAACACTTTTTTTTTTTCTTGGGCTTGAAATATCTATCACATTTCTGGTTTTCTTCTTACCTCACCGTTACTTTCAATCTCATTTCCTGGATTCTTCCTGCCATCCAAGACTCAGTCCTTGACCACTTCTCTCTCAGAGCTCATATCTTAATCCTTCCATTGCTTTCAATAATATGTGTTGAATGTCCCAAATTTATATCTCTGTCCTCTTCTCCCATAAACTTCATGCATGTGCATCCAGCTCCTTACATGACATCTCCACTTGGCTGTGCAACAGGAATCTCTGCAGATGTACTTCAAAACAAACAAAAATTGCTGGGTTATATGATAGTTCTATTTTTAGTTCTTCAAGGAATTTCCATACTACCCTCCATAGTGGCTGTACCATTTTATATTCTCAACAAGAGTGTAAGACTGTTCCCTTTTTTCCATACTCTCTCCACCATTTATTGTTTGTAGATTTTTTTATGATGGCCATTATGGCCCATGTGAAGTGATATCTCACTGTAGTTTTGATTTGCATTTCTTGAATAATAATTAGCAATGTTGAGCATCTCTTCATGTGCTTTTTGGCCATCTGTCTTCTTTGGAGAAATGTCTGTTTAGACCTTCCATCCACTTTTTTGATGGGATTGTTGGTTTTTTTGACATTGAGCTGCATGAGCTGTTTTTATATTTTGGAGATTAATCCCTTGTTGGTTGCTTCGTTTGCAAATATTTTCTCCCATTCTGAGGGGTGTCTGTTTTGTTTATGGTTTCTTTTGCTGTGCAACAGCTTTTAGGTTTAATTAGATCTCATTTGTTCATTTTTGTTTTTATTTTCATTACTCTAGGAGGTGTATCAAAAAAGATCTTGCTGCAATTTACATCAGAGTGTTCTGCCTATGTTTTCCTCTAAGAGTTTTAAAGTGTCCCAGCAATCCCACTCTTGGGTTTATACCAGTAGAAAACCATAACTGAAAATAATACATCAACCCCAATGTTCATTGCAGCACTATTTACAATAGCCAGCATATGAAAGCAACCTAAATGTCCATCAACAGAGGAATGGATAGAAAAGATATCGTACATATATATAATGGAATATTGCTCAGCCATAAAAAAGAACAAACTAACGACATTTGCAGCAACATGGATGGACCCAGAAACTGTCATACTGAGTGAAGTCAGACACAGAAAGATAAATATTATATGATAGCAATATGGAGAATCTAAAAAAGGGGTAAAAATTACAAAACAGAAATAGACTCATGGATGTAGAAAACAAACTTATGGTTATCAGGGGATAAGTGGGGAAGGGATAAATTGGGAGATTGACATATGTATACTACTATATATAAAATAGATAAATAATAAGAAACTGCTGTACAGCACATGGAACTTTACTTAAAACTCTGTAATGGCCTATATGGGAAAAGAACCTTTAAAAAAAAAAATAGATATAAAAAAAAAAAAGATAAAAAAAAAAAAAAATAGATATATGTATATGTGGGTCTCCCTGGTGGCTCAGTGGTAAGGAATCTGCCTGCAATGCAGGAGACCCAGGTTTGATCCCTAGGTTGGGAAGATCCCCTGGAGGAATGCATGGAAACCCACTCCAGTATTCTTGCCTGGAGAATCCCATGGACAGAGGAGCCTGGCAAAGAGTCAGACACAACTGAAGCAACTAAGCGTGCACACACATGTGTGTGTATATATATGTAGCCGATTCACTTTGCTGTACACCAGAAACTAACACAACAGTGTAAACCAACTGTACTCCAATAAAAATTTTTAAAAAACAATCCAAGAATCCCTTGCCATCAACAATGAATAACCATGAGAAGATGCTTAACTTCACTAGCAATCAGGTTGTGGCAAACAAAAAGCACAATGCATTTTTACTATCACATCATTATTACCAACTGTGCTGCTTATGAATATTTATGTGTATGTCATCATTGCACATGCACACACAATTTTATTGGGAATCAAAGGGTCATAGGGCCTGATGCTGCGAAAGATTGAAGGCAGGAGAAGAAGGGAAAGACAGAGGATGAGATGGTTGGATGGCATCACCGACTCAATGGACATGAGTTTGAGCAAGCTCTAGGAGTTGGTGATGGACAGGGAAGCCTGCCATGCTGCAGTTCATGGGGTTGCAAAGAGTTGGACACGACTGAGTGACTGAACAATAGCAACAGGACCTGCAGAAGTTCACCTGGAGGAAATGACAAACATTTCCAAAGCCTTTATATATTCTTAACAGTGTTTAAATTCCCTATTTCTAACATCCTTGTCATCGCTCTGCTGTGTGTTTAGTGCTATGATGTCATGTTTTTTCTTTGCATTTTCTTGACTATTGATGAGATTGAACACTTTTCTAATGTTTGGTCATGTGAACTATAGTATTTAGGGATGCAAGCTTAGGTAGTTAGATTATAAAGAAAACCAATAAAGGAATTACCATAAAAATCAGAGGAATGGCCACCCCTGAGGTAAATGGAAGATAAAATACTAGAAGAAGACATGCAGAGTGAGGGGCCTTGCGAATGCTGGTCATGCTGTCTTTCTGCTCTGTGCAGTAGTCACAATGCTCACTTGGTGGTAAGACACCGGGCTAGGAATTCTTGCTTAGTATACTGCTCGTATTTGTTTTATTTTATGGTACAAATTTCAAATGGAAGGCTAAGTAAGTAAACAAAATGAGTATTATTTGAGTACCTACTATATGCTAGGCTGTATGACAAAGAGCAGGAATCAAAAATTAATGACGAAGGTTCTTGGCCTCAGGTTACTGTGCATCACACAATTAACTGGTGGCAGCGTGAACTGCTTCTAGAGTACTGAGAAGCTGAGAAAGATGTCAAAAGAGGGGGCTGGGGGGAGGCAGTGATTTGTGATGGGCCTGGTCATGTGAGTGGGACTGAATATTATTAACAAAGAAAAGGAAGAGGCACTGTGGATACCTTCTGATCTGTGACTAAAGCCACCTCCCAGTCTGTGTACACACTGACCTTCAGAGGCCCTCAGTCACTCTCTCTCTCACACACACACTCACACACACACACACACACACACACACTCGCTGTATTAGGTGGCTGGGCTGCTATCATGGAGACTGGTACTGGTAAGATAAGATAAGCTGGTAGTGTCTCACTTTCTGAAAGACAGAATTGGAAATCAAGGTGCCTCAGGGCTGACTTTCTGAGGGCTGTGAGAGAAGGATCTGCTCTAGGCTCTCTCATGTAGCTTGTAGGTGGCCATCGTTGGGGCCGACTGAGTGTGGACTAGAAAAGAATTTCCCCACAAAGAGCATTTTAGAAGAGAGAGTTTACTGAGAAGAAAGGATTGAGGTTGTGAGGGGCACAGCAAAAACACCAGGCTGACTTCCTGACAGATCACGGAGAGCCCACCCCTCTCATGGGCTTGCGGCCAATTTTTATAGTCTCAGAACAAAGAAAATTCCTATGGCAAGGGGTGGCGTTAAGCCACTGGTCGGGGGTCTTTTGGTTGCCCACCTTGCCGAATATGGAGACAGGAGCTTCCTGGTTAGGGATAGGATGGCTCTCAACAAACAGGATGTCATAGCTCATAACAAACAAGATGGCCCATGACAACGGCTGGCATGGAACTTGGCCAATTCTGGAAATACTGCCCTATGACCCCAGCATGTGGTTCTACAGCCATCTTATTTCTGTGTCTCTTCACAAGGTCTCCCTTCTATGAGTGCTATCTGTGTCAAAATTTTCCCTTTTGATAAGGACACCAGTCATACTGGAAGGGGATCTACCCTGATGACCTCATTTGAACTTGATCACCTCTGTAAAGACTTTATCTCCAAATAAGGTCACATTTTGAGGTACTGAGGGGTTAGGACTGCAAAGTATAAATCTGGGGGGACACATTTCCACCCATAACACCCACATGTACACACTTGACAAATTCATATATACATATATTCCCATGCATATACACAATCACATATACATACACACATTCACACACAGACTCACTCCACATACTCTAACACACATCCATATATATACAAACACTCCCACACACTTATACACACATTCACATATTCTTGAATTACACTTAGGTATTTCACTTGTACACCCAGATTACCCTTCTTACACACAGATCTCATTTTGTAGGGGATCTTCCCTTTCTCCCACTCTGCCTCCCAGGGACGCTGTCATCTTAGGCAGCAATGTGACCTAAGCCAAGGAAAGCAGACCCTTCACCAAAGATGAGTCCAGCTGGAACTGAGAAAAAATCCCCTTACTCTCTGGTGGAAATTTTGGGAAGATGCATACCATGCCACTGTTGGAATCCTGTCATAGGTCATTTTTGGAAGCCTGACTGCATGAGGAAAATGAGGGAAGCCCACATCCTAGAGGAAGAAAGTGAGCCTCAGTGACCCTTATTCCCAGGTTCCAGCCACCCATGGGGTCAGCTGCACCCTGACTTACTCACAGTTCAGTAAGCCCCCTTTCCTGGGTTGGTTTTCTGTCATTTGTAATTTAAATTTCTTAAAAAGGTCTCCCAGAGAAAGCCTAGGAGGCCTGAAAGATACAATGATGATAGAAGGTAAATGATCAAGAGGGAACCTGTCACCAAGCCTGGGTTTTCTTTTCTTATTGTTCCTTTTTTAAAAAATTGAAATAAAGTTGACCTACAATATTATTGATTTCAGATGAACGCCATAGTGATTCAACATTTAAATACATTACAAAATGATTGATCACCAAGATAACTCTAGCAACCATCTGTGCCCAAACAGAGTTTTGTTCCATTTTATTATTCCAGTTGTATACTTTCTCCAACCACACTGCCTTCTCTCAACACCTCACCAATCTTCCCCTCACCCCCCTGAAAACTTTACAATCCTGCCTTCTCCTTAACAGGGAAGGTCTCTATTTGTATGCCAGTCTCCACAAAAGGATATAATGCCCACCCAACCCCCCCATGAGAGGTAATTTACCATTATTTTATCCTCTAACTCAGAATTTTGATTTTTTTTTTCTCATAGCATTTTATACTGATTTAGAATGATTTTATTTGTGTGCATCTACTTGGGGTTATCTCTCTTTCCCACCAGCCTGGAAGGCCCTAAGGATAAAAACTGGGTGTCTATTGTTTCCCATATTATCCCTGGAACCCAGAACCTTGGATCGGTGTGGTGATCAAAAAAGATCAGTGGAAGAGGAGAGGGAGAGAAAGGAGGGAGAATGATAAATTCTTCATTCCTGCACTAATTTCCCAGCTGTGCCCCCAAACCAGGCCTTCTGACAAGACTATCTTCCATTGGCAACTTCATCTTCAGTGTCTACACCTCTTGCTCACTGAAGGCTGCGCTGTGCTTTACTCCTCCATGACTCCTCCCCTTAGTCTCCCAGGCTGCATCTCAGGAATGGCCCTGCTGTGTGACCTGCTTGCTTTAAGAGCATGGTATCTGGGCCCCCTAGTCTCAGCACAACCACAGGTGGGTTGCTTACCAGACATTACCCTGTCCTGATTTGGCAATGAGAAAACATGTGGAGAATTTAAAAGTTACTGAACCAGTTTTAATGGCCCCACTGCTCCATTTTTTGTAATTTCTTAACCCTTGAGGCCACAGGCAATGAGGGCTTTCTTGAGCCAGAGCGGTGAAGAGCGATATCTTGCTCAGAGACATGCAATGTGACCAGGAACAGCCTGAGAGCCTCTCGGTGAGGACAGAGGTCTGCTTTAAGGTCCCTGTTCACCGGGCAGGGGCTGGAAGGGGCTGTTTTTCAAGGTAACACATATAGGAAGAATGACTGTGGTTTGTTAACATTCCAGAGTCTTTGATACCAAAGCTCGTATTCATTACAGAGTCCTGCAAGGGGATAAAAACACTTGGCTGTCAGTGTTTCTAATGCACAGAAAACCACATTCCCTCCTCCCTCTCCTTTCAGATACTCAACCTCTGGAAAACCAAACTGGCAAGTTACCAGCAATTCAGTACTATGTAGTATCTATCGAGCAGCAGAAATTAGTACAGAATGTTACACTCCCTTTGCTGGTACCTTCTTACAGCCTTCACATTTGCCATCTCTCTAACTACACTTCTTCAAATGATATTGCTGTTTGAGTGGTATCAATCAGACAGGGTTGCCCTTTGATGTCAAAACTCTCAGAGTCAACCCATATAAGTAAATCCTGATTACTTCTGCATTCCAAGAGAAAATGTATTTTTTTAGATCAGGGTCATGAGCTGTGAATGGCATTTAATAAAAGGTAATATTGACTTCTCATTTATGGGTGTATCTGATGTTAAAATTAGTGTACTTTGCTAACAGAACCACCCCAAGCCTAGCTCCTTCTTGGCCCTAATACACTATTGCTTTGCCTAACTCCTAACTCTAAGCAAATCTCATGACCTAGTTTGTTTTGTTGATTAAAAAATGCATTGGTTTTAACTTCACATCTCAGGTCTGATCGCTGTGAGAAAAACTGGCTCATAAATCTTCGCTAGGCTACTAGTAACTAGGGAGAAGTCGCTTTCTTCAGTAAACATCCCCTGCTTCTCAGTAATAGGGTGCCTTCCATCACCCAGAGGTTTTTTCCTTTTAATTGAGTGTTTGTTGAAGCATGACTCTGAGATAGGAGGCCTATTCAGGAATAGAAATTGCAGCCCAAAGTGCCCATTACTTACCTGAGACAGGGCCTGAGACCAACCGTGCTTTCCAGGGGCCGGACACACCGGCAGGTGGATTTGGACTGTGGGGTTGACTGGCCACACTGACAAAAATCATGGAGGTGCAGGGAGCTGATGGAAGACTGGGTCTGGGTATTCTCTCCAGGCTCCCACCACCTGCTCCCAGAAAAGTTGAAGGAAAAAATAATACGACCACTCTGTATTTGCTCTCTACCTTAAAAAAATGAAAAATAGAAAAATTTAACTTCTCTGCACACCAGAACAACTCATCTTGTGGTGTTTCAACACATTTTTCCTTTCTAGGAGTCAGGAGTCCATTTTCAAAGCCTCTCCTACTCTTTGAAGAGAGAACTCAGAGTTTTTTGAATTTCCATTTCAAGCCCAGAATTCTATTAGCCACTTTCTTAATTCTTTCAACAGGGTAACGTGTTATGAACAACTATGAGCAAGACCTTTGCTCTGTCTTAGCTCTCCCAGTCCTGACCTCCTGGGCCCCATTTTCCCTAACCCACAGCTCTTCTTATATATCAACATGGACGAGATTTTACTTTGAATTGTTCATCCTTCCAGGAATGACAGATGTCGGATTAAACTGCAAAAACCTCCAACTTTACATTCACTGTCTTCACCTCCAATCAATAACTGCATTTGGTGCTTCTCAGCAGGAAGGCACCTCATTACCACCTTCCTCAGCAATATCCTCCTCCTGGCCCCTCAAAGCTTACACAATTTTGCACATACACTTCTCACCCCTGATGTGAAGTGGTGTAGTGTCTTCAAATATGATTTATTTGAATTCTAGCGGCAACATCTGAGGTGCATCTGGGTGGTCCCCTGTCCAGAGCTGAATTTGCCCTGCTACAGAAATGGGTTATTTATGATCCCTGGAATAGTTGCAGCTTGTCTCTTGGCTGGAATAATTCACACTGACCTCCCTGTGGTATCCAGCATGTTGTGAACTCCCTGCCTTTAGACAAAATGGCGCCAACATCACAAATCTCTGTCTGCGGAAATACTTGAAAGTTCTTCTTCTCTCCATTCTTTAACAGAGCAAAACCTTTGCTTTGATCCTTGTCCTTACTGCCCTACCCCTTTGCTCACCCCTTCTCTGTTGCTAGGCTCCTGAAAGTCCCTGTTCTTCTCACCATCACCGATACACTCTTCAATAGCAGCTTAAAACCCTCCTGAGAAGGGCATGGCTGCTGTCAGAGGATGGGAACACCCAGGGGATTGTTCCTGGGAGAAACAGGCACCTAGGAAGGAAACGGGCCTGTGGACAACCTGATCAGGAATTATATTTCTATATGAAGCAGACTCTAAGAAGCTCTAGTGAAAATGAAGCTTAGTAGTAGTATTTAACAGAAGAGCAAGGAAAACAATTTGAGGCAGTAATGCCAGGAACTTAGAGTAGGGCATGGCAACCCACTCCAGTGTTCTTGCCTGGAGAATCCCACGGACAGAGGAACCTGGCGGGCTATATAGTCCTTAAGGTCTCAGAGAGTCAGACGTGTCTCAAGTGACGTTAAGTTAAAGTGAAAGTGAGCTCACTCAGTCGTGTCCGACTCTTTGAGACGCCATGAACTATAGCCTACCAGGCTCCTCCATCCATGAGATTCTCCAGGTAAGAATACTGGAGTGGGTTGCTAATTCCTTCTCCAGGGGACCTTCCAGACCCAGGGATCAAACCCGGGTCTCCCACATTGTGAGCAGATGCTTTACCCTCTGAGCCACCAGGGAAGCCCAAAGTGACGTTAACACGTGTGCAATGGCAAGAACTAGTGTAACACGACCTCTAATCTCCAACCCAAACATCTGCCCCATTCTCCTTTCTAGTAAAAAGCGCCCTCCGCCTGCTGTTTTATGCCTATTGTCATATAATTTTGACAGTATGAGCCCACGGGTTGAGCTACCTAGAAATATTATCCTTAATTCCACGGCCTTACATTTTCAACACTTTATTAGTCAAACTTTATACAGAAAAAACATATGATTGATTCAGTTTGGGTCAGGTGATCACCCCTGATCCAATCAGCCATGGTTGGTGAGTTTCACTTATGGGTATGGCTACTGAGGTCTACTTCTGCAGCAGCATATAAGGATGAAAGTCACCTCCAAGCAGAGGAAATAGCCAAATTAATTCTGTCTAGGATGGGAAACTCTCAGCTGCTCCCTATTCCAAAAATTAAAGAACAAGGAAGAGAGTGGGCAAAAGAGTCTTGCTTTCTGCTAGCTAATTAGTATTCCTAAATATCACTCTGCAAATTGTTGTCTGGTGTTAAATATTATAAAATATTTTTATATATTTTATATACTCTCAAGCTTTTTAAAATTCAGTTCAGTCACTCAGTCATGTCGGATGCTTTTCTACCCCATGGACTGCAGCACGCCAGGCCTCCCTGTCACCAACTCCCAGAGTTTACCCAAACTCATGTCCATTAAGTTGATGATGCCATCTCATCCTCAGTAGTCCCCTTCTCCTCTTGCCTTTAATCTTTCCCAACAACAGGGTCTTTTCAAATGAATCAGCTTTTCGCATCAGGTAGCCAAAGTATTGGAGTTTCAGCTTCAGCATCAGTCCTTCCAAAGAATATTCAGGACTGATTTACTTTAGGATGGACTGGTTGGATCTCCTTGCAGTCCAAGGGACTCTCAAGAGTCTTCTCCAACACCACAGTTCAAAAGCATCAATTCTTCCGTGCTCAGCTTTCTTCACAGTCCAACTCTCACATCCATACATGACTACTGGAAAAACCATAGCCTTGACTAGACAAACCTTTGTTGGCAAAGTAATGTCTCTGCTTTTTAATATGCTGTCTAGGTTGGTCATAACTTTCTTTCCAAGGAGAAAGCCTCTTAATTTTATGGCTGCGATCACCATCTGCAGTGATTTTGGAGCCCAGAAAAATAAAAGTCAGCCACTGTTTCCACTATTTCCCCATCTATTTGCCATGAAGTGGTGGGACCGGATCCCATGATCTTAGCTTTCTGAATGTTGAGCTTTAAGCCAACTTTTTCACTCTCCTCTTTCACTTTCATCAAGAGGCTCTTTAGTTCTTCTTCACATTCTGCCATAAGGGTGGTGTCATCTGCATACCTGAGGTTATTGATATTTCTCCTGGCAATCTTGATTCCAGCTTGTGCTTCTTCCAGACCAGCGTTTCTCATGATGTACTCTGCATGTAAGTTAAATAAGCAGGGTGACAATATACAGCCTTGATGTACTCCTTTTCCTATTTGGAACCAGTCTGTTGTTCCATGTCCAGTTCTAACTGTTGCTTCCTGACCTGCATATAGGTTTCCCAAGAGGCAGGTCAGGTGGTCTGGTATTTCCATCCCTTTAAGAATTTTCCACAGTTTACTGTGATCCACACAGTCAAAGGCTTTGCATAGTCAATAAAGCAGAAATAGATGTTTTTCTGGAACTCTCTTGCTTTTTCCATGATCCAGTGGATGTTGGCAATTTGATCTCTGGTTCCTCTGCCTTTTCTAAAACCAGCTTGGAAGCTCACGGTTCACGTATTGCTGAAGCCTGACTTGGAGAATTTTGAGTATTACTTTGCTAGCGTGTGAAATAAGTGCAATTGGGCGGTAGTTTGAGCATTTTTTGGCATTGCTTTTCTTTGGGACTGGAATGAAAACTGAGCTTTTCCAGTCCCGTGGCCACTGCTGAGTTTCCCAAATTTGCTGGTATATTGAGTGCAGCACTTTCACAGCGTCATCTTTTAGGATGTAGATTTTACTAATATTTTATCCCATTACTTAAAAACATTTTCAAATGACTGGTGTCTCAGATAGGGGAGACAAAAGAAATACTCAATCAAGCCTTTCTTTTCAAGCATTTCCTATTTACTCTAGCAGGAACTCTCTCCCTATTCAAGACAGTTATTTTTGTTAGTATTCTCTACACCAAATATCTAATGATTTCACATAGTCTTTTTCTACATATCTGTACCATGGAGTGTGCCACTGATTTATATAGTGTATATTTAATTCCAAAACTAGCTTACAAGCTTTAAAATATCAAAACCTGCTGCTGTTACTTTCTTGCTTCTCTGTTTCCTTCACTGTCATATTAATTATTTAAATAGTCATTGGAGATTGGTTTTGGGAGCATCTATTACAATGGACTTCAACATTTTATTACAATGCAATAAATAACCTCCTGTAACATGTTTTAGCCACTACTTTTTTGGATACAGACTGTAGAAATCAACTCAAACTAATTTAGGCTAAAAAATGAGAATTTATTAGTAAGATGTTAGAGAATGTCACATCTAAATCATGGGAAAGGTAGACATATGAGATGGGTACAAGGTCAGGAGGACTTGGGGACTCAAAGTCTTTATCTCCATCTCCCCCTGTCTCCCTTCTCCCTCCCTCTCTCTCCCTCTCTCTGACTTTCTCTGTCTTGGTTTTCTCTCACATTTACTCCCGAAGGTTCCTGAGTTTAACATCTACATCTTCCACTGCTGGAGCAAACCTGACTGACTTTCTTGGTTTGAGTTTTAAAATCCAGGGATAGGACACTAGGAGATTTAGTTTCATGGCTGCAGTCACCATCTGTGGTGATTTTGGAGCCCAAAAAATAAAGTTTCTCACTGCTTCCACTGTTTCCCCTCTATTTGCCATGAAGTGATGGGACCAGATCCATGATCTTAGTTTTCTGAATGTTGAGTTTTAAGCCAACTTTTTCACTCTCCTCTTTCACTTTCATCAAGAGACTTTAGTTCTTCTTCACTTTCTGCCATAAGGGTGGTGTCATCTGCATATCTGAGGATAAAAACAGGTCCCACCAATCTTGATCCCAGCTTGTACTTCATCCGACCAGGCATTTCACATGATGTACTCTGCCTAGAAGTTAAATAAGCAGGGTGACAATATATAGCCTTGACATACTCCTTTCCCAATTTTGAACCAGTCTCTTTCCATGTCCAGTTCTAACTGTTGCTTCCTGACCTGCATACAGATTTCTCAGGAGGCAGGTAAGGTGGTCTGGTATTCCCATCTCTTTCAGAATTTTCCACAGTTTGCTATAATCTACACAATCAAAGGCTCTGGCATGCTCAATAAAGCAGATGCTTTTCTGGAACTCTCTTGCTTTATTGATTATCCAACGGATGCTGGCAGTCTGATCTCTGGTTCCTATGCCTTTTCTAAATCCAGCTTGAACATCTGGAAGTTCACAGTTCATGTACTGTTGAAGCCTGGCTTGAAGAATTTTGAGTATTACTTTACTAGCGTGTGAGATGAGTGCAATTGTGCAGTAGTTTGAGCATTCTTTGGCATTGCCTTTCTTTGGGATTGGAATCAAAACTGACCTTTCCCAGTCCTGTGGCCACTGCTGAGTTTTCCAAATTTACTGTCATACTGAGTGGAGCATTTTCACAGCACCATCTTTTAGGATTTGAAATAGCTCAACTGGAATTCCATCACCTCTTCTAGCTTTGTTCATAGTGATGCTTCCTAAGGCCCACTTGACTTCGCATTCCAGGAAGTCTGGCTCTAGGTGAGTGATCACACCATCATGATTATTTGGGTCGTGAAGCTCTTTTTTGTATAGTTCTTCTGTGTATTCTTGCCACCTCTTCTTATATCTTCTTCTTTTGTTAAGTCCCTACCATTTCTGTCCTTTATTGTGCCCATCTTTGCATGAAATGTTCCCTTGATATCTCCAATTTTCTTAAAGAGATCTCTACTCTTTCCCATTCTATTGTTTTCCTCTATTTCTTTGCCTTGATCACTGAGGAAGGCTTTTTTATCTCTCCTTGCTATTCTTTGGAATTCTGCATTCAAATGGGTATATCTCTCTTTTTCTCTTCTTTTCTCAGCTATTTGTAAGACCTCCTCAGACAACCATTTTGCCTTTTGCATTTCTTTTTCTTGGGGATGGTATTGATCACTGCCTCCTATAAAAGCTAGACAGCATATTAAAAATCAGAGACATTACTTTGCCTACAAAGGTCTGTCTAGTCAAAGCTACGGATTTTCAGTAGTCATGTATGGATGTGAGAGTTGGATTATAAAGAAAGCTGAGCACCAAAGAATTGCTGCTTTTGAACTGTGGTGGTGGAGAAGAATCCCTTGGACTGCAAGGAGATCTAACCAGTCCATCCTAAAGGAAATCAGTCCTGAATATTCATTGGAAGGACTGATGCTGAAGCTGAAACTCCAGTATTTCAGCCACTTGATGTGAAGAAATGACTCACTGGAAAAGACTGTGGTGCTGGGAAAGATTGAAGGCGGGAGGAGAAGGGGACAATAGAGGATGAGATGGTTGGATGGCATCACCGACTCGATGGACATGAGTTTGAGTAAGCTCCGGAAGTTGGTGATGGACAGGGAAGCCTGGTGTGCTGCAGTCCATGGAGTCGCAAAGAGTGGGACACGACTGAGGGACTGAACCAAACTGAACTGAACTGAGGCTTAGTTTAAGACCGTAGGACAGCCTTGAATCAGTAAAGTGTATCTGGGTATCTGGATGAGGAGTGGGCTTTCAGAACCTGAATGGAGGAGAAAAACAGGTCGCAAAACAGACAGTTTAGGTTAATACTTACTGGAAATTGATAAATCCCTAAAGCTCTGTGGTTTAACATGATACAACTTAGAGGTTTATTTCTCACTCATGACACACTCTTGTCAGGTAACCATAGGGGCCCAGGAGGAATAGGAAACAGGCTTTGGTGGACATATACAGTCTCCACGACAGAGGTGTATCACTGTTGCCTAGGGAAGGGGATGGACGTAAGGCAATTCTTTTCTCCCAAACCATGTGTGTTCATCACACTGGATATAATATGTCAGTTCCTAACACAATTGCCAAAAAACAATTATCTATGAAAAACCTACAAACAGGGAAAAAAGATATAGATATACAACAGAATTGAGTATGAAATTATGAAAAAACTCATGGAAAACAGGAAAAATAAGGTTTCAAGATAATGTTTCATATATTCAGATGGACTGTTCTAAGAAATGCTCTTGTTTGAAGATCTCACAGAATTACAAAGTAGTAGATTTTTGTTTCCCCCTCCACTATTTCCTTTTATTTGTATACATATTCCCTCCAGAGAACTTCACTGGTTCCCGGGGTTGTAATCAGCTAACACAGTACAAACTGGAATCGAGGCCTTTCCTTATTTCAATTCCCTGACCCTAGGCTCAACTACGATTCCTCACAGGATCTTTTTTTTTTAATATAAATTTATTTATTTTAATTGGAGGCTAGTTACTTTACAGTATTGTATTGGGTTTGCCATACATCAACATGAATCCACCACGGGTGTACACGTGTTCCCCATCCTGAACCCCGCTCCCACCTCCCTTCCCATCCCATCCCTCTGGGTCATCCCAGTGCACCAGCCCCGAGCATCCTGTATCATGCATCGAACCTGGACTGGCGATTCATTTCACATATGATATAATACATTTTCAATGCCATTCTCCCAAATCATCCCACCCTCACCCTCTCCCACAGAGTCCAAAAGACTGTTCTATACATCTGTGTCTCTTTTGCTGTCTCACATACAGGGTTATCATTTGCCAGAAAGAGACTGCAGTAGATTCTTTCCCCTTTCCAGCCCTGACTTCATTATTTCAATTAAGCAGCCTCTTGGAACAAATCACTATTGCTATTGTTTTACTTGCTAATTTGTGTCTGACTCTTTTTTGACCCCATGGTTTATAGCCTGCCAGGCTCCTCTGTTCATGGGATTTCCCAGGCAAGAATACTGGAGTGGGTTGCCATTTCCTTCTCCAGGGGATCTTCTCAACCCAGGGATCAAAGCTTGGCAGGCAGATTCTCTACCACTGAGTCACCAGGGCAGCCCTGAAACAAAGCATGCCACAGTCTTTATCAGTCTTACTTAGAGTTACCTTCAGGTCAGAGGGCTGACTTTCACCTGCAGGTTTCAGTGATGCCTCTGTGCCCCGCTCCCCTTCATCTTCCTCTTCTCCTTCTGCTGGAAGCTCTAACGTTTCCCTGCGTTACTGATGAGAATCCATTCTATACCCCATCCAGGCAGTGCCACTGGTTGCCATTTATCACCTTTTTCTCTCATAGAATAGTTTTTCTCTCATACCCTACACCAAAATATTTGTTGGGCGAGGTGAGAGAATAGAACAATCACAGGGGAAGCTAAAAGCTTCAGAGCAGCAAGAAAATCTACCCACAAACAGTGACAGCTCCGAGGATGTTTTCAAGACTGATGAATGGGTACAAACATCTATAATTTAGGGAGAATCCCAAATCAAACATTTAAGCTCACAAAAGCATCCCAGATCACTGCCTCCAGGTCACAGTTCATCATCAGGACTTTTAGAACTTGTGCCCAAGCTGAAATAGGGCACAGCAAGCATCAAGCAGCATTCCTCCTATAATCCTCTACATTCCCAAAATGCCTTTATGAAAGTACCTGCCAGATACATTGTCTACTTGCCTCTCCTTGATTGGAAACACTGAAGCATAGTAAAAGGTAGCGTGAACCATCCTTCACATGACAGAGTAGCAGTGAGACCTCGGGGAATAAAACTTGGGCTTTTACCCCGGGCACCCACCTTAGCATACAGTCATCCTACTGCACATGTTTTTCCTAATGTACCTCAGGGGGCTGAATTATCGCTGGGTTTGCTTTTTTAGGTGGATAGGGAGAACTCAGGTGGAGAACACTAGTGACATGCAGGAAGTTAAAGCATTATGGGTATAACAAATAGAGAATGTTTTGTTCCAGTTGAAAGAGCTCCAATATTTCATCCCAAAGTCATCTTCTGGGAAAACTGAAATGTAAGGAGTCTGCAATACACTGAATAAGATTTAGTAGGCACACTTCCAGGGTATGCACAGAGTCTGTGAGTTGCTGATTTTACACTTCCTCTTTAACCACAGGTCTACCTGATCAAATATCTATAGTGATTCATTCGAGCAAACTTTCAGGACAATGTAGTCAACAACACACAATATTTCTATTATATTAGCTTCTCTTTTCAGATGCTTGGAACCATAGTGAGCATTCTTCCTTCAAATTAAATAATGCAAAAACAGTTACAAAGGTATTTTTCCCATAGGAAAAAAGACTGAAAGAAAAAAATGCCCAGAATTAATAATGATTTCTAGATGAAGGTATTATGATGTGTGATCTTTTTTCTACTTCCATTTTCTATTCTCTTGGAACAAATTCTCTGCCATGAGTTCAGATTACTTTTTTAATTAAAAATGAAAGATAAATTTTAAAACAAGAGAGGAGATGTATGTGTTTCTGTGTCACCTTCGAGAGAACAGGTCAAAGCCCTGGAGTGGTAGGTGGGGAGCAGCGTCCCAAGGCTGTAGCAGAAAGGCAGTGCAGTGAAGCGGCCAACCTGAGCACCGACCTGGGTTTAAACCCAGGACAACCCCCCACTGGTTGTTTGACCTTCAACTGCTTGCTTCACACCTCAGAGCTTCAGATTTCTCATTTCTCCTCTTTAAACTGGGACAAATAATCATAATACCTATTCATAGAGTTAGATGAGTTGTAAGAAATAAGTGAAGTAAAATTTTAAAAACTGAAATCAATGTCTAGTCCATGCTAATAACTTAGTAAACACGAGGTACTGCATCAGCCAAGATCTGATCAGAAAGAAGAAAATACTCTATGTATTTCAAGTAAAGGACATATAATCCAGAGAACTGGTTACATGGAAGATAAGAGAAGAGATGAGGAGTCAGAGAGGGATAGAGGGACAACTCAGAGATAAGCCACAACAGGAAATGGCTACCACTTCCAATTCGAAGGGAGGAGACAGGACAACATGGCAGAAGGTAGAACCACAGTGAGGGTGCCTAGTGGGAAGCCGAGCCACAGAGAAGACCCAGCTGCTACCAGAGAAACTGCCCAAAGCAGAAAGGGGTGAGATACTGGCTTTTCTGTGTGTGTGTGTTCTCCAGTCTTATGCTGGTGTCTCCCACTGGCCAAACCTCTTTTCAAACTAAAAGGCACAGGAGCCTGGGAAACGTAGTTTCCTCCAGTATAGGTCAAGGTTTGGAAGGATAAATGGGCAAATGATTGGCATAGCCATTATCCTTATTGCCAAAGAAATAGCTCTTTAAAAGAACTTCATTATTTGCTTACAACCATGGTAGGTGGTATTCCATACTGTCACCTTTTTTAGCTTCCTCCTAAGCAAATTTTGTGCCTACACTAGCCCAAGGACTGGGCGCAGTGACTATCCCCCCAAAAAAGAATGTCATCTTCCATCTCCATACCGAGACTCAAGCCTCTTACTCCCTTGAAGTGCTGCAAAGTACACTGTCTCCTGGAGTTAA
This sequence comes from Bubalus kerabau, assembly GCF_029407905.1. Classification (NCBI taxonomy): domain Eukaryota; kingdom Metazoa; phylum Chordata; class Mammalia; order Artiodactyla; family Bovidae; genus Bubalus; species Bubalus kerabau. Next base: position 49,010,909 of record NC_073629.1, read on the forward strand.
CCTGTTTCTAATTTCTTCATGCGGCCTTCAAGGCACGTATAACACAGACATTCTTATGCATATTAAGACCTCCTGTATTTCAGTTTCTATATCTGTGTAATGGAATGCTATTACTTACCATACCCTGAAGCCCAAATTCTGCTCAAGTACATTACAAACTGTGAAGCACTTTACACAAATGACTTGTCATTACCTTTTGATTCTGCTCTTTTTATGCTACTCTATGCCGCTTCTCTTACTAAGGACAAATGGTCATTCTGATGTGTTAAAAGACATGATGAACATGTGTCCAAAGAAAGCAGTCACCAAATAGAATAGCTTTTGCTAAATTTCTATGTGGTCCCAAACTAAATAAGCCTTAAGGCATGCTGATATCAGTTCAGTTCAGTCACTCAGTCATATCCGGTTCTTTGCGACCCCATGGACTGCAGCACACCAAGCCTCCCTGTCCATCACCAACTCCCAGAGTTTGCTCAAACTGACATCCATCAAGTCAATGATGCCATCAAACCATCTCATCCTCTGTCGTCCCCTTCTCCTCTGACTTACACAAATGACTTGTCATTACCTTTTGATTCCTGCTCTTTTTATGCTACTCATGCCTCTTCTCTTACTGAGGACAACTGGTCATTCTGATGTGTTAAAAGACATCATGAACGTGTGTCCAAAGAAAGCAGTCACCAAACAGAATAGCTTCTGCTAAATTTCCATATGGTCCCAAACTAAATAAGCCTTAAGGCATGCTGATATAGAAGGTAAGTTTGATCACATGTTAGAGTTCTCAGCCAGGCCTGACACACCAGTACAGTCATATTGGGGGTCAGCTTCTAAAATATGACAACTGATATATCTAAATGCATGCTTTTGTTGTTTCAGAAGCATATTGTAAGCACATTTTAAAACTCAAGGTATTGAGAAATCAAAAAATCTAGTCAACCCTAAGACAGAATCTCCAAGTGTCCCCTTACGGAATATCTGCTCTGTAGCAGGCAGGACAAGATACCATCTCATCCCATCCTCACAGCATCCTGCAAGATGAGTGTTATCATCTGCATTTTACTGATGGGAAAACAGTTTTAGCAATCTAAAGGATCTTTCTTAAGGTCACACAGCCAGCAACAGCAGAGCTAAAAACTGGATCAGCAGTAAAGCACTGACATTTTTTCCATTCAGCCCAAACTAGAGATTCTACACAGTAGAATGTGTATATCTTCAGGGGTCTCTGTTTTCCCCTTCATCCTCCTTTGGCTACTCCAGACACCGCTACCCTGGAAGCTTCACTCCCCGACTATGTGACCCCCAATCAGGCTTCCCTGTCTATAGGAAACACAATGGCCTGACAGTGAGCTCCCCCTGTCCCCAAGATCTCTGCTGACAAGGTGCACACTTGAGCGACAGCCCAAGTGGCCACTCTCTGAACTTCATCATCACATTTACACAGAGGACACACTCTCCACCACCTGCTCCCATACAATGACTGACCACAGCAGGGACACTAAGACAGGGCCATTCTTGGAAAATAGGGGACTGACAGGTACTCCTGGCTCCTCATCAACCTAAAATTCATCCACCCAACTTTCCTTCCTTCTTTCTCGCATTCACTTGGGTCAGACCTGCACTGTGATCTCAGGGTTCCCCCAGCTGCATCCCTGTGTCCTTTCACAGGTGCTTCCTCTAATAAAGCTCTAGTTTGTCAACTCCAGCATGGCATATGCATCTCAGAGGACCCACCCTGGACAGCATCCTTGCTCTTGCTCTTTCTCTCCCCTGATTGCTCTTGAGTTCATGTTGCAGACCTCAGGGTCCCAGTATCCAACTTCAGCATCAGTGTACCTGACCAATCAACATATTCTAGCCACAGTCCCACTCCCAAGCCCAAACTGGGGGTGTGATGAAATGCTTTCCCCCATTTTCAACACTTCTCACTACAAGCATCAATTTAATCTTTTTGTGCTGCTTCAAAGGGCCCTCTCATCAGGGGAAAGAAAGAAAGTTATAAATCTACTGCCTCTAAGGTGTAAATATTAACAACTTAATATGCTATCTCTCCAGGCAGTTGCATTTTAAAGAGGCCAAATTGAGAGGGCAATCACTTAACCCAATGAAATGAATAAATCTACAGATATTTCTTGAGTATCCCAGTCAGAGAGTTCAGGAGAAGCTGAATTCAAATTTAAAGAGCTCTTAGGTGGAATTTAAATCATCTGCCCCTTGGCTGGGAGATCTTATTTTCATCAGAGCAATTTAGGCTGTTCCAAAACACTTTGAAGGCAATCCTGGATAAAACCTTCTGTCCCCCAAACATTGCAGTCTTTTTCAAAGAGTGATCAGACATGCTCTTGTTCACGTGGGGGACAGAAGGGTTTCAGTTCAGCCTGAGGCCCCAAACTCCAGCAGGTAGGGGGGAGTCTCTGCATGATTCTCTACCCTTGTTTTCCCCAGTTTCCTTCAATTTACAGCCTTTTAGGTACAAAAAGCCAGAGAACTCTCATATGGCATGTTCTATGATAGAGGATACTCCATCCTAGGTCTTACAAAGCACTGGCCAGGCCCTTCCTTGAGCTGTTCAGGTAAGGTGTTTTCTTTACCTGGGCTTGCTCCACTGTTCATAAGAAAATAAACAACAGCACAATGGAGATACTCCTTTATATTCCTAAACACTGAGAGGGAAGGATAAGTTAATGCCTTCAGAGTACTTTAAGATATATGACACAGTAAATAATTTTCCATTGTTGGCTGGAAGATGTCACGGGTGTTCAATATTAAAACAAAATAAAAACTTCAAAGTACTTAATAGAGTAATTATGGAGTTATTCAAATGAGTGCACTCAGTGTGAAACCCTCAAGTCAAGCATATTACACACGTATGAAGATTACTTTTTTCACTTCAAAAGAAAAAAACTCACACGTACACACATGTGCACACACACACAAAAGTAACAAGAAAATTAACTGTATAAGCAAAATTAATGACATCATTACTTTTCCACATTTTAAACACAAAAGTCTAGAAATCTGCAGTTACTATAAATCAAGGTCTCTGTTTCCATGCTAGCTAGCACAGTCTGGCAGACAGTGCCCTCTGGGCTATTAATCTGGAGGTCTGCTTCCACTGTACTCATCAACTTAGCATGTGACACTAACAAAGGTGTTTATGTGTGACCCCATTTACATCTATTAAACCAAAACAATACATTCAAATAATTTCAAGTTCCTCAGTAGCTTCCCAAGAACTTCACAAATATTCATGAGAGAAAATTCAAAACTCCTCACTCTCAGAACAAAAATCCTACTGCTGACCAAAGACGTTCAAGACCAGAGGGATGCCATATCCCCTGAGATAACTCAGCTGCTGGAGTTAGACTGCTGAAGAACCAGTTGAATATTCTCTCAGTTATTGATTGAATAGAAAAGGACATCCCAGTCAAGAAAGAAGGGATTAAGCCAAAAAGGGCCAAGGCTAGTGACCATGTCCCTCCCAGTGAGGGGACCCATGGCTGCTGCGTCCCGGGCTGCTCAAAAGGGTCTTCAACTGTCTTTGTTTGTTTTTGTATCACCGCACAGCATGTGGTATCTTAGTTCCCCAACCAGGGATCAACTGCACCCTGCAGTGCAAAGGTGGAGTCTTGACCATTGGACTGCCAGGGCAGTCCCCTTCAGTGGTTTAAAGTAGTCTTATTCAAAGGTGAAGGGGCTGCATTATTCACAATAACCAAGAGCTGGAAGCAGCCTAAGTGTCCATCAGTAGAGGAATGGATAAAGAAGATATGATGTGTATATACAATGGAACATTACTCAGCCATCAAAAAAAGAAAGAATAAAATCTTGCCATTTGTGACAACATTGATGAATCTAGAAGGTATTATACTATGTGAAATAAGTCAGACAGAGAAAGATAAATACTGTATGATTTCACTTATATGTGGAATCTAAAAACTGGTGGTTGCCTAAAGGGAGAGGACTGGGGAGATGAAACGAAAAATAAAAAGCAATTATGTTGGTTAATGAATGCTAGATTGTAGTAATCATTTAACAATGAATTTATAGGAAACTATCAGATTGTACTCTTGAGAGTCCCTTGGACTGCAAGGAGATCCAACCAGTCTATCCTAAAGGAAATCAGTCCTGAATATTCATTGGAAGGACTGATGCTGAAGCTGAAACTCCAATACTTTGGCCACCCGATGCAAAGAACCGACTCATTAGAAAAGACCCTGATGCTGGGAAAGATTGAAGGCAGGAGGAGAAGGGGACGACAGAGAATGAGATGGTTGGATGGCATCACTGACTCGATGGACATGAGTTTGGGCAAACTCCAGGAGTTGGTGACAGACTGGGAAGCCTGGCATGCTGCAGTCCATGAGGTCACAAAAAGTCAGATTCGACTGAATAACTGAACTGATCACATTGTACACCTTGAATATATACAATTTTGTCAGTTATACCTCAATAAAACAAAAAAATAATTTTTAATATATATTTTAAAACAAGAAAAAAAGCTGACTTCCCTGGTGGTTTAGTGGATAAGACTTCACCTGCAGGGAGCACAGGTTCAATTCCTGGTGCAGGAAGATTCCACATGTTTTGGTGAACAACCAAGCCCATGTGCCACAGCTACTGAGCCCACACTCTACAGCCCATGAGCCACAATTGCTGAGCTCAATGTGTTGCAATTACTGAAGCCTGTGCACCTAGAGCTTGTGCTCCACAACAAGAGAAGCCACCTCAATGAGATGCCCACACACCGCAATGAAGAGTAGCCCCAGCTGGCTGCAACTATAGAAAGCCCATGAATGGCAACTTAAGATTCACCATTATTCAGTAAATAATAGTGTCAGACTAGGTGAAATAAAGGATGTCCGGTTAAAAAGTTCTTCGGGCTGTCACAGGACAGATGATTACCCAGCAGAAAAATCTAACTTCCCAAAAGAGAATCTTAATCTTCTTCAAATCCAGTGACATAATCAGTGTATCTGACACTCAGGGCAGGTTACTTTTCTCTCTCCTCCTTATAACAGAAGTAGTTTAAGGAATAATTATTAAATTAATAATAATGGCCAGAAGAAAATCAAAATGTAAGCAATTTTCATCGATTTTCATATACATATGCATATCACTAATAAAATTCAACAATTAAGAAAAATAAATATTATATTATGAAAAATGAATAAAAGCAATGGATTAATAATTTTCATAAAATTTGTGTATTTGGGGGGAAAAAGAGAAAAACCTAAACTTATATAACTACTGCTTCAGAAATGGACAAATGGCAATCTAAGGAAAACTAATTAATAAGAATTTTCTAAAAGCAAATGTCTATTTTAAAGACTATATCATTCAAAGTAGTAAAATATCTCAGGTATAAACTTCAATTTTCACTTCCCAAACAAAAAATATGATACTCCACTATTCACACGGTGTTTCATTGTTTTAAATTGCAAATACAAATGAAATCTCCAAGTACATATAGAATGACAAACCTAATACAACCCAAATTCTATTTCCTTGTCTCTACAATCATTCCACTATTATTGTTTATGTCAAAGCTACTATTTAAGCACAAACACATACACTAAGCCAGAGAAAAGAGACTGTACTGCTCCTGAAGCCAATTATAATAATTCTGAATTTCCTGGGTGGCAGAAGGTGATAAGCAAAGGAGGACACTTCATAATCTATGTTAGTTTTCATGTAGAATACATGAAACATCCTTTAATAATGTTTCTTAAAAGACAGGTAATAAGATGTGATAATTTGGACCTTGTGACTGTGTATGGGTACTCAGTTGTGTTGGACTCTTTGACACCCCATAGGACTTCCCAGGCAAGAACACTGGAGTAGGTTGCCATTTCGCACTCCAAGCTGAAGCTTACATATATATTAAAAATCAACAATAACCGTGATAACTGTTTAAACTTAAATCAAAACAGGTTTCTCCAGGAAAGAATATTCTGTCACTGACATTGTTTAAAAGTACCAATCCATGCAGTTGTTGATTCATTTTCACTGCTATAGAGTATTATACTTTATAAGTAGACCACATTTATTTGGGCTTCCCAGGTGGTACAGTGGTAAAGAATCCTCCTGCCAATGAAAGAGACACAAGAGACTTGGGTTCGATCCCTGGGTCAGGAAGATCCCTTGAAGGAGGAAATGGCAACCCACTCCAGTATTCTTTGCTGGGAAATCCCATGAACAAAGGAGCCTGGTGAGCTACAGTCCATGTCGCAAAGAGTCGGACACGACTGAGGGACCGAGCATGCACTCACGCATGGTGACTACAAGCAGATCAGCTTGTTGTCCGTATATCACTGTTTCATAACTCTCCAGTGAGAGTCCTTACTGCTTGTGCCCAAGGTGGATCTTCTCATTGCCTTGCCTTTGAGATGACTCAGCTCTCACTTAACAGAGCATTCTTGAAGCGTTCTATCAGGAATCTTGAAATATGGGTATGGAATCACTGACTTTTTTATATATTAGATAATTTGATTATTTTATGTACTGTTTATCTCCTCCATAAAGACAGGGATACATGTCTGTTTTACTCACAGTCGTGTCCCAAACATCTAGACCAGCATCAGGCACACAGAAAGTGCACAACGTGTACTGGATTAAACTGAACAATCTCTACTAATTCTCAATTATTATCACTCTATGGATAGATTGTCATCTGCATTGAATTAACCATAGTTGTCTCCAAAGAGCTATACCAAAGATCCCGCAAACTGCTTCTTCAGTTTTCAGAGCATCAGAATTGAGAATTCCTGTCCCCAGCCATAGAGTCCCATGTCCCTTCCCACAACCATAGGGCTGTCTAAGCTGATTCTCCAAGTTTGCTCCAAGAATGCCCCTTCTGGGAGATAGTAATAAACTTTTCTGCAAAAGGAGGCAGGAGGAAGAGGCCCCTTGATTAAAATATTTTTGGAAATTTTTTATTAAACAAAATTAAGGGAGAATTATTTTGCTTTTTTTCCCCACTGTAACACTTCTCAGGATCTATGTTATATTGTCACAGTGACTCTCCCATATTGTATAATATGTAGGGTTTCTGGAACTTATTTGCTTTTAATTATGAGATTTTCTGAGAAATTCTGAACTGCAGTGAAATGGTCTTCTAATTTCCAAGCACAGTGGACTCTTAATCTAAACATGGATATGATAAAAAGCCTCATGGAACAGTTGTAAGAACTAAAAAAATAATCCACAGGCAGCACACTGAACAGTACCTGACATATGATCAACACTCAGTAAATGCTGGCTATTGTCCATGTAACTTCCTACATGGTTACCTTAATCTGAAGAACTCACAGCAATTTTCTCATGCCATTTTATAAATGGACAAACCAAAGCCATAGAGGAAAAAACTTTGTTGTAAGATAAATATAAGAAATATTAACCCAGTGAAGCAGTGAAAATATAGTTTTCCCACAAGTCTAACATAATACCTTATAGTTATGTTTATCACAGTTGTGTTCCCCTTGACCTAGGGAAAGACATAAAATGCCAAAATAAACAGAGTCCATCTTCTCTGAAGTACCAATTTTGCTTCAAGATTTGGGGATCAAAAAATGAATAACTTAATTTGTAAGTAAATTTAAATATATATATATTTTTTAAAAGAAAATTTTTCAGAATAAAATGAAAACTTAGGAAATTCAAAGAAAAACGTGAACACTCAAAATATTTCCTGCTGCAGGAGGCAGCTTTGAGCAGAGCCCCAGCAGCCCTGCGCCATCCTCGCCCTTCCCCTGACATGAGGGGTACACTGATGGAAGCCCTGAGAGGCACTGCCCAAAACTGAGCCCTATGCACAAACGAAGCAAGGAGAAAAGAACATGTGCTATCAAATATGATTCACGATTCAAATATATTTTAATATCTTATTCTCTTCACACTCTGAGAAACCATCTGATAATGTGATTGTTTTGTAAAACTCTTCAGATAATGTAAGGATTTTATAGCTATTGCACAGATTTAATAAGCAAAAGACTAGCTAGCATGAACTAAGTTCAACCCAAACCACTGTTCAATTTAATTCAGCACAATATTCCTCTGCTTAAAGTGCATGTAATTGCCAATTTATATAGTTGCCAAAACCAAAGATTTGTTAAATAGAGTTCTGCCAACAAATAGAGTATGGAAAAGTTTATCCCCAACTACCATACACCAAGAATGAATGAAACCCATCACTAATCAATCATGTATCCTATTCATTCCAAGAGCTTCTTTCAACTGTATGATTATTCAATGAGTAAAATCAAACCTACTTATGTTAGTATTTCTCTATATCTTATCACTATAAAGTTTTTAAAAATCCTTACAAAGTGAATAGAACATGTAAAATGAAATTGACATTATCTTAAACAGTATTAGATTGTTATTCCCTCCTCTTTTATAAAGATTTTCTTTATGGAGAGTGATTCTTAAATAGCACTGATTTTCCTGAAACTCTCCAAGTGCTCTCTTCTACTTAAAGTTCTTATTGAAGGGATGAACAATATATAGCACTGCTTTGTGGGTGTGGGTTTCAATTAAAGACATTATACTGTAGAAATTCACTCTGCAACTTTCTTTTTTTCAAGTTGAGATTTTTGAGATGCATACGGCCACATATAGACAGATCTATTGCCGCTGACTTAAAGAAAGCACTGAGCATTCATGATAGAAGTTGTTTCTAGGGAGCTGAGAAGGGGACAAAGACAGGGTGAGACAGACAAAAAGCATGTGAGCTGCAAGCTTTGTGGGGCTTTATTCACTGTATTAAGTATTGAAGTATTGCCATTCCTGACAAAATGGCAATAACTGTTAATTGTGGATGATTACTTCCTTGTGCTTTTCTGCAATTTTTAAATATCTCAAATTTAAGTAAACACACTGGGTTAGCCAAAAAGTTCATTCCAGTTTTCCCCTAACATCTTATGAAAAAACCAGAATGAACTTTTTGGCCAACCCAATACTAAAGATTTTAAAACACATTCTTCTTTTGTTACCTAATAAAAAAATTTTTCCTCTTTTTTTTTTTTTTTTTTTTTTTTTTTGAGCAGGGGGCTGCTCAGGGTCTTTGCTGCAGTGTGTGGGCTCTTCACAGAGGCATATGAGCTTTTCTCCAGCTGCAGCCCATGGGCTTCTTGTCATAGTGTGAGAGTTTTCCTGTTGTGCTGTGTTGTGTGAATTTTTCCTATTTTTTATAAGAAAACCTGGGTTTACTGTAGAGCACAGGGAACTCTGCTCAGTGTTATGCGGCAGCCTGGATGGGAAAGGAGTCTGGGGGAGAATGGATACATATACATGTATGGCTGAGTCCCTCTGCTGTTCACCAGAAACTATCACAACATTGTGATATAATCGGCTATATCCCAATACAAAATAAAAAGTAAAAAAAAAAAAAATCTGGGTCTACAAGATGGCAGAGCCCTTGATTCAGCTTCCCTCCTTCCGTCCTTTTCTAGGTGCTGGTGAATACCGTAGTAAAAAGGCAAAGATCTATCTTCAGTTTACACTCCAGAGTGGTAGACTGACAATGAACAAATTAAATAAGCAATGATCTGATATTTTAGAAAGTGATAAATACCATAGAAAGGTACAGAGACAGAACAGTAGAGGTAGGGGTGGTCAAGAAGGCATCACTGCAAAGGTAACAGCTGAGAGGCTGAGAAAGAGAAGGTGTGAGCCATGTGGCAATCCAGGAATAAAAACATTCCAAGTAGAGGATCAGGAAAAGCCATAAATATGCTAAGTAAAATATTTTGACCTTTAAACTGATTGGTTAGAAATGATGTATTTTAAAGACAGGAGCCAACCAAAACTGTATAGATTGATACTGGTCAGGAACTCTCTACCTCCTTTCAGTGTCTATGCTGAGAGCTTTGTACCTTCCTTCTGTTTAACAAATCCTATTCACTCGCAAAAAAAAAAAAACATTCCAGGCAGAGGGAAAGCAAGTGCAAAGACCCTGAGGTGGGAGTGTGCACAGAGTGCTCAAAACAGCAAGGAGGCCAGTGAAGCCAGAATGAAATAAGGAAGGGGCGTGTAGCAGGAAATGACGTCAGATGTGTACTATGCAAGATGGCGGAGGTTACCGTGGGGGATGTGGCAGAAGGGAAGCTCAATCGCGCAGGAAATTGTAAAGTCACCGGAAATTTTGGTCAAGTCTGCTCGAACCTCTATGTCAGCACTATTCAACATGTAGCTAGTAGACCAGCAGCCTCAGTATCACCTGAGAGCTTGTCAGAAATACACATTCATAATGTCATCCCACACCTACTGAATCAGAATGTCTGGGGCTATTTGAACTCTCAATGTGCCTCTTATTCATGCGACACTTTGAGAAACACTCTTTGTAATAAAAAGAAGAACCCATCAATCTTAGCTTGAAAAATCCTCAGCTGAAAATTCAATTCTGTTCCTTAGGAATAGTCTAACATTAAACTAATTGCACAATCTGTCCAGGCCTCAGCTTTCCTCGTCTGTAAAGCAGATAAATTCATGTCTGTCACCTTTTAATGAGAGACTTCCTTTTGAAGTGTTTTAAATCAAATTTGATGTTGAATGTTAAAGAAATGTAGTGACTGTAAATCTCTTAACAAATGTGAGTTTTTGTTACTATGAAAGTGAGCCTCCAGCCCATCCACCCTCAGGGCTTTGCTCTCTTCTGTGGCCCACCCCGCCTACCAGTGCTTTGGATAAGTTAAGACTTGTACATGAAAGGCTTACAGTGAGTCTGGTCTGGTTTTGTTAAATCTGGCATGGAGCCCCAACACTTGAGACTGCAGCTGGTGTGGTACCATTACGATATATATGGTACCTGTCCTCACTTTGGCAGGCAAGACCCTTTCAGCCAAGCAATTCAAACAAGGATAATGAGAAAACAGAGATGCTATGGGATACTTAGCCCAGAACATTCCATCACTCTTTCTACCCCAAAGTATTTGCTTGGTTTTATGCAAACAACACTCGTTTGCTGCTGCTGGGTATAGGTAACCAGCAGAACACTGAATTTGGAGTCAATAGAGAAGGACTCAAGTGCCCAAGTAAACTCAGGTTTACTACTTATAAAGCTAGGTGACCCAGAGAACTCGCATTACCATGCCAGCCTGCATTCCCTGTCTGCCCCCCAAGTTGGTGAGAGCTTAAGCAAGATGATGTACATGAAAGTTCTCTGTAAAAAAATAAAGCAGCATAAAAGAAAATAGAACATTGCCATCATATCCAGTCTCTGAATCAGTCAATAAACATTCAACAAATGTGTACAAAGTCTACAATGTACCTGGCTGTCTGCTAGGCCCTGGGGCACAGGATGAGTAAGACAGACTAAAACCATACCCTGTGTGGCACTTGTATTCTGTTATGGGAATAGAGAGGAAAAAAGGGAGACGTAAATAAAAAGAGTTCTTTGTTGTTGTAGTTTCTAAGTCGTGTTCAACTCTTTGCGACCCCAGGAACTATAGCCCTCCAGGCTCCTCAGTCCATGGGATTTCCCAAGCAAGAACACTGGAAAGTGAAGTTGCTCAGTTGTGTCCAACTCTTTGTGACCCTGTGGACTGTAGCCCACCAGTCTCCTCCATCCATGGGATTCTCCAGGCAAGAATACTGGAGTGGGTTGCCATTTCTTTCTCCAGGGGATCTTTCCGACCCAGGGCTCAAACCCAGGTCTCCTGCATTGCAGGCAGATGCTTTAAGCTCTGAGCCACCAAGGAAGAACACTGGAGTGGGTTGCTATTTCCTTCTCCAGGGAATCTTCCTCACCCAGGGATCGAACCCATACATCCTACTTGGCAGGAGGATTCTTTATCACTGACCCACCAGAGAATCCCATAAATTAAAAAAGAGTCTGTCAAATGATGATAACTGCATTAAAGAAAAATAAAGAAGAAAAGAAGGAAGAGGGAGAAGCTGGGGAGGGAGGGGATATGAAGTCAGAAATGAGGATTCCTCACTGAGAAGCCAAATTTGAGAAAAGGAACAGATGGAGTCTACCTTGGGAAAAGAACATGTTCAGACCAATTCTAGACTTAGTTGGTCTTTATACATCTGTAATTCATTCAGAATGCTAGCAGAATTTTCCTTATTTGTTAATATTTCTTCCCTCTTGTATCACTTTTGGAGTGGTAAGCTGAGTATAATCTGTGCCATGAGTAACTCACACAAAGGCACAAACTCAAGCTAGGTGAACACTTATTGGAGAACATTCTGTTTATGAGGTGTCTGGGACAATGCCTGGTTGCTAAGTGAACATCACTTTGCAAACTCCAGAATCAAGCAATTTTTCCTCAGTGTAAGAATGGGAGCCACATACTCTATGGATCAGAGACAATCTCCATGTCTTTTTTTTTTTTCATATAATCATTTTCATTCTATATTTAGCTCCCAATTTGCTGAATACATATTTCAGGCAGTACGTTGCACTTGTATTGAGAAGAGGAATAATTATTGTTTTAGAAATTACTATAGCAGATAATCACGATGGTGTGATCACTCACCTAGAGCCAGACATCCTGGAATGTGAAGTCAAGTGGGCCTTAGGAAGCATCACTACGACAAAGCTAGTGGAGGTGATGGAATTCCAGTTGAGCTATTTCAAATCCTGAAAGATGACACTGTGAAAGTGCTGCACTCAATATGCCAGCAAATTTGGAAAATTCAGCAGTGGCCACAGGACTGGAAAAGATCAGTTTTCATTCCAATCCCAAAGAAAGGCAATGCCAAAGAATGCTCAAACTACCGCACAATTGCATTCATCTCACACGCTAGTAAAGTAATGCTCAAAATTCTCCAAGCCAGGCTTCAGCAATACGTGAACCATGAACTTCCAGATGTTCAAGCCGGTTTTAGAAAAGGCAGAATAACCAGAGATTGCATTGCCAACATCCGCTGGATCATGGAAAAAGCAAGAGTTCCAGAAAAACATCTATTTCTGCTTTATTGACTATGCCAAAGCCTTTGACTGTGTGGATCACAATAAACTGTGGAAAATTCTGAAAGAGATGGGAATTCCAGACCACCTGACCTGCCTCTTGAGAAACCTGTATGCAGGTCAGGAAGCAACAGTTAGAACTGAACATGGAACAACAGACTGGTTCCAAATAGGAAAAGGAGTACATCAAGACTGTATATTGTCACCCTGCTTATTTAACTTACATGCAGAGTACATCATGAGAAATGCTGGGGTGGATGAAGCACAAGCGGAATCAAGATTGCCAGAAGAAATACCAATAACCTCAGATACGCAGATGACACCACTCTTATGGCAGAAAGTGAAAAAGAACTAAAGAGCCTCTTGATGAAAGTGAAGGAGGAAAGTGAAAAAGTTGGTTTAAACTCAACATTCAGAAAGCTAAGATCATGGCATCCGGTCCCATCACTTCATGGCAAATAGATGGGGAAACAGTGGAAACAGTGTCAGACTTTATTTTGGGGGGGGGCTCCAAAGTCACTGCAGATGGTGATTGCAGCCATGAAATTAAAAGACACTTACTCCTTGGAAGGAAAGTTATGAGCAACCTAGACAGCATATTAAAAAGCAGAGACATTACTTTGCCAACAAAGGTCCATCTAGTCAAGGCTATGGTTTTTCCAGTGGTCATGTATGTATGTGAGAGTTAGATTATAAAGAAAGCTGAGCGCTGAAGAATTGACACTTTTGAACTGCAGTGTTGGAGAAGACTCTTGAGAGTCCCTTGGACTTCAGGGAGATCCAACCAATACATCCTAAAGGAGATCAGTTCACTGGAAGGACTGATATTGAAGCTAAAACTCTAATACTTTGGCCACCTGATGCGAAGAGCTGACTCATTTGAGAAGCCCCTGATGCTGGGAAAGATTGAAGGCAGGAGGAGAAGGGGACGACAGAGGATGAGATGGTTGGATGGCATCACCGACTCAATGGACATGAGTTTGGGTAAACTCCAGGAGCTGGTGATGGACAGGGAGGCCTGGCGTGTCGGACACGTCTGAGCGACTGAACTGAACTGAACTGATAGCACTTTTACATAGTAGGGGAGGGACAGAATTTATGCCAGGATAGATTCCTAAGTGCATTTTTAGATTCAGCAGAGGTGGACTCCAGAATCTAGTGTGAAATGGGAGTGTTAAATGCCCAACATAATCAATTGAGAGAATGTTTCTGTTTCCAGTGGCAGATCTGGGGTTTCAGATGACCTGGAAACAAGAGGATCTGAAAGCAGGTGGAAGGAACTGTGGGAGTGGATGATCTGAGGGCCTGCCAGACTTGAAGAAGCAAGACAGCAAACGAGAATCTCCTGGGGCCAGAATGGGCAGGGAGTTTAAGAAAAGTAAAAATAAATATTTCATTTTAAATGTATTTTTTATTCCATGCTGTGTCTCTCCTCCGTTATCCAATTCTTCAGTAAAAGAGGTCTTCTGATACTGTCTTAAAAGACTGAAAAATCAGGGACTACATTTGCAACAGCAGCTAAGGAAAGCAAGATGGCAAACAAAGGTCTTAGCAGAAACCAGAGTTGAACACAAGAGACAATCAGGCAAATATAAGTCCCCACCAGCCCCACTCCCAGAAAATTCTTGGAAATTTTAGAAAGGTATGGGTCTTGCCTCAGTCCAAAGGGTAGTAGCTCAAGTTGCTTTCATTTACCTTAAGGTTGAGGTAGGTCTCAAATTATCGGAGGGGGTAGGAACCAGACAGTCTCACTGCACAACTCCAAGGGCCACCATTCACATAACAGTATCTGTGAGATGGCAGCCTCATTGGGGACACTCAATTTACACACACATCATCTCATTTAATCTTTAAAACACTCCTGGGAAAAAGCATTATTATACCTGCCTTACAGATGAGGAAACTGAGACAACGAGATGTCCAAGTTACCATGAGTACAGGTGAAATCAGTACTCAGATTCAGTTCATCCCAATCACAAAATCCATTCTAATTCCATACATCACCTATTTGCATAAAGTGGCAAACGGAAGCAGGTCCTCTACACAGTGCTATGTTGCCACTTTAGAACTACACTCTTTCACCTAAAGCAAGAACCTACAGAAACTCAAATGGATCCCCAAAATCTAATAATTTTGAATCATAGCAAACAAACTTCTGCAAATTTGTACACATCACATCTGGCAAAGAAACAGGCAAAGTTAATAGAAGTGTAGAGAGTTAATAACTGAAGAGAAATCATGGCATATGAAACACTCCACTTGATTCTGCCTTATTTTCAAATCTGAACGTCATTCCACTTTAAGTATATTGTGCAGTTTCCTAAGGCAACTCCAAAGGACAGTGTGCTCTCCTGTTTCTTTCTCCTCTAGGAAAGCCACAAACATGGTTCATTTAAATGTCACCAATGTAGCCAGTCAACTCTCAGCGCTGGAGGAATTCTGAAAGCAAGTCAAGTCTTATTTCCCTGGAACTTTCCCACCTTCTCCATTATCTCCTTTCTTCAATAATATCCTTCATGTCTTCCATTTCGCCTCACAGCCAGTGCCTCTGGCTCTGTACACCAGGATACCAAGGCTTCTCTGTGTTTCCATTTTCTTGTTTCCATCTTCATTTCCATCCAGTCTTTAGACCCTCTGTATGTGACTCAACCTTCAATCAGACCAACTTTCCTCTGCTACTTTGATGCTATGAGTCCAGAGAAAATCAAGTGGCTACAGACAAATGTTCTGTTGCCTGTCACTTTAGTTAACCAGCAAAGAATTTAGGTTTGTGACAAGTTGATTCCTTGGGACAAATGACATCATACCATGTTCCAGAGCACTCACTCTGATGGACTCCATGACCCTGGTTCCAAGGAAGCGTGTCCACACGGTTAGTCATGGATCTGGGAGATTCCATCAAGGAAAGACTGAAGGCACTATTAGTGATAACTGAAAAGGGGCAACCCTTTTTCCTAGGCTAGCTCTCAGTTATTTCTACACCCACACCAAATAAAAGTATCAGATACTATAACTCTGATGCCTATTGTTTGGTGGGGAAAAATCTGTTCTGAGAGTTTCTTTGCCCAGTTAATATTTGCATCATTAAAAAAAAGAAAAAGAAGAAGAAATGGGAAGAAGAGGAAAGGAGTGTTTTTCTTTTTTTCACACAACTGTTGTTGACAATCCTCAGCTATCATAATCCAAGCCATGAAGCTCCTCCCATACCATGGGGACATTTTTGCAGGGGCTTTTACCTTGATCACCTGCATAGATGTTTTCTGAGTTCAAGTTGACAGAGAAGTCATCATATCCTTTTTCTGACAGTTCTCCACTGGAGTTGCCTAGTGAAAAACACAAGAAGCACTTTGGAGGCTGAGAGAGTTCCTGTCTCTGAAATTTACTGGCTCTCTATTCTGCAGAGTGCAATGAGCCTGGAGCTAATCAGAGCTGGTGGTGGGTAGATCTGTTAGAAACCAAAACGAAGGCAAAGAGGAAGGACATTGATTTGTGTCGATGGAAAGTTCAAGGTAGCTCTGGACTGGCAAGGCTGGGTTCAGGTGCTCCAACCCTGTGGAGCACCTGCCAGAAAGATGCCTTGAACCCTATCTCCCCACTGCATGGCAAGAAGGCTGCCAGCAGCCCCACCGCCATTTCTATCATCTCATAAGACCTACTGGAAAGAGAGTCTCTTCCCAAAAGTTTCAAAGAAATCTTAAGTTTCAAAGAAGATGTTAATGTAATACTATCTTAATGGTATTTCATTGCCATTACCTGAGAGGATAACATGGCTTGACCATGTGCCCACCCAGGAGCTGACACTGAGGTTATAGACCAAAAACCACATAAACTGTGGATCATAGAAAAATGCTCCCAAATGAAATCAAGTTGTTGTTACCAGAAAAAGAGTGAGGAGGTACTGGACATCCAAAGACAATAATCTACTACAGGGAGATGAATGAAGGTAGACAATCAGCCCACCAACAAGCATTTGCTAACTTCCAACTGACCCTAGAACTTATCAAGCGCTCCATACCCAGTGTTTTGGATGATGTGCAGAACTGGGTGGTAAATGGAGGAAGGAAACAGTATTACAGGGGAATGAGCATTCCGTGTTGAGGAGCACAATCTGACACCCAGTCCCGAAGCCTACCACCTTTCCCAGAAAGTCAAGTGAAATGGCTATTCTTCATCTTCCAGCCACCCTTGCTCATCCTGAGGCTGCAGAGTAGGGTTTTTTACTGTTACTTTCTTATCCCTTATAAATTGTTTA
Source organism: Bubalus kerabau (assembly GCF_029407905.1). NCBI lineage: Eukaryota > Metazoa > Chordata > Mammalia > Artiodactyla > Bovidae > Bubalus > Bubalus kerabau. Next base: position 49,028,074 of record NC_073629.1, read on the forward strand.
TAAGGGGTTTGATGATTATCTAAGTCTAACATTATTTTAACATAAATCCCCTCTTTACTGATGGTGGGTCAATCAACAAGACCACAGGCAAGTTTGGCTATACCAATAACTAACAGAATTTTAAACTGAAAGCTACAGAATAAACACCTGAAACCAGTCATGTCAAAAGAAAGTCAGCAGCACCAGAGCAAATATCACCAGCACCAGTCAAAAATCAACTGGTAATCCAGATTACTCACTGTATAAAATTGAGGGAGGCAGAAATGAACACTGCAATTTTCCCCAGATGTTAAATCTCCTTAAAGATGAAAGATTTTAGGTCTCACACTCGGTGGGGGATGCACCCCCATGTCAACCACTGTATTGAATAAAAAGAACCAAAAGATATGGTTCCAATGATATATTTGTTAAATGGTTATTAAGAGAGCTAAAACCTAAGTTGATAGAAAACAGAGTTGACAATTACGGTGAAAATTCTAGGAATCTTTGGCAGTCAGTGAAGGAAGAGTTATTTTAGGGATTCTCAGAGTGATCTGGGAAGGTCTGTCACACAATATGGGGTGAATGTCAGTGTTATTAGTTATATCTGATAGGATTCTTCTTCTACAAACTATTGAAATTCACTCTGACCTGCTTAACCAAAAAGGGGATTTATCAAAAATTAGCTCACAGAATTGAGCTAAAAAAAAAAAAAAAAATTGGATGCAGAAGGTTTAAGAATAAAGGTTGCTCCAGGGATCAAGGCAGCAGCAGCAGCAAATTGGTATCCCTACAGGGCACAGCTTGAGTAGATCGTCTCCATCTCCTTTTCCATCCAGGTGCTATTCTGCTCAAGCTTAATGTCTCAAGAGAAAAACTGATTGGCCCTGGTTGGGTCCCATGTCATTGTCTGGCTGGGCGGGGTGGGGGAGTGGGTGGTGGGCGTGGGAAGGGGAGGTGGAAGTATTGGAGGAGAGGTGGACGGTCCCTATAATTAGTTTAGAATTAGTTTTCCACAAAGACTGCACCCAACGTGGAAAAGGTAATTCCCAAATGCCATCAGAGGACAATCAACTGAAGAAAAGGGTAATGGTGCTCAGCAGAGAAATATAGAGAGAAAAGGAAGGAGGGAAAGAAGAGGGGGTGGAGGCGTGAACCCTGAACTATATGTAGTCCTTTATTCCTATTCCATAACCTCTCTGTTTATTTTTTCCACCTCCTTAACACAGAGATAATCATAGTTGTTGGTTAGTCACTAACTCGTGTCTGACTCTCTGCGACCCCATGGACTGTAGCCTGCCAGACTCCTCTGTCCATAGCATTTCCCAGCAAAAATACTGGAGTGGGTTGCCATTTCCTTCTCCAGGAGATCTTCCTGACCCAGGAATTGAACCAGAGTCTCCTGCTTGGCAGGCAAATTCTTTATCACTGAGCCTCCTGGGAAGCCCCCAGTAATCATAGTACCAATCTCCCAAAATACTGCAGAATTAACTGAGATAATATCTTGTATGTATTAAGAATTCTATAAATTTTAGCTTCTTTTTAGTTATTATTATTATCTCAATTCAATAACCACACGAAGTTCAAATCACAAGTTAGCAATGCCTCAGAGGAGGAAGGGGACTGTGGAGAGGCAAGTGGAAGTGGGGGGCATTCTGGAGAGTGTGGAAAATCAGGAAGATGGTGATTTGGCTGCAGTGAAGGGGTGGTCAGGGGGCCAGAAACCTTGCCCTTCAGAGTTCTCTGATGGATGCTGTTGACTACTGTTGCCTCCTCATGAACCCTCCAGGTGATCTTAGGGAACTCCGGAGCTCTCCAGCTGTGCATGATGAAAACACTAATTGAATCAGCTTTTGCCCAGAATGGCTACCATCGAGTCACAGTCAACAGCATGGGCTTGGGAGGCAAACCTCAGCTTGACTCAGTCCCACTTCTAAACAGCTGTGCGTCTTTGAGGAAATTACCAAATCTCTTCAAACTGTAGTTTCCTCAATAATCAAAAGGAAAAACAAAAGTACCTTTCCCATTGGTTATTGTGAGAATTAAATGAGATAACACAGATGTTGTATTAACCATATGATTAGTATTATTAATATATTATATTATCTGTTGTTATGAAGAAAGTAGGAACCCCCAACCAACCCCTAGAATGGAGCATGGATAGAAGAATAACATACAAATCTAACACCCAAGTCTGGGAACTTAGCATAGCATACCAATTCTATGGTATGCTATGCTTAGAATTTTCTATGCCTCTGTTAGCCCTGGGATAGTCTTCTTCTTTAATTTGCTTTCAGGTAAGTTTAACACACATTGATCACCTTCTGTGAGGCCAGTGCAGGTCTGGGCACTGGAGATACAAGGATGAGCACCACACACTCCTTGCTCTCAGGTAGCTCGTATTCTTTCAGTGTGGCGTACAAATGGAAAATTATGAAAGCAAGCTAAGTATTCAGATGGGGACCAAGGGAAATTCAGAATAGGGGCAAAAATTGTACACAACCAGGAGATTTGAGAAGTTCCACCATAGAAAATGACCCCTGGGCTGAGTCTCAGAGGAGGACCAAAAGCTGGCCAAAAGCGGGAAAGGATATTCCAGGACGGAAAAGCGAAGGCCCAGGCACAGAGGAATGATGCTGAGGGTCTAGGGGTCACAAGCAGTTAGCACTGTGTCAAGTGCAAAGCACCACTACATATGGAGGCAGAAGAGGTGGCACACTTTCGTGTCCTTCTTGAAGATACTTTTATGCTGCAAAGCCCTGTGTGATCTGCTCCCACTCATCCCCCAGCTCTTGGCTCTCATCGCTTCCCCTCCACTCCACACACTGGTATAGTGACCTACTTTGTGATCTTTGAACACAACTCACATATCCACACTCAAGGCCTCTGCCCTTGCAGTTAGCTCTTCCCACAAAATTTCCGTGGTTGGCTCCTTCAAAGGTCCAAGTTCAAATACCATCTCCTGAGAGAGACTTTCTGTAACCACCTAACCTACTCTTTCTCTTTCCCACCAGTCACTAACACCTAAATCAGTTAGAGTTATAGCTTCTGAATAAGCCTGTGCCTGATAAATGCCAAGCCAAGGAATATTGCACTGAGGTTAAGAACTCAGACTCCAGGTGACCTAAGTGGGAAGGAAATTCAAAAAAGAGGGGATATATGTATATGTACACTTGATTCAGTCTGCTGTACAGCAGAAACTAACACAACACTGTAAAGCAACTATATGCATAAGATTAAAGAACTCCAATTCCATGATCAAAATGCTTAGACTTAAATCCATCTCCACCACTGGCAGCTGTGTGACCTAGACAGGTCACTTAGCCTCTCCATACCTTAGTTTCCCTTCTAGAAATGGAGATCACTATTGCATCTACCTCACAGAAGGGTTAGGAGGACACAGTGCCTGAAATGTAGTAAATCGTCACTACATTTTAGGTATTTATCCTACATGGAAAGTCATTTAAGAAAATATTATCAAGAAGAAATAGGAAGCCATCTGCTTTTCTGAGATAACTGCTAAATTCTTTGTTTTTAAGGACCTAACTTACTTAAAATAATCAAACAATCATCCAAGATAAACAGTGGATCAATGGAAAGGGACATATAATGCAAAGTGTCCCCAAAATGGAAACCCTCAGGAATGCCAAGGCATATATAAGGAACATAAGTTGACAGGATGCTGTCGAACAATGAAGGTGCAGTAGTTATTCATGAGGTCTGAATCTGGGTTTTCAGCAAGTATTTTAACACACTGGCGAATGCTTAGTCCAGGTGAAGGTCCCAGATGACTGACACCACATCCCGGATACACTCAGTGAACAGGTGCACATTTCATCACCACGTCCCATTAACATGCCTTCTCTCAGCTACGGGAGCACAAGCTTCCCAGGTCTGTTACACTTGACTTCTGCCTAAGTCTGCTTGGAATGATGACAATCAAGGTTCCACACTGCCTCGCAATCCCTTCCGCATAACTGGGCTAAAGGAAACCTCCTGTAGAGTAGAGATGCTATCAGAGTCAAGCCAGCCCTCGATTTGCTCTGTTCTTAGATGTCAATTACTCACAACCCAGAGTCAATTTTGAGCAGGGGCAAGAATGGATATTTCAGGTAAGAAAGCTTAAATGAATATACTCTCCAAGGAAGCAAGCTGTCATTCTAGGAATTATGTTCCTATGCTGGTACGTAAGCGACATGGGCTTCCCCGGTGGCTGAGCAGTAAAGAATCTGCCTGCAATGCAGGAGACTTGGCTTTGATCCCTGGGTTGAGAAGATCCCCTGGAAAAAGAAATGGCAACCTGCTCCAGTATTCTTGCCCAGAAAATTCCAGGGACAGAGAAGCTGGTTTGAGGGAGGGGCGGGCGCAGTGCGGATTACAGTCCATACTTTCCCAAAGAGTCGGACACAACTGAGCAAAGGCATACACACGGCACAAGCCACACAGACTGTCTACTAGCCGGTCTATTCTACACTCCAATGTACGCATGCACATTAACAGCAGTGAGTTTCTGATGGGCATTTTTCAGCGAGTAAGCGTATTACTGAAAAAATAGAGACTTGGGTTGAGGTGAAATGGGGGAGGCATTCACATCAGCCTGCTGTGTTTTCATCCCTAGCATCAGCTGCACTGTTCCATCCTCAGGGGAACTACTCTCTTCCCCATCATCATGTCATTTTTATTATGCCAACAAATGATAAGGCAAAAACCCATCATCACAAACCAGCCTGTGAAAAGCCAACTAACAATATGAAGTTGAAAATGAAGAAGAAAGTCTTGCATTTCCTTTTACCTGTAGGGGAAAAAAAAAAATGATGAAGCCCAAGGTAAGCCCCCATCACCATTCAGCAGTCCATCTTACTTTAAAATATACAGCACACAGACTGAACAGGAAGATTTCTGCTATGTACAGCAATTGTTCCATTTTCTGTATTTCATAACCTGCAATTTTCAAGCCATGCTTGGTACACACGCTTGTAAAATAGTCATATCAGATAAAAGCAGAGGGATGCTAAACTATTGGAAAATAAATCAAATTCTCAGCAAGCAGTTATATCCATCATGTTGCAGCAAGCACACGTATAGTTTAAGCTCTGCGCGCACAGTCTATCCATTGTAATGATTTGGGGTCAGGATCCTGCCACATGCATTTAGCATTCACTAAGAAGTAAGCCCAAGAGTGTAGCGGGGAAGAGTGCTGAGCTGGAGTCTAGTCCTGGAAGCTGCCCTCAATACATTTCTTTGAGTACAGCCATTGTATCTAAGTACAAGGCAGAGAAGAATTAACACATGCATAGAACCTGACCGTTTACAAGGTGCTTACAAGAGCTTTATCTCACTTGATCCTTAAAGGAACCTCAGGAGACCAACAGAGAAATGCATTCCAGTGTTACAGTAGCAAAAAGACATTTGGAAACATCTGTAAAATGTTAGAAAAAGTCTGAAAACCCATCCACATCCACTCTCTTTCAAAATCGGAGTGCAAATGTGGGAGAAATGTGCTTCAGCAACATCTTGCCCTAAATTCAACATATTTGCATTTTACTGCAATATATAGTCCCTCTTTTTTAACTTTTTTTTCCTTTTAATACAAATAAGCTAGTTTGTTAAATTAATTAAGGCTAGTTTATTAGGCAACTGCACAAGACTGTGTGATGCCTTATTTAAGCACCAAATATGAAAATTATTCAGAAAAAGAAACCAAAGCTTGGACATACTTATTAAACCAAAGAATAGTATCCTATTATGAGGTCTTAAAAAATATTTCATAATATTCTAACATAAAAAGTAATGAAAATGAAAATCCTTGAGTATTACCTAAGGGGGAAAAAAAACCATAAAGCTTCAAATTCCAAATCTGAATATCACACTAAAGTCACATTTGTTCACAATGCTATACAATTTAACAGACTTAATCTCCTCAAAACCAAGCTGCCCCAGACATGAACATCCAATAACCAGCCTCCAGTTCTTCTAAGACTCTACTCCCTCCCAAGATTAGCTCTTCTTAACTCTTTTCCTCCCCCTTAACTTGGACTCCAAATTTGGTATCTAAATCATTTTCTCTCTCCTATCTTCAACTTCATAGTACACTTGTCCTTACCTTTGACCATATTACAACAACTAAACCCTGGAGCCATGCTACAATCCACATTTTTCACCTCTGGGAAAGATCACACAAATCCATAAACTGGCCAGTGTATTGTATTAGACCTTTCATGCCACTATAACAAAACAGCACAGGCTAAGTGGCGTACACAACAGGCATCTATTTCTCACAGATATGGAAGCTGGGAAGTCCAAGGTCAAGGTGCTGGACAATTCAGTTTAAGGTAAGGGCCCTCTTCTAGTTTTCAGATAGCTCCCTTCTCACTTTGTCGTCACATGGAGGACACAAAGCTCTGGAGTTTCTTCATCTTCTTATAAAGGCCCTAATCCCATCATGAAGACCCCATCCTCATCACTTCATCTAAACCTAACTACCTCCAAAAGATGCCATCGCTAAATACCATCACATTGGAGGTTGGGGCTTCAACATACAAACTTGGGAGGAGGGGGATGTAAAATTGAGTCCCTAGCAGCCCCATTCCTAATACTTGATGTATATCCTTAGCAATGCTCAACAGCAATTATTTTGCGCATTCTTGTCATACCCCCTCTCTTAAATTTATATATAAAGCCAAAGAATTGCCCTGGTACTAGCTGAGATTTTATATATACACATATATGAATAGTGTTACCATATATTTATATAAAATAATAGAAAAACAAAAGTTGATATATTAAAGAGTCCACATAACAGACCCTTTTAATGATCCTGAAAACCCTTTCAAATGTTCCCCTAAAGTTTTAAAAATTATCTAATAATGAAAATTCTTTTTCATAACATCTAGCAATTAACATAAAATTGGTTTCTTTTTCAGTCTTCACATATTTAGTCTTATTTGCTAAAATTTCAGCATTGTTTTTATCTTTACTTTTCAATATATGTATACAATATTTCAGACACATTATGGATGAAAAGAGTTGTGTGGAAAACTAATAATCTCATAATATTTCTTTTGGAAAAGTGCTTTATGAGTTCCAAATATATATGTTTTAATAAATAAACTTATAGGGAAAAAATAAACTGTAAGTTGGGGACTATCCTGGAAAAAACATCATGCTTACCAACATAATATTTAAGATTTGAGTCAATATAATTAAATTTAAAAGTTTTTACAAAGGGAGAGAGACATACAAGGGTCAGATGACAGCAAGTATCCATGTATAATTATTGATTCTACATAAAAGTGGAAAACATAATTGTAAAGCCAGGGTTTCCAAATTTGGGGCTGCAGAATATGAACTGCAGAATAAATCTGAGCTTCCCTAGTGGCTCAGAAGGTAAAGAATCTACCTGCAATGCAGGAGACCCAGGTTAGATCCCTGCATCAGGAAGATCTCCTGGAGGAAGGCATGGCATCCCATTCCAGCATTATTGCCCAGAAAAGTCCATGGACAGAGAAGCCTTGCAGGGAGAATACAGTCCATGAACTGGCAGAGTCAGACAGGACTGAGCAACTGACACTTTCACTTTTTCAGAAAAGTTGACCATTGTTCAAAACAACTTATTGAAAAACATATTCTAGGAACTATTTCAGTAGCATTTAGAATCAAGAAGGACAACCAACCAAAAGGAAAGGGAAAAGAAAGCAACCCCTAAAGAGTAGATATGGTCTGCTCAGAAACCTTCAGTTCTCAATCTGAAATGATAAGGCAATTCCAAGGACTCTCAGACTCTTGTAGTTGTAGAGCAGACCTCTCCCTGCCCAGAGCTTGCCAGGATATGTCAGGGACCCACCTGTCACACTAGAAAACTAAAGGGTATATCAGGTCCTGCTGAAGAGGATGTTGAAATAAATCTATTACTGTTTCCCACACTCTGTTCCTTCCAACCCCACTTTCAAGTTCTTAAGATCCAAAGATATCTTTGTGTCCAGCATTGATCAACAAATGACACGTGATCACTACTAACCATACTTTCTTTTTCTGCAAATTTCAACTCCAACATCTAGAGAGAAGCAGAGCCAAGGAATGGGCACTAGAAACTGAATCTTTCCAGAATCTGGAAGAATATTTATCACCCATTTTGAAATCATCTTTCCCAAAAGCCTCATGCTTAAATCAAACGAGGTCACTGAAGAGCAAGGGAAAAAAAAAAATCTACGATACAGGACAAGCAGGAGATGCCCAAACCCTTTCATCACTTATCACTGCCCTTTAAAAAAAAAAAAAAAGATGTTAGGGGAAGGTCAAGGTAATCACACTAAGAGATTAACTTATATACCAACTTTAGCCCAACGAGTTCCAGGATCATATAAGTCACCAGATTTTAGAGTTTGGAGATTATTCATTTTATCTCCAGGGGAGGTGAGAGGGGGTGGGCAGGAGAGGATTCCTTTGTTTTGTTTTACAAAAATTGTGGGGCATTTTTAATGTTATAGGTTTCCCTTGTGGCTTAGCTGGTAAAGAATCCCCTGCAATGTGGGAGACTTGGGTTCTATCCCTGGGATATGAAGATCCCCTGGAGAAGGGAACGGCTACCCACTCCAGTATAGCTACCCACTCCAGTATTCTGGCCTGGAGAATTCCATCAACTGTATAGACCACGGGGTCGCAAAGCGTCGGACACGACGGAGCGATACTTTCACTTTTCACTTTAATGTTATATTGAGCAAAGTAGAGCATTAACTCCCACCCTCCTAGCCCCAATACTCCATAATCAACTGTCAGGGGTTCTCAGACCGCTACTTCAAGCGGCACACGGAGTGGTTGGGCAGAAAGGAAGAGGCGGGAGTCCAACAGGTGCATCTCGGAAGGCCCAGTGTCTGGTGCCCGGTGATGAAGGCTCCAGCCCAAAGTCCAGACCCCTGGGCCTGTCCCTCCCCAAACCACCAACCCTCAACCCCAACCCCGCCCTCTCCGCGGACCCCGCAGGCCTCCCTCCACCCACCCACCCTAGGAGCTCCCGCCAGCCTCACTCTAGGAGCCCAGGACTGCCTGAGCACAATGGAACGCTGTCTTCCAGAGCCAGTCCAGAATGAACTTTCCAGACCCGTTTTCACACCTGCAAGTCGGGAAGCACAATCCGGCGGTAACTCCCCCAGGGAGTCAGCCAGGGGGTGCACGTCTGCACCCTCCTGCACCGACCCTCCTGCACCACCCGCTTTGTGGGTTTTTGTTTTGTTTTAATTCAAATGTAAAGTATTATGCCTACACACTTAAAAGTATGCCATATAAATTGTGTTAAAGTAAGTATTCAGTTCTGTTCAGTTGCTCAGTCGTGTCCGACTCTTTGCGACCCCATGAACCGCAGCAGGCCAGGCCTCCCTGTCCATCACCAACTCCCGGAGTTTACCCAAACTCATGTCCATTGAGTCGGTGATGCCATCCAACCATCTCATCCTCTGTTGTCCCCATCTCCTCCCACCTTCAATCTTTCCAGGCATCAGGGTCTTTTCAAATGAGTCAGCTCTTGGCATCAGGTGGCCAAAGTATTGGAGTATCAGTCCTTCCAATGAACATTCAGGACTGGTCTCCTCCAGGATGAAATGGTTGGATCTCCCTGAAGTCCAAGGGACTCTCAAGAGTCTTCTCCAACACCACAGTTCAAAAGCATCAATTCTTCGGCGCTCAGCTTTCTTTATAGTCCAACTCTCACATTCATACATGACCATGTCTGTACTGGAAGGGAAAATCTGTTCTCAAAGAAATGAATGCCTTATCCTTAGGAGGGACTGAATAAATACGTTTCAAATGAATGAACCAAGTGTTATTTAGAGAGCATTAATTAGCACCAAGGAACCCTGGGGGCTCATCAGTGAAGAATTTGCCTGCAATGCAGGAGAACTGGGTTCTATCACTGGGTCAGGGTGATCCTCTGGAGAAGGAAATGGCAACCCACTCCAGTATTCTTGCAAGCGAAATCCCATGAATAGAGGAATCTGGTGGGCTCCATGGAGTCGCAAGTGTCAGACACGATTTAGTGACTTAACCACCACCACTTAGTGCCAAACCGAATGCTGTGTCCATGCACACTCTATCAATTTGATGTTCTTCTTATTTTATGAATGAGGAAAGAGTTACGTGCCCAAGGATGCAAAGCTGATAAATGGTAACACTGGAATTCAGGAAAACATTGAATGTGGTTGGAAAATCAACATAGGACTGGTGTCTACGAAGTCAGGTTCTAGTGCTGGCCATGTCTCTAATGTTCTGGACCTTGACTAGGATTATTAATTCTTTTGGTCCTCTGTTTCCATATATAAGGGGCTTCGCTGACAGCTTAGATGGTAAAGAATCTGCCTACATTGTAGGAGACCTAGGTTCAGATCCCTGGATTGGGAAGGTCCCCTGGAGAAAGGCATGGCAACCCACTCCAGTATTCTTGCCTGGAGAATTCCATGGACAGCTGAGCCTGGTGGCTACAGTCCATAGGGTCGCAGAGTCAGACACAACTGAAACGACTAACACTTTCACTCCCTTATATAAGGTTTCCTTCTCTAAAATCCTTCAATTCTATAATGCATGCCATCCTACACCTGCATTTCAGTTACAGATTCTTTCAGACAAGTGGCTGGATGAAATTCTCCCAGATGTGATGTAAAACCACACACTTCTATCGTGCAAACACTCTCATATTAGTCATGCTTTGAGTGCACTACCTCGATTTTCTAATCCATGCAAGTGCTTAATTTGTTGTATGTAATTTGTTCCTTTTCAAGTTAATATCCCTGTATTATAAAAATCAATAAACACACATTGAAAATAATTACAAAGATATAAACCTCTTACTTTGCAAAAATACGTGGTAATGCAGGCATTTTTCTACCCAGCAACATTTACTATGTGTTAAAATGATGCTCTATGCAATCTTAGGCAGAAGAAAATGTTTCCTAGGGAAATTTCAAACATCTACACGAAAAAAAAAGAATACACATAATCAACATAACGATCTCAAGAATGGAATCAACAGAAATAAAATTGCCTCCTTTGGTTCTTCTGGGAGAATAGCTAGTTAAAGATAAAAATCAATGCTAGCAGAGGGGTGGCTTCATTAGCCAGGATCAACTTACTGCTGTTCAGTGGGTGCATTTGTTTATGGCTTTGCTACTGAAGCACTGCAGGATCAATGAAGTTGCCCTAGGTTTCTTACCCTCTACAACTACTAGTACCAACCCCATGTGGGCCGGTAAGGTAGTCAGCGTGGAAGCACAGGCTCTCATGGCAGGAGTTGGTTTCCCGGGCTCTGACCACTGCTTCTGAAGAAAGTTTAAAACCAAAGTCCAGTGGATTCAGGTATTAGTATTCAGCATTTTCCAAAGTGTGCTTTATGAGATACTCATTCAGGTCAATTAAATTTTGGAAATATTGCATCTTTATCCCCTTGTTGAAGAGTCACAAGGCATATTAGCATATTAAAATCTCCAAGAAACCTTTTGTAAAAATACATGCTTAAATTGGTTTAAGTCATAATATCCAGATTTATTTGCCCAGAATTCACCCCCACCCTGGATTGACACATCACAAAACATTCCAGGAAACACACTCTCTTTAGCTACTTTGAGAGCTACTGACTCTCTGACATGAAGGTTAAATGACAGAAAGGGAAGAAGGACTCCATTCATGGATCACCTACTGTGGCCAAACTATGCTCTCTGGGCTTTGCATGCAATTTCATTTAATCTTCACAACAATCACAACAATCCTGTGAAATTATGTCTTGTTATCCCCATCTAACAGATAGATCAGATCAGATCAGTCGCTCAGTCTTGTCCGACTCTTTGCGACCCCATGAATCACAGCACGCCAGGCCTCCCTGTCCATCACCAACTCCCAGAGTTCACTCAGACTCACGTCCATTGAGTCAGTGATGCCATCCAGCCATCTCATCCTCTGGCGTCCCCTTCTCCTCCTGCCCCCAATCCCTCCCAGCATCACAGTCTTTTCCAATGAGTCAACTCTTCGCATGAGGTGGCCAAAGTACTGGAGTTTCAGCTTTAGCATCATTCCTTCCAAAGCAATCCCAGATCTCCTTCAGAATGGACTGGTTGGATCTCTTTGCAGTCCAAGGGACTCTCAAGAGTCTTCTCCAACACCACAGTTCAAAAGCATCAATTCTTCAGCGCTCAGCTTCTTCACAGTCCAACTCTCACATCCATACATGACCACAGGAAAAACCATAGCCTTGACTAGACGAACCTTTGTTGGCAAAGTAATGTCTCTGCTTTTGAATATGCTATCTAGGTTGGTCATAACTTTAAGGGAACTGAAAAATATATGTAAAATTGACTAAGAAAGACGCTCACAAATAAATGAAAAATTTGTCATTGTTGCTGTTCACTCACTAAGTCATGTCTGACTCTTTGCAGCCCCATGGACTATAGCATGCCAGGCTTCTCTGTCCTTCACTATCTCCCAGAGTCTGCTCAAATTTGTGCCCATTGAATCAGTGATGCTATCTAACCACCTTGGCCTCTGTCACCCCTTCTCCTTTTGCCTTCAATCTTTCCCAGCATCAGAGTCTTTACCAATGAGTCAACTCTTTGCACCAGGTGGCCGAAGAATTGGAGCTTCAGCATCAGTCTTTTCAGTGAATATTCAGGGTTGATTTCCATTAGGATTGACTGGTTTGATCTTCCTGCAGTCCAAGGGACTCTCAAAGGCCTTCTCTAGCACTACAATTTGAAAACATCAGTTCTTCCATGCTTGGCCTTCTTTATGGTCCAGCTCTCACATACATGACTCTCCCATACATGACTACTGGAAAAACCATAGGACTATACAGACCTCTGTCATCAAAGTGATGTCTCTTTGGGTGCAAGCCATTTTGCCACAAAAGAGCTGTGACCCATGAAGGGGAAATGAAAAATACCAGATTATAAATATATATGTACATATACATATATATATTCTAAATATATGTATACATTTATTATATATAATCCAGAATAAAGATTGTTAACTAGACGTCTATAGGTTTTTCTAATTTTACAAAATTGGTTGTTACTATTTAAAACTCAGGAGACTTCAAATTTAAGAAAATATCAGAAGCTTTAACAATGACAGGCCACTTCCTTTGAGTAATGTCCTACTAATGCTAAGTAGTAGCTTTCCCTTTTGGTAAGGCCGGCAATGTCCATTTCCCCAAACCCCTTCTGGCTCGCTTGACTCACGTGTGTAAGATGTCTTGTCTATAGAAACATTCAGGTATGTGATGTCTGGTCTAAAAAGATAGATACTGAAATGCTTTTTAGTACTGTGATTGGCCCTAGGTTACAATCAGTCAGAACAGTTCCTGCCCTCTCAGACCTCCTACTCTAGCAAGAGAGACAGACAATTAAATAAGAAATTTTGTAACTGCTTAAAAAGTAGTAAGTTGGAAATATTAAAATGAGAAAATGAAGGGATACCTTGAGCATCTGGGAGAGGAGCACATACAAGAAGTGATTTTTAAGCAAAGAAATGAAAGATTAGTAGGAGATGTCCAGGGAAACAAAAAGGATAAAGAGTATTATAGGCAGACCCCATCACTAATGGCTTTTCCCGATGACTCAGTGGTAAAGGATCCACCTGCAATGCCGGAAACGCAGGGGATACAGGTTCAATCTCTGGGTCAGGAAGATCCCCTGGAGGAGGAAATGGAAACCCACTCCAGTATTCTCACTTGGAAAATCCCATGGACAGAGGAGCCTGACAGGCTACAGTCCAAAGTATCGCAAAGAGTCAGACAGGACTGAGCATGCACACACAACCCATCAGTAAATATTTATTGGGCAACCTCTATAAGCTTATAATCATAAGGGACAGCAGTCCATCAGTAAGAGCATACACAGTGTTGACTGGTGTCAGGTTAATCATGTGAACTGGGTTCTGAGGCAAGGGGGTACTCTTCCATAACAAAGTCACTCGGACCGGCAAGAAGAAGGCTGAGTAACGATATACTATGATAATGAGAGCACACTGTTCCCAAATGCACTACAAATTCTGTCCCATCACACCAGGATCCCTGTGTCCAAGCCTCACACACATAGGAAACTGGTGTTAGAAGGAATGTGCCAGGTGAGCCTGTGAGGGGGAAGTCACAAGCCCATGGGGACAGGTAGGCCAGGGAGCTTTGATACACCATCCAGGGATGTATCTACCCCATGGCAGCTCCTGAAAAGTTAGATCCTCTGATCTTTCAGTCATGCCACATGCCAGGTCTTATCTTCCCAATCACAAAAATTAAAATAAATATAAATATATACACAGAGAGAAAGAGAACCTGTATAAGTATAAATTAATTTTAGATTAATATTCAATCCAACTATTTTTAATCTCATTAATTACAAAATAGGTAATTAGATAGGAATTAGTATCCATTTTACAGAAGAGGTAACTGAGACTCGGTGATTGCACATCTTACTGAATGTTACATACAGGTAGTAAGTGGAGGATCCAGAACGGAAAGTAGGCATTCCAACCCCAAAGTTTACATCCTAGGTTATGGTTTTGCAAACTGTAGCCCAGCGGGCTACAGTCCAAAGGGTCACAAATAGTCAGACACAACTGAGTGACTGAACTGAACTGATTACCTATTTTGTAATTATTGATATTAAAAATAACTTGATTTAATATTAATCTAAAATTAACTTATATAGGTTATATATATATTTATGTTTATTTTAATTTTTGTGATTAAGAAGATAAGACCTAGCATCTGGTTAATCATGTGAACTGGGTTGAATCATAACATCCAATCAGTGGCTTATGATGAGTACTTTTAAGTGAAATAAGATAAAATGGAATAAAAGGTCATCCTTCACTTATAGTAACACTAAATACACTATTTCATGAGATTTTTCTGATTTATGTGTCTACTGGTTCAAAGTAAAATTGTTTCTTACTATATATCAAGATTGAATAGTTTTAAAGTCATTGTTCTGAGATCTTATAAAGGTATATAAAAAAAGCAAGTCACATTTAGTTTTACATCTAGTAACTAACCCTTTTTTAAATAACAAAATTACCCAAAATCACTTCTGTCCTGAAAATTTAGTGTTTTCATGATCACTACATAGAGGAGAGAACCAGAGATAAAGATTTAGGAATTATATCAGTTAGAATAGTAGGTTACAATGTAGTAACAAACACCTAGCCTAAAATCACCAAGGTCTATTTCTCAAAACCATTCAAGTTCAAGTTCTCAAAACCATACCCACTAAGGTCCCAGGCTCTGCCTGCAAAAGTACTTTCACAGTCACTGTGGCACTGGGGAGCGAAGGTGGAGCACGTTGTCTTTTAATGTGGAACATGCTGTCTCTTAAGCTGCCAAGACAAAGTTATACATGTCACTTCTCATGCTTCATTAGCAAAGCAAACCACATGGTCACATCTAACTTCAAAAAGGCAGCAAGGACAATCCTGCCATGGGTCTGGGAAGCAGAATCTGAAGCATTGGTTGAATAGCACTTAGGATGGCCGTAGGAATCATGGTTATAGATGATAGTTGAAGCCAAGAAGATGAAAGAGGTCTTATCCTACTCTCAATGAGGAGAAAATTAAAAAAAAAAAAAAAAAAAGCCAAGACTCATTTTAATAATGTGGTCCCTATACTCACATTTCCAAACATCCTCCTGGTGGCTTAAATTCAAAATGTCCCAAATCAAACTCATTATGCTCCCTACAACATCAGTTCCCTTTATTATGTCCTTCATTTTGATTAATATCATCACCATTCACTTAGTCACCCAAGTGAGTCACCCTGGAGTCATCTTCAACTCCTCCCTGGCCTTCATTGGTATAGCCAATCAACCACAGACCACCTCCAATAAACATCTTCTCACAAATCCATCCATATGTCACTATTCCCATTCTAACTGCCCTAGTGCTAATTCACAGCATCTCAACCAAGGCTAGCTATCCTACACAAGGCTGTATTTCTTTCATATAATTGTCAAATTTGAAAATCTGTTTCTTTAACACTGACTGTTTTTGTGCCATGCAGTTTCTGGGTTTTTTCTGTTTATTATTGGAACTTTGCAAGCACTTTTTCTTGAAAATGCCCCATATAATGGACACTCAGTTACAGGTATGAGTAAAGAAGAAGAAAATACTTAGAGAATCCTTAAGAGAAAGAAAACAGGAAAAGAAGAGCCATAAGAGTAAGGCATATTTGTATGGCTACTGTATCTTTTAAAGTTCTTCTCTCTGCCTCTAACTTGAAGGGTTTATAGTTTTATATTAAACGAGAGAGGCTGATCCCTTATAGAGAATCTTATGGTGTTCTAGGAGTTGAGACTGTAAGACAACAAAATCTCCAAAGAAGAAAATGACAAAACAGAACAGATAAAGAATATTTAAGTAGACATTTTTGAAAAGAAAAAGACCAGTCCTCATTGTAAGTAAAACTTCTACGTGATATTTTTAATAAGGTTCCAAACTTTACCCTCCACCCCCAAAAAGAAACCCCCCTCTTTTATTGAGATATATTTTGAAATAATAATAATATATTACTAACATTTATGCCATTCTTATCATGGGTCAAAACTCTTTCTCATTCTTAACACCAACCTAATGAGGTAGGTGTTACTATGTTCATGGATGAAAAAATAAAATAAAATGAGATCAGAGCAGTTAAGTAATTTGCTGGGGTCACATTTACTCCACTAAATGTTCTTATCCACTATAGTGTAATGACTAAGTTAACAATTTATTACCATATGTAAAAGCTACTAATAACTTCGGAACTTTGCTGGACTTCAAAAATACTAAAAACTCAAGAAGGTACAGAGTTTTTTTCCTCTTTTGTTAGCCATGGAGATGAGAATCAAGTAGAAGTTACAGAATTTGTGTGCTTTAGCTACTACCTCTCAAATAGCTTTAGGTAATATCAGTGATAATGTACATCTATACCTTTCTCTTGCCTTTAAAAGGAATGCCTGTACTGTTTGCCATTAAACCTATTTAAGCTTTTCTGCTGAGCTTGATACAGCTTATGTTCAGGAAATATTCATCTATTCCAATTGAGTACATAGACATTAATAACTGCTTTTTTAGGTGAGAATTTGGATTCTTTAACACTGTGGCAGATTTGAAGCATGGGCATAAATCCTCCACTCCTCCCCTAGAGAAGTGAGGTCTCTGTCTCCTCTCTAGAATTGGGGTAGACAATAGAAATGATGCTTTGTGATTCCAAGGCTAGTTCACAACAGACCAGGAAGCTGTCACACTTGCTCTTGGATTGCACTTGTAAGAAGTCTGATGATGCTAAAGCCACCATGGTGTGAGGAAGCCCAGGCAGCATGGAAAATCACATGTAAGGGCTCTGGTTAACAGTCCAGTTGAACCCAAGCTTCAGTCGTTCCAGTCCATGCACTAGCCATGTGAATGAAGAATCTCCCAAATGGGTCTCATTCTCAGCCATTTAGATGAGGTCCTAAATTTGAAGCAGAGACAAGTCACTTCTGCTATGCTCTGTCGAATGTCCCACAAATCTGAGAATTTGCTAAAATGGTTATTTAATGCCACTGTTTAATACAGTTAGTTATGAAACAATAGATAACTGGAATAAGCGTAAATACCTTTCTTTGTCTTATTTTATACTTTTTTTGCCTGAATTTGGCTTTGTTTGTTACTTATACCGCAACCCTGAATTTCTTTTGTTTGCATTTGCCTCTTTAGCTCATCCTGCTATTTTCAACCTTTCTGAATTATTTTGTTGCAAATATCTTTTAAATACAAGCATGCTCAGTCATTTCAGTCATGCCTGACTCTTTGACATCCTATGGACTGTAGCCCGCCAGGTTCCTCTGTCCCAGGGATTCTCCAGGCAAGAATACTGGAGTGGGTTGCCATGCCCTCCTCAAAATCAGCTGAGAGGTTTTTCTTTGCATTCCAATCTAAAAATCTCACTCACTTGATAGTTGAGCCAAATTCATTTATAATTTTCATGTGACAGATAGCTTTGATTTCAGTTCACTTGTATTACTTTGTATTTTCTCTTTTTAAGACAACCTAGACAGCATATTAAAAGCAGACATTACTTTGCCAACAAAGATCTGTCTAGTCAAAGATAGTTTTTCCAGTAGTCATGTATGGATGTGAGAGTTGGACTATAAAGAAAGCTGAGCATTAAAGAATTGATGCTTTTGAAATGTGATGCTGGAGAAGATTCTTGAGAGTCCCTCTCACTGCAAGGAGATCCAACTAGTCCATCCTAAAGGAAATCAGTCCTGAATATTCATTGGAAGGACTTTTGCTGAAGCTGAAACTCCAGTACTTTGGCCACCTGATGCGAAGAACTGACTCATTTGAAAAGACCCAGATGCTGGGAAAGATTGAAGGTGGGAGGAGAAAGGGATGATAGAGGATGAGATGGTTAGAATGCATCACTGACTCAATGGACACGAGTTTGAGTAAGCTCCAGGAGTTGGTGATGGACAGGGAGACCTGGAGTGCTGCAGTCCATGTGGTCGCAAAGAGTCAGACACGACTAAGCAGCTGAATTGAACTGAACTGAACTTTTTAAGTTTAATGAAGCTTTTCACTATGTGGTCAACTTGAGAGGGAGAGAAATAAAGATGATATGTGTATATGTATGCATAGTTATTCTGCTCTTTAGAAAAGTTTAAGTTTTTATTCTACAGATTCAGTCAGTTCAACTCAGTTCATTTCAGTCGCTCAGTCCAAGGGACTCTCAAGGGTCTTCCCCAACACCACAGTTCAAAAGCATCAATTCTTTAATGCTCAGCTTTCTTTATAGTCCAACTCTCACATCCATACATGACTACTGGAAAAACCATAGCTTTGACTAGACAAGACATTTGTTGGCAAAGTAACGTCTCTGCTTTTTAACAGGCTGTCTAGATTGGTCATAGTTTTTCTTCCAAGGAGCAAGCATCTTTTAATTTCATGGCTGCAGTCACCATCTGCAGTGATTTTAGAGCCCAAGAAGATAAAGTCTGTCACTGTTTCCACTGTTTCCCCATCTATTTGCCATGAAGTGATGGGACTGGATGCCATTATCTTAGTTTCCTGAATGTTGAGTTTTAAGCCAACTTTTTCCTCTTTCATTTTCAAGAGGCTCTTTAGTTCTTCTTCGCTTTCTTTCATAAGGGTGGTGTCATCTGAAAACCTGAGGTTATTGCTATTTCTCCTGACAATCTTGATTCCAGCTTGTGCTTCATCCAGCCCAGCATTTCACATGATGTACTCTGCAGGTTACATCTGTATTCTACAGGTTATATCTGTAACCACAACTTTATATAAAATGCTCTCAGTCTTCTGTTTTTAAACAGTATCTATTAGTTTTTTCCTCTTTTTCTCTCTCCCCTTTCTCCTCCTCTTCATCACTTTCTCTCTCTCTCTCCTCCATCACCCAATGGTATATTATTATCTAATTTTTATCCTTGTACTGATAAATGAATATTTCATTTTCATTGCTTCATTTGGCAGCTTTGTATTAAATTGTTTGCCTGTCGGTATTAATGAGGATTCAGCAGACCTATTCTCCCTCCTACTCTTGTTGCCTCCCTCTCTTCTGCACTGGAGGTAGTTGTATCACTCCTGCACTGTCATGCATATAAACATCACATTCTGTTCTCTCATTTTATTTTCCACAACTGTGTTAGCCTTGGCTCCATTTTCCAATATTTTAACTCACTACCAGAAAAGAATGAAGTGGACCCTTACCTTGCTGCTGCTGCTGCTGCTAAGTCGCTTCAGTCGTGTCTGACTCTGTGCAATTCCACAGACAGCAGCCCACCAGGCTCCTCCATCCCTGGGATTCTCCAGGCAAGAACACTGGAGTGGGTTGCCATTTCCTTCTCCAATGCATGAAAGGAAAAGGGGAAAGTGGCACGACTCTTAGCGACCCCATGGACTGCAGCCTACTAGACTCCTCCGTCCATGGGATTTTCCAGGCAAGAGTACTGGAGTGGGGTGCCAGTGCCTTCTCCGACCCTTACCTTATACACATATAAAAATTAACACGAAATGAATTTCTGTGCTGTGCTTAGTTGTGTCGGACTCTTTGCAACCCCATGGACTCTAGCCCACCTGGCTCCTCTGTCCATGGGGATTCTCCAGGCAAAAATACTAGAGTGGGTTACCATGCCCTCCTCCTGGGGATCTTCCCAACCCAGTGATCAAACCCAGGTCTTCCACATTGCAGGTGGATTCTTAACCATCTGAGCCACCAGGAAAGCCCAAGAATATTGGAGTAGGTAGCCTATCCCTTCTTCAGGGGATCTTCCTGACCCAGGAATTGAACCAGGGTCTCCTGCATTGCAGGCAGATTCTTTACAGGGAAGGTAAATGTAAATGCTAACACTATAAAACTCTTCAAAGAAAACATAGATGAAAAGCCTCACAACATTGGATTTGGCAATAAATTATTGTATTAAAAAAAGCGTAAGAAACAAAGAAAAAATAAATGAATTGGACTGTATCATAATTTAAAACTATGCATCAAAGACACAATAAATAATGTAAAAAGACAATTAACAGAATAAAAGAAAACATTTTCACATCACATATATGATAAGAATTAATATCCAGACATACAAGGAACTCCTATAATCATGGATCTCCAACCCCCAGGCCGCAGACAGGTGCCAGTCCATGTCCTGTTAGGAACTGAGCCACAGAGCAGAAGGTGAGTGACAGGGAAGTGAGGGAAGCTTCACCTGCCACTCCCCAACACTCTCACTATTGCTTGAGCCATCCCTCTCCCAACCCCCTGCCATGGAAAAATTGTCTTCCATGAAACTAGTCCCTGGTGCCAAAAAAGGTTTGGGACTGCCACCTATAGCAATGACAAAAACCCAATTTTAAAATTAGCAAAGGATCTGGATAGACATTCTTCAAAAAGACAAATAAACGGTCGATTTTCAAGATACACATGAAAAGATGCCCAACATTACTAATCACTAAGGAAACGCAAATCAAAACCACAAGGAGATACCACCTCACACACATTAGGATGGTTACTATTAAAAAAAGGAAAGAAAGAAAATGACAAGAGTTGGTGAAGACAAGAAGAATTTGGAACCTCTGTGCACTGTTGGTGGGAAGGTAAAATGGTGAAACCACTGTGAAAAACAGTATGCCATGTTCTCACAAAATTAAAAAGAGAACTACCATATGATCCAATAATTCCTCTTCTGGGTATATTCCCACAGAATTGAAAGCCACTTGGCTTAGACATATTTGTATATCCACATTCATAGCAGCTTTATTCACAATTGGGAAAGGAAGATGTAATCTAAGGAAGATGTAATCTAAATTGGAGGATGAATGGGTAAACAAAATGTGGCATATACATACAAGGAAAGACAGACATGCCTTGGAGACAGGTTTGGTTTCAGACCCCTGTAATGAAGTGAATATCACAATAAGTGAGACAGAAGAAATTTTTGGTTTCCTAGTGTATACAAACTTAAGTTCAAACCATACTATAATCTATTAAGTATGCAATACCATAATATAGAAAATAATATACATGCTTTCATTTAAAAATGCTTCATTGTTAAAAAAGTATTTATGATAGTAATATCAAAATTACCGATCACAGAGACTTCCCTGGTGGTCCAGTGGCTAAGACTCTACCCTCCCAGTGCAGGGGACCCAGGTTCGAGACTTGGTCAGGGAACTAGATCCCACATGCCGCAACTAAGTGTTTGCGTGCTGCAACTAAAGGTCCTATGTGCCACAGCGAACCTCCAGCACAGCCAAATAAATAAATAAATAAAATTTTAAGGAAAAAAATCACTGACTACAGATCACCATAACAAATACAATAATAATGAAAAAGTCACATGAAAACATGAAGAAGCCAGTGGATGCTTGCTTGCTTGCAAAAATGGTTTCCATAGATTCACTTGGTGCATGGTTGCCACAGATCTTCAACCTGTAAAAAATGCAGTTATCTGTGAAGCACAATACAACAAGCTATGCCTTTATTATTCAGCCTTACAAAAGGAAGGAAATTCTGACACCTACCATGACATGAATGAACCTTTACAAAGGCAAAGTCTGTAGTCCAGGCCTGCACTAGCCAGACAACCTGAGTTTTTCCAACTGGGGCCCCTTGTTGCTGCACTGGGTTTGCCCCTGGACCTGAAAGCCGTGGGCAAGGAGTATGTGAAGGGTGAATTTAGGAGACATAAGACCTTTGGAACTGACAAGGCCCGGTGTTTCTTGCAGAAATGAGAGACATATGCAGCAGTGCTATGGCAACAAGCTAAAGAAAACAGACAAAATTCAACTGAAAAAGCATGTTTTGGAACCATCCTCCCAGAAGAAAATCTTAATGACTTTCATGCTGAACAAATTGGACTATAGCAGGAACTGATGCAAGAAGCCACTAAACCCAATAGCCAATTTGGTATCACTGACTCTATGAAACCAAAAACTTAATCTATTACAATAAAGCTTAACAAAGCATTTAAAGTTCAAAAAAGTTACTATGCTCAGTGAAATAAGCCAGTCACAAAAAGACAAATACTATATGATTCCACTTAAACAGGGTACCTGTTCCAGTTCATACTGACAGAAAGTAGTGGGGATGAGGGGAAAAAGAAAATGGGGAGATGCTTAATGGGTATGGAGTTTTAGTTTTACAAGATGAAAAGAGTTCAAGATTGGTTGCACAACAATATGAACACACTTACCACCACTTTTAAAAATGATTAAGATCATACCTTTTATGTTATGTGTATTTTACAATCAAAAATAAAATTTTTGAAAAGAGAGGGGAAAATGTATATTAAAAGGAACTCAAAGACGTATCAGTAGCAATGTATAGTCCATACTTGGAGCTCAATTTGAACAAATCAGCTATTTAGAAAATTTATGAGATAACCACAAAATATGAACACAACATTTGATGGCATTAAAGAATTACTGTCATTTATTTTTAGGTGTGATAATGGTACTGGGCATTGTATTTTTTTTAATAGTCCTTATATCTCTTCTGTTTTAGAGATACCACAAAAAAATTTATGGATGAAATGACATAATGGATTATTTCCAAGTTGGAGGACAGGGAGAAAATGATTGGGGGTATAGATTAGCCATGATCACTGTTGAAGATGGTTAGTGGTTACACGAGAGTTCATTATACCATTCTCTCTATTTTTGTATACTTTGAAATTTTTCCTAACAAAAAAATTCAGTTTTAGTTCTTCTTCCCCTGACAAGTAAGCCATCGCTTGATGGGCAGAATTTGTCCCATGAGTAGTTTACTCACTAAAGGCTCATGGCAATGTTAATCCCTGAGATTTTCCACACATAGTTGGAGTGAATAAAACATCCTTGGCTCACGCTTTCTCTCCCTGAGACTCTGAGCAGCATCATTCCTCCAACTCCTGATGCTGAATGTGGCTGTGAATATGAATATGAAGTCAGCCTGTTATTTTTCCCTAAGTTACTTCAGACTTTTACTGTGCAAAATATTCTTCCTTCATTTTTAGAGTTCAATCTCACCAGGATATTTCTTGTTATGATGGTATGGGTCAATATTCTTTGGTACACATTGTTTTTTCAGTTTTTGTAGACTCACATTTTCTTATCAGAAAGTTTCCTTGAATTGTATCTTTAAATGTTTGGGTTTTCCTTCATTGTTTATGTTTTTCTCCTATTACTCAAATGAATGTATCCAGGATGTCCTTTTCTTTTCTTTAATGTCCATTAGTTCTATAACTGTTTTTATGGTGACTCTTTTCTTCATATTTCTTCCAATTGTGTCTTCATTCTATGTTCATTTATTTCTTGCATTTCGGTTCACCTCTCCTCTGTATTCTTTAATTTTTTCTTTGCGGTCTTCATTCATCAAGCTAATTGCTTCACTGAGTGTATTTTTATTTTAATTCATGACAAATTGTCAGGACCAGAATGTCATCTGCTTGGGAGTATTTTCCATCTGCAGGACAGTTTTGCTACTCTTTTCTACATTTATTCCTATAGGATCTATCAATGCCTTCTTTTTTCAACTTGTCATCATTGAATGAGTTGCACTTTCCCAAACCAGCTCTTTACATGAAGTTCTCTGACTGGAGAGAGGCCAGGGTGGCCCTCCAGGCTATATTCTCCTCTGCTGCCCTAGAGTTGGGGCTTTCCAAGTGGCTCTAGTGATAGAAAACTCATCTGCTAATGCAGGAGACATAAGACACATGGGTTCAATCCCTGGGTCAAAAGATCCTCTGGAGGAAGGCATGGCAACCCACTCCAGTATTCTTGCCTGGAGAATTCCACGGACAGAGGAGCCTGTCGGTCCATAAACTCACAGAGTTGGACACGACTGAAGCGACTTAGCACACACACCCCAGAATTAGATTGTTCCCTGCAAATACAGCTCATCTTAGGATTCTTGGTGCTGCTGGTTACTGTATTCCTTGGAGCCAAACCAGGAAAGGCACACTCTTGCACTAGCCCTGCTAACCTGAATTCCTGGACAGCTATGTTCATTTTAGCACTTCAGTGAACCCTTCCCCTTCAGGACGGTATTTTCGCGAGGACCTCCCGTGATCTGCCATCCCTAACTCTCTCCCACTCTCTGTGTTACTTTTCGTTGCCTCCTCTGCAGTTGCTACACAATTTCAGCTTCTCTTAGCAGTTCTTACAGGTGTTGCAGACTCTGTGGTTTATATTTGTCTCCTGGTTTTTCTGAAAATGACAGAGTCTTCCTTTTCTTTTTCTTTTCCTTTTGTATGATCCCTAGGACATGAGGAGGGGAAATGCTGTCACGCATAGCCTCATGCATACCAGAAGTCTGACAACATTATTAGGGAGACACTCTTGAGAAGCTTTATGCTTCCCATTTTATCGTGGCTGACTTTGGTTTTGTTACTCTGATTTTAATGAATTTACCCTCTATAAAAACACTTCACTTTCTTCTCACTCAGTGTGTGTTTAGTCCATCGGAGGCTTTCTGAGCAAGAGTAAACCATCTCATCTGGGAAAGCATAAAAATAATGTAAAGGGAATGATAAGCCCAGATGCAATAGAATTCTTCCACTCAGTCAATCCTGAAATGGAAGCAGGATTATTGCAAACCAACTTATGATGCCTTACCAGCTGCTGAATTGGATCCTGCTTTAACTGTGCAAGATGACAGGATGAACTTATTTTCTTTCATGTAATGAAACCAGGATCTTTCATGGTCAGTAAGAGTGTGGAAGCATCTGGATTCATTGACTGCAACAGACCTTAATAGTGTGTAACTCGCTGGGGGAAAATTGTGTGTCTCATATTGTCATTTTGCATCTGTTACCCTGATTAGGATCATTGTAATACATTCAGATTCATTAATGGTGGCTACTTTGGATCCCTAAATAATTAAAGAAATCCTAGGTGTCTCCCTCAGCAACAACCCAATGGCACTGTGCATTAGGCAGGGCCGTGAGCTCTGAATAAACAGCTCTGACACAGCTCCATCTGTTTTGCCAGGCACCTCCTCTTGCACCAGCTTTCTTAGCCTCGCCTAGAAAAACAGGCAGAACTAAGAGTAGAAACCAAAGCAGACTCCCTGAATCACAATGATTTTAAATGAAAGATTTGTTGTTGTTGTTCAGTCGCTCATTTGTGTCCAACTCTTTGCAACCCCATGGACTGCAGCATGCCAGGCTTCCCTGTCCTTCACTATCTCCTGGAGTTTGCTCAAACTCCTATCCATTAAGTCAGTGATGCCACCCAACCATCTTATCCTCTGTCACCCTGTTCTCCTTCTGCCTTCAATCTTTCCCAGCATTGAGATCTTTTTATGAGTTGGCTCTTCGCATCAGGTGGCCAAATGCAAGATGCCAGTCTCCAACTCATCTGGTGAATCAAAATCCCTGTATGGGGCACCTGGGAATCACCATTTTGATAGGCATTCCAGTGTTTCTTATGTGCCCTAAAGACTGAGAAGCTCTGAATGGAGTCCTCTTGCCCAGAAAAAGTCAGCAAGATTGGAAAAATGTTATGCTGTGAATCCCAGCCCCTGGACTTCTATAGCATTGTGTGTGGATTTCAGTGGTGCTAGTGGTAAATAAAATTCACCTGCCAGTGCTGAAAATGTGGGTTCGATCCCTGGGTAGGGAAGACCCCCTGGAGAAGGATATAGCAACCCACTCCAGTATTCTTCCAGACAGAGGGGCCTGGAAGGCTACAGTCCAGGGGGTCGCAAAGAGTCGGAAAGAATTGAGCACACACACAGCAGTGCACACACAGTTTCCTTACCCCGCATGTTTAATATGGTTTCATGGCTTGAAGGAAAGAATTTCTCCTGCTTTTAAATTACAAAAGGAATCTCTTCCTCCCTCACCTGAGTTTGTTGACTGCTCTGCCTGGTTCAACATGTACTCTGAGGATGACCAGTCGACCACATTTGAAGCAAAAATGCTAATATTTTGAGATTTTTCTGAGAGCAAATCTAAACGAATAAAAAAGAAAAGCCAATTTATTCGGCTGCGATTAAATACGCACACACAATTAACTGTGGAAGTGCTTGTTTCCCAATATCCCGAGGACAATGAGTCTTGGCAGATTTTTCAATTTATCTGCATTTCGTCAAAGTAGAAGATTATACAAATAAATGCCAGTGGCGTATCCTGAGGGCATTGCAGAGGTCACGAAAAGATCTATAACCCACACAAATTGCAAACATTAATAAAGAAAATACCCTAGTCAGGAACTGTGGTGTCAATGTGTATTTGCAAATGTCTCAAGACTAGACAAAAAGAGGAGGGAGGGAGGGAAAAATGAATATAGAAAATGAAGATGCGGAAGGGGACCCAGAAAAGACCAAGGAACTCTGACACAATTTACATCCCAGAAATTATTCTGCTGGGGTGGAGGGAAGCCCCTCTCAGTAGCCCTGCCCATAGTCGTGTGAGAGCATGTATTTAGTCATTCCGTCATGTCTGACTCTTTGTGATCCCATAGACTGTAGCCCAGCAGGTCCCCCTGTCCATGGGATTTTTCAGGATAGAATACTAGAATGGGTTCCTATTTCCTTTTCCAGGGGATTTTCTTGACCCAAGGACTGAACCCATGTCTCTTGCAGTGGCAGGTGGATTCTTTACCACTGAACCATCAGGGAAGCCCTTCTATGATTATCACTAGAAAATCAAACAATTAGTGGTATATTGAAGTTATCAAAGGAAGCCAGAGGAGTCTTGCAAACTCCAGATACCTAAATTACTGTTCAAAATGTCACAGGCACACAGAGCTAATACATGGCAGGCAAGAGGCATCACTTGCAAAAGGAAATGGGTATTGAGAGAAGAAAAAAATTCAGCAAAGTATTACTAAAGTGGCACAGGATGTAGCCACAATGTATCAGGCTTTATTGTCAAGCATCTATTGATTTAAATTTAATCCTCACTGCAACCTTTCCAGATGACACTTATTTTACTGATCAGGAAACTAAATTTGTAACAAGGACACTCATCTAGTGATCCAGGTAGAATATAAACATAGGCATCTAACTCCTAAGTCCTTACTTTAAACCACAATCCTACTATGGAAGGTACTGTATCCCTTTAGGCTCAAAAGCTGCCATTCTGGTAAAATACACAGGAGGAGGAGTCTGTATCTATGAGTCTACACTAGATTTGGCTAGATGAGAGACACTGAGCCATCTAGGGAAATTAACAAGGCTTTGCACTTGGGCGGCACAGCTGACTTGCTGGATGAAGGCTGAGACTTCCGGTCAAAAATTCCCAGTTCCATCAGACATACATGTAGACAACATATTTTCATTCAGTGAATTCGGGTTCAGTCCCTGGGTCAGTAAGATCCCCTGGAGCAGGAAATGGCAACCCACTCCAGTATTCTTGCCTGGGAAATCCCATGTACAGAGGAGCCTGGCAGGCTACAGTCCATGGGGTTGCAGGGTCAGACACAACTAAACAACAACAATGAATTATTTAATTTCAACTTTGTCAATCTGTATTCCCAATGTTAAACACAGTATTGCAGAGCACATGGTTAGTGCCTAGTAAATGCATGATGAATGAGTAAATAAATATTTGAAACCAGTGAATGGATGAATCCGTTTTCAAAGAAACAAGCATCCCCATATTCACCTGTAAAAAATCATTGCACATAGACAAGTACACCAACCCCACCATCATCAACTCTTTTTGCCAGACATTGGGCCCCAAGCTTCTGCCTAAGGAAAGGGGGTATAGTCATTATCATAGCTGCTTATATAATAGACTGTGCCAGGAAAAGCAAACATAACTGAAGATCAGGCAATGAGCATTCATTCCCAGGCTGATGGCTCACATAGCCCCAGAGGCTTTGTCCACCCACATTAGTTTTTGGCATTTCTTTGCACTGCCCTTTTACTACAAGAATCAATCTGAACTTTTAAGCATTTGCTCTTTGACCTACAGCATATGGATTTACAGCATACTTTTCACAGCTATGGGATCTTTGTCTTGGATTTTTCCATTGTTTAAAAATCAATCTTAACTAATTGAAGCTAATTTGAGATCAACAAAACCTTCCAGTCTCTATCCAGGGCCCACGAAAGTATTAAAATGCCCATACAATTTTCCAGCTGAGTCAAAGTTGATTTCATGGGCAAGCATAGGAAGGGCCCATCTTTAATAAACAGATTGTTAGTTGTGCAGCTTTCAGTTGATAGATGGAAAAAAACAAAGGACAAAGTTAGACCTTCTAGGTTTCAAACAAGTTTTCACCACTATTAGGTATGTGACTTTGAACAAATCACTAAATCACACTACATCTGTTTATCCCACTGAGAAATGAAGTGTTGAATTCTCTGCCAAATCTATAAACACACACGTTATTCAATACAGTCCATCTTAGCCCATAAGTTTTCCTTGTTTATCATCAAGATTGTGAGTTACTTGAGGATGTGCCATGAACTTCCTTCTTTCATCTCTTCCATTGCTTCCAGACACTGCTAAATACAGAAAGCTAATCAGCAGTCAACTGGATTGAAGTAAATCAAGGCTCCCACATTTGCCTTCCAAAAAACTATGAAAACTTTTCCAAATTTATGTAAACAAACATTTCAATAATAAAAACAATATGCTGCACTTGGGGGTTTTTTCCTTTTGTTTTATTTCTCACTTTTGTGTCTCTGTGTGCGTACTTAAAATAATCCATGGTTTTTTCACTCTTGGTTAAAAATTGTAATGGTTTTGTACATGATTTCCCCAAGTGAAATTTCCATTGAAAATGGGAAATATTCAACTTCTGTTTTCACAAAGTGGTTTAAAATGCATGACAATTAACAAATGAGTCACAGGCAGCCTCTTCCTGTAACTAATCCACTGCAAGCCAGATTCATCAATTACAGCAAGGATACAATATCCACCCAACCAAACACCCAGATTTCCTAGACTTTGTGTATTTTTTGTTTGTTTGCCTTCCTCTTTTCTTTCTATGTATTTTATTCATCAATTGTCTCCAGCAAATTATGGCAAAGGTGTCTCCCTCCTCTACTGCCACTTTCCGATCTATACTTAACTGCAGGGTAACAGCAATAGAAGCCATAACTAACAGCACCAGCCTTCTAAATCTGCAAGCTTGGGAAGAATCTCGTATCAGGGTGTTATGTGCTAGATTTAATGTGGATGTTGTAGTCTGAAGGGAAAATTATTTGTACAGCTGGAATATAACATTTGCATAAGTTACAATTAAAAGGGAAAATATAATTACAAATTTTCAACTTAATTTGAATGGTTTTTAAAATGCTCATTTGGCATAGGCAACAGCTTGCAGGCAAACAGAACACAGTCTCGGAGTTGCATCCCTTTGTCTGGGTTATCAGTAGTGAACTCATTTTGAAGGGTTTGCTTTAACCCCTGAATCCCAACAGTAACCAGCATTGAGAGCCTAAGGAACAAGACACTATTTGTTTTCAGAATAGGATTACAACATACACAGCAATTCATAAATATTTGCATCTTTTAATTGTTTCTAAAAATGAAGTGGCAAGTGGCATCCAACAGTAACGTTATTTCTCCCGTGGAGCGAATGAGCAGTGGAATTTTAACTAGTTTCATTCCCTTTCAGCTCTCAGATCTGAGATCTTTGGTCACATCTCCTGTACAATGTTTTCCTCATATCACAGTCTCTTTAATGGCTCCAGTTTCTGATTTTTTTCCCTCCTTAATTACATGTCTTTTTCTTGTAGCTATCTCAGACTGAAAGGCATGTCATTCTTCTCAGACCCAGGCTCTTCTAGGTGTCCATGTACCGAGTCCATTTGTTCATTTGTTTTCAGAATTTCTTTTCTAAGAAGCAAAGGAATTCTTTTATTATCCTCAAACATGAGAATCAAAATTTTCATAAAATACTTATATAACACATTTACTTGAAACCCTGCTTTCCCAAAGTCATAACTGTGATTATTATGTAACATCCATTGTGTGGCATCAATGAATTTTGAAAAAGAGACAAAAAAGAGAAAATTATTCCATTCAATCTTTCTCAGAAAAAAAGATGGATTGAAAAAGACATACAAATGGAAAAAAAATGCTATTATTATAAATTATAAAATTAACTATGCCTTTCTATTTTCCTGATCCATCTTTTCACAGCTATCTCCAAATAATAAGACACCAGAACATACTCTTGGAAATACATGATTTATAAAAACTGATCCTTTGTTCTATTTGTCCTGAAATCTGAAAAAGAAATTCTATGGGAAACCAAAGACTATAAAGTAATAATATAACCTTATTTCATCTTTTTCCTGAGAAACCACAAAGGTGCTCATTTGATTGAGAGTATTATTAAATAGTATCATGCTTTTTTAGTCACAGAAACCTTGTCTATTTATGGAATAACAAATACAGGACAATGAGAAGCACCACACCACCTTCAGGAAAATGCACTGCAGCTTCAAATGACTTGCTAAAACTGACAAGGAAACTGTCTAAATGATGACCCTGTGGACAGTCAGCTTTTGTGCAACAAATTACAATAACTTCATCACTCAAAAGTGGAATATAAATTAAACATATATATGATAAATAAATATATATCTTAATTATATTGAAAAACTTCCAATATTTTAATAAGCTTTGTCCTGGGGCCTATAAGGTCCTTTCAACCTCCTGGCCGACCAGTGTTCTCATCTCTTTTCTCTTTTGATGCATTATGGATAATTGTTTCAGACCCTAAGTTTAGCTTCAAAGTCATAAGCCAGAAGTGGACCATTTCCTAGAGTAAATGGTATTTCCCAAACAGTGGAACATTTTTAACACTGGTGAGATCATTTTAGTTGCCAAATATCCAAACATTTACATTGCTTTTTTTTTTTTTAATACAACTACATCAAACTTCTGATTTCACCAATTTTATTACCTAGAATGACATTGAGGAAAAATCTTACAGATGGTATTCAGGCATAGTAGAGTCATGAAGGAAGTTCTTTACTGTCTGAGCCACCAGGGGGCTGGAAAGAGGTACTGAAATGACTGAAGTTTAGGAAACAGTATCTTAAAATATCACTTCTCCATCAGGGACTGAGTTCTTAATTTTTTTAGGAAAAAAGAAATCTTTTTCAAAAATAAATTTGGAAAGAAATTAAAACCTCAAGGAAGAGCAAATTATTTTTAAATTTTACTCTTCTCTTTGGTTCATGGAAGACATTTCTCAAAAAGTAAAAGAACTGCAGCACAGTGACTTTCCTTGAATGTAGAGAGTCAGTTCGGAACAAGCTTTCTCAGTGAGATATGGGAATTTTCCAGAAGGAACCTCACAACAGGCCAAGACCGGAAGGGATAAAGAAGAGCCTCTTCCAAGTTGGGATATGGTACAGGTTGTTTCTTGTGCCTCAGAAAGTCATGTCAGGGCAGGAAGGGAGGGATGCTAACCATCATGTGAGGGTTGCCTGGAAAGCGACCCTGGGCGGAGCTCCCAGAGGTGGAAGCAACCAGGAGAATTGGAGCTTGCCAGCCCCCCTTCCCTCCCAGATCCGCATCTCCTGCTCTTCCCCTCTTCCCTCACTCCTTCTCTTCCCTGCCCTT
This sequence comes from Bubalus kerabau, assembly GCF_029407905.1. NCBI lineage: Eukaryota > Metazoa > Chordata > Mammalia > Artiodactyla > Bovidae > Bubalus > Bubalus kerabau. The sequence goes on from NC_073629.1 coordinate 49,060,074, forward strand.
CTTTACCTCCTCTTCTCCCTTCACCAACTGAATTGTTAAAAAAATGAAAGTGTTATTTGCTCAGTCATGTTAAACTTTTGCGAACTAACTGTAACAACACGAAAATATGCTTTTTCATTATTGAATGTCTTTATATAAAGTTTTCTGTTTTCTCTTGAGTTTCAAATGTGCATGATTTCAAAGTTTTATATTTCTAGTTTCCTGAAAGGGTTACAATCAGGCTTAAAAATGGCCCTAAGTTAGTTTTCACTTGTATGTTGTTCTATGACAAATAGTTTGTATGATTCAGGACCCACACCCACCACCAAGATTGAAAACACAGTGATAATCAGAGCTGAAGCAAAAGGATCCATTTTCCTCTCTTGGTAGGAAGACCTCTTGTTGTTATTAGCTAAGTTGTATCCAACTCTTTTGTGACCCCATGGACTGTAGCCCACCAGGTTCCTCTGTTCATGGAATTTCCTAGGCAAGAATAGGGGAGTGGGTTGTCATTAGAGTAATACATGTAATATAGGAATAACTAACGGAGTGAAAGAATCATTGTGTTTTGTCTCTCTTTGTAGAATCCTGAAGAAGTTATGCCATTTTGAACAGTAAAATCAAAGTCTAGAGTAATTTACTATTAAGAGAAAATACATCATTCTTTTAAAATGTTTCTTTATACCCCTTTTTCATATAAACTGTATCTCCTACAGCAAGTGTCAGAATGAATGGGTGGATAGACAGGGCTTTTCATTCCAAATTCCTCAGAACCCTGCAGCTGCCTGGGTGCAGGGTGAGAATCCGTTACAGAGGAAAAGCGGGATCATGTGGAAAGCTCTCCATGCTCCATCCCCCTGCAGCCCATGGCAACTCCACTGTTACCTATTTTATATATGGGAGTCATTGCAGATTTCATTTTTTAAAAAGGATTCCATGGTTTTCAAAATTTGGAAAGTTATAAGAATAAAAAATTCATGTGCCTGGATTGACCCTGGGAAAATGGAAAAAGATACACAGATGGTGAATGTTTCCTTAGTCTAATAGCTCCATTTTAATTCTTTAAAAGACTGTATCTTGCTTTTCTGTGACTTTAGAAATTAGTCCCTACTGTCTCTATCTCCTACTCCTTGAGGGGAGAAGGGTCACATAGATCAAATTGATTGGGCCACTCTCCCATTACAGTTTTATTTAAATTTGTCAAATACTAATAACTAAGATCTCTGTTCTAATGAGAGCCAGACAAGTCTAAATATTTCTTATAGACAGAGCTGGCAAAATTCAAAAGCTGTTGGGGTGAAAGCAACTCATTAATTTCAATGGGCATTTGAGTCCCAAAGGGAAGACATACATCATCATTGGAGCATTGTGATGTCACAGAGGAACTTCATTAGCGTGCCTGTTAGAAGGGAGTCATGAGAGTTAAGTAAAACAAAATGTAAATAACTTCTTAATTAGGTGTCCATGAAAACTGGAGAGTCTCCAGAGTCATTAGAGATGACCATGCTCGGCAGGCAGCTTTTTAGACTGAGGGTTAGTGATGTTATAACCTTCTGTCACAGCTGGAAGCCGGCTGGGAGATTCCACGTAGGTCCCCAGAAGACAGGGTGACGTGGATGAAGCATTCAAGACAATCAGGAGTGACTTCATCCACATGGTTGAGGTCCCCTAGAGCAGGAGTTCCTCAACTTCTTGGGGCCACTTCAGGAGGACAGAATATTTAGGAATCATCTCTACTTATGCTGAAGCAGGGGTGGGAGCAGGCATAGACAGAGACAACTTTATCAAAAGGAATGAAAAAACGGGACAGTTGCATGTAAAACAAGGAGATTGGAACATTCCTTCACACTATACACAAAAATAAACTCAAAGTGGATTAAAGACCTAAATGTAAGATCTGAAACCATAAAACTAGAAGAGAACATAGAACACTGTTTACAGAAACAGTAGTGATTTTTTTTCTGGATCTGTCTCCAAAGGCAAAATAAATAAAAGCTAAAATAAACTAATGGGACTTAATTAAACATTAAAGCTTTTGCACAGCAAAAGGAACCACCAGCAAAACTAAAAATAACCCACAGATTGAGAGAAAATATTTGTAAATGCTATGACTGACATGGAGTTAATGTCCAAACTACATAAACAGCTCCTACAACCCAATATAAAAAAAAAAAAGGCAAAAAACCCTAAAAAAAACAACCCAATCAAAAAATGGGCAGAAGATCTGAATAAACATTTTTTCCTAACAAGACATACAGAAGGCCAACAACAGGCAAATGAAAAGATTTTCAATATCACTAATCAGTAAAGAGATATAAATCAAAAACAGCAATGAAATGAAAACCATCTCACACCTGTCAGAATGGCTGTCATCAAAAAATCTACACGTAACAAATGTGAGAGAGGACGTAGAGAAAAGCGAATCCCCCACCAGTGTTGGTGGGAATGCACTCTTGGTGCAGCCGCCATGGAAAACAGTATGGAGGGTTCCCCAAAACTAAAAATACTGCCGTCCATGGGATCGCAAAGAGTCGGACATGACTGAGCGACTGAATTGACTGACTGACGGACCATATGACCTAGCAATCCCACTCCTGGGGATATAGTCCAAAATGTTCCGCTAATTTGAAAAGGTACAAGCACCTCAGCGATTATAGCAGCACTATTTACAGTCTCCAAGATATGAAAGCAGCCCAAGTGTCCTTCAACAGACAAATGGACATCCCGCCATTTGCAGCAATGTAGATGGACCTAGAGAATATTCTGCTTGTTGTGAACTAAGTCAGACGAAGAAAGACAAATACTGTAAGATTTCACATAGATGTAGAATCTAAAAAATAATACAAATGAATGTATGTACAAAACAGAAACAGGTGTAGAAAACAAACGTGACAACTGAAAGGAGGAGAAGCAAGTTAGGCATATGGGATTAAGAAATACAAGCTACTGTGTATAAACTAGATAAGCAACAAAATATATTGTGTAATGCAGGGAATTATAGCCATTATCTTGTAATAACATTTAATGAAGTATAATCTGTAAAAATCCTGAATCACTATGCCATATACTTGAAACCAATATTGTAAATCAACTATACTTCAATTTTAAAAAAAGAATGATGAAAATGAAACTTATTTTAATATAGGGCATTTTAACTATTTATTTCACATTAGAACCATGAAGACAGAGTCCTGTCCCTATCAATATTATAAGAAGTTAGTCCACAAAATACCCAGAGGCTAAGCAGACATCAAGTAGACTTTGAACCACAGGTTGAAAATCTCCACTTGACAGCTCTTTTCTGTCTAGATTAACATGTTAGAGCGGTTGCTAGTTCCCTCCACCCTTCTACCCCCCCCCACCCTTGCCTACAAAATTCCTTAACATGTGCCAAGGCCCTTCAGGATCCAACCCATTCTCCTTTCCCACCTTTCCTCTCACTGCAACTTAACCTGTACCCTGTCTTATAGGTCCGTCTGTACTGGCCCTTTGGCTTAGGTATATTCTTTTATCCAAAACCTCTGAATGGCAAATCATATTCATCTTTCAGAATCCAGTTCAAATTTCACCTCCTTACCTGAAGAATTCATGACTCTTCCTTTGTGTTACAGACACTATCTGAGCATCTACTTTAACATCTTATTTTAAAAAGAGTGTGGGGAAAGCAGCTTTTCCCTGAGGCTGAGGTCAGCCACACCTGCACAGACCTAAAAAACCAACAGTGTGCATCCTGGGATCCCTGCACACAGGGCACTGAAGGAGTACTGACTAGGTAACTAGTCCCACAGTGGCAGGGGAGGGGAGATTTAGAGTACCGTGTGGAATTGGCCTCCTGCATCTCTCCCCATTCTAACTCCATGAACACATGGTCAGATCTTTACAGACTGATGGTTTAAGAGCATTAATTCTGAAGCTCAGTGCCTAGATTCAAATATCAGTCCTGTCACTTGTGAGTTGCCTTGAGCAAGTCAGTTAACCTCTCCAGGCTCAGTGGAGATGATAATAACTGTGTTCCTGCTTCATGAGACTATCATGAGGCTTATACATATTAGCATATATAAAGCTTTCCAGCAGGACCCATCACACAAGCATCATATAACATACCCATCAAATAACAAGCATCAGCTGCTACACTTAGGAAGAGAGATGGCAATTAAGTAAAAAATTAAAATGCTGCAAGGCCTTGAGGCACATACAGCACTAATTCCGAATCCCTGAGCTGAGAGAAAACCGAGGACCACCATAGAACAGAGGCAGTGTGGCACTCTAAAGTAACGGCGTCTAGTGGGACTAGCAGTCATCATAGCCCCAGCAGAAGGCTTAGGTGCTTCCAGAGGCAGCAGCCCTCAGAGAGAGCCATCCGCCACGGAGACAGCAGCAAGACCCAGCACAAGCAATGGGTGTCACTGTGCGGTCTCCATGGTTACCCACAGGTGGTGGTACAAGATATCCAAAGCGTCCAGAGGGTGCAGAGCAATGCAGTAGAAATGACAGAGGAGCCTGGATGAAGTGAGGACACCCAGTGTACATGGTAACGGTGTCAGCAAAGGCAGTGATGACAACATTTGCTGTTGTTATTGTTTAGTTGCTCAGTCATACTGACTCTTTGCAACCCCAAGGACTGTAGCCTGGCAAGCTCCTCTTGCCTGGAATTCTCCAGGCAAGAATATAGAGTGGGTAGCCTATCTCTTCTCCAGGGCATCTTCCCTGACTCAGGGATCAAACCCGAGTCTCCTACATTACAGGCAGATTCTTAACCATCTGAGCCACCAGGGCAGCCTGATAACAACAAACGAGGGGGCAATACTCAGTGGACGCCACAGTCTGAGACATCAGCCCAACTCACATGCCCATGGAACACATTCCCTGAGGTCAACCAGGAATATGCGGGGACTTTGATTTGCCAGGGTACGGAAGCCCTCTAGGAGTCCAATGTGATGAATCCCTCAAATTGTCATTGGTGGGACCACTTTTTTTCAGAACGAAACTATTGAGACATCATGAAAAACACATGTCTTGGTTTCAGATAGGCCTGTGCTCTATTCAAATGAAGATATTTGAGTGTGTGTGCTAAGTCACTTTAGTTATGTCCAACTCTATACAACCCTATGTGCCCACCAGGCTCCTTTGTCCATGGGATTCTTCAGGCAAGAATACTGGAGTGGGTTGCCATGTCCTTCTCCAGGGGATCTTCCTGACCCAGGGATCGAACACATGTCTCTTACATCTCCTGCATTGGCAGACAGGTTCTTTACCACTGGTGCCACCTGGGAAGCCCAAAGATATTTACAGAGCTTCTGTTCTGTGCCTCTGGCTCTGCTATAGTTTGTGGAAATACCACAGTGATCAAGGCAAAAAATTCCTCCTCACACACAGCCTACCTTATAGCAGGGACACAGATAATAAAGTAAGAAATCAAGTTAATGAAATCTTTTCTGTTTGAGAGCTGTGAAGGCAGTAAAGCTGGTGATCTGGTGTTCAGGTGGGATAGAGGGACCTCCTTAAATACAGCAGTCAATTAAAGTCTCTCATTCACAGTGAGGACAGATGGCCAGAATGGCAGCTCAGGGGTTCTGCAGACAGAGAGTGGGACCCTAAGTTTTGGAGACTTGACATACTGGAGGAACAAAAGGAAGATCAAAGTCCACAACAGAGGTCAGCAAACTGGTCTGTGGGCCAAATCCAGCCTGTTCCCTGTGTATATAAATGAAGCTTTATTGGAACATTTGTTCACCTATTACCTGTAGCTGTTTTTGTGCTGTCATAGCAGAGTTGAGTAGCTGCAACACAAACTATATGGCTTGAAAAACCTTTAATATTTACCCTCTGGTCCTTTATAGAAAAAAGTGTGCTGATCACTGGTCTAAAGCCTAGCAAATGAGCTTGAGTGAGAGCAGTGGGAACAGAAATTTAGGGGGTACTGAGGGACAGCAATGGAGAAGGCAATGGCACCCCACTCCAGTACTCTTGCCTGGAAAATCCCATGGGCGGAGGAGCCTGGTGGGCTGCAGTCCATGGGGTCGCAAAGAGTCGGACACGACTGAGTGATTCACTTTCACTTTGCACTTTCATGCATTGGAGAAGGAAATGGCAACCCACTCCAGTGTTCTTGCCTGGAGAATCCCAGGGACGGGGGAGACTGGTGGGCTGCCATCTCTGGGGTAGCACAGAGTCGGACACGACTGAAGCGACTTAGCAGCAGCAACAGCAGGGGGACAGCAAACTGCAGGATACCATAAACCGTGGCAAAGAACTTGGGTTACATTCTACGCTTGATGAAAAACCGTTGGAAGGGTCCAAGCAAGGGAGACACATGAGCTGATTGATATTCTCCACTCTGGGAGCTGTGTGGAGACGGACTGTAGAGACAACATGGCAACAGGGAAACAAGCTGGACAGACGCCACAGAGCCCAGGGAGGGAGCAAGTTATCATGGCTGAGAATGGCAGCCGTGCAGATGGGGACATGCAGTCAAGATGTATTATCTCAGGTATAACAAATTTGAGGATCCCAACTTAGCTGTATAACCTTAGGCAAGTTACTCAAACTCTTTCAGCCTCACTTCCTTGTGAGTAAAACCCTCAGAGCACTATTGTGTGGATTAAATTACAAAATGCACCCGAGGTATCTGTCAAAAAATGTGTTCAATCAATGTTGGCTGTTATTGTTGCTGTTGTTGGTGTTGTTGACAGGGGAGGCCCATGGAAAACTAGGTCACAGCATGTACCTCATTGTGTGAGCAGCGCCCTTCTCTCTCTGACCAGACTGGTGCTTTCCCCAGAGACAGGGAAGTAGTTATTCATCTTTATATTCCCAAAACTGTGTCTGGCACATGGTGGATGTTTAATAAATGTATATTGATTTAATTATTAAGGTTTGAGGTTTTTTTGAAGAAAGGAAAGGTATTTTTCATTCTGCCATTTTTTATCAGAAGTGTTTCATTTCTAGGATTGATGCGGTACATTTTTATGACAATGATCATTCTGAAGATACGGAGATCGTTGTATCTAAGGAGAGCTAGTACTTCACATCCTGTCCACTGCAAAGGGAAACTCAGATACTGTGCCCCAGGAAGCCTCTAACCTGATGAGATGTGTCAACGATTACAATTATATATTAAATCTAGACTAAAAAGTCACTATGCACAAGAAATTCAATCATGTCAGATGCTTCTGCTTATAAAAAAGCCCTGAACTGTTTGAAAGTATCACACTGTTTTCAGACATTTATTTCAAACTAGTTGTTGGACATTCTGATCCCTGATCCAGCCTTATTTCTTGTTGTTACCTTTTTTCTTTTATCGAGTCATTATTCTGCCCATAGTTGAGATTTCAGATTTTTTTGCAACTTTCTTTATTGTTTGACACTACCACTTATGAAGAAAGTCTGGAAAATTTCCTTTCATAAAGGAGTTAAATTTTCTCATCATAAAATGATCGATACTGTCTAAACAATTATTTCAAGTGAAATTAAATATGACAACCATAAATAGGTTCACATTTTGTGACATTTTAATTTTTTTAAGAGGGGTTAAATACCGTGATGCTTTTACAATACAAAATTATAAAACCCTAAATAGGCCATCTCAAACAAAATGTTACATTACCTGTTGTGTTCACAGTAGCTACATGTGTCTTTACTATGTACCTGTTGATATATCTAAAAAGTAGCTAGAATTTCTTTAAAATTAAAATAAGCTAGATGAGAAAATATCTCAGCTGTGGTCACCAAATCATAGCAGTACTATGCAAAGTTATCAATTTAGCAGACAAACTCTAAACATATGGGAAACTGAAAATAACAAAAATATTTAAAATAATAGGACATGAAAGAAGAAAATCCCTTATAATAGTTTAAAAAAAAAAGTAAGAAAGAAAGAAAGAAATCCCTGAAACATCAGAGAGCAGCCATGAAGAGGGAGTTGGGGTTTTTTTTTAACACGAAGTCTGGCATCTCACAAATAACGTATGTTCCATATTATGTGGCAGTTGCTATGGTAACAACCTTTATTTTCTGAAACAGTACACAGATGTGTACAACATACTAACTTGCTGGTTATAAATTACAGCTTTTCCCATAGTTCAATAACTTAAGAATTCTATGCTTTCGAAATCTCAGAAGTTCTGTTGTTATTAAATTTCTCTTATGAAATAATTTTCTGTGTACTTTCAAAATGAGAGTGTTCCCAAATAGGCCAAGAGAATGGAGGGATGAGAAAATGGGGCATATAAGAAAACAGCAGCAGACTGAGTACTGTTTTCCACAGAGTCTAGATGAAACCCACTGAAAGGAGGAGAAAATTATTTTAATTAATTAGGCGTCATGCACAATAGCGATGAGAAATCAGTCGCTAGCAAAATGACGTTACAAATAAAGTTATGAACTGATTTCTTATTACAAGGTGCCATATTTACAGTTTTTAAATAAATGAAGATTATTTCTTAGAAATGTTACAAGCATTAATATAGTTTTATAAGCTGCAACGGTGTGGGGAGTGAATTAGCCTGACTTCAAATGAAGTTTTCTGAATCTCAAAAAGGCCTGAGTCTGGGAGAAAATTTATATTACTATATTTAATCAGGAATTAGCATCCTTTTGTCAGATTACAAAACAAAAGACAGATTTTGACTGATTGGAATTTTCATGTAAGTATGTATAGAAACAAATCATAGAAAACTTTGAGTTCCGTAAATAGCTTTTTTCCTACTCCAAAAATTTATGTTTTCTATATGCTGGATCTGACTGTTTTTCTTTAGACAGTTCTTTCTGCAGATTCTCAAACCTTATCTAAAAGAGTCATCTCTGCAGCATTTATCAGGTTAAAATTTATTAACTGAGAAACGCATTTGAAAACAAAGTTTTTAGTTTAGCCTTTACAGTTAAAATCCATCTAACTAAAATAATAAAAGTATTTCTAATAATCAAAAAAGGTGTAAGCATCCTTATATAAAAAGTAACAAAGCACCCCTAATTTAGAAATTCCAGAAATTACTCTGCTAACGGATTTTCCTACCAAACGTAAAACGCTTGGAAATGCTATTTCAGGTCACAATACTTTTACATTCAAATTCAAAATTGTCTTATAGCAGCAAAGACTATATGAGAAACAACTGAACACTGTGCAGATAAGAACAAGTCATTTTGAAGAGCTTGCACCATTAAGTTGTTATTAAAATTTTTTCTAATGCTTTCCACTCATGCTCCTTCCTGTATCTTCCCAAGATAAATTATAAACAGGACCATGACTAATCCATTCAAATTCTTACGCTATCAGGGAGAGTTAAATTATCACCTAATGGGGCCTCTAAGGCTAGAACTTGGAACCTGTAGAAAAAGAGTACTGCACTGCTAGATGCATTTTAAAAGTATTACTTAAATTACATTTAAGTCATCAGATAATTACGAACTTTCTTCTCTCTTATATTTATCTGGCATATTTATTGAATTGCACAGTATGCTTTTACAATAAAGTGCTTTTTACGTTGCCGCCTTTGTTCATCCAAAATAAAACTGACAGTTATCCTTTTATAAGCTATTCCGAGAACATTTTCTCTTCTTTGAAGCTGATTGATGCACTACTTTAAATGTTCCTGCAAATATCTTTTCAATTCAAGTTTTTGCATAATGTAATAAGAAGATAAAAGAATTCCATACTTCGACAAGAGACATTACAATGCAAGTAGAGACATTATCAAGGGCATTAACATGCTCCTAATAGCAATAAAACCTTTTAACTGTCTGATGTAGAACATGCTCCCACCAAACCACCACATATTATGGTAATTGGCTCCAATTTCTGACTCTTACATTGTAAAGTTACAAAGAGTTAGGTAGAACTGAAAAACAAATCTAGAGTACTCATCTTGTTAGCATTCCCATTATCAAATGTTTGCATTCTACCTCGAACAAGAACTGGTCTGGTCGGTTGCACCATTCTTCACTGTGTTATCATATTTTTGCATCCTGTCTCATTTTTATTCCTCCTGACTCTGATATAAATACATACTTTTTCCCCAATAAACCTTTTCTAACTCCAAAACATCACAGTAACACAGATAGCGTTTTCCTCAGAATTTCAGTGTAACAAATGTGTTCTCCGTGCATGCCTGTGTCACATCTCATTCACTTTATGTGTTCTCTCATCACAGGAAGATACAATGGGGAAAAACAGTCCATGAGGACGCTTTGATTTTTCTTTACAACACACTACTAAATTACATGAGTAGCCTTTCCAACCTGGCCGAGAGGAAATATAATTTCAAACTAAACTTGAGCCCAGATTCTGTTATTAAATAGCAAAGAAAAAAGAGTTCTTGGCATTTTTTCTCTTAGATGGGGAGCAGGGCAATGGGGAATTGACACAAGTCGGTCCTTGGTGATTAACCTGCAGTTTATGCTTGTTTTTCCAGGTGACGTGCCCATCATGCAGGAAGCTTCTCGGAGGCTGTGGCGAGCAGCCTGTCTGCTTTGAGAAGTGCAGATCTATCAGGATCCAGAATCGGGCTCTGAAAAAGCTGTCATTTCATGTCTCTAAAACAGCCTCTGATTTAATGTACAAGATGTCAAGAAGTAAAGGACAATAAAATAAAAGCCAAAAAGGAGAACTATTTCAATTAAGAAGCATTTCTAAACCAATTCTTGGAAATCACATAAAATAAAAGCTGTCAGAATCAATCTGTGTTTAAAGGTTGATTTCTGTGGTGCTTACATGCAACTTGCAAGGCAGGAAAAAAATACAAATTATTAACAGAGAGATCTCACCTTAAAAATTCCATTCTCATGAGATAGATATTTGGGTATTAAACATTTCTAATAGGTCTGGGGAAAGCATGTGTATGACAGGTGGTGGGATTTGGAGAGAGAAGGCAAGAAACAAATCCTCATATTTAAAAAAAAAAAGTCACAAAGGTAAGCTCCAGTCCTATAAGAACAAGGAGTTTCACACACTTCCAAGAATTTAATATTTTGATTGCCAATAATTAAAAGCCTCATATAAGACTCTAGGAATTTCCCTTTTATTGCCATGATTTTTCCAATGGTGTTCAAATGTCCTTTCCAGAGAAAGACAAATATTTCTTCAAGGACTGATCTATCACCCCAGTAATCAAATACCTTAAAGGTGAATTGAGAAAAAAAGCTTTATGAAATTTGAGGCAACCTTTAATCTAAGAGTATAATAATATTAAATAAAGATATAAGCATTACCAAAAATAAATAAAATTCTGCCCCACATGACTTCTTGTTATTAAAGAAGCAAATTTTACTCCTATTTGTCTAAAAAATATGCTGTTTAAGAAACATGTATTATAACTTCAACTTACTACTGTCCTTAGGATTTTTATGATGTGATGCTTTTTATTCTACATTTTCTATTAAGAGGGATATTGGACAAGAAACGAATAGATGAATTCACTTGCTATCCCCATCTGATTTGTGTATTTCAGGGATATACCCCTTCAATGGTCTATTTCTGGTTCCTTTGAATAAAAAAGAAATTAAGTTTCTCTGAAGAGAATATGGTAAAGAAGAAAATTCACTCCCTCATCATCAAATTGAGAAGTTCTTTAAAAGTAAGTCTTCCAGAAGCAATAAGAGAAACAGACTAAGTACTGCCTCCAATCATAAGAAGAAAAATTACAAAATCAACTCACTCATGATTTCCTTAATATACTTAAAAGAGATAAAATCCCACTGATGCCTCTAAAAATAAAAATGGAAGAAAGGGCAACTATTGATTCCTTACAAACCAACGAACATGTAGCTTATTGATAATACTAAACACCATCTAAGCCTTTAGTGATTTTCATCTGAAAGTCTGCCTCTGAATGAAGGTTTAAATCATCGTATTAATATATTAGGGGGGAAATTATCACGGGAGACACTGGAAATTAATTAAAAAGCCTGCACTCAGTTTGTTTGTGAGAGAAGATAAATATCACACATGGGAAAAGATGCCTGACAACCGCCATAGTTTTCAGATCCAAAATTAGACCCTGACAGCTATGTCTTTGTACGATTCTCCTTGGGGTATGATATGCAGAGATTTAGAATATAAAGATTTCTGAGAGAAGTATTTATTACTGACACTTCCGAAACATTCCATGTGTGGCATCACAAAGCATGCTCCACCTCAGACAGAAATGTCAGGTTTTCTTCCAAGATTTTTTTTTTCCTATTCCTCTTCCCCCATTCCCATCCCTCCCTCCCCATCCAACACCATCCCCCTTCTCCTCCAAAACATGGGTTTTTTTTAAGAAGTTCAACAGCAGCCCCTGGTGGAGTTCAGCAGTCGTTTCAGCCTGAGCACAGTTAGAGAAACTCCATCCATCCTGTCAATAAAAAAAAAAAGTATATCCATGTGTATATTGCCACATGCTGTTACCACAGGTCAGAGATCAGAAAAGACCCCGAATGTACAAATGCTGTGTTTTGTGATGGTAATTTCAGCCAATTTCAGTAGATGGAGTTTTGAAAAAAATATATATGTCACAAACAATAAACATCTGTCTCCAATGTCACATTCATTTTATGCATGAAGACCAATAATTAACTGCTTGTGAATAATGCTTACTGCAGAGTGCAAGAAACGAAGAGGCTCCACACATGCTAGCTGATGATCACCATTTTGTTTGGCTCCTGTTGTGACAGATTAACAAAATAAGCTACACACTTAGCAAAATAAGCTACACAAAGTGACAATTCTATTCAAATGAAGGAGTTCTCTGGGTCAGAGCTTAGGAAGCACCCAAGACTGGCCCCATCAAAACACAAGCTGGATTTACAAAAGAGCCCAAGAAATGCTCTCCAGAGAGACCACGATATTCCTTTCCCTGCTTAGTTGGCAGCCCAGATCATCATTTAGGGCCCAAGAGGATTGCACAGGCAGGATAAATCCATGCTTCATGAAGGTACCTGGTAGAGAGGCTCAAATCCAGCTACCCTTCCTGTAGAGCCATCTGCCTAAAGCAAAGTCACATTTTTCTTAGCATAAAGGCATGGCTCAGTTGCTAAAGCCCTGTACCTTTGGGGCTGCATCACAGCAAAGAGATTGCTTTTTCCTAATTCATACAAAGGCGCCATGTCAGTTCCAGGTGGCCCTCATGGCCACCTCATGGCAAGCCGAGGGAAAACTACATCCTGAAGAAGTTTATTTGTGTGGCTGAGATTTTCAAGCACGCCAGGGCTGGGGGACCTGGTGAGCATTCACCCCCTGAGGCTGATGTTAGGACAAATGAACAACTGAAACTTACCCCAAAAGACCCAAAGATTTACTTGCATAAATTTATTCAACATCTTTCACCTGTATATTTAGATTTTCTCTTCCTAAACAATGCAGTTTATTAATAGGAAAAAAATAGTATTTTTAAAATAGTATTTTTAAAGCTTAAAATAGCTCTATGATAAATATGGGAATAGAATAAATATTAATTTATATGAAAAATTGATTTTTAAATATTTAAAATATTGTACTTCACATTAGCCCTTCATTTGTCCATGAGCTTCACTTGGAGCTCTTGACTGATCTCAGGTAAAACTGATTCAGGGAGCTAAAGTATTGAGGTTAGAGATTACCCCAAGATAAGTCATTTCAGCTCAATACAGTTCAATCACTCAGTCATGTCCGACTCTTTGCAACCCCGTGGACTGCAGCACACCAGGCTTCCCTGTCCATCACCAACTCCCAGATCTTGCTCAAATTCATGTGTATCGAGTTGGTGATGCCATCTAACCATCTCATCCTCTGTCATCCTCTTCTCCTCCTGCCTTCAATCTTTCCCATCATCCGGGTCTTTTCCAATGAGTCAGTTCTTTGCATCAGGTTGCCAAAGTATTGGAGCTTCAGCATCAATCGTTCTAACAAATATTCAGGGTTGACTTCCTTTAGGATTAACTAGTTTGATCTCCTTGTGGTCCAAGGGACTCTCAAGAGTCTTCTCCAGCACCACAGTTCGAAGCATCAATTCTTCGGTGCTCAGTTTTCTTTATGGTCCAACTGTCACATCCATATATGACTACTGGAAAAACCATAGCTTTGACTATACAGACCTTTGTTGGCAAAGTGATGTCTCTGCTTTCTAGGTTTGTCATAGCTTTTCTTCCAAGGAACAAGCATCTTTTAATTTTGTGGCTGCAGTCAATGTCTGCAATGATTTCAGCACCCAAGAAAATGAAATCTGTGACTGTTTCCACTTTTTCCCCATCAATTTGCCATGAAGTGATGGGACCAGTTGCCATGATCTTACTTTTTTGAATGTTGAGCTTTAAGCCAGCTTTTTCACTTTCCTCCTTCACCTTCATCAAGAGGCTCTTTTGTTCCTCTTAGTTTTCTGCCATTAATGTGGTATCATCTGCATAACATGCAGAGTCCTAAAAGATGCAGTGGGGCACTTGGCTGCTTTCCTATAGGAATGGCCTTTGCATGAAGTCTTACAGAAATATTACAAATTAACTACAGAAAAGAGGGTGAGAGGCCAATTATGGAGGAGAATCACTCTGATCCAAGGGGTGAAAGTGTAAAACTCCGTAGTATATCCAAAGCACTTGGGCAGCTTGGTATTGCCAGAGCATAAAGTGCAAGATGGTGAATGACAGTGTAGAGGTTGCAGAGTAGGGTAAAGGCAGCCATGGAGAGACTGTCTGTCCTAAGGAGGTTGGAGCAGTCCTATAGGCCACAGGGAACAATGAAAAGACTTATTCAAGGAGTGGTGTAGCTGGGAGAAGAATGAAATTGGTCAGGGATTCGTTGTAATTACTCACGAGAAAGAGGATCAGTTCAGTTCAGTCACTCAGCCTTCTTTATGGTCCAACTCTCACACCCATACACTACTTGGAAAAAACCATAGCTTTCCCTGAATCCTGGAGGTGGAAATGGGGTTGGAGAGGAAAGTGTCAGAAACAGTTAGAGGCCCCAACGAAGGGCAGTGAATGACGTACTGGCTCTGAGCAGTGAGAAGGCAGCCGGCATCACTCCCAGGGTTCAGGTGTAGGAGACGCAGACTGAGGTCACCAAGTGAACTAGAGACTCAGGAGCCAGGATAGGTTGAAGACAGATGATGACAGGCTGAAGAAGTACTTCTCAAAATTTGTCCTCCAATATCCTCCCCTGGCCTCTACACTCTCCTTGTAACATTGATTATTAATATTGCCAGCAAATGTCCCAGCTGGAGAAAACCTCACAGGTTATTAGGTCCACTTGCTTTCAAATTGTGTGCAGTGGGGGTCCTGGAGGCGGCACAGCAGGCAGGGCCCCAGGCTTCCTTCCCTGATCCAACCCAAGAAGTTCCACTTCTGCTGCTGCTACTGCTAAGTCGCTTTAGTCATGTCCGACTCTGTGCGACCCCATGGACTGCAGCCTACCAGGCTTCTCTGTCCATGGGATTCTCCAGGCAAGAACACTGGAGTGGATTGCCATTTCCTTCTCCAGTTCCACTTCTACCTACATGTATATTAGAATTCTCCAGAAGAGGCAGTTTGAAAAAGAAAGCCACACATTGCAAACCATGGACAACCTCTTCCTTTCTACAGAGAGGAAAATGAGGCCCTCAGAGGTGAAATAACTTGTCTACAGACACATGTTGGTAGCAGAGGCTGAGCTAATGTATGATACATACCTCAAGTCCAAATGTCCTCTATGCTGTGGTTTACTACATGAGTAGTTGTTTACTTTTGTGGTGCTGTACAGAGTTGGCATCACAAAACTTATCCCCCACATGCCTTTAGCAGTGTCTTCAGTTTTATTCTATCAGTAAATATTTACTGAGCACCTTCTGCATGCCAAGACTTCTTTTACTGAGATCACCTGTGCATTTTTATTTGTATCCCCAGTTATATCTTTGAATTCTTTGGTAGAGTTCTAAGTATCCCCAAATGGTATTCAACTGTGACTGGATGGATCATGACCTGGTATACTAGGGGTTATTTTAGTCCCAAATAAACAGTATTATTATCAGAGGAGTGCGTTTCCTAATTTACTGGAGGATATAGCTAATTAGGGCTTCCCTGGTGGCTCAGATGGTAAAGAATCTGCCTGCAATGCAGGAGATCTGGGTTCAGTCCCTGGGTCAGGATGATCCCCTGAAAAGGGAAAGGCTACCCACTCCAGTGTTCTTGCCTGGAGAATTCTATGGCCAGAGGGACCTAGTGGGCTACAGTCCATGGAGTCACAAAGAGTTGCTATTAGCAATGTAATAGCTAATTTACATTTTTAATCTAATTTTTCTAAATCCGCTTTTTAAAATCCATGAAGTTCCTAAAGTACAGTAAGGTACTAGTCATACTTTTTAATGAATTACTTTTCGGATGTTACACTGATTTTTCCATACACATTCCAGTGCTCACTGGAAATAATGACCCCAAACTCACAGATACATGAAATAATCACAGGAGAGTTTGCTTTTTAAAAAATGAGAATTCAAGCCAATAAATCTAATAAGCCTTCCTCTCCATCATACTAACTCTGGACCAAAAGGGTGAGACCCCATGGACTGTAACTTCTGCCCATGCAAGTTACATGGACAAGAATACTCCAGAATATTAGAGTGGGTAGCCATTTACTTTTCCAGGGGATCTTCCTGACCCAGGGATTGAACCGGGGTCTCCCACATTGCGGGCAGATTCTTTACCATCTGAGCCACTGGGGAAGACCCAATTCCTAATACAAGGAAAAGCAAATCTTTGTTCAACCAGAGGAATAAATAAATGGAGGTAAATGTTTGCTGAGGGGTTATGGCAGCCTATTGACATTTTTCTCAAAAGGTCTCATCCCATCTTAAAAATCCTGTCCCAGGACTCCTAGAAGAGAGTAGTGAGCAACCCCTCTGTCAAGTGTGTGAGTGCAGGGAGACACAGGAACCAGCAGGGGAACACCCTCCCACTCACGGGCTATCAAAGATAAGATTCACACAGGCCTTTCCAGAAACATCCTATAAGATCTCAGAGGCAGAAAAGAAACAACTGCTCTGTTTCTCCTGCTGAGGAATCCATTCTTCACTTTATCAAACTTCTTAAAATAAGGAAGCAGAGAATCAGTCTTTCTTCAGTTGCCTCTTTATACTTCACCACTCCACTCTAATTGATCTCTCATTTTCTTTCTCTACTCTACCCATTTGCAGATAATTTTAAAGGCAGAAACTGGGGACTTCCCTGGTGGTCCAGTGGTTAAGAATCGCCTTCCAATGCAGGAGACATGGGTTTGATCCCTGATGGAGGAAATAAGATCTCACATGCCGAGGGTTAGCTAAGTCCGCACATTCTAGATCCCATGTGCTGCAAATAAGAACTCACCTGCCACAGTTCTCCAGGCAAGAATATGGAGTGGCTTGCCATGCTCTCCTCCAGGGGATCTTCCCGACCCAGAGATAGAGTCCACATCTCTCACCTCTCCTGCGTTGGCAGGCAGATTCTTTACCACTATCGCCACTGGGAAGCCCTGAGATCTAACACAACCAAACAAATAAATAATTTTAAAAAATCAGAAACTCTGTATACACCAACATACACAAAATCCAGTTAGTGGAGGTGGGTTGCAAGCAACAGAGAAAGGGAAATAAAATAGGAAATCCAAGATTATAGCTCCAAAAGATTTCAAGCCTCACTTGTTACAACCCCATTGCTTTCCAGGTAAAAAATCCAAATCAAGTTACTTGTGCAAGAGTATCCCATGCCACTGTTCCCCAATAGTGGTATCATTGGGTACAGAACAAACAAAAATGTTTCAAGGATCAAACAAAAGCCTAATTGGCTCCCCAGGCTCCCATTTATAGCAGCCTCCTTTCTGCTATAAAGCACATTCGTGGGTAGACACACCGAATCCAGACAGAGCAAACATTTACCTGTTGACCTCCCACTTCTCATCTGCACAAGTACCTCCAGAGTTAACATTCTCCTGAGATAGTCGTGTTTATGGTATTTTGATCTGGTGTCCTGAAAAATCTCCTTTCACAGCAACTGACTCAACAGAAGTTAATGGGAGCTCACTACACAACAGACCTAGATAGACGGTACCAAGAACATTCTTTTGTTCCCTTGCTTATCTGCTCACCACCTTGTCACTATGCAGTCATGATGCAGGAACCATATTTCTTCCCCAAATCCAATAAATTCATCTATTGGCTTTTTCATACAAAGAAGTTTAAAATGGTTTAAATATCTCTTTAAGCCTATCCTCTCTTGTAAATGAACAATATTGGTTCAGTACCTCCATGTTCCTCTGTATTTGGGTGTTCTAGCTTCTTTTTCCCTTTGAATTCCTCTGACTGTCCTCTGGACTGGCCCTGTCTGAATGCAATGACATTTAGTTCCAAATTAATGAAATTCCACATAGTACATGAAGGCTCACTGGGAACATTTAACAAAATGAAGTGCCTTGATGAGCTCTTCAAATTCCTCAGAGTCCAATGACTGAATGTGTCTGGAATGGAGAATTGAGTGTGGCTTACAAACACAAGGTAGAGGAGCACAGAATTTTCTGGCATATCCTTGAAAGCATCTGATGAAATGCTAGTAAAAGATCCAAAACCATTCAGGTGGTTATGAAAATTAGCATAGGCCCACATACCTAGGACTGAAAGAAATTAAGCTGGGTCTAAAACATACCTGACCGTATGAAAAAGCAAATTGTTGAATAAAGATTGGAAAATGTGACCAAGCTTTAAAAGGGAATATTTCCCATGGTTAAGATATGGCTCATCTGAGAATTCAATAAATATTAGCTGTTATTACCATTTCTCTTCTTAGCATTTCAACTTATTGTTTATTACTGTGATTAAAATATTATACAATACCTCCAACAAGTCTGTGAAAATTTATTTTAATTACCATGTTAGATATAATTGCACTTTTGGAAATAATAATGCATTGTATTTTTTAAAAATTTTTTTTATCTTATTCTTGCCTCCTCTATGTCCCAGGCCTTTCATTAAATTTAGTTAGGACAGAGTCAAAAACCAAAGCAAATATTTTGTTAGCTAGTGGCATTCTATTGACACTTGGAAAGTCCTACTGTTATGAGAAATCAGCTGCTAGTAAATCAACCTAAAGATTGTTTAAAATAATCCACCTTTATTCAAAATCATCCGAATGCTTTGGAATACCTGAAAAGTATTTCTCCAAGCAATATATATATAAGTAGATTTAGCCACACATCCATTGAACATTAATTTTGTACAAGATATCATGCACATTGCTCTGAGAGAAGTCAGGAAGTACCATGTGGGTCCCTGTCCTCATGGAGCTTGCTGTCATGAAGAGAAGTTCATTTATTCACAAGGTTTTGATTCCACACTTCTTCCAGATAATTCTGAATAAAGATGAGGAAAGCCATTTTTTTAACTGTAAGAAACCTTTGGTTGAATCACCATGTCTTATACGATAGCTTAAGAATATATTTTCTTTTGTACATTTTGATATTTGAGAATAATGAATTCAAAAATTATTAGGAAAAGTAGGTCTGCAATTGATCACCTAGGGAAACTATGCAAAATCCCTTCAAAATTCCCACCAGGATAGAAGAGAAGTGGATTCAGATACCGCTCTCTGAAACCTTCCCAAGCTTTCTCCACTGGAATTCTAATTAGTTAAGACCCCTTTAAGCAATTTTAAAGCTGCTTAATTTAAATACAGGAAGTGTTTCCTTGGGCTCTATAATACTTTGGCAGAGCTGATCCTATTTCCTGAGATTAAATAGAAGAAAATTCTTTCCTCAGGAGATTGAACTGCACACAATAAGATCATTCATTAGAATGTTCATATAAATTCAAAATATAGCACGGGAAGAGTTAATGTCTTCTTCATGAAAAGTGACAGCCTAGAAATGCTAAGTGGGGCCATCACTGGTTTTACTCTTGAGTTTTGGTCTTTGTGGGTTGCAAGTCCTCCAGGAAGAATTACTGAAGTGATACCTCAAGTTGACAATGAAACCAAATACAGGATAACTAAAAAAAATTTGTCCTTTTTCCCAAATAAAAAATATCTTTCAGTATTATTTGCTTCTTCAAAGTTTTGCTTCTATTCAAAAAATAAAATAAAGCTGTATCTTCCGTAACTTAATTTACTTCACTTTGTCCCACTTCAGACTTAGCAAAAGGAAAATCTCAGAAACTTCGTACCAAAACCTGCTACTCAAAAGTCCAACTGGTAAAGTGAGTGGGGAAGGCCAAGCTTCTAAAACTTTTTTTATCGTCCAAGAAAACAAAGAGGAGCAGTTTTGAATCTCTTGCCATCTTTCTGTAAATTTACATCACCTTACTAAATTTGATAGCTAAATAGTGTACTGACAGTGTTGTTGAGACTTGTGTGTCAGATTTCGAAATGTTATTGTGGAGGCTTACTTTGATGGCGAGATTTGAGAAGCCTATTTCCCTGCTAAACAAATGTATTATAGAGTGATGGATAACAGAGATTCAAAGGATTACAATGAGAGATCAAGGAGTTCACCTGTAATATCTATTGCATTGACAGCCGACTTTATTGAAGTTTCACAATATTAACGGCCTCTCTGTGGACTGGCTTAGCCAGCTAGGTGATTATCAATTTATCACCAGTCAAAACACAGATTCCTTCATGTACAGTGTCTGTGGCATAATCATGTACCTTTAATCCGATCAAACTGGAAAGAGCCTACTAGAATGATTCTTGTAAGACGAAGGACAAAACATCAGTTAGGAACTTCTCTAATGAAATTATGTCTAAATTCGTTGTTTGATAGAACATTTCTCCTGAATCCTAGATCAAGAATTCACCACACCAAAGGAAATAAAGTCCAAGCTTGAGAGGCAGAATAGGGAGAATATTCGGTTCGGTTCAGTTCAGTTCAGTTCAGTCGCTCAGTCGTGTCTGACTCTGCGACCCCATGAATTCCAGCACGCCGGGCCTCCCTGTCTATCACCAACTCCCATAGTTCACTCAAACTCATGTCGATAGAGTCGGTGATGCCATCCAGCCATCTCATCCTCTGTCGTCCCCTTCTCCTCCTGCCCCCAATCCCTCCCAGCATCAGAGTCTTTTCCAATGAGTCAACTCTTCGCATGAGGTGGCCAAAGTATTGAAGTTTCAGCTTTAGCATCAGTCCTTCCACTGAACACCCAGGATTGATCTCCTTTAGAATGGACTGGTTAGATCTCCTTGCAGACTCTCAAGAGTCTTCTCCAACACCACAGTTCAAAATCATCAATTCTTCAGCACTCAGCTTTCTTCACAGTCCAACTCTCACATCCATACATGACCACAGGAAAAACCATAGCCTTGACTAGACGGACCTTTGTTGGCAAAGTAATGTCTCTGCTTTTGAATATGCTATATAGGTTGGTCATAACGTTCCTTCCAAGGAGTAAGCGCCTTTTAATTTCATGGCTGCAGTCACCATCTGCAGTGATTTTGGAGCCCCCCAAAATAAAGTCTGACACTGTTTCCACTGTTTCCCCATCTATTTCCCATGAAGTGATGGGACCAGATGCCATGATCTTCGTTTTCTGAATGTTGAGCTTTAAGCCAACTTTTTCACTCTCCACTTTCACTTTCATCAAGAGGCTATTTAGTTCTTCTTCACTTTCTGCCAAAAGGGTGGTGTCATCTGCATATCTGAGGTTATTGATTTTCTCCCAGCAGTCTTGATTCCAGCTTGTGCTTCCTCCAGTCCAGCATTTCTCATGATGTACTCTGCATATAAGTTAAATAAGCAGGGTGACAATATACAGCCTTGACGTGCTCCTTTTCTTATTTGGAACCAGTCTGTTGTTCCATGCCCACTTCTAACTGTTGCTTCCTGACTTGCATACAAATTTCTCAAGAGGCAGGTCAGGTGGTCTGGTATTCCCATCTCTTTCAGAATTTTCCACAGTTGATTGTGATCCACACAGTCAAAGGCTTTGGCATAGTCAATAAAGCAGAAATAGATGTTTTTCTGGAACTCTCTTCCTTCTTCCATGATCCAGTGGATGTTGGCAATTTGATCTCTGGTTCCTCTGCCTTTTCTAAATCCAGCTTGAAAATCTGGAAGTTCACGGTTCACGTATTGCTGAAGCCTGGCTTGGAGAATTTTGAGCATTACTTTACAAGCTTGTGAGATGAGTGCAATTGTGTGGTAGTTTGAGCATTCTTTGGCATTGCCTTTCTTTGGGATTGAAATGAAAACTGACCTTTTCCAGTCCTGTGGCCACTGCTGAGTTTTCCAAATTTGCTGGTGTATTGAGTGCAGCACTTTCACAGCATCTTCTTTCAGGATTTGAAATGGCTCAACTAGAATTCCATCACCTCCACTAACTTTGTTCATAGCAATGCTTTCTAAAGGCCACTTGACTTCACATTCCAGGATGTCTGGCTCTAGGTGAGTGATCACACCATCGTAATTATCTTGGTCATGAAGATATTTTTTGTACAGTTCTTCCGTGTATTCTTGCCACCTCTTCTTAATATCTTCTGCTTCTGTTAGGTCCATACCATTTCTGTCCTTTATCGAGCCCATGTTCCCTTGGTATCTCTAATTTTCTTGAAGAGATCTCTAGTCTTTCCCATTCTGTTGTTTTCCTCTATTTCTTTGCATTGTTCGCTGAGGAAGGCTTTCTTATCTCTCCTTGCTATTCTTTGGAACTCTGCATTCAGATGCTTATATCATTCCTTTTCTCCTTTGCTTTTTGCTTCTCTTCTTTACACAGCTATTTGTAAGGCCTCCCCAGACAGCCATTTTACTTTTTTGCATTTCTTTTCCATAGGGATGGTCTTGATCCCTGTCTCCTGTACAATGTCACAAACCTCCGTCCATAGTTCATCAGGTACTCTATCAGATCTAGTCCCTTAAATCTATTTCTCACTTCCACTGTATAATCATAAGGGATTTGATTTAGGTCATACCTGAATGGTCTAGTGGTTTTCCCTTCTTTCTTCAATTTAAGGTAATCATTTCCTCTTCTTGAGCTTTGCTTCCTCTAACCACTCCTCAAGTTCATTTCAGAGACAGGCAGTAAGAAAATGACCAATTCTTGGAATACTTGCACCTTGAAACTCCACCTAACATTATGGGAATTAACTGAATTACATGTAGGAAATTATCTGGGATAACCTTGGACAAACACTGAAGTGCTTACATTACCTCTTTGACTTTGTTTTCAATATACCAAGACCTTTTAATTCCTCCCCATTTCCTGATCCTATCCTCTAACAAGGTCTAATCTTTCTCCACATATTGAGTTCTACCAGTAGCCACCCAAATCAATATTTGTTAACTGCAGGAACAGAGGGAGATGATTTAGGCCTTAGGCAAAAATTAATAGCTACAAAGCAAGCATTTAAGGGCCATTCTCTACGTGTTGGTCCCTAATATAAGTACTTTTCACGTATTAACTCGTTTAATTTTCATAACTGTCCTGTGAGGCAAGTACTGCTATTTTTCCTGTGCTATCAACAAGAAAATTAATGAATTGAAATACTAAGTAACTTGCCCAAGATTACCCACCTACAAGTTGAACCCAGGCAGATGAATCTAAAACCTTAAAAATTCTGAAATCCAGACTCTTTATCATCATACAGGAATTGGATTGAATTTTTCTGTTCCTATTCTAGCTGCTTACCATTATATAAAATGTAACTTCTCTAGAGAAGAATAGCATCATCTGCAGCCCCTACAATTTTTCAAACAAAATGTCTGGCATTCAGTAAAAACTTACTAGATATACCAAGGAATCAGATCACAGAAAGAAAGAAAATAGAAATAAGGTCATAGGTGACACAAATATTTGAGTCATAATATAGGGGATTAATATGTTTTTTTTAAAAAGATGAAAAGATACTCTTACCAGAGAAATAAAATCCATAAAAAGAGAATTACACATAAATTCCAGAACTGAAAAATATAATGATCAAAATTAAGAACTCAACAGATGAGTTTAATAGTAAATTAAATAGAAATAAGTAAGATTATTACTGCACGATAGATCCACAGATAATATTCAGACCAAAGGATCAAAGGGAGAAAAGGAATTAGAGAAAAGAATGAAAGAGACACATGGGAGCTGGCAAATTTCTAAGTGAAACTGGACGTTCAGAAGTACAGAAATAGATTAGAGAGGAAATGGAGGCAAAAGCATTGTTTGAACAGATAATGTCTGAGAACTTTTCAAAATAGATGAATAATATCAAACCCCAAGTGGGATAAAGACATTACTAGTCACATCATAGTAAAACTGCTGAATGACAAAGAATAAGCCATAAGAAGAGCCAGATAAAAAAGCATAGTATCTTCAAAGGAACTACAACAATGATAACTAAGTTCTCAACAGAAACCACAGAATCAAGAAGAAAATAGAATGACATCTTGAAGTGCTGAAAGAAATTATCAACAACTTAGAAGTCTAAACACAATGAAAATATCCTTCAAACATAAAGGCATCAGAAAAAAATTGTTGTTAGCAGACCCATATTCAAAGAAATGCTGAAGGGGGTTCTTTAGACAAGAGGAAAACGATCCCAGATGGAAAGACAGAAATGCAAGAAAAAATGAAGGCCAACAGGAGTTAAATACATAAATGACAATAATAACATGTGGTGAAGTTTAAAGTTTAGTCACTCAGTCATGTCTGACTCTTTGTGACCCCATGGACTGCAGCAAGCCAGGTTTCCCTGTCCATCACCAACTCCCAGACCTTGCTCAAACTCATGTCCATTGAGTCAGTGATGCCATCAAACCATCTCATCCTCTGTCGTCCCTTTCTCCTCTTGCTTTCAATCTTTCCTAGCATCAGGGACTTTTCCAATAGTCAGTTCTTCTCATCAGATGGTCAAAATCTCGGAGTTTCAGCTTCAGTATCAGTCCTTCCAATGAATATTCAGGACTGATTTCCTTTAGGATTGACAGGTTTGATCTGCTTGTAGTCCAAGGGACTCTCAAGAGTCTTCTCCAGCACCACAGTTCAAAAGCATCAATTTTTCAGTGCTCAGCTTTCTTTATAGTTCAACTCTCACATCTACACATGACTACTAGAAAAAAACATAGCTTTGACTAGATGGACCTTTGTTGGCAAATAATCTCTGTTTTTTAATATGCTGTTTAGGTTGATCATAACTTTCCTTCCAAGGAACAAGCAACTTTCAATTTCTTGCCTGCAGTC
Organism: Bubalus kerabau; assembly: GCF_029407905.1. Lineage (NCBI taxonomy): Eukaryota > Metazoa > Chordata > Mammalia > Artiodactyla > Bovidae > Bubalus > Bubalus kerabau. The sequence continues at coordinate 49,085,150 of NC_073629.1, forward strand.
ACCATCTGCAGTGATTTTGAACCCCAAGAAAATAGAGTCTCTCACTGTTTCCATTTTTCCCATCTATTTGCCATGAAGTTATGGGACCAGATGCCATGATCTTAGTTTTTGGAATGCTGAGTTTTAAGCCAACATTTTCACTCTTCTCTTTCACTTTCATCAGGAGGCTCTTGAGTTCTTCTTTGCTTTCTGCCATAAGGGTGGTATATCTGAGGTTATTGATATTTCTCCCGGAAATCTTCATTCCAGCTTCTGCTTCATCCAGCCCAGCATTGCACATGAGGTACTCTGCATAGCAGTTAAATAAGCAGGGTTCCAAATGAGAAAGGTACTCCTTTCTCATTTGGAACCAGCCTGTTGTTCCATGTTCACTTCTAACTGTTGCTTCCTGACCTGCATACAGATTTCTCAGGAGGCAGGTCAGGTGGTCTGGTAGTCCCATCTCTTGAATTGTCCACAGTTTGTTGTGATCCACAGAGTCAAAGGCTTTGGCATTGTCAATAAAGCAGAAGCAGATTTTTTATGGAACTCTCTTGCTTTTTTGATGATCCAACAGATGTCAGCAATTTGATCTCTGGTTCCACTGCCTTTTCTAAATCCAGCTTGAACATCCAGAAGTTCATGGTTCAGGTACTGTTGAAGCCTCACTTGGAGAATTTTAAGCATTACTTTGCTAACGTGTGAGATGAGTGCAATTGTGTGGTAGTTTGAAAATTCTTTGGCATTTCCTTTCTTTGGGATTGGAATGAAAACTGACCTTTTCCAGTCCTATGGCCACTGTTGAGTTTTCCCAATTTGCTGGCATATTGAGTGCAGCACTTTAACAGCATCATCTTTAGCATTTGAAATAGTTCAACTGGAAATCCATCACCTCCACTAGCTTTGTTCATAGTGATGCTTCCTAAGGCCCACTTGACTTTGCATTCCAGGATGTCTGGCTCTAGATGAGTGATCACACTATCATGGTTATATGGGTCATGAAGATCTTTTTTGTATAGTTCTTCTGTGTATTCTTGCCACCTCTTCCTAATATCTTCTGCTTCTGTTAGGTCCATACCATTTCTGTCCTTTATTGAGCCCATCTTTGCATGAAATATTCCCTTGGTATCTCTAATTTTCTTGAAGAGATCTCTAGTCTTTCCCATTCTATTGTCTTCCTCTATTTCTTTGCATTGATCACTAAGGAAGGCTTTCTTTTTTCTCCTTGCTATTCTTCAAAGCTCTGCATTCGAATGGGTATATCTTTTCTTTTCGCCTTCGCCTTTCACTTCTCTTCTTTTCATAGCTTTTTGTAAGGCCTTCTCAGACAAACATTTTGCCTTTTTCCATTTCTTTTTCTTGTACGTGGTCTTGATCCCTGCCTCCTGTACAATGTCATGAGCCTCCGTCCATAGTTCTTCAGGCACTCTATCTGTCAGAGCTAATCCCTTGAATCTATTTGTCACTTCCACCATATAATCATAAGGGATTTGATTTAGGTCATACCTGAATGTTCTAGTGGTTTTCCTTGCTTTGTTCAGTTTAAGTCTGAAGTTTAAATACATGTATAATTAAAATATATGACAGCAAACAGCAGAAAAGGAAAAATAGATATAATGTGTTCTTAAACCCTAGGAAGTGGTAAAACTATTAATTTATATTAGACTGTATTAGGTAAAGGATTGGAGAAAGACATGGAAACCCACTACAGTGTTCTTACCTGGAGAATCCCATGGACAGAGGAGCCTGGTGGGTACAGTCCATAGGGTTGCAAAGAGTCAGACACGACTAAAGTGACTTAGCACATATGCATGCAGGTAAAGGATGTTGTTGTATACAGTAAATATAATTCCAAATATATCAGTAATTACATTAAATATACATGGACTAAATACTTCAAATAAAAAACAGAGTGTATCTAACTAGATTTAAAAGATAAAATTTTAATTTTATGTAGCCTAAACAAGGACACCTTAAATATAATGATACAGAAACACTGACACTAAAACAGTAGAGACATATCATGTAAATACCACTATTAAACAGAAAAAAAAGGACATTTTTACATGATACTTAAAAATTAATATACTAGATATGGAAATGAAAAACTGTAAAAGTAAACAATGATTCAGGAATGCTTATAATAATGAGAAACTAATTTTAAAAACAAGGGTGATTAACAAAAAAATTCCAGATAGAAGTATGAGAGTGGATTGCTGCTGCTACTGCTGCTGCTGCCAAGTCACTTCGGTCGTGTCCAACTCTGTGCAACCCCATAGACAGCAGCCCACCAGGCTTCCCGTCCCTGGGATTCTCCAGGCAAGAACACTGGAGTGGGTTGCCATTTCCTTCTCCAATGCATGAAAGTGAAAAGTGAAAGTGAAGTTGCTCAGTCATGTCCGACTCTTAGGGACCCCATGGACTGCAGCCTACCAGGCTCCTCCGTCCATGGGATTTTCCAGGCAAGAGTACTGGAGTGGGGTGCCATTGCCTTCTCCAATGAGAGTGGACTAGGGAGCAATATAAATGAGGAGATTAAGGGGATTCTGTATCTTTAAGTTCAGTTCAGTCGCTCAGTCGTGTCCAACTCTTTGAATCGCAGCATGCCAGGCCTGCCTGTCCATCACTAACTCCCAGAGTTCACTCAGACTCACGTCCATCGAGTCAGTGATGCCATCCAGCCATCTCATCCTCTGTCGTCCCCTTCTCCTTCTGCCCCCAATCCCTCCCAGCATCAGAGTCTTTTCCAATGAGTCAACTCTTAACATGAGGTGGCCAAAGTACTGGAGTTTCAGCTTCAGCATCGTTCCATCCAAAGAAATCCCATCTCCTTCAGAATGGACTGGTTGGATCTCCTTGCAGAGAGTCTTTTCCAACACCACAGTTCAAAAGCATCAATTCCTCTGCACTCAGCTTTCTTCACAGGCCAACTCTCACATCCATACATGACTACTGGAAAAACCATAGCCTTGACTAGATGACCTTTGTTGGCAAGGTAATATCTCTGCTTTTGAATATGCTATCTAGGTTGGTCATAAGCATCTTTTAATTTCATGGCTGCAGTCACCATCTGCAGTGATTTTGGAGCCCAGACAAATAAAGTCTGACACTGTTTCCACTGTTTCCCCATCTATTTCCCATGAAGTGATGGGACCAGATGCCATGATCTTCATTTTCTGAATGTTGAGCTTTAAGACAACTTTTTCACTCTCCTCTTTCTCCTTCATCAAGAGACTTTTGAGTTCCTCTTCACTTTCTGCCATAAGAGTGGTGTCATCTGCATATCTGAGGTTATTGATATTTCTCCCGGCAATCTTGATTCCAGCTTGTGCTTCTTCCAGCCCAATGTTTCTCATGATGTACTCTGCATGTAAGTTAAATAAGCAGGGTGACAACATACAGCCTTGACGTACTCCTTTTCCTATTTGGAACCAGTCTGTTGTTCATGCTTATTTTTCTCTTATTCTTTAAACTGTACACATAGGTGATACATGATCTCTCTTTGTATGTATGTTTTATTTTACAATAAAATCACTTTTTAAATAGTAAAAAAAATTTAATCTACCAGAAAGATGTGACAATTTTTAATTCATCTTCTCTCATTAAGTAAAGCAAAGATTGACCCAACTAAAAGCAGAAAGAGTCCAGCATTATAGTAGGAGACTTTAATAAATTTTTCTCAGTTACTCATCGAATAATCAGACTAAATGATATATTAACAGACTTTCCTTAATTAACATATGTAAAATTCAGCTTCTAATGTATTAAAGGGACATAAGACATTTACAAAAATTGTCTATATACTGGATCATAAAATAAGTCCCCAAGTCCCCCAAAATTCAAAATATTGAAACCATTAACATATTCTCTGACCCCAGTAGAATTAAGTTAGAAATCAACGAGAAAATAACAAGGACATCCACCAAACATTTGGAAATCAATTAAAGAAGAAATCAAAATGTAAATTAGAAAATATTTTGAACTAAATAATAATGAAGATATGACCTTTCAAAAGCTGTAAATACAGGTTCAGCTGTGCTTAGTGGGAACATCAGTGTCACTTGTTACATTGAGAATTAGGGGAAATGACTGAGAAGTAGCACATTAGGAGCCTCTTGGGGGCTGGTAATGTTCTAGGTCTCACTGGAGAAGGTGACTACACTGTCACTTTGTGAAAAATTCACCAAGTTGTACATGATTATGATTTGGCCATTTTTCTATATGCCTGCTATATTTGAAGAAAATTTTACTTTAAAAAGAAAACAGTAATTATTCCTGGTTCCTCTTTTTCTCACATATAGATCAACGTTTCCTATTGGCTTTAACTCAAAATTTATACAAAATTTGCCCATTTCTCACTACCTCCCAGCTTCTAATCTTGTGTAAACCCAACAGCATCTTTCTCAATTTATTTCAGACTTTCATATTGGTCTTCCTGTTTCTGCCCTGGCTCCCTGCAGTCTATTGTCAATATAGTCACCACAGTGAGCTATTCAAGCTCAACTGGATAGTGTTACTGCCCGCAAAATCGTCCAACTGGTTTCTCATTTCATCTACAATAAAAGTCAAATAATTGTCATAACCTTTGTCTCTGAGTGATCTGGACTGCCATCTCCTTACTTACTTCCTCTCCTACTCTCGCTTCTGATTCACTCTGCTCCAGTCTTACTGCCTCTTTATGCATCACAGAACACACCAGGGATATTCCTGCCCCATGACATTTACACCGCCTGGATGTTTCTTCCCTTAGATTCACACAGCTTATTCCCTCACTTTCTTCAGGTCTCTGCAAAAAATCACCTTTGTCCCTGACCATTATCATTGCAATTCCCTCCACTAACTGACAACTTCCTATTTCTCTTCTGTTCAATTCACCAAATATGTACCCAGTGTCAATACAAGCAGTTACTGGTCTGGTGCTCGGAACAAAAGAAATAAACAAAACAGGCAAGGATTACTCCCTTCATGGGACTTTCATTCTAGCAGAAGGAGACAAAAACAGTTGAATGAGGAGTGCAAGAGAAAGAGGAAGGATGAGTTCCAGGGTTTTGATCCAAACAACCAAAAGAATGGAGTTGTTTCTGGTAAGATAAGAAAGACTGAACATATAGCAAATTCAAAGAGGAAAAAAAATTAGTTCGGTGTTAGGCATGCTATGTCCTCTCTTCTGCTGAATTTTCCTCATTAGTTCTTATCAACATTGACATAATGTACATTTTACTTGTTTACTACATATATTTTCTCTATTCTACACACTAGAATGTAACCTCTAAGAGGGTAAAGACTTTATTTTGTTCACTGCTATATTACAGGTATCTAGAATAAATTTAGCTGTTCCATAAGCAGTTGTGGAATGCCTTCTAGATGACTGGAGTTGTGCAAGGCTAAATCTATATGTTTTCTACCTATAAGGAGCTTAGAGCCTAGTGGGAGATATAGATAAATAAATAGTCTGCATACAGTAACTCTAGAAATCTAGGACACCGTGGGAATACGTAGGAGGGGTACCACACAGAGTCTCTGAAGGGGAATTCAAGGAGCTTCCTAAAAGAAGTAATATTGTAATATTGTTGCCAGAGTCGAGTAAGCCACTTGAAAAAGGGAAGAGCATTTCAGGAAGATGGAATAGCATGAGCCAAGCTTAGAAGCCTGAGAGACCATGGAACACCCAGAAGTTGCAAAGTCACCTGGTAACTTAGCTGTACCCTGGAGATCATATCTGTATAAAAAGAGAATTGAAATAGTTATGCTCCCAAAAAACACCCTTGACTGGTAGAGTAAATTACTCTACCAGAGAATCTGGCCAAAGCCAGCAAACACGGGCACCTGCAGCCAGCAACAAGAGCAGCAATGGCCATCGTCTTCCCCACCCACCAGACAGCTGTGGTGGCAGCAACAGCAGAGGCTTATGAGATTCTCCACCCACCAGGGGCACTTGGTAGACTTGGCCATCAAGACCATGGCAACATGGAGGATGGCTCTTCTACAGTTCACCCATGAGGGTAGTGTTTGTGTTCCTAGTTCGCCTGCAGGCAGAAATAGTCAGACTGAACAAAGACTAATTTCATAAAAACAGGTAAACGCTCCTGAGGAGTTTGCAGCGTAAAGAAATTGCATAGAAAAGATTGGGATTTCTGTTAGCAGAATGGGAGGTTAATGCCCTTTGTAACCTTGTTTGAACCCACAGACAGTGAGAGTCTAGTGACATCCAAGCTTTACAAGAGTATACATTCTCAATAGGTGTGACCTTACCCCCAGGGAGTTGAAATTGGTTCTTGGGGTGAAAATATCTTAGATATCACAGTGATTTGCTGCCCTCCAAAAGTTGCAATACATCAACAGATGGACAATCTATCAATGATACTAAAAGCACCAAAGGATGGGGAGTGGAAACAGGGAAGAGTGAGGAAAACTTTAAAAGGCTACTTTAAACGTTGGAAATTATATTTTAATGATAAACACTGAATTAAAACAAAGCTCTACTTGAGAGATGGAGACCAGGAGGATTTAAAAGATGTGTTCTTCTGGAAAAAGAAAAAATAAAGGGCAAGAAGAGAAAGGAGCAGAAAGGAAAACATTCTGGTGGCAGAAAGCGCCTATGCACAGGCCTCGAGAAAAAGGAAAAGGTAAGCAAGCAAAATACAATAGAGTGGCCGAGTAAGATAAGGTCTGGGCAGGCTTTATTGGATTCATCAATTAGGAGGTCACTGATCATTTAACCTCTTTGTGCTTCAGTTTCAATACTTGTTAAATTAAATTGAAAAATAATCTCTAAGGCAACTTGCAGCTCTAAAAACCCTCTCACCTAGACTGAGTGTCTCTACACACAGAGACACAAACAAAACACATCCCTGTACTTCTATACACTCCAATTGTACATGATAATCTCTTTCTTTAATCGAACTTTCCTATCTCGCTGCAGCTACATTCACCTTTGGAGAATTTCATTTCTCTTTGTTTAATTATAACCATCCTTTTAAAAATCAGCTATGAGAGTCTGCGGTATCCCAATAAGCTGAAATATTGGACAATAAACTGGTTAATATCAGTTCCTATAAACCTCCCTAATGCCTTGTAAATACATTTTATAATGCAATAAACTCTTTAGAACACGAGACTGACCCAGACTTGCCCATGAGTGTCCAGGAGTATCTAGCGGAGCCGTGGGTTGGCCGTGGCCTGCTGCAGGGTAGGGGAAACTGAGTCCAGCAATGCCTGCATGGGACCTTACCTCCACCAAAGTTTGGCTCAGGTGAAATAACAGGGAGGGAACACAGCCCCGCCCATCAACAGAAAATTGGATTAAAGATTTATTGAGCATGGCCTTGCCCATCAGAACAAGATCCAGTTTCCCCCTCAATCAGTCTCTCCCATTAGAAAGCTTCCATAAGCCTCTTATCATTCTTCATCAGAGGGCAGACAGACTGAAAACCACAACCACAGAAAACTAACCAATCTGACCACATGGACCACAGCCTTGTGTAACTCAATGAAACTATAAGCGATGCTGTGTAGGGACACCCAAGATGGACGGGTCATGGTGGAGAGTTCTGACAAAACATGATCCACTGGAAAAGGGAATGGCAAATCATTTCAGTATTCTTGCCTTGAGACCCCATGAACAGAATGAAAAGCAAAAAGATAAGACACTGAAAGATGAACTCCCCAGGTCAGTAGGTGGCCAATATGCTTCTGGAGATGAGTGGAGAAATAACTCCAGAAAGAATGAAGAGACACAGCCAAAACAAAAACAACACCCAGCTGTGGATGTGACTGGTGATGGAAGTAAAGCCCAGTGCTGTAAAGAGCAATATTACACATGAACCTGGAATGTTAGGTCCATGAATCAAGGCAAATTGAAAGTGGTCAAACAGGAGATGGCAAGAGTGAATACCAACATTTTAGGTATCAGTTCAGTTCAGTTCAGTTCAGTCGCTCAGTCATGTCCGACTCTTTGCCACCCCATGAATCACAGCACGCCAGACCTCCCAGTCCATCACCAACTCCCGGAGTTCACCCAGACTCACGTCCATCGAGTCAGTGATGCCATCCAGCCATCTCATCCTCTGGCGTCCCCTTCTCCTCCTGCCCCCAATCCCTCCCAGCATCAGGGTCCTTTCCAATGAGTCAACTCTTCGCATGAGGTGGCCAAAGTACTGGAGTTTCAGCTTTAGCATCAGTCCTTCCAAAGAAATCCCAGGGCTGATCTCCTTTAGAATGGACTGGTTAGATTTCCTTGAAGTCCAAGGGACTCTCAAGAGTCTTCTCCAACACCACAGTTCAAAAGCATCAATTCTTCGGCGCTCAGCCTTCTTCACAGTCCAACTCTCACATCCATATATGACCACAGGAAAAACCATAGCCTCGACTAGACGACCTTTGTTGCTTTTGAATATGCTATATAGGTTGGTCATAACTTTCCTTCCAAGGAGTAAGCGTCTTTTACTTTCATGGCTGCAGTCACCATCTGCAGTGATTTTGGAGCCCAAAAAAAGAAAGTCTGACACTGTTTCCACTGTTTCCCCATCTATTTCCCATGAAGTGATGGGACTGGATGTCATGACCTTCATTTTATGAATGTTGAGCTTTAAACCAACTTTTTCACTCTCCACTTTCACTTTCATCAAGAGGCTTTTTAGTTTCTCTTCACTTTCTGCCATAAAGATGGTGTCATCTGCATATCTGAGGTTATTGATATTTCTCCCGGCAATCTTGATTCCAGCTTGTGCTTCTTCCAGTCCAGCGTTTCTCATGATGTACTCTGCATAGAAGTTAAATAAGCAGGGTGACAATATACAGCCTTGACGTACTCCTTTTCCTATTTGGAACCAGTCTGTTGTTCCATGTCCAGTTCTAACTGTTGCTTCCTGACCTGCATACAAATGGACTGGAATGGGTGAATTTAACTCAGATGACCATTGTATCTACTACTGTGGGGAAGAATCCCTTAGAAGAAATCGAGTAGCAATTGTAGTCAACAAAGAGTCTGAAATGCAGTACTTGGAAGCAATCTCAAAAATAACAGAATGATCTCTGTTCGTTTCCAAGGCAAACCATTCAATATCACAGTAATCCACATCTATGCCCCAACCAGTAACACTGAAGAAGCTGAAATTGAATAGTTCTATGACTATGCCAAAGCCTTTGACTGTGTGGATCACAATCAACTGTGGAAAATTCTGAAAGAGATGGAAATACCAGACCACCTGACCTGCCTCTTGAGAAACCTGTATGCAGGTCAGGAAGCAATAGTTAGAACTAGACATGGAACAACAGACTGGTTCCAAATAGGAAAAGGAGCACATCTAGGCTGTATATTGTCACCCTGCTTATTTAACTTACATGCAGAGTACATCATGAGAAACGCTGGGCTGGAAGAAGCACAAGCTGGAATCAAGATTGCTGGGAGAAATATCAATAACCTCAGACATGCAGATGACACCACCTTTATGGCAGAAAGTGAAGAAGAACTGAAGAGCCTCTTGATGAAGGTGAAAGAGGAGAGTGAAAAAGTTGGCTTAAAGCTCAACATTTACAAAACTAAGATCATGGCATCTGGTCCCATCACTTCACGGCAAATAGATGGGGAAACAGTGGGAACAGTGGCTGACTTTATTTTTCTGGGCTCCAAAATCACTGCAGATGGTGATTGCAGCCATGAAATTAAAAGATGCCTACTCCTTGGAAGGAAAGTTATGAGCAACCTAGACAGCATATTAAAAAGCAGAGACATTACTTTGCCAACAAAGGTCCGCCTGGTCAAGGCTATGGTTTTTCCAGTGGTCATGTATGGATGTGAGAGTTGGACTATAAAGAAAGCTGAGCGCCAAAGAATTAATGCTTTTGAACTGTGGTGTTGGAGAAGACTCTTGAGAGTCCTTTGGACTTCAAGGAGATCCAACCAGTCCATTCTAAAGGAGATCAGTCCTGGGTGTTCATTGGAAGGCCTGATGTTGAAGCTGAAACTCCAATACTTTGGCTACCTGATGCAAAGAGCTGACTCATTTGAAAAGACCCTGATGTTAGGAAAGATTGAGGGTAGGAGGAGAAGGGGATGACAGAGGATGAAATGGTTGGATGGCATCACCAACTCGACAGACATGGGTTTGGGTGGACTCTGGGAGTTGGTGATGGACAGGGAGGCCTGGCATGCTGTGGTTCATGGGGTCGCAAAGAGTCGGACACGACTGAGTGACTGAAGTGAACTGACTGATGAAGACCTACAAGACCTTCTAGAACTAACACCCAAAAAAGATGTCTTTTTCATTACAAGGGACTGGATTGCAAGAGTAGGAAGTCATGAAATACCTTGGCCTTGGAGTACAGAATAAAGCAGGGCAAAGGCTAATAGAGTTTTGCCAACAGAACACACTGGTCATAGCAAACACCCTCTTCCAACAACACAAGAGAACACTCTACACATGGAACATTAGATGGTCAATACAGAAATCAGATGGATTATATTCTTTGCAGCCAAAAATGGAAAAGCTCTATACAGTTGGCAAAAACAAGACTGGGAACTGACTGTGCTCAGATCATAAACTCCTTATTGCCAAATTCAGACTTAAATTGAAGAAAGTAGAGAAAACCACTAGACCATTCAGGTATCGGAGAAGGCAATGGCACCCCACTCCAGTACTCTTGCCTGGAAAATCCCATGGACGGAGGAGCCTGGTAGGCTGCAGTCCATGGGGTCGCTAAGAGTCGGACACAACTGAGCAACTTCCCTTTCACTTTTCACTTTCATGCATTGGAGAAGGAAATGGCAACCCACTCCAATATTCTTGCCTGGAGAATCCCAGGGACGGGGGAGCCTGGTGGGCTGCTGTCTATGGGGTCGCACAGAGTCGGACACGACTGAAGTGACTTAGCAGCAGCAGCAGCAGCAGCATTCAGGTATGACCTAAATCAAATGCCTTATGATTATACAGTGAAAGTCACAAATAGATTCAAGGGATTAGATTTGATAGACAAAATGCCTGAAGAACTTTGGAAAGAGGTTTGTGACATTGTACAGGAGGCAGTGATCAAGACCATCCCCAAGAAAATAAATGCAAAAAAGGCAAAATGGTTGTCTGTGGAGGCTTTACAAATAGCTGAGAAAAGAAGAGAAGTGAAAGGCAAAGGAGAAAAGAAAAGATATACCCATTCAAATGCAGAGTGCCAAAGAATAGCAAGGGTAGATAGGAAAGGCTTCCTCAGTGATCAGCGTGGAGATAGAGGAAAACAATCGAATGGGAAAGACTAGAGATCTCTTCAAGAAAATTAGAGATACCAAGGGAATATTTCATGCAAAGATGGGCTCAATAAAGGACAGAAATCGTAGGGACCTAACAGAAGAAGATATTAAAAAGAGGTGGCAAGAATACACAGAAGAAATATACAAAAAAGATCTTCATGACCCAGATAACCACAATCGTGTGATCACTCATATAGAACCAGACCTTCTGGAGTGCAAAGTCAAGTGGGCCTTAGGAAGCATCACTATGAACAAAGCTAGTGGAGGTGATGAAATTCCAGTTGAGCTATTTCAAATCCTAAAAGTGATGCTGTGAAAGTGCTGCACTCAATATGACAGCAAATTGGGAAAATTCCTTAGTGGTCACAGGACTGGAAAGGTCAGTTTTCACTCCAGTCGCAAAGAAAGGCAATGACCAAGAATGCTCAAACTATCGCACAATTGCACTCATCTCACATGCTAGCAAAGTAGTGCTCAAAATTCTCCAAGCCAGGCTTCAACAGTACATGAACCATGGACTTCCAGATTTTCAAGCTGGATTTAGAAAAGGCAGAGGAACCAGAGATCAAATTGCCAACATCTGTTGGATCATTGAAAAAGTGAGAGAGTTCCAGAAAAACATCTACTTCTGCTTTATTGACTACGCCAAAGCTTTGACTGTGTGAATCACAGCAAACTGTGGAAAATTCCTCAAGGGATGGGACTACCAGACCATCTGACCTGCCTCCTGAGAAATCTGTATGCAGGTCAAGAAGCAACAGTTAGAGCTGGACATGAAACAACAGACTGGTTCCAAATTGGGAAAGGAGTACGTCAAGGCTATATATTGTCATCCCGCTTATTTAACATATATGCAGAGTACCTCATGCAAAATGCCAGTCTGGATGAAGCAGAAGCTGGAATCAAGATTGCTGGGAGAAATATTAATAACCTCAGATATGCAGATGATCTGCACCCTTATGGCAGAAAGTGAAGAACTAAAGAGCCTCTTGATGAAAGTGAAAGAGAGTGAAAAAGTTGGCTTAAAACTCAGCATTCAGAAAACTAAGATCATGCCATCTGGTCCCATCACTCCATGGCAAATAGATGGAGAAACAATGGAAACAGTGAGAGACTTTACTTTCTGGGGCTCCAAAATCACTGCTGATAGTGACTGCAGCCATGAAATTACAAGTTGCTTGCTTCTTGGAAGAATAGTTATGACCAACCTAGACAGCATATTAAGAAGCAGAGACATTATTTTGCCAACAAAGTTCCATCCAGTCAAAGCTATGGTTTTTCCAATAGTCATGTATGGATGTGAGAGTTGGATTATAAAGAAAGCTGAGCACTGAAGAATTGATGTTTTTGAACTGTGGTGTTGCAAGAAAACTCTTGAGAGTCCCTTGGACTGCAAGGAGACCCAACAAGTGAATCCTGAGGGAAATCAGTCCTGAATATTCATTGGAAGGACTGATGTTGAAGCTGAAACTCCAATACTTTGGCTACCTCATGAGAAGAACTGATTCATTGGAAAAGACCCTGATGCTGGGAAAGATTGAAGGCAGGAGGAGAAGGGGACAAGAATGAGATGAGAGGATGAGATGGTTGGATGTCATCACCAACTCAATTGACATGAGTTTGAGTAAGCTCCAGGAGTCAGTGATGGACAGGAAAGCCTGGCATGCTGGCAGTCCATGGGGTTGCAAAGAGTTGGACACGACTGAGCAACTGAATTGAACTGAATTGAAACTCTTTAGAATGTGTATACCAGATTTTATGTTATGTTAAAAAAATGATTTTATAACCCAGATTCATTCAAATTGGATGAAAAATTGTCTCCTCTTGAACTATCATTCATTCATTAAATACTTACTAAGTGCCTACTGTGTGTCAAACAGTACAATATGGGCTTGGGAAATTATCAGTAAGGCAAACAGTTCCTAGTTACCAGAAGCCTAGGGGAGAAAAGCGGGGGAGTAACTGAGAATTTGCATTAGCACAACTCAGTCACTGCTACCATCTGGCCATTGGGTAACATGTATGAACCTTGCACCCGTTCTTTTTTTTTTTTTTTTTGGCTGTGTCAGGTCTTTGTTGCAGCATTCGAACTCTTAGCTGTGGCATGTGGAATCTAATTCCCTAACCAGGGATCGAACCCCAGCCTCCAGCATAGAGAGCACAGAGTCTTAGCTACTGGACCACCAGGAAACTCCCCTTAGACCTGTTCTGACAACAGAGTATGAGGAAGAGAAGAAGGGTCAGCTTACCAGGGAAAAAGATGGCAGTACAGACACAGTCACTCAAAAAGGGGGGTTCTTAGTCATTTGGGGGCCATAGACCCTTTCTAAGAATCATAACTAAAATAAGATTATAAATGAAACCAAATACAGTTATCATTTTAAAGTTTGAAGTCTAGTATTACATGTACTACTTTGCTAACACAGTAAATAACCAGATGGAGTGGCTGTCTAATAACGACTATAATTTTGAAGCAGTGAGAAGCATAAATGACATGTTGAGGTATTTGCAACTCTATAATGTGTTATGACAATACCTGTGATTTCTATTGATGACAAAATCACAGATACTATTAATAATACTGTGATCTGGTGCCTACATTCATAATCAAACAGGTTACGTTTCAGTTAGAAGTTAATGAAAGTACAGAACTTTTTTACTCTCTAAGTTCACAGACTCCCCTGAATTCCATCCACAGGCCCCTTGCTGACTGTAGCCCCATGTTCTAGAACGTAAAACTAAATCAGGATTTCTCCTTTCAGTCACATGGCTCCGTTGTCACTTTTAGAGCTACACATCTGTCACTGGGATTTCCCAAAGAAGTAGTGTGTCCATTATTTGGAGAACACTGCCATCCCATGGCTCCTCCTGAAGAGTTTAGCATTAATAATATCCACAACAAAGCAGTCTTTTAGGGCATTAGACCAAGCCTGCAAATTAATGCACTGGCTCATCACAATTCATTAATCAAACTCAGACTGGATTTAACAACAGATTATTAAAGACTCAAAATTATACCCACAGAAAAAAAAAAAAGGCAGCTCCCAGAGGGTCAAATGTAATGTGAATGGTTTTGCATAAAACCATAAACCTGCTATTAAATTAAAAACAGGAAAAATTATGTCCACTGCTTATCTCCAGTCATTTTTTTTTAAGGAACGGTTATGCTAATTTATTTCTTTGCTGTTCCTGGTTACACGGAAAAAGGACTAAAAGGTTAAAATGCAGTGGTTCTTTTGATGTTTGGTTGAGCAACTTACACTAACAGGTACTGACTGAGGTAAAAAAAATTAATGAAATTACTCCCATAATTCATTACTAATGGAACCCTGTCAACGCTTTCAACTGACAATTCATACAAATCCACCTCAGACACCGAGACACCTCCTGGTAACTGACCGGAGGGCTCGCCCTTCTGATAATGTTTCACAAAGCCTAACTCAGTTGCCTAGTCTGACAATTTCCTGGTCTCACCTCTGAGCTTTTGCTCTTGATGAGCAGGTCTGTTCTTTCTGTGAACAAAAGCAGGGAAGGGGAAACAATGATTTGAATTTTCCTCTCTCTTCCGGGAATTTAGGTAGACCTGCTGGGGATTCCCAAAGACATAAACATTCGGGACGCTCTAATTTGGCAGATTACAGTGCTGCAACCAACTGTGCAATGAATTTTTTTAAAAGGTTAATATTTTAGAGCAGCAACATAAAGAGCATAACAATAATAAGAAGGATGGGGAAAACTAATTTAAAGAACTGTATGATTTTGTGACATCTCTGCTCATTCCCCATTAGGACTGAATCATTAGTTCTTTCTGGTTTTGCAGAAACAGAAGCAAAAATTACTAGCACACATGCTGATTAAGGTAAGTAAGTGACATTTCTGGAAAAATGAAATGTTTTATTCAGTGTAGGTACCTGCTTGATAATTTATAGTGTGTTTTGGTCTTAGTAGTATCTATTTTTCACTTTTTCACTTTCATGCATTGGAGAAGGAAATGGCAACTCACTCCAGTGTTTTTGCCTGGAGAATCCCAGGGACGGGGGAGCCTGGTGGGCTGACGTCTATGGGGTCACACAGAGTCGAACACGACTGAAGTGACTTAGCAGTAGCAGTAGCAGTATCTATTTTAAACTCTAAATTCCTAAAGGGGAGGGACTATGTCTCTGTTGTATATCTGAAGATAATTAATAATTTCTCTTTGAAGTCATATCAAGATGGTATAGAATGATGGTATGGGTGAGACAAAATATATCAAATGATCATATAATATACATATAATACACTATTACAGGCATATATAATAAAGTCCAAAACAGTCAACATATTCAAAATACTTTATGAGTACAGGGAGTGTCTAATGCAACATGATTCATATTTGGATTTTGCTTATATTGTATACTGAGTCCTAAGCAGCAAGTACACAGTCCAGTTCTGTCATACCCCTCTCTCAGCCCCCAGCAATATTTTCTGCCAGCTCAAGATCACAATCTTTCTTAACCCAACATTACAAACAGCCTCCATCCATCATTCGGTGATCACTTAAAATGAAAACTATTCATTCTACCCAGGTACAGTACCTGGCACACAGTAAGTACTCCATAAATATTTCCTGAGTTGAAAAAATGAAAATCTCTCTCCTCTTTCCAAATGAAAAATACTATGTCAGGATTGTTATTCCAAAAATCTGTTTCAGTTCAGTTCAGTTCATTCGCTCAGTCATGTCCGACTCTTTGCGACCCCATGAATCACAGCACGCCAGGCCTCCCTGTCCATCACCAACTTCCGGAGTTCACTCAGACTCATGTCCATTGAGTCAGTGATGCCATCCAGCCATCTCATCCTCTGTCGTCCCCTTCTCCTCCTGCCCCCAATCCCTCCCAGCATCACAGTCTTTTCCAATGAGTCAACTCTTCACATGAGGTGGCCAAAGTACTGGAGTTTCAGCTTCAACATCATTCCCTCCAAAGAAATCCCAGGGCTTATCTCCTTCAGAATGGACTGATTGGATCTCCTTGCAGTCCAAGGGACTCTCAAGAGTCTTCTCCAACACCACAGTTCGAAAGCATCAATTCTTCAGCACTCAGCTGTCTTCACAGTCCAACTCTCACATCCATACATGACCACTGGAAAAACCATAGCCTTGACTAGATGGACCTTTGTTGGCAAAGTAATGTCTCTGCTTTTGAATATGCTATCTAGGTTGGTCATAACTTTCCTACAAAGTACTATCATAGAGATTAACTGTGAATAAGTGCCTTATAAAAATATTTTTGCAGTGAGCCTCCAATGTCTAGCAGATGCTTATTGCTTGCTCATGTGGAAAATGGATACACCTGAAGAGAAAGCAATATTTATTTGAAAACTGAATTATAAAACCCATAGCATTGAATCCAGGGACATTGTGGGTCACCGAGATTAACAAAAATGAAACATAGCTTAGCTTCTGAGTGGGAGAGCTTTGGGCAGAAGAGTTCTATAGAGATATCATACTTCTTTAAGATGAAATAAGTGGGCAAATTAGAATAATAGCTACAGTGGAGAAAGCCCTTGCTCTGGACCAGGCATCCGCTTTGTGGGTGACATGAGATGGCAATCCCATCATGTAGACATTAGCATCACCACTTTACCAAGCAGTAAATTCAGAGTGCTTCGGCAGCTTACCTGAGATCATGCTAGGGAGTTGCCTAGCTACTTGAAAAACTCATGTGACTCCAAAGCCCCTGTGACACAGTATGCTCTGGGCTGCTGCTCTTCTCTCAGACCCTTTCCTATGTGTGCCCTCCACCAGCACTGCCTCAAACCCAAAAACTAATCCCTGGAGAAAAGACCTGGGCCCGGTACATATCCCTGTACCAATTCTCCTTAGGTAGGCCACAAAAAATTAATGTAAGTGGCAGGATAACAAAGGAGTTAACAGTGTAGGTCATGGCATCATATGACTTAGATTAGCTTCTCTGTTCTATGACTTCCTTGTACAGGCAATTTTATTCCTTGTGCGGTGGTTTTCTCCTAAATAAAATGGAAGTGATAATAATGCCATCACTATGAGGTTAGAGTGATAATTAAATGAGTTACCAAAATGTGAAATACTTGGTGCTTGACTCATAAAAAAAATGCTGAGCAATGTTGACTGTTATTTTTAGCTCTTTTGCCCACACTGCAATGAAGATTTGGTTATCCACAACTCAACAAGTTAGTTGATCAGCTTCCAAACACCAGGTTTTATTGAGCATCTAATACATTGTAAACTAAACAGCAAATAGCCTGAAAGTAGTTCTCATCCAAGATGCACATGCGTGCTCAGTCGTGTCCAGCTCTTTGTGACCCCATGGACTGTAGTCCACGAGGCCCCTCTATCCACGGGATTTGCCAGGCAAGAATATTGGAGTTGGTTGTCATTTCCTTCTCCAGGGGATCTTCCCAACCCAGGGATCGCACTCACATCTCTTGCATTGGCAGTTGGATACTTTACCACTTGTACTACATGGGAAGCCCCTCATCCAAGACATTAGGTTGTAAATGTTTTGACATAATGGACAATTAGGCGAGTTCTCCCTAAATCCCTGTGGTATAACTGTGTTCCACCACACATAGAAACACTTGATCCACATCCAAGACCAAGTGACACAGATGAGCTGATCTGCATCTGCTGATCATTTTTATTTTTGAATTATTTAGTGTTTAACCTAAATCAATGATTTCATCTTTCTGGGATTAATTTTTCAACTGTTAAATAATAACAAGGGGTAGAGATGAGCAAGTGGTAGTGGGAACAGAATAGGAGGAAAGAGTTGTCATAAGCTTTGCCTGTTAAATCACTAAAGCTTTCAAATTAACCTATTCTTTTAACACTGAGGAAATAGGTAAGTCATAGCTAATCTTTCAACCTTATTTCCAATGTACAAATGTAGAAATTAAGGTTCAAGATCACCCAGCCAGTAATTACAATTCTGAAAACTGAACCCTCAACAGATGCCTGCTATTTTTGTAGCTTTAACCTGCTCTTCTAATGAAAAAATTCAAACATCCTCTTTAATTGCTGTTATTTGATAAAATTCATCTTACACAGTATAATTATTTGACTCTTTTAGCTGATTATATAAAAATAATAAAAATATATTGATAACATAGAAATCTTTAAATGATGAGAATAGCTTGAAATGCCACCTTCCATATAGGCTCCAATATATGATAAAACTAAGTACCTAAAGTATTTTATAATTTTTATTAGAATTGATGCAATGCTGAATTAAAAAGCATGAGTCCTTCAATGCCCACACCCATATAACCTGAATTAGTCCTTTGAAATATAATATTCATTGAATGAATGTTGAATAAACACTTGCATTTCTTGCCAAGGGGAAATGACAATCACATCACATAGATATTTGCATTACCACTTTACCAAGCAGGAAGTTCAAAGCGCTCAAATGGACTCTGTAGATACTCTTGGTGAACACTCTCTAATCCTTTCCTCTTGGTTGGAAAAAACAAAGGGACTTAATTTATGGAATAAGGATAATTAAGATAATAAGGATATATGGCAATCTAAGGTAAACTGAATGAAGTATACATTCATTCTTTTCTGAGGAGCCCAACTCTTCATATCCTAAGTCACCCTCAGGTGAAAACGTCTAAGAGACACTCTGACCGCAAGTCAAAAAATCTATATGACGACAGGTGAACTGTGCTTGTTGTGCCTTTTTCTAAGCTATATTTCATAAAAATACTCTCTCTGGATCAATAAAATGCAAATCTTAAAATTATCTTGTAGTACCATCAAAATAAAAGGAACCTTGAGAATAAAGTTGTCATTCTTAATTAAAATGAGCTTTTTAATTTCTTTACTCTAAATAACTAAAGTAGATATTAGTACTTTAAACACTTAACTGACTAAAGAAAGATTCTACCCAAACCCCCAATTAGAGAACACTTAATTTATATATGATGCAGCTTGTAACTGCTTAGCAGTGTGGTTGGGGTAAGTCTCTTTGGTCTACTTTTTAAATGATTAAATACTCTCCATCCAACTGAAAAGATGTCTTCAGAGTTGCATTTTGCATGCTAAAACATTATTTAAACACATAAGCCATTGCTCAAGATTCAAGGAAAAAAAGCCTTAGTGACAGTACATTTGTTATGTCTTTATTAAAGATGGACTTTTCCATAGGGTTATGTGCAGTTGAAAATGAGGCTCAGTTTAATAACAAGCAAGCTTTACTAGTACTACAAAAATTATAAAATTTTAATGTTTAATGTGTTCCTTAATTATAGAAATCTCTGCAAAGAATAACATCCTTGAAATTTACTATGCAAATGCTCTTAATTTATGACAAATTGCTCCTTAAAACACAAGTATTAAATCTCTATTAGATTTGTTGAGGTAATATACTAATATCCATCACTAAGGTCTTAAATTTCTGAGTAGCAATGCTGTTTGTTAGATGCAAATAAGGATTTCCTTAATTAAAATACACTATCCCCAGTCTCTCAGCAGATTTAACTCCATCTTTATATAGGACAGGTTCATTATCTACCTCAAGTTAATAAAAGTATGACCTACTGTGGTTATTTCCTTTAAATTTTAATTTTAATTACTATTTTGTTAATGGAAATAAAGCATTAAAGAATTGTGAAGATGATCCAAAAGCAATTTTAAAAACTTAATTAAAACACCGCTTGAAAGCTTCAAAAGGAATTTAGCACTTACATGGTTTGATAACTGATGGCCTTACAAATATAGCATTAAATACCGACTACATAAAAAAAAAATCTTTGGATGAATCATACTTTAGAACTATAGTGCTTCCTTATTCTGCATCTTGAACTAATGGTCCAACTAAATAAGATAAACATAAAACTTGTAATTCAGAACAGGCAAAGGTTCTTAACAAAGAAATGAAATGAATAACCATTACACAATGCCTTCACAATACATAAACCTTAAATGCATTCAGAGTTTTTGCATAAAACCATCATGGTTTAATCCAGATAATTGCAGATGTGTTCAGTTTGTCTTTTGGTCCTTCGGGACTTGAATATAAAATTAAAAGACTGGTAAAATGTTGTATAAAATTCAGTACCAGAGTTTATTAGGCAGCTTCCTCTCCAATCTAAATTTCAAAGGTTTACACATATATTATTGATCTTATCTGTGAAAATATTGGTTCAGTAAGTAGCCTTTAAACATAACACAATCCATAGATTTTATTGAGATTCACTGCTTCTCATGAAAAAGATAAGAATATGAGATGCAGGATATAACAAAGAGCATGCTCCAGGCAAGAAACACAGTCTTTGTGATGCTCAAAATATATTTAGCAGCTCTTATATTACAAACCTTGCAATGTTATGGTTCATAATGCAATGTGCATTTTGTAGCAGGCTATTTGACTACTTCCAGTAAGTAAAATCCCTGAATTCATTAGCAATAATAACTTTTCTCTTCTTATAGATCTGTTTAATGGAAAAGGCATTTTGCCAGACACCACCCTCTACCCTGTCAAAAAAAAAAAAAAATGCCATTCTATTAGCATCAAGTCACAGATCTATTCTTTTAAACACTGGAACTTTAACTTCAGAAATTAAAGATTTTTTATTAAAAATGAAAAATAAATATATGACTAAAATGATTGGATAGCAAATAAGTTGAAGCAGAACCGAATTTCTGTAATTCTGTCTTACACTAGAAATGTGATTTAGATTCACAACCCCAAAATTTTATGTTATTGAACCAACAGAAGAAATTTTGTAAAAATAGGAGAGACCATCTTTTGGTTCTGTTTCTTTTTTTTCCCCCAATTCACCACACAAGAATTGCCAAATTATAAGTGAGTTATTTTCTAAGACTTTATTTGCATGTCAGATTTTTTAAACTTAAGATGAACATTACCCTAGAAGCAATATATAAGAATTAGGTTGGCCCTAAAAAAATTGATAAAAGCTTAATTTAGCCTTATAGCATAGCTGAAAGATTTACAATGAAATTTAGCAGGAAGCAAAACTGCTTCTACACCAGTAATTAAAGAAAATGGAAAGTTAAATTGAATAAAAGATAGTTTATTATTCTTAAATGCTCTGGGAATAATAGATTTAATTTGAAGAGAAAGCAAATGTAGATGAGACATTTGTCAGAATCCTGAAGGGAACTTGTAAGCTTTTTCAAGGTCTTTGGAGGTTGTTGTCATCAATTCTGTTTTAGGGCTTCATTTCATATGCACACATAATAACCTGTGTTACTTGTGCAGTTAAGGTAAATTCAAACATGAGTGCCTTTGTCTTCTCTTATTTTTTTAATTTTTTTTAGATATGTATATAAATATATTTTTTAAGATATTTTTAATATTAACTTGATTTTTATCAACAATGATAAGAGTGATTTTTAAGTGATAATCAGAATGGAAAAAGAACACTGATGGAGAAAGACTTTTCTGGAGATAACTAAACATTCATTGGAAGAAAGTAAAGGAGGGAGTGAGGAACAGTTAAAAAGATTAGAGACAAGGGGTAGGGAGCTAATAAAGAAGCATGGACATCATAAGAAAATAGCAACTTGAGGTCTGTTCTTGAAATTTTATATTTGGTTGGCTGCATGTGTGTGTGTGTGTTTGTGTATTAAAAAAACAGGCAGAAAGAGAGGGAGAAAGAACAGTATGATTTCCTGACATCCATCCTTCCATTTAAGTTAGTTTTTTTAAATCTCAGTTGTTTCTTTTGAGAGCAAAATGTGCCAAAGTGGTGGACCATTCATATGATCGCTTAACTATAGTGGCTTATGTATCTAGATTAATAAGCATTGAGAAGAGGCATAATAAATAATACTTAGAATTCAGAATTTTTACATAAAACCACAGTAGTTTAACTATATTATTATAAAACATTTTGTTTGTATTTTTGCCCTCCAGAACCTATGCAAATTATTGAGCTTATAATGAACTGCATAAAATTCAGCACCAGAGCTAAAAGCAAGAAACAAAAACAAGAAAAATTCAGAGCCTTTACCATATTCAAGTGTATTGGGATTCTCTAAGAATGTATAGCCCTTCCTGCATGAGTCTGAACTTTTCTCAGGGGTTATCCATCAGTGTTAGAGTTCAGTGAAACACACTGAGTTAGAATCAGGAATTGGACAGAAATTCCTACCACCACCCATGTTGTTCAATAGTGCTCTGGAGGATCTAGCCAGTGTAGTAAAACAGGATAAAGAAAAGTGGCATAAATCAGAAAGGAAGAGACAGCATTATCATACTTTGCAAATGAGATTAGAAAATCCAAGAGAATCAACTAAAATCTATTAAAACCAACAAAAGAGTTCAGAGGAGTGGTAAAATACAAAACCATTAATTTTCACTTATACTAACATCAGTTGGGAAATATAATAGAAAAAATACTCTACTGAAAATAAGAATTTAAAAGGGGGTGGGGGGCAGAGAGAGAGATTACCCAAAAGAAAAATGGGTAAAGAATATTAACAAGCAATTAAAAGAAATATGCAAATAGCCAATTAACATGTGAACAGATGTTCAAACTCAATGATAATCAAAAATATATAAATTAAAACAAGATACCATTTTCCCCTTATGAGATCTGAAATGATTAAAAACATGGATAATACCCTGTCTTGACATGAAATGTGGAAGCAAAAGATACTGTTTTATACGAGTAGTATCATTCAAAATCCAACATAAGAAATAAAAAACACACTCAAACTGGGAAATCTGAAGAACATTTAATAAAAGGATTATTCATGAGGGTGTGGGCAAGGGTGAAGGGAACCCAAAAGGGATAAGGCAGTACCCAAGGCTGAGTGAAAAAGCTGAGCAGAGAATCTCACCTATTAGAACTGTGACCTTGGGTGTTCAGAGTCAGCCAGCCCTCAGCAACTCCACAGGAAGAACCAAGAGAAGCAGTACCTCAGTCAAACTCTCCTCCCCGTCACTTCCTGTCAGTGACCTACCCTGCAACCCTTCTATTATTAGCCCAGCCCTACCAGAAGCCAGAATCCAAAGGACGGTACTCCCAGATCAGCCTCTGCGCGCACAAAACAAGGAAGAGAAAATAAGAGGGTGCACTTAAAGAGGCAACAGAAGATACCTAGCATATGAGTGTTGAGGGAAATATACATTACCAAAGACAAATTGTATGGTAATTCAGCAGCGCATACATTTAAATACTCATGCATACATCAAAGGAAGCAAGTATTTACAATGGAGAAAAGCAGTCTCTTTAGGATGTGGTGCTGGGAAAACTGAAGAGCTACATGTAAGAGAATTAAATTAGAACATTCTCTAACACCATATACAAAAATAAATTCAAAGTGGATTCAGTCAGTTCAGTTCAGTCACTCAGTTCTGTCCGATTCTTGGTGACCCCATGGACTGCAGCATCCCAGGCTTCCCTGTCCATCAACAATTCCTGCAGCTTGCTCAAACTCATGTCCATCAAGTCAGTGTTGCCATCGAACCATCTCATCCTCAGTCGTCCCCTTCTCCTCCTGCCTTAAATTTTTCCCAGCATCAGAGTCTTTCCCAGTCAGTCAGTTCCTTGCATCAGGTGGCCAAAGTATTGGAATTTCAGCTTCAACATCAGTCCTTCCAATGGATAGTCAAGACTGATTTCCTTTAGAATTGACTGGTTGGATCTCTTTGCAGTCTCTTTGCAAGAGTCTCTTTGCAAGAGACTCTCAAGAGTCTTCTACGACACCACAGTTCAAAACCATCAACTCCTCAGCACTTAGCTTTCTTTATAGTCCAAATCTCACATCCATACATGACTACTCTTCAGGAGATGGGAATACCAGACCACCTGACCTGCCTCCTGAGAAATCTGTGTGCAGGTCAAGAAACAACAGTTTCTTTCAGAATTTTCCACAGTTTATTGTGATCCACACGGTCAAAGGCTTTGGCATAGTCAATAAAGCAGAAATACATGTTTTTCTGGGACTCTCTTGCTTTTTCTATGATCCAGCAGATGTTGGAAATTTGATCTCTGGTTCCTCTGCCTTTTCTAAAACCAGCTTGAACATCTGGAATTTCACGGTTCACGAATTGCTGAAGCCTGGCTTGGAGAATTTTGAGCATTACTTTACTAGCGTGTGAGATGAGTGCAATTGTGCGGTAGTTTGAGCATTCTTTGGCATTGCCTTTCTTTGGGATTGGAATGAAAACTGACCTTTTCCAGTCCTGTGGTCACTACTAACCACCATGGAAATACAAATGAAAACCACAGTGAGATATCACCTCACATGTGTCAGATATTATCAAAAAGAATACAAAAAATAAGTATTGGTGAGGAGGAAAAAGGAATCCTCATACACTCTTGTTGGAAATGTAAATTGGTATAGGCAGTGTGGAAGAACAGCATGGAGGTTTCTCAAAATGCTAAAAATAGAAGCACAATATTACCCTGCAATTCTACTCCTGAGGATATATCTGAAAAAACAAAAACACTAATTCAACGAGATACATGCACCCCAGGATTCATAGTAGCATTATTTACAATTGCCAAGATAGGGAAGCAACCTAGTGTTTACCCAACAGATTAATGGATAAAGATATGGGGGGTGTGTGTGTGTGTGTGTGTTTATACACACAATGGAATACTAGTCACCCATTAAAAAGAATGAAATTTTGCCATTTGCAACAATATGGATGGACTTGGGGGTATTACACTCTAAAATAAGTCAGACAAAGACAAGTACTGTACAGTACCACTTACATGAGGAATCTAAAAAAAATACAACAAATAAATGAATATAACAAAAAAGAACCAGACTCACAGATACAGAGAACACTCTAGTGGTTACCGCTGGGGGGTGGAAGCAAGGGGGAAGCAAGATAGGGGTAGGGGACTAAGAGGTACAAACTATTATGTATAAAATAAGCTACAAGGAAATACTGTATTACCCACAGGGAATATAGCCAATATTTTATAATAACTAAAAATGAAGTGTAACTTTTTTAAATTGTCATTATATTGTATACCTACAATACTTTGGTGAACTGATGGGAAGAGCTGACTCATTTGAAAAGACCCTGATGCTGGGAAAGATTGAGGGCAGGAGGAGAAGGGGACGACAGAGGATGAGATGGCTGGATGGCATCACTGACTCGATGGACATGGGTTTGGGTGGACTTTGGGAGTTGGTGATGGACAGGGAGGCCTGGCGTGCTGCAGTTCACAGGGTCGCAAAGAGTCAGACACGACTGAGCGACTGAACTGAATGTACAAAACATTGTACATTCACTATATTTCAATTAAAAATAAATATATAAATATTCCCGTATAATCATATTTGTTTAGTCATTTTAAAAAAGAAGTTGGTAAGAAAAATATCTAACTAGTAGCAGTCTGTCTTCCTCTATGAGAAGCATTGGGAAAAAGCTCAGACTTCAGATTCAGCCAGGTCTGGGTTTGCATCCCCTTGACCTGCTCAGTCAGTGTTCTTTTGACTGAAAAAAAAAAAAAAAAACAGAAAGTCAAACTGATCTGAAAAAAAATTTTTGTCAAAGTTTACACCACCAAACTGTGAGGAAGTCTTCAGAAACACCTGGATCCAGGAACTTGAACTTTATTAGATTCTTTCTTTCTCTCTACCTCACCTACCAACCCTCTCCTTGAAGAGTCTACTGGCTCTGCTCTCTATAATCAGTTTCATTCTCGCAGGCCCTCTGTTCCCATAAGTTCAATGCATGGCCACACAGAATACTAAAAATATATTTTTCAAGAATCATGACCAGAGAGAAAAGAGCTTCCTGGTATTTAAATTGAAATTGTCTCAGGAAATGGCACTGGTTGGACATGCCTGGATCCCAAGCCAACCACCAATGAATTCATATGACAAGCCAGGGCAGCAGAGCATGGTGACAGGCCCTTTCTGGCACAAATGTCCCCTCTGTGGCCAAAGGACATGAGCATTTTGTTTGGCCCCTACTACAACCACAGGTATCAGATAGAGGAAACACAGTCTCCCCAGAAGAGAAATATTCTTCTGGATAATAAAAAGGTAAATGAACACAATATACATAGTAACCTTGGACAAAGTACTTAACATCTCTGAGCCTATTTCCTTATGTGTAAAATGGAGGAGGTGGTGGTACCTATATCATACGTTTGTTGTGGGATTAACATTTTGGGTGAATTTTATTCTTATTATTTTATCATTCTCTTTATTTATCTTTATATTTCCATATTATTTTATTTTTTAAAAGAACATGTATTACTTTCATTCATGAATAAGAAAGCTTTTCCCATTTTGAGAAGAAAGAAGAGTTCAACAACATAACTGAGGAAAAGCCAACAGGTAAGTTAATGATTAATTATTTAAAATTTGTGTCATTTTTATGCTGCCCTGGTAGTTCAGACGGTAAAGCGTCTGCCTGCAATGCAGGAGACCTGGGATCAATCCCTGGGTCGGGAAGATCCCCAGGAGAAGGAAATGGCAACCCACTCCAGTATTCAAGCAGTATTCATGCCTGGAAAATCCCATGGACTGAGAGGCCTGGTGGGCTACAGTCAATTAGGTCGCAAAGAATTGGACACGACTGAGCGATGTCACTTCACTTCATTTCACTTCACAATGTAACGATTACTAATGAAACACACAATTATTACACTGTGTGTTTTCCATAGTTTGTTGCTGCTTTAGTCACTAAATCAAGTTGGACAACTTGATTTAGCCCACCAGGCTTCTCTGTCCATGAGATTTTCCAGGCAAGAATGCTGGAGTGGGTTGCCATTTCCTCCTTTAGGGTATCTTCCCAACCCAGGGATCAAACCTGCAGGCAGATTCTTTACCACTGAGTCACCTGGGAAGCCCTACATATGTTATTAAGTTCAAAGTGAAAGTGAAAGTCACTCAGTCATGTCCAACTCTTTGCAATCCCATGAACTATACAGTGCATGGAATTCTCCAGGCCAGAATACTGGAATGGGTAGCCTTTCCCTTCTCCAGGGGATCTTCCCAAGCCAGGAATCAAACCCAGGTCTTCCGCAATGCAGGCGCACTCTTTACCAGCTGAGCCGCAAGGGAGCTTAAGTTAAATCCTCACAATTACTTCATCAGGTACTTGCAATTCCCATTTTACTGACCAAACTGAAACTTAAAGAGGTAAACTAACTTGCCCAAGTGCTGTCCTGAACCCCACAGGCCTATAAGGCCTCTGCTTGCCCAGTTTCAAGACCAAAGAAAGAGCCTGGAGTCAGCAACAGAGTCATCAGTGGTTTAATGGATGGGGGAGTTCACACATCTGAAGCAAGGTCCTGGAGCTACACCGTATCATGTGCAGCAGACTGTGGTCAGGACATGACAGCAGTCTTTGGGGAGGGGAGGTTACCAGTGACAGGGGGGATTGACATCAGGTTGGCTCATTGGTTACTGGGAAAACCATTAGAGAAGCATGCCCCTCATCATCCACTTGACAAGAACAATCACTAGCTGGGGCCTAGGGCAAGTACGTAGGAAGGTCAGTCATGTACGTAGTGTGTGGTTAAAGCAGGCATTGTTCCACAAGGGATATACAGAAAGCAAGAAAGCAGCCATCTTGAGAGGCCTGACCTATACCAAGGACACAGAACCAGTAATTGACAGAGCTTCTATGTAAATTCAGTTCTGTCTAAAGGGATCTACAAACTGTAACCTGTGAGCCAAACCCCATCTGCCTTCTGTTTTTCTAAAGCCCATGAACTGAGAATGGCCTTTCCACTTTTTAATTGTTAAAACAAATGAAATAAATACTTTATAACATATGAAAATTAAATGAACTTCAAAGTTCAGTGTCCATAAATAATGTTTTGATGGAACACAGCCATACCCATTTTTATTACATCTCTCCATGGCTGCTCTAGCAGTCAGACACGACTGAGGGACTGAGTATACACACACACACACACACACACACACACACACCCCTTTACAGGAAAAAGTGTGCCAACCTTGGTCTAAATCCAAAATCCATTATCTTCCAAGTACATCACATTGTCTCTCCTTGATAGAGCCTAAAAATTATCTATTGGATGCTGTAATTAGGAATCTCTGGTTGCCCAAGCAAAAGAAATTCAGTGCAAGAAGACAGAAGAGCACGAGCAAGTTCATCTTGGGGGAATGAAGAGAAATTTCCCAGCATGCATGCTCCGTTGTATCTGACTCTTTGCAATCCCATGGACTGTGGCCTGCCAGGCTCCTCTGTCCATGGGATTTCCCAGGCAAGAATACTGGAGTGGATTGCTATTTCCTCTTCCAGGCGACCTTCCTGACCCAGGTATGGAACCCACGTCTCCTGGGTCTCCTGAATTGCAGGAAGATACTTTACTGCTGAGCTACTGGGGAAGGCCACAGAGAGATAAAGAATAAAAAAAAAAATTATCTGCAGTACCTCCCTAAATGTGTCTGTTCTCAAAAGCTAAGCAAGATTGGGCCTTGTTAGTACTTGGATGGGAGATGAAAACTACTGTACCAAATGATGACATCTGCTCAGGACAGAGTAGGGGAAGGAAATAAAGTTATTGGCTCCCGCATGGCACAAGGAGTGACCACCCACTGAGAGCACACTGTCAAAAGCCTGAACTCAGTATCACACATTACTCACAACACCTAGTGGGGGCGGGGACTTAATCTAGACATAAACCTGCACTACGATAGATTTACACTACTCAAAAGCAACAAAATTAAGGGGGGGATATAAGAAATGGTGTATTAAAATTCTTATAATCAAAACAAAAAAATTAAACTCAGTTTGTAAATATCAGAAGCTAGTCTATTTTTCACTAAACATCAAAAATATTGACTTCCAGATTCAAAGCACTCCTAGGGAGTTTTCTAGTACATTCCCTGCTTCATTATACCAGTGCTACATTTACACTATCCTTAGAAAATAATTACCTGCTATCTTCCCAAAAACCTCTTAAGGCTGTACAACCACATGTTTTCAAACAATCTTTTCTCATAACCTTTATACAGAAGTGATGTTTCTGATATAATCCAAACATGGCCAGTAAGAGTAATTTTTAATCAGAGAGATGGAATAGTAAATCCATGACTTTCTTTTATTTTATCACTGATTTTTTGTGTGTAGCTTAGGTACATAAGAATTTTACCCAGGCTCTCGGTTCTTTATTTATGAACCTAAGCTAATATGGAATATTTAAAGAATCAGACTTAGAAATTTTATGAACTCCCTTTTATGGTCTCTGACGATAAATACAAGGCATTGTCATCATTGTATCGCTAGACTATTTCTCAAAGTTAAGAGTCTGAGTTCCCCTAAAAGAACTAAGGAGCCACTGGGCCACCAGAGGAGGACTAGACCAAAGACACAATGCGAGTGCTGACCGCTGCTTGTTAGTTGCATGATCTTAAGCAAGTTACTTAATCTCTTAGCATCTATGTTCTTTACTGTTGAGAAAAACTGAAAGTTAGTTGCTCAGTCATGTTCCACTCTTTGCAACCCCATGGACTATATAGCCTGCCAGGCTCCTCTGTCCACGGGATTCTCCAGGAGAGAATACTGGAGGGGTTGCCATTCCCTTCTCCAGGGGATCTTCCCGACCTATGGATTGAATCCAGGTTTCCTGCACTGCAGACAGATGCTTTACTGTCTGAGCCACTAGGTACTGTTGAGAGTTTGTGTGTATTAGTGTCTATCAAAGCCCTTTGTATACTACTACATGCTGTAAGAAATGTCAATTTGTGTTATTGTCCTTAATAATTGTCCCTAGGATCTCAAAGACTACTGATTTAGAAATACAATATATTTCATAGATAGATCATTTTTAATCTTTTAACAACTGCTTAGGGTTAAGAAACCCTGGCATATATTTCATGCACAGCATTACAAGTAGGAATTCAATAGGAAAAATGTTGATGGGTTGAGAGAAATAAAGAACGTATTTTTCTAACTCACTCATATTTTCTTTGTCTCACTGGGCTTGATAAAGCTACGATGAAGTCTTGATTGGAGATTGCATTATTACCTGGCAGGTTACCCTTTCTCTTCTGCAGGATTTGGATTCAAATGATGATGACAAAACCACCATGTGTCTAAAAACTGATCTTTTCAATTCTACTGTGTAACAGGTTGAGGCTGCTCTGCCTGTTAATTAACCCCTGAATCCCATCAAGGTAACTGAAGCATGAACTTAAGATAAGATTTATATGGCAGATAAAGTAAAAGCAGGCTTTCAAAGCATGCTTCTCCCACCCTATGTCCCTTCCTATCTCAGTCTGACAAAAAGCAGATTCCACAGGCCTGAGTCCATACCCACTGAGAGGAGTAAGGTTTGCACTTTTGAATAAAGTGTACCACCTAACAAAATATGTCAAATGTATATTTTATAGATGCCTGGCCTTACAGAGCTGTTTTGTTCTCCTTGTATGCATTTTTGTGTAGCGAAAAGATAAACAGATTCCATTGTCTTTTCTCATTTGATTAAATGTTGTAGTATTAGGTCAGTGATAAGATATCAACTACTTTAACTCAGAAATTATTTTAGTTACAGACAATGATCTGTTTGGCTTTGTTCAAAATCAGCTCCAGGATGATCCTTCTTATATTTCCATTAACTATGAAATTAAAGAGAGAGGCAATTTTTAAAAGAGAAATATTAGTTTTAGCCTGAAACCCTAAGTGTTGAGTTTCTGCCTGCAGTGGGTTTTTTTCAATTAAATTATAAAGCATGGGTAATAGAGATTTATAATGGGAGTGCTGATACAATCTTAACTATAGGGAAAGCATCCGACATGCTCTATGCAGTATATGAATGGATTATTTGCATTAAATTATCTTTAGGAAATGCAAACAAAACAAAGAAAAATGTAAAGCTTGTAGCTTTATTAGCATAAAATTAAAGTCCTTGAATGCATAATTGTTCCATACCCAAAGCATTAACGGATTTTATTCTTAGAGTTCAAAGACCTCCAGATTAATATGCAAAATGGCCTCATTTTATAAGTGGTTTTTTTTTCCCCCCCTTCTCAGAAAAGAGACAGTTCTTTGCTGGAGGAAATTACTATGAAGTTTAGAAAACACTAACTAATATTGATATAAAAGCCCTCAAATCTATGTAGCCAAAAACAATGACAACTAGATGCTATTAGAATATTTATATTTCTTCAGTCTGTGTATGACTGTAAAATGTATGTTTAACAAAATAATGCCTAGCTTAGGAAAATAAAGTTTACAAAACAAAAATGAAAAAAACTGTCTTTTTCTAGAAAGGTTTACCTACTCTTGTTAAGTTCAGTTCAGTTGCCCAGTTGTGTCCTACTCTTTGTGACCCCATTAACAGCAGCATACCAGGCATCCCTGTCCAAAACCAACTCCCAGAGTTTACTCAAACTCATCTCCATTGAGTCAGTGATGCCATCCAGCCATCTCATCCTCTGTCCTCCTCTTCTCCTCCTGCCTTCAATCTTTCCCAGCATCAGTGTCTTTTCCAATGATTCAGCTCTTCACATCAGGTGGCCAAAGTACTGGAGTTTCAGTAATTATTAAAAACTATTAAAAAGAAAATGCAATAGATAGAGAAATTCTAAACGTACTACATGCATTTAAATTCAGTTCAGCTAAGTTCAGGCACTCAGTTGTGTCCGACTCTTTGCAACCCCATGGACTGCAGCATGCCAGGCGTCCCTGTCTATCACCAACTCCCGGAGTTTACCCAAACTCATGTCCATCGAGTCAGTGATGCCATCCAACCATCTCATCCTCTGTCATCCCCTTCTCCTGACTTCAATCTTTCCCAGCATAGGGGTCTTTACCAATGAGTAGTTCTTCACATTAAGTGGCCAAGATATTGGAGTTTCAGCTTCAACATTAGTCCTTCCAATGAATATTCAGGACTGATTTCCTTTAGAATGGACTGGTTGTATCTCCTTGCAGTCCAAGGGACTCTCAAGAGTCTCCTCCAACACCACAGCTCAAAAGCATCAATTCTTCAGTGCTCAGGTTTCTTTATAGTCCAGCTCTCACATCCATACATGACTACTGGAAAAACCATAACTTGACTAGAGACATTTGTTGGCAAAGTAATGTCCCTGTTTTTTAATATGCTGTCTAGGTTGGTCATAGTTTTTCTTCTGAGGAGTAAGCATCCTTCAATTTAATGGCTGCAGTCACCATCCACAATGATTTTGGAGCCCCCAAAAAATAAAGTCTCTCACTATTTCCATTGATTTCCCATCTATTTGCCATGAAGTGATGGGACCAGATGCCATGATCTTCATTTTCTGAATGTTGAGCTTTAAACCAACTTTTTCACTCTCCTCTTCAACTTTCATCAAAAGGCTCTTTAGTTCTTCTTTGGTTTCTGACATAAGGGTGGTGTTATCTGCATATCTGAGGTTATTGATATTTCTCCTGGAAATCTTGATTCCAGCTTGTGCTTAACCCAGCCCAGCATTTCTCATGATGTACTCTGCATGTAAGTTAAATAAGCAAGGTGACAATATACAGCCTTGACGTACTACTTTCCCAATTTGGACCAGTCTGTTGTTCCATGTCCAGTTCTAACTGTTGCTTCCTGACCTGCATACAGATTTCTCAAAAGACAGTCAGGTGATCAGGTATTCCCATCTCTTTCAGAATTTTCCACAGTCTATTGTGTTCTACACAGTCAAAAGCTTTGGCATAATCAATAAAGCAGAAGTAGATGTTTTTTTCTGGAACTCTCTCGCTTTTTTGATGATCTGATGGATATTGGCAATTTGATCTCTGGCTCTTCTGCCTTTTTTAAATCCAGCTTGAACATCTGCAATTTCATGGTTCACTTACTATTGAGCCTGGCTTGGAGAATTTTGAGCATTACTTTGCTAGAGTACGAGATGAGTGCAACTGTGCAGTAGTTTGAAGATTTTTTGGCATTGCCTTTCTTTGGGATTGGAATTAAAACTGACCTTTTCCAGTCCTGTGGCCACTACTGAGTTTTCCCAATTTGCTGGCATATTGAGTGCAGCACTTTCACAGCATCATCTTTTAGGATTTGAAATAGCTCAACTGAATTCTATCACTAGCTTTGTTCATAGTGATGCTTCCTAAGGCCCACTTGACTTTGAGTTCTGGCTCTAGGTGAGTGATCACACCATCGAGGTTGTCTGGGTCATGAAGACCATTTTTGTATGGTTCTTCTGTGTATTCTTGCCACTTCTTCTTAATATCTTCTTCTGTTAGGTCCATACCATTTCTATCCTTTTTATGCCCATCTTTGCATGAAATATTCCCTTGGTATCTCTAATTTTCTTGAAGACATCTCTAGTCTTTCCCATTCTATTGTTTTCTTCTATTTCTTTGCATTGATCCCTAAGGAAGGCTTTCTTATCTCTCCTTGCTATTCTTTGGAACTCTACATTCAGATGCTTTTATCTTTCCTTTTATCCTTTGCCTTTGGCACCTTTTCTTTTCTCAGCTATTTGAAAGGACTCCTCAGACAACCATTCTACCTTTTTGCATTTCTTTTCCTTGGGGATGGTCTTGATCATTGCCTCCTGTACAATGTCAGGAACTTCAGTTAATAGTTCTTCAGGCACTCTGTCTATCAGATCTAATCCCTTGAATCTATTTGTCATTTCCACCATATAATTGTAAGGGATTTGATTTAGGTCATACTTGAATGGTCTAGTGGTTTTCCCCACTTTCTTCAATTTAAGTCTGAATTTGGCAATAAGGAGTTCATGATCTGAGCCACAGTCAGCTCCTGGTCTTGTTTTTGCTGCCTGTATAGAGCTTCTCCATCTTTGGCTACAAAGAATATAATCAATCTGATTTCGGTGTTGACCATCTGGTGATGTCCATGTCTTCTCTTGTGTTGTTTGAAGAGGGTGTTTGCTATGACCAGTGTGCTCTCTTGGCAAAACTCTGTTAGCCTTTGACCTGCTTCCTTTTGTACTCCAAAGCCAAATTTGTCTGTTATTCCAGGTATCTCTTGACTTCCTACTCTTGCATTTCAGCCCCCTATAATGAAAAGGATATCTTTTGGGGATGTTAGTTCTAGAAGGTCTTCTAGGTATTCATCAGTTCAGTCAATTCAGTCGCTCAATCGTGTCCAATTCTTTGCGACCCCATGAATCGCGGCACTCCAGGCCTCCCTGTCCAACACCAACTCCCGAAGTTTACTCAAACTCATGTCCATCAAGTCGGTGATGCCATCCAGCCATCTCATCCTCTGTCGTCCCCTTCTCCTCCTGCCCCCAATCCCTCCCAGCATCACAGTCTTTTCCAATGAGTCAACTCTTCGCATGAGGTGGCCAAAGTACTGGAGTTTCAGCTTTAGCATCATTCCTTCCAAAGAAATCCCAGAGCTGATCTCCTTCAGAATGGACTGGTTGGATCTCCTTGCAGTCCAAGAGACTCTCAAGAGTCTTCTCCAACACCACAGTTCAAAAGCATCAATTCTTCGGCGCTCAGCTTTCTTCACAGTCCAACTCTCACATCCATACATGACCACTGGAAAAACCATAGCCTTGACTATATAGACCTTTGTTGGCAAAGTAATGTCTCTGCTTTTGAATATGCTATCTAGGTTGGTCATTACTTTCCTTCCAAGGAGTAAGCGTCTTTTAATTTCATGGCTGCAATCACCATCTGCAGTGATTTTGGAGCCCCAAAAAATAAAGTCTGACACTGTTTCTTTCCACTGTTTCCCCGTCTATTTCCCATGAAGTGATGGGACCAGATGCCATGATCTTAGTTTTCTGAATGTTGAGCTTTAGGTCAACTTTTTCACTCTCCTCTTTCACTTTCTCCAAGAAGCCTTTTAGTTCCTCTTCACTTTCTGCCATAAGGGTGGTGTCATCTGCATATCTGAGGTTATTGATATTTCTCCTGGCAATCTTGATTCCAGCTTGTGCTTCTTCTAGCCCAGTGTTTCTCATGATGTGCGATGCATATAAGTTAAATAAGCAGGGTGACAATATGTAGCCTTGATGTACTCCTTTTCCTATTTGGAACCATAGGTATTCAGAGAACCATTCAAATTCATCTTCTTCATCGTTACTGGTCAGGGCATAGACTTGGATTACTGTGATATTGAATAGTTTTCCTTGGAAATGAACAGAGACCACTCTGTTGTTTTTGAGATTGCATGGAACAACAGACTGGTTCCAAATAGGAAAAGGAGTACATCAAGGCTGTATATTGTCACCCTGCTTATTTAACTTATATGTGGAGTACATCATGAGAAATGCTGGGCTAGAAGAAGCACAAGCTGGAATCAAGATTGCCAGGAGAAATATCAATAACCTCAGATATGCAGATGACATCACCCTTATGGCAGAAAGTGAAGTGGAACTAAAAAGCCTCTTGATGAAGGTGAAAGAGGAGAGTGAAAAAGTTGGCTTAAAACTCAACATTCAGAAAACGAAGATCATGGCATCTGGTCCCATCACTTCATGGGAAATAGGGAAACAGTGGAAGGAAACAGTGGAAAAAACAGTGTCAGACTTTATTTTTTGGGGCTCCAAAATCACTGCAGATGGTGATTGCAGCCATGAAATTAAAAGACGCTTACTCCTTGGAAGAAAAGTTATGACCAACCTAGATAGCATATTCAAAAGCAGAGACATTACTTTGCCAACAAAGGTCCATCTAGTCAAGGCTATGGTTTTTCCAGTGGTCATGTATGGATGTGAGAGTTGGACTGTGAAGAAAGCTGAGCGCCAAAGAATTGATGCTTTTGAACTGTGGTGTTGGAGAAGACTCTTGAGAGTCTCTTGGACTGCAAGGAGATCCAACCAGTCCATTCTGAAGGAGATCAGCCCTGGGATTTCTTTGGAAGGAATGATGCTAAAGCTGAAACTCCAGTACTTTGGCCACCTCATGCGAAGAGTTGACTCATTGGAAAAGACTGTGATGCTGGGAGGGATTGGGGGCAGGAGGAGAAGGGGACGCCAGAGGATGAGATGGCTGGATGGCATCACTGACTCGATGGATGTAAGTCTGAGTGAACTCCGGGAGTTGTTGATGGACAGGGAGGCCTGGCGTGCCGCGATTCATGGGGTCGCAAAGAATCGGACATGACTGAGCAACTGAATTGAATTGAACTGCATTTAGGACTCTTGTTTATTATGAGGGTTACTCCATTTCTTCTAAGGGATTCTTGCCCACAGTAGGACATATAATGGCCATCTGAGTTAAATTCATTCATTCCAGTCCATTTTAGTTTGCTGATTCCTAAAATGTATGTTCACGTTTGCCGTTTCCTGTTTGACCACTTTCAATTTGCCTTGATTCATGTACCTAACCTTCCAGGTTCCTATGCAATATTGCTTTTTATATCATAGGACTTACTTCATCACCAGTCACATCCACAACTGGGTGTTGTTTTTGTTTGGCTCCATCTCTTCATTCTTTCTTAGAGGGCACAAACAAAACTTTGTGTTCACCAGAACCCAGGAGAAAGGAGCAGTGACCCCACAAGAGACTGACCCAGACTTGCCCATGAGTGTCCAGGAGTCTCTAGTGGAGGCGTGAATCAACGGTGGCCTGCTGCAGGGTTGGGGGCACTAGAACAGCAGTGCCTGCATGGGACCTTTTGAAGGAGGTAGACATTATCTTCATTACCTCCATCATAGTTTGGCCTCAGGTCAAACAACAGGGTGGGAACACAGCCCTGCCCATTAACAGAAAATCGGATTAAAGATTTACTGATCATGGCCCCCATGCTCATTAAAAAGCAGATATGTTACTTTGTCAACAAAGGTCCCTCTAGTCAAGGCTATGGTTTTTCCAATAGTCATGTATGGATGTAAGAGTTGGACTATAAAGAAAGCTGAGCACTGAAGAATTGATGCTTTTGAACTATGATGTTGAAGAAAACTCTTGAGAGTCCTTTGGACTGCAAGGAGATCCAACCAGTCCATCCTAAAGGAGATCAGTCCTGGGTTCATCGGAAGGACTGATGTTGAAGCTGAAACTCCAATACTTTGGCCACCTGATGCGAAGAGCTGACTCATTGGAAAAGACCCTGATGCTGGGAAAGATTGCAAGCAGGAGGAGAAGGCGACAACAAAGGATGAGATGGTTGGGTGGCATCACCAACTCAGTGGACCAGTTTGAGTAAACTCTGGGAGTTGGTGATGGACAGGGAGGCCTGGCATGCTGCAGTCCATGGAGTCACAAAGAGTTGGATAGGACTGAGTGACTGAACTAAACTGAACTGAGCATGGCCCCGCCCATCAAAATAAGACCCAGTTTCCCCCTCAGTCAGTCTCTCCCATCAGGAAGCTTCCATAAGCCTCTTATCCTTCTCCATCAGAGGGTGGACAGACTGAAAACCACAATCACAGAAAACTATCCAATCTGACCACTAACCATGGACCATAGCCTTGTCTAACTCAATAAAACTATGAGCCATGCCATGTAGGGCCACCCAAGATGGACAGGTCATGGTAGAGAGTTCTGACAAAATGTGGTCCACTTGAGAAAGGAATGGCAAACCACTTCAGTATTCTTGCCTTGAGAACCCCATGAACAGTATGAAAAGGCATTTAAATTATGTGATTCCAAATTTAATTTTACAAAGCAGTCTCCCTCCAATTTACAATGCCCCAGTCACCAAGATTTGTAACAAGAAAACAGTAATAACAAAGTTTAAATTGCACAATTTTTTTTTAAAGTGTGCCAACAGATAAATGATTCTTCAGAATTATAATTTTTCTTATTTTCCTAAATAAATATTAAATATCTTAATCTTTGGAAGTGAGTTACTGGATTATTTTCTGTAATAAATTTCTTTCCAATGTCGACAGTACCAGTGATTTTTATTCTGAATATTTAAATCATTTTAAATAATTTATGCTCTTTAGAGTATTTTACACATATTGCAACTCAAACTGCCACAACATATTGTTGAATTCGAGAAAATTAGTAATTGCTTTTGATCAAGAAATAGCATTTCTAAAAAATAGATATGTCTTAAAATTCAGCAGAGTCCCAAATGTATCTCATTCATTTGAACAATGGTGCATAAGTCTATAGGACTCAACCTCCAGCTGTAACACTGGGTTCACCACCTGGTTAGGAATAATACTCTCTCAATAAACAGCATTTACATGGCAAGTATTGATTAAGAATCTACTGTATGCCAGGAGTGTACTGGGCTTCCCAGCATTACCATTATCCTATTTGGACTTCATATTTATATTTCATATTTATGTTCACCAACTACAGCCTGCTACAGCTAGTTTTGAGATTATCTGTCTGGCAGTGCATTAAGTTCTTAGAGTGTTCAGAGTATAAACTCATGCCAAACACACTAGGTAAACAGTTACTCTTTTCAAAAACTTGTCCTAGAGTTAGTGAAAAAGAACGATGAACAATTCATCAAAGTCTTTTTCAAGTACCTAACATGTAATTGATACTCAATAAGCAATTAAGAATAAATGAATAATTAGATGATCATATTAAACCATATTCCCATTCTACTTAAAATTCATAAAATTCAGAAATGTTTAAAATTATACTTTAAATGGGAAGGAATACAGACTACATATTTAAATCTCTACTGTGGATGTGAAAATGGTTTTACTCATAAGTTGTCTTGTCAATAGGAGACTCTGCTATTGCCTCCACATCTATGGACCTAACAGAAGCAGAAGATATTAAGAAGAAGTGGCAAGAATACACAGAAGAACTATACAAAAAAGATCTTCATGGCCCAGATAACCATGATGGTGTGATCACTCATCTAGGACCAGACCTCCTGGAGTGCAAAGTCAAGTGGGCCTTAGGAAGCATCATATGAACAAAGCTAGTGGAGGTGATGGAATTCCAGTTGAGCTATTTCAAATCGTAAAAGATGATGCTGTGAAAGTGCTGCACTCATTATGCCAGCAAATTGGGAAAACTCAGCAGTGGTCACAGGACTGGAAAGGTCAGTTTTCATTCTAATTCCAAAGAAAAGCAATGACCAAGAAAGCTCAAACTACTGCATAATTGCACTCAGCTCACACGCTAGCAAAGTAATGCTCAAAATTCTCCAAGCCAGGCTTTAACAGTACATGAACCATGAACTTCCAGATGTTCAAGCCAGATTTAGAAAAGGGAGAGGAACAAGAGATCACACAGCCAACATCTGCTGGATCATCGAAAAAGCAAGAGAATTCCAGAAAAACATCTATTTCTGCTTTACTGACCATGCCAAAGCCTTTGACTGTCTGGATCACAACAAAATGTGGAAAATTCTTCAAGAGATGAGAATACCAGACCACTTGACCTGCCTCTTGAGAAATCTGTATGCAGGTCAGGAAGCAACAGTTAGAAATTGACATGGAATAACAAACTGGTTCCAAGTCAGGAAAGGAGTACATCAAGGCTGTATACTGTCACCCTGCTTATTTAACTTATATGCACAGTACATCATGAGAAACACTGGGCGGGGTGAAGCACAAACTGGAATCAAGATTTCCAGGAGAAATACCAATAACCTCAGATATGCAGATAACACCACCTTTGTGGCAGAAAGCAAAGAAGAACAAAGCACCTCTTGATGAAACTGAAGGAGGAGAGTGAAAACATTGGCTTAAAGCTCAGCATTCAGAAAACTAAGATCATGGAATCTGGTCCCATCACTTTATGGCAAATAGATGGGAAAACAACGGAAACAGTGAGAGACTTCATGTTTTGGGGCTCCAAAATCACAGCAGATGGTGACTGCAACTATGAAATTAAAAGATGCTTACTCGTTGAAAGAGAAACTAGGCCCAACCTAGACAGTATATTAAAAAGCAGAGACTTTGCTTTCAAAGGTCCGTCTAGTCAAAGCTATGGTTTTTCCAGTAGTCATGTACAGATGTGAGAGCTGGACTATAAAGAAAGCTGAGCACCA
This sequence comes from Bubalus kerabau, assembly GCF_029407905.1. Classification (NCBI taxonomy): domain Eukaryota; kingdom Metazoa; phylum Chordata; class Mammalia; order Artiodactyla; family Bovidae; genus Bubalus; species Bubalus kerabau. The sequence goes on from NC_073629.1 coordinate 49,125,180, forward strand.
AATAATTGATGCTCTGAACTGTGGTATTGGAGGAGACTCTTCAGAGTCCCTTGAACTGCAAGGAGATCCAACAAGTCCAGCCTAAATGAAATTAGTTCTGAATGTTCATTGGAAGGACTGATGTTGAAGCTGAAATTCCAATACTTTGGCTACTTGATGTGAAGAGCTGACTCATTTAAAAGAGCCTGATTCCAGGAATGATTGAAGGCAGGAGGAGAAGGGGATGAGAGAGGATGAGATGGTTGTATGGCATCACCAACTCAATGGACATGTTCAGTTCAGTTCAGTTCAGTCACTCAGTCACGTTCGACTCTTTGCAACCATATGAACCACAGCACACCAGGCCTCCCTATCCATCACTAACTCCCGGAGCACACCCAAACCCATGTCCATTGAATCAGTGATACTATCCAACCATCTCATCCTCCGTCATCCCCTTCTCCTCCTGTCTTCAATCTTTTCCAGTATCAAGGTCTTTTCAAATGAGTCAGCTCTTCTCATCAGGTAGCCAAAGTACTGGAGTTTCAGCTTCAACATTAGTCCTTCCAATGAACACCCAGGACTGATCTCCTTTAGGATGAACTGGTTGGATTCCTTGCAGTCCAAGAGACTCTCAAGCATCTTTTCCAACACCACAGTTCAAAAGAATCAATTCCTTGGAGTTCAACTTTCATTATAATCCAACTCTCACATCCATACCTGACTACTGGAAAAACCATAGCCTTGACTAGATGGACCTTTGTTGACAAAGTAATGTCTCTGCTTTTTAATATGTTGTCTAGGTTTGTCATAACTTTCCTTCCAAGGAGTAAGCGTCTTTTAATTTCATGGCTGCAGTCAATATCTGCAGTGATTTTGCAGCCCCCAAAAAATAAAGTCAGCCACTGTTTCCACTGATTCCCCATCTATTTGCCATGAAGTGATGGGACCAGATCCATGATCTTAGTTTTCTGAATGTTGAGCTTTAAGCCAACTTTTTCACTCTCCTCTTTCACTTTCATCAAGAGGCTCTTTAGTTCTTCACTTTCTGCCATAAGGGTGGTGTCATCTGCATATCTGAGGTTATTGATATTTCTCCCAGCAATCTTGATCCCAACTTGTCTTCACCCAGCCTAGTGTTTCTCATGATGTACTCTGCATATAAGTTAAATAAGCAGGGTGATAATATGCAGCCTTGATGTACTGCTTTTCCTATTTGGAACCAGTCTGTTTTTCCATGTCCAGTTCTAACTGTTGCTTCCTAACCTGCACACAGGTTTCTTAACAGGCAGGTCAGGTAGTCTTATATTCCCATCTCTTTCAGAATTTTCCACAGTTTATTGTGATCTACACAGTCAAAGGCTTTGGCATAGTCAATAAAGCAGAAATAGATGTTTTTCTGGAACTCTCTTGCATTTTCGATGATCTGGCAGAAGTTAGCAAAATGATCTCTGGTTCCTCTGCCTTTTCTAAAACCAGCTTGAACATCTGGAAGTTTATGGTTCACATATTGCTAAAACCTGGCTTGGAGAATTTGAGCATTACTTTACTAGCATGTGAGATAAGTGCAATTGTGTGGTAGTTTGGGCATTCTTTGGCATTGCCTTTCTTTGGAATTGGAATGAAAACTAACATATTCCAGTCCTGTGGTCACTGATGAGTTTTCCAAATTGCTGACATATTGAGTGCGGCACTTTCACAGCATCATCTTTTAGGATTTGAAATAGCTCAACTGGAATTCCATCACCTCCACTAGCTTTGTTCATAGTGATGCTTCCTAAGGCCCACTTGACTTTGCATTCCAGGATGTCTGGCTCTAGATGAGTGTGAGTGATCACATGATCATCATTATCTGGGTGGTGAAGATCTTTTTTGTACAGTTCTTCTGTGTATTCTTGCCACCTCTTCTTAATATCTTCTGCTTCTGTTAGGTCCATACCATTTCTGTCCTTTATTGTGCCCATCTTTGTATGAAATGTTCCCTTGGTATCTCTAATTTTCTTGAAGACATCTCTAGTCTTTCCCAATCTATTGTTTTCCTCTATTTCTTTGCATTGATCGCTGAGGAAGGCTTTCTTATCTCTCCTAGCTATTCTTTGGAACTCTGCATTCAAATGGGTATATCTTTCCTTTTCTCCTTTGCTTTTCACTTCTCTTCTTTTCAAAGCTATTTGTAAGGTCTCCTCAGACAGGCATTTTGCTTTTTTGCATTTCTTTTTCTTGGGGATGGTCTTGATTCCTGTCACCTGTACAATGTCATGAACCTCCGTGGGTCGTCAGGAGCGGTGGCTGCAATGTCCAAGGTAAGGAGCAGTGGCTGCACTTCACTGGAGCAGCTGTGAAGAGATACCCCATGTCCAAGTCAGAGAAACCCAAGTAAGACAGTAGGCACTGAGAGAGGGCATCAGAGGGCAGATAGACTGAAACCACAATCACAGACAACTAGCCAATCCGATCACATGGACCACAGCCTTCTCTAACTCAGTGAAACTAAGTCATGCCATGTGGGGCCACCCAAGACAGACGGCTCATAGTGGAGAGGTCTGACAGAATGTGGTGCACTGGAGAAGGGAATGGCAAACCACTTCAGTATTCTTGCCTTGAGAACCCCATGAGCAGTATGAAAAGGCAAAAAGATAGGACACTGAAAGATGAACTCCCCAGGTTGGTAGGTGCCCAATATGCTACTGGAGGTCAGTAAAGAAATAACTCTAGAAAGAATGAAGGGATGGAGCTGAAGCAAAAACAACACCCAGATGTGGATGGGACTGGTGATAGAAGGAAGGTCCAATGCTGTAAAGAGCAAATTTCATAGGAACCTGGAATATTAGGTCCGTGAATCAAGGCAAATTGGAAGTGGTCAAACAGGAGATGGCAAGAGCGAACATCAACATTCTAAGAATCAGTGAACTAAAATGGACTGGAATGGGTGAATTTAACTCAGACGACCATTATATCTACTACTGTGGGCAGGAATCCCTTAGAAGAAATGGAGTAGCCATCACAGTCAACAAAAGAGTCCAAAATGCAGTACTTGGATGCAGTCTCAAAAACGACAGAATGATCTCTGTTCGTTTCCAAGGCAAACCATACAATATCACAGTAATCCAAGTCTATGCCCTGACCAGTAACACTGAAGAAGCTGAAGTTGAACGGTTCTTTGAAGACCTACAAGACCTTTTAGAACTAACACCCAAAAAAGATGTCCTTTTCATTACAGGGGACCTGAATGCAAAAGTAGGAAGTCAAGAAACACCTGGAGTAACCGGCAAATTTGTCCTTGGGGTACAGAATGAAGCAGGGCAAAGGTTAATAGAGTTTTGCCAAAAAAACACAGTGGTCATAGCAAACACCCTCTTCCAACAACACAAGAGAACACTCTACACATGGACATCACCAGATGGTCAACACTGAAATCAGATTGATTATATTCTTTGCAGCCAAAGATGGAGAAGCTCTATACAGGCAGCAAAAACAAGACCGGGAGGTGACTGTGGCTCAGATCATGAACTCCTTACTGCCAAATTCAGACTTAAATTGAAGAAAGTGGGGAAAACCACTAGACCATTCAGGTATGACCTAAATCAAATCCCTTATGGCTATACAGTGGAAGTGAGAAATAGATTTAAGGGACTAGACCTGATAGACAGATTGCCTGATGAACTATGGACAGAGGTTCATGACATTGTACAGGAGACAGGAATCAAGACCATCCCCCCCCAAAAAAGAAATGCAATGGACATGAGTTTGAGTTAACTCCAGGAGCTGGTGATAGACAGGGAGGCCTGGCATGCTTCAGTCCATGGGGTTGCAAAGAGCTGGACACAACTGAGCAACTGAACTGACTGACCGACTGACTGACTGACAGACGTGTATCAGGCCCCCTGCCCCAGGTGACTCAGTGGAAAAAAAAAAAATCCGCCTGCCAAGCAGGAGACTCAGGGTCAGGAAGATCACCTGGATATGGAAATGGCAACCCACTCCAATATTCTTGCCTGGAAAAAACCATGGATAGAGGAGTCTGGTGAACTATAGACCATGACATCACAAATGAGGTGGACACAACTTAGCAACTAAACAACAACAACAGACATTTATCCTATGATAAATGTCATTACACATATCATATAAGTCAATATAAAGCATTTTGCAAAAATGACTAGATGATTTAAAACTTGTTCAACTCAGAAACAGCCAGTACTCCAACAGAATGGCTGAGATTAAAACTGTTTGTTTTTTTTTTAATTTATTTATTTTAATTGGAGGCTAATTACTTTACAATATTGTAGTGGTTTTTATATTTTTGCCAAGGAAAAAACACCAGCCTTTTTGCTAACTCCACTACTGTTGCTAACCTAAAGGTTAAAATCAGTATTGTTATTGGCAGGGGGAAAAAAAACCATTCTCTCATTATTTTTTGCATTTTCAGTTTTTAAATGGAATAGAGCAAAGTATTTCATGTATAAAGTGCTTTACAGTTTACCAAGTGTTTCCATACCAGCCACCTATTTTCACGGGACTTAAAGAGGCTTCCCTGAGAAATTACTACCCACAAATCACTAGCTGTGACAGTTCTATTGTGTTTCTAGCTGGTTAAACCACATCAATAATATAGAATTCAATGCTGGTTGCCATGTTTTCAGAGGGACATTGACTAATTAGAGTGTAATGAAATGTAAATGTCCAGATGACTAGGAGAAGCCATAATTTTTGATAAATTATTCAAGCAACTTGGGAAGTGAAGAATAAGGAAAGGTATAATATCAGCTTTCAGATATTTGAAGGGCTGTCATGGAGAGATGAGTATACTAATTCCGTGTTTCTCCAGAGGCCAGAACTAGGATACAAAGCTGGAAGTAAGGAAGGCAAATTCTGACTGAAAGTAGAAAGAACTTTTTATCCACTTGCGCTGTCCAATAACAATAACAGCTGCCTCTTGAGGGTGGTACCAATCTCCGGAGGTGTTCAGGCAGAAACTGAATGTCTGTCAGAGTTATAATTTTTAATAATTACTGTACCAGGTGGAGAACTAGGCTAAAGATCTCTAAGTTTCTCTCTACGTCTCAGATTTTACTTTTCTTGATAAAATGAAATACATAAACGCAGTACAAAATAAGTTTTATTGTATGCTCATTTCTATAACAGTATAATATTCTCAATTAAGTGTTTAAATTTAAGATTCTATGATACACAGAATGCTTACTTCCAACCAAAAAGAGCCATTTGGTCATTTAAAATATCCAATGCATGAAACAAGAAGTATAACAAGTTTTGGGCAACAGAGCCTTATATCCTATTCACAGATAAATAATTGCAATCATAAGAAAACATCTTCCATTTGTGAGGAAGCCATATAAAATTTACTATGAATAAGTATAAATTGAAGTATAATTTTATGAATCAAGAATAAAGTCCTTTCTCTCTCCTCTCTAACATGCTAGAACAGGATGGAGCAGAATAAGCTGTAACTATTGAACAGTGGTTCACTTGGCTCTCTGAATCCTTCTTGGTCATATGTAAGACTAAAGAGCTAATATACTTCTCTTTCACAGAAGGTTTATAGACCTAGGTTCTAGTCCTGGTTTTGCTACCATGTGCATGGCCTTCAGTGAGTAATTTACTTCCATATCACACTTCAAAAAACAGTTGGATTAAAGCATCATTTTAATTATTTCTGGTTCTAAGGTCTATGACTTCTATATATATGATATCCTACTTATGCAGTCAAGCACTGTCAACCTTCAAGAACAAACAATAAACCTAAAAACATTTTTTAAAGCCTGTAAACGTGAGCAACAATGGAAATAACATAGAGAAAAAAGATTTAGAAGACACATTGTGATCAGTTGGCATACTGATTGAAAGAAAATGCACTCTCATTGGGTGATGATGGCTATAAAATCTAAGGCCTGTTACCCTAAAGTCATAAAATTTGGAAGAAGTGGGAAGAGAGAGAGGAGGCCACAAAGAAGAAAAAAATCAAAAGTGAGGGACAAGAAGAAAAAAATCAATAAGCAGCCAATCTCTGCAATGGCAGGATTATTAAAGAGCATCAGAAATAATGAGCAGAAAAAAAAGAGAGAGAGAAGAGAAATTGAGCTGTGAGAACAAAAAGAAAAGAAAGGAATAAACACTTGCTGGAGCTTGAAACAGTGTGGTCCGCTGAGGCTGGACAGTGGTGGAAGCTGAAGCTCATTCACTTGTACGGACCAGGAGCGGGCTTCCTTCTACCACAGCAGAGTGGAGTCATGGCCATTAGTGACAATTTGGATGCACTGAGCTTAGACTGTGTCCAATCCACTCTGCATGTCACAGGAGTGTATAACATCTTTAAAATGTTTTCACCTCTAAAATGTTTCCAAAAGAGTTTTGTAATTAAGGAACTGACCTTTGGATTGGGAGGAATCTCATTCATCCAAAGTCAACTGAAATGCTCCTTGGTACATGGAGTGAATTTATGGATAGGTATACATGGATGATTTATAAATAGATATAAATAACTGCTTACTTGAGGGCCTAGAACAAAGCTCTAGCCATTTATATATGTATATATATGTGTACATATATATACATATATATATTCTGCCCTTCTCTCTATTCTCTGTCTACTTGGACTTCTTGGGAATTCACATTTGTGGGGGCTGACGATGTAAATCCGGCAGTGGGCTTAATGAAAACCACGAAGTGCACATAAATTCACAGCAGACTTTGCTCTATTTTTTTTCCTGTGTGTTATTTTCATGGGAATCTGGGTCTTCAGGAGAATTCTGACCAAAACACCTAATGTCATCTGGCTATCTTAGCACCATGCAAATTTCCAATAATTATTAGTAATAATTATGGAAAACAGGAAGATTATAATAATAAAAATAAAATCAAGAAACACTGGAACAGAAACTAAGAATAAGCTACTATTTCCCTACAAAGAGTCAAAGGAATACTTATGTATAAGATATGATATAGGATGGTATTTAGAAATACTAATGTACACATCTTCTCCCTTGGCAATTTCTTGTATCCTTTCCTCAGTCCAAACAATTAGCATGTCCCACTTTCTCTGCAATAGGGAATGGCCATTGAAGCTGAACACAGGTAAACAAAAGAATTCAATTCTTGGACAATATTCTTTAATCTTACAAGAATATTGTACTGTATTGTATTTTTGGCTGCACCATGAGGCATGCAGGATCTTGGTTCCCCAAGCAGGAATTGAACCCATGCCTCCTTCAGTGGGAGCACGGATTCTCAGCCAGTGGGCCACCAAGAAAGTCCAGCAACATGTTTTGTAAGTTTACTTTCAATTAAGAAAATCTAGATTTATAAGAACTCCAAGCGAAAGTTTAACCCATAAATAATAGATCTGGAGTAGTTCACAATTACTCACATTTTTAGCTTCTGTTATTTATATTAGTATCAAACTTCATATCCAACAGGACTGGACTTGATGACATCTGATAGAAAACTTCAAACGTGGCTTAAAGCCACAAAGGTATATTCTTTCACATAAAGCACATTCAGAAGGTAGTTCCTATTCTCTGCTCCACCTTCACCCTCAAGCTCACCTCATAATCCAAGCTTGCCATTGGAGTTTCAGCCATCCTGTTCACATTCCAGGCAGTAGAAGGGAGGAATAGGTAGCCGCTCCCAGTCAGTCACCTTCAAGAAGCCCTTCTGCAAATCACATACAGTACCTCCATTTACCCAGAATTTAGTCTTATGGCCATACCAACCTTCAAGGAAAGCTGCAAAATACAGTTTTTATTCTACATAGCAATGTACCCAGTTAAGAAACTACTTGGAAAAGTACTAGTAAAAAACTACTAAGAAAGAAGGTTAGAATGGAAATTAGGTAAATACTTAGTGACCTAGGAAAACACCACTAGTTTTTCTCTCTTCAGAGGACATAATAAGAATAGGGATTAATGGGGCTTTAGAGGAGACATTTCAAGTGAGAGAGAGAGCAGAGCCTGGAGATAAGTGGAACCAACCTGAAAGGACCAAGTGGGCAAAAGCAAAGGTGGCGTTCATAGACTGCCCCAGAGTAAGCCCAGAACAGACCAGCAGCCCCAGGGAACAAGGTGGGAGTAGTCACTGCTCTCTCACTGTCCAGGTTCCATGTGAGTACCGAAGCTCATCGGTGCAGAGGAGCAGTGTTAGCCATCCTGGCCACTGGTTTCTGGGCAGAGCTTCCCAAGATCCAATGGCCTGTTAATGCACCAGGGAAAAAAAGTGCTCCTCTAGCCTCTGAGACTTGCCATGGTCTGGGTGGGCAATCTCCCTTAAAATGGCTCAGGATATTCAGAGGACCCCTGAAGCAGAAACTATGATCCTAAATATCATGGGTCCTGTAATCATAGATTTTGTTTTGTTTGAATTTGTATATATATATCCATACATACACAAACCATTCTTTCCAGAACCCAGAGGGATAGTTGGAATTTCTCTGTAATACCCTTTGTATTCATTTCGCACAACTCAATTTTTACTGAGATTACAATCAGCAAAGTTCTACCCTCACAAAACTTTTCTCTAGTAATTCAGACAATAAAGGTACATTTAAAACTATAATATACAGAGGATGAGTGGAAGATACATCCAGAAATAATAGATTGTAATGAAATTGAGAAGGCATTTGAAAATAGCAGAGTGAAGAGTTCACAACTAAGCCAGTAGAAAATAGGAGTGATATGGTTACTTGAAGATTTATCTAATTCAGGTCTACCAATCCTTATCCACAATTTCAAAGTCCAAAAGTTGCAAAAATCAAAAATATAAGTTTTTTTAACAATACATTTGGAGACAAAAGCCAATCTAATCTGAACACATTGGGTATGAAAGTTTAACATGAGAGACCATTTATTTATTTATACCAATTGTATCATTTATATTACTTAACATGAATATTCATACATTTCACTGAAGAAATAGCAATGTTTGATTACAGGATGCTCCCCCAGTCTCCATTATGGGGATTTTGTAATACAGAGTATTTTCTCCATATTACCTTTCTAAAACTCCCAGAATTAACAAGAAAAAGGTCTACATTCTAAAACACATCTTAAAAATAAACTAATTATTTAAAATAACATACATCTGATCTCAAGAGTTTAATATGAGTTATTATCATCTGGATAATACATCTGTATTGATGTATAGGATGGGATGGGAGAAACAGAGGTGAGAAGACTAGTCTGGATACTTTCAAAAGTCCCAGCTGGAAAAAAACAAGTAAAGCACGGTGGCCATGAGATGGAAAAGATGAGTGGATGTAAGAATCACTGAGAACTAGATTTGGCAGCTAACCGGAGGCATGGACGTGAAGGAGTAGTCAAAGGAAAATCCTGGGAACCTAGTGATAGTTTCAATAACAATATCAACAACAACAAAGGTGGAATTGTTAATGAGTTTGTCCCAATTGTATTGGACTTAAGATGTTGGCAGAATATCTAAGTTGTAATGTCAGGCAGAGTTAAAAATGAGTGTTTAGAGTTCAGGAGAGAGATCAGTACCAGAGTTGGAAAACTGAGACGCAACCACATGGAGGAGATAATGAAATCTATAGCAATGGATGAAATTCTCAAGAAGCAAAGAAGTGGGAAAAAAAAAAAAAAGTACATGTGTGGAATTTTGGGAAATCACTAGCACTTTACAACATAGTTCTCTTAATTGCATGAAAGGTCTATTGCTAAAGATTAGCAGAGGCTAATCATCTCTTAATGATGGAGAAGCAGCATGTCGGATGTATCAGAAATGCAGCAGATCCATACAGGAAGGAGCGCAATTCCAGAATTCCCTCTTAATAACACTTCAGTGTATCTGTTGCCGACAAAGAACTGAGCAAACATCATTTTGAGATGCCCCAAGGCAGATGAGTTCACTTTTTACCTAAAATCAATATATGTCCTTGAGTCCACATTTTTTATACTCCCAGGCTAGTAGGAATGTAGCTTTCTATGGAGTCTATTATTGTGACCAGCTCTGTCTCAAGCAGGACCATTCAAGCCAAGGTAAACTACAGTTTGTCAAGTTGTTAACTTATTTTGAAAATGGTATCTTTCTTACCAATGCTGCCACAGAGTCATATCAATATTTAATGTTTTGTAGCAGTGAAAACATAATAGGAAGAGATTGCAATGGGTTAAGCAGACAGGAACAAGAAAGCCACATTCCTCACCTCTAAAAGCAAAACTACAGATGGGGTAATTCTCTAGAAGTATGATGGCTAATTTTATGTGTCACCTTGGTTGGACCACATTGTCCAGAATTGTGGTCAAACACTATTCTGGATATTTCTGTGAGGGTGTTCGGAAGATGGAATTTACATTTACATTGGTAGGCTTTATGGTAGATTGCCCTCCATAACTTGGGTGGATCTCCTACAATCAGTTGAAAATATGTATCAAACAAATGACTGACCTCCCCTGAGCAAGAGGGCGTTCTTCCAGCCTCAGCCCCCAAACTTGCACTGCAGCATGGACTCTTTCCTGGGTCTCCCATCTGACAGCTCTATGACTTGAACTGCAACAGGGTCTCTTCCTGAGCCTGCCAGCCCACTCTTCAAATTTTGGATTTACCAGTCATTATAATCACTTGAACCAATTCCTTAAAATAAACATACATCCTATTCTGTTTCTCTGGAGAACCCTGACTAGTACAAGAGGGGAAAAAAAGAATAAAGCTATATAGCATCAAGTGATCTGAAGAATGGCACCCCACTCCAGTACTCTTGCCTGGGAAATCCCATGGGTGGAGGAGCCTGGTAGGCTGCAATCCATGGGGCCGCTAAGAGTCAGACACAAAAGAGCGACTTCACTTTCACTTTTCACTTTCATGCATTGGAGAAGGAAATGGCAACCCACTCCAGTGTTCTTGCCTGGAGAATCCCAGGGACGGGGGAGCCTGGTGGGCTGCCGTCTATGGGGTCGCACAGAGTTGGACACGACTGAAGCGACTTAGCAGCAGCAGCAGAAGCAGATCTGAAGAAATTGGAGAAATTGAAATCTGTGATCAGGTTGTTTGGAAAAAAGTAATCTAGTCAAAAACCAAACTGTAAAAGCGAACTGACTAAGGCATTAGATTAGTTGAAATGAAAAACTGATCAAAAATAAAGATGCCACCTCTCCACTCCCCAACTTCTTTGAAAGTGAGAGTCGCATCCAACCCTTTGCAACCCCATGGACTATACAGTCCATGCAATTCTCCTGGCCAGAATACTGGAGTGGGTAACATTTCCCTTCTCCAGGGGATCTTCCCAACCCAGGGATCCAACTTAGGTCTCCCACATTGCAGGTAGATTTTTTTACCAGCTGAGCCACAAGGGAAGCCCAAGAATACTGGAGTGGGTAGCCTATCCCTTCTCCAGAGGATTTTCCCCACCCAGGAATCGAACCAGGGTCTTCTGCATTGCAGGCAGATTCTTTACCAACTGAGCTATCAGGGTTATTTCTCAGTAATTTTCACACATCATTGGCAGTTTTACAACCCTTAGACATTTTTGTCTTTTTCACAAGATGGGCGATTTGCTCCTATTTTTACTTATTTTTAATTTCAAATTCATTTTTCTGCCCAAACAAATTCAGACTTTGGTGCCTCAACTGACAAAAATGAGTCAACTATTTTATAACAACTCCAACAGCATCTTTTTCTATAGTTGTATTTGTACAATTATTTAAATGTTACATGTTTCCCTTTTGTGTAAAAATAAATGGAAAATGGCAATTAAAGGGCCAAAAAACAGTGTTAAAGGTCTCATAAAGCTAACAAAGTTGTGATAAGATGGAGATCATTTGGTATGCAAAGAAAGGTGGATGTACAGCTTCTATCACACAATCTTTACTCAGCTGAGTGTTAATTATGAGACAAAGAACAAAATTAAGAATATGTAAGAAATGCTAGAAATATATGATCAAATATTGTTTGACAGACAAAGGTAATTAGGAATTTTAAAATATTTTTAGCTTTCTGGGACTGGAATGTCCCTTATAACATGGATGTCTATTGTTCAACTTTTCACACTCAACCTCCTCACATCTTTTAAGAGCATAGATATGTTGCCAGGGTTGTTGTTGTCATTGAGTTACTCAGTCGTATCCAACTCTTTTGTGACCCCATGCATTTTAGCCCACCAGGCTCCTCTGTCCATGGGATTTCCCAAACAAGTATACTGGAGTGGGTTGCCATTTCCTTCTCCAGGGGATCTTCCTGACCCAGGGCTCGAGCCCATCTCCTACTTGGCAGGTGAATTTTTTACCACTGAACCACCAGGGAAGCCCACTGACAGGATACAGCTTCTCAAACTTCACTGTGCATGCAGATCACCTTAGGATCTTGTTCAATTACAGATTCTAGTTCCGTTGGCCTGCAGCAACGCATGAGACTGTGTCCTCAAACTTCACTGCGCACGCAGATCACCTTAGGATCTCGCTCAATCACAGATTCTGGTCCCGTTGGTCTGGGCAACGCATGAGACTGTGTCCCTGAACCACACCCTAAGCAGCATGGTTGTAAGAGACTCACACTCAAAGGTGCATACAAACATTGCAAAAATTAGCCCATCTATGGTTCACGAAAGTTATCACTAGATGAAAAATGAGTAACTGATATTACTCAATAGAAAATATTGATATTAAACCAATTTTCTAATCCAAACTGCTTTTAGAAAAAATATTTTAAATTATTTCATTTGTTGCCCAAATTTCCATTTGTCAACTTGTTGGCTCTAAATTTGGCCCCCATACATGGAGGGCAAAGAGACCCAAGAAAGAGGCAGACCACTTCAGATTGGTAGGTGGTTATTTTAATAAGCCAGTGAACTTACAGATGAGGCTTGTGTTGGATGGCCACAAGATGAGTAGATCTCTGCACCCAACCGGAATTTTAGAAGATTATATATAAACGCCTTACTCAGATCCAGTCACGTATTCAGTTCAGGAGTTCTCAACTACATCTTACTGTCTCAAGATTGCATCCTTGAATGGCTCCTAGTGTGGAAATGGTGGGCAGAACATATGTTCCAAGGACAGGAGAGAGGTGAGGAGCCTGTGATTGCCCAAGTCCAGCTCTTGGGTCAACCAACAGTTCACATTTTCTCCATGACCTCCTGTAACACTAGTTGAATTAGTTTTTTTAATTCCTTTTTTTCCCCAATAGATCTGTAATGACAGCAAAGAAGAGTCAAGGAAATATAAAAAGTTTCTAATATATCGTTCACCCAGCTACTAAGGAAAAAAACCTAAATATCATCTTTCATTTCTTTCTTCTTCATCTTCTACATTCAATCTGGCATCAAATCTGCTCAGCTCAGACTTCCCTGGTGATCCAGTAATTAAGAATCCATCTGCCAAAGCAGGAAATACAGATCCAATCCCCGGTCTGGGAAGATCCCACATGGCACAAGGCAATAAGTCTGTGGGCCACAACTACTGAGCCCAGGTTCTAAAGCCCAGGAGCCACAGCTACTGAGCCCATGCAGCCTAAAGCCTGTGCTCTGCAACGAGAAGCCACCACTATGAGAAGCCTGTACACCACAACTAGGGAGAGCCTACCTGCAGCAACCAAGACCCATGCAGCCAAAAATAAATAAATAAATATTTTTTAAAAGGTCTGCTCAGATCTATCTCCAAAATGTATCTCATATCTGACCACTTTGCTCCAATGCCATCATAAGCAAACCACCATCATCCCTCAGCTGGACCACTCACTGCAACAGGCTCCTAACTGGCGTTCATTCTTCCACTATTGGCCCTCGTACTGCTCATTTGCTTTGTAACAGTCAGATGATATTACTAAAGTGTAAATCAGATATCACACCTGTCTCCAGTGCAATGAATTCCCACTGCAGTTTTTTTTAAAGGCTTATACTGGGTTTTAAGACTCAAAAGGATCTGGTTCCTACGTCTGTCTCCAAACTTTTCACTGTGCATATATATTGTAGACATCACCCCAAGGGTCTGAGAAACAGTACCCTGTTCAGGAAGAATATAGCCATTCCCCACCCCCAAAAGGCCCTTTTTCCAACCACAACCCCATTTGTTCACTTTATAAGTAACTGCCATCCTGACTTTTATTATACCAACTTCTTCGCTTGTCTTTTAATTTCAGCATTTGAGTACGCATTCATGGTTTAAAGTCATTTTCTTGCTTTTGAACTTTTACAATCATATGGTATATATTTTGTGTGTGTGTTTACTTAATTTGTTCAATGTTGCTTTTTTAAAGATGGAGCCATGAAAAAAAAAATGGAGCCATGTTGCTCTGTATGACTATAGTTCACTCATTTAATTTGCTGTGTAGTATTTCATTGCATGAATATACTGCAATTTACTTGTTTATTCTATGTTGGTGGGTGTTTAGGTTGCTTCCTTTGGCCTGCTGAAAACAATATTGTTATGAACATTCTTATACAGGTAACCTCACACATATGCACACATTTCTGTAAGGTATATGCCTAGAAGTAGAAATACTGGGTTATAAGCTATGGAATTATCAGTTTTTCTAGATAAACTGCTTGTTGAAAGCATTTGGGTCAGTTTATACTCCTGCCAATAGTATATTGGTGCTGCCATTTCTCCATTAACTCTTGCTATTAATCCATCTTTTAAATTTTAGCTATACTAGTGGGTGGCACACTCCAGTACTCTTGCCTGGAAAATCCCATGGATGGAGGAGCCTGGTAGGCTGCAGTCCAAGGGGTCATTAAGAGTCGGACATGACTGAGCAACTTCACTTTCACTTTTCGCTTTCATGCATTGGAGAAGGAAATGGCAACCCACTCCAGTGTTCTTGCCTGGAGAATCCCAGGGACGGGGGAGCCTGGTGGGCTGCCATCTATGGGGTCGAACAGAGTCGGACACGACTGAAGCGACTTAGCAGCAGCAGCAGTGAGTGGCGAGTAATATTGTTGGAATTTTAATTTGCATTTCTCATTACCAATGAGGTATTATTTCATCCATGAAATCATGAAGGTTGTAGTTGCTGTTGTTCAGTTGCTCGGTCCTGTCTGATTCTTTACGACCCCATGGACTGCAGCATGCCAGGCTTCCCTGTCTATCACCAACTCCCAGAGCTTGCCCAAATTCATGTCCATCGAGTCAGTGATGCCATCCAACCATCTTGTCTTCTGTCATCCCCTTCTCCTCCTGCCTTCAATCTTTCCCAGCATCGGGGTCTTTTCTAATGAGTCAGCTCTTCGTAACAGGTGGCCAAAGTACTGGAGCTTCAGCTTCAGCATCATGGACATGTACAATCGAAGTGATGTGCACAAGATCAGGCTCAAGCAGATCGGAAGGCACAAATAAACTGCATGCTCAAGTAGCTCAGATGTTGTAGTGACTACGCCTGCACAGCTGTTTCTTCCTCAGTCCACACCTCGGCCATCATAGCAATATCCATAGTTTATTTAGTGAGGAGGAAAAAACTCCGAGGATGGTTCTTTCCATCACAATATGCTTCAGAAATTACCACTGCAATCTAGTGTGTCTCTGAAAGGTGGTGAATAGAAATCTCAGTGGGCAGAATTTTCAACAGTACTTCTGGTTGTCTACTGTAAAGAAACTAGGAAAAGAGATGTCCACAGGTGTAGATCTACAGTGTTCCATGGGCAAGGGGCTAATGGATTTGTCAGGTAGTCAGGGGCTTTGAAAGAATAAGATCAGAAGGCTAATGACAAGGGAATCTGGGGAGGGAGTATGTGAATGGAACTCTCAGGATGAGAACAAAATTTGAGGCTAGTGGTGTCCCATGTGATGTGCAGAGGGCAACCACTGTGGTGAACATCTTCCTTGATTAAGTGGACAGGATGACTCATCCTCTGGATGTCAGTCATCCTCTTTCCCTAGCATCCCAGTGCTTGCTCAGTGGGCTCGTGTACCAAGTAACTGTGGCAGCAGGAATAGAGGTTATCAACCCAGGGATCGAACCCAAGTCTCACACATTGCAGGCAAATTCTTAACCATCTGAGCCACCAGGGAAGCCCAAGAATACTGGAGTAGGGAGCCTATTCCTTCTCCAGGAGATCTTCCAGACCCAGGAATCGAATCAGGGTCTCCTGCATTGCAGGATTCTTGACCAGCTGAGCTACCAGGGAAACCCCATACATGGACTCAGCAACATGAAATTCTTCTCACCAATACTAATCTTACTATTGTCACTGCCGAGTACCTAACCTGCTAAGAACAGAGACCAGTCCTGAGAGACACCAGCCATCTGGTGACTAGTTAATCACATTGGATTCCTTCTCTAGTGGAAGATCCAGCAACTGTCATGAAAATATTTATTCTGGATATGAATCCTAAGACTCTTGCTGTAAGACTACCAACCATAATCTCACCAACATGGTTATCTCTCAAAACATAAATTCTAAATGAGAAATTCATTTCAGAAAGGGCTCACAACTATGAAATTCATAGGACTTTCCATGTACCAAATCACCCAGAAGTGGCTGGATTGATAAAGTAATATAATGACCTACTGAGACATATTAATATGATGTTATTTCTCCCTCTGACAGAATACAGTTTGAGGAATTACAGAATAAAAACTAGGATGGATTTTTTCTCATTATTATGTTTAATAATCCACTCACAGAATTTTTTACTCCCATCCTTACAAATGGGCAAAAAAAAGAGGTCCCTATAAAGGCTGGGGTGCTTGATCCATATTATTACAGGGAAATTGGTCTACTGACACAGAGGGGTCAGTATGAACTATGTCAAGAGCTCAGGGGATTATCTGGGTTGCCTCTTAATGTTCTCTTACTTAACAGTAAAACTTAATACACAACCAACTCCTAAGGACTCAGACCTATCAGAATTAAGATTCAGCTGCCTTACTAGGTAAAGAGCCTTGACTAGCTAGCATGCTGGTCAGGAGCAGAAAAAAAAAAAAAAATGGAGTAGAGGAAGAGGTTATAAATATCAACTACAACTTCATGCCCAGTTATAGAAACAAGTACTTAAGCAAATCTACTTTATTGTTTGTTCTGTATATTTTTGTGTATATTAACTATTTTTTCTTCCCCCTTTCCCTATCAAGTCATATAAAAAATGTTGGTGGTAGTACACTTGACAATTTAATCATCCAGGTGATTCAACCAGAATATCTAACACCTCTAAGAATAACAGTAGGCGCTTCCCAGGTGGCTCAGTGGTAAAGAATCCACCTGCCAACACAGGAGACACAGGTTCCATCCCTGGGTTGGGAAGATGCCCTGGAGTAAGAAATGGCTACCCACTCCAGTATTCTTGCCTGGAGAATCCCATGGACAGAGAAGCCTGGTGGGCTGCAGTCCAAGGGGTCACAGAGTCAGACACAACTGAGCACACGTGGGCACACGCACGCACACACACACACACACACACACACACTAATAATAGTAACTGATGGAACTTACTTGCCATAGGTACTCAGCTCCCTCTCCCCTCACTCCACACAGGCACACCCACCCTCCTATATTCTGCTCTGTTCTCCTGGGGTTAGGATATTCAGACTACATTTCCCATACTCCTTTTTGACAACTGGATTCCTGTCAAGTTTGCTCAATAGGAAGCAAGGTAGCACAGGTCCCAGCACCGTGATATTGTTGGCAGTGGTTTCAGGGGAAACAGAGGTAGAGTGATTCTGAACTCCAACAGACCACAAACAGTATCTGTCAGTAATCTTAGCTCTGGCCCAGGCAGTACCATTTAAGCAGATCTAGGATAGACTACAACACCCTCCAATAGTGCAGCTGTGGGAACAGACTCCTAGCAGCTTCTGAACTCTGAGAATACTAACCTCCCACAGAACAATCTAACTACATTTACCAGTTTTCCAGGAAAAACATCACCAACACCCTAGAATGAGATAAAATGAACCAAAAATCCCCTCATTAAAGCAGCCCCATAGAATGATCAACAGGTAGGTCTAATTTAATTACAAGGGTATCTGAAAATGAGACAATCAGATTGGACTGCCATAGTCAGAGCAGCATGCTCAGGAAGCACTACTGGGCGTGCCGCCATGTCTCCTTATTTATCCTTCCCATCAGTTATAATTTATTATGACATCACTGCAGATTACAGTGAGAGAGTTTTCTTCCATCACTTGGCCCCTTATTTCAAAGCACAGGTAGATTCATGAACACAAATATCCTTCCTTAAACTAAATAAATGCCTGTCTATACTTCTGGAACAGATTTTAACACAAGCTTTTATTTTATGCCTGCTCTCCTTACATCAAACACATTTTGAGATTATCAGACTTTACCAAATTTTCCATCAGAAATTAAAAATATCTCCATATAATTTCCTCCCTCTGGTAAGTCAAGTTCATTTTGTGTAAAACATTTCTTCCCTTGTAAAACTAGACTGTAAATTTTTCAAAAAAGAATTTTCTTTTAAATTGACTCTTCAGTCCTATAACTAGTAAGCACCATGCTATTTTGGGACCCCAAAGAAAGCAACTGTAAATCAAGTTCTATAGAACTTCTTTGGTTTGTATTTAAACTAACCATTTATTCAATTCCACAAAGAAATCAGTGTTATATTTTTCTTAACATTCAACTTAAAACATTAGACATAATAAGCTGAATGAGGGAAAATCATTATCAAATGCTAAAAATGTAAACATGAAAAAAGTAAACATGAAAACAAATCTCTTTTTAAAAATTCATTTAATTACAAGAAAATTAGCCAGAAAATTGCACAGTTCCAAACAAATCCTCTGTATAAACACAAGGGCTCATTTACACATCATCTTTTTATATTTATCTCTGAAATAACATTCCATCTATTGAACTCAGCTTCTACTGGCAAAATTAGAATACATGGGTATTTTTTACTGTTTAATATTCCATAAGCAGAATTGGCTTTTGTCCTGAAGTTATGATGGTGTCTGTCATTCTGCTTCAGAGAAACTCGAAAATTGTTCCCTTATGAGTTTCAATTAGCCACTCTCAAAATCCAATGGAAAAAGAAAAAAAAAAACACTGTAGTTTCACTAAAAGATTCCTGTCCTCAACTTCATTTTACCAGCCTAAGTACACATTCAGAGAAAAGCTTCTTAAGTCCTGTAGTTTCAAATTCCTTTTGTAACTCATCCAACGATGAATACTCTTTGACTTCAAATGCCAGAAACCTGCATTATACAAGAGAAACTCATGAATATGCCTAAATTTGTCAGAGTATAATTATCGATTCAGTTGCTTTTCCATCTGCAATAGTACTAAATTATACCTTTTGTGTTCTGTCTGTACTTTTGTTTCAAACAGTACACTAATCATTTTCTCTTTGCATTTCTTTCCACTTGAGTCCACATCCACTTTGCAAGTTTTCTGAAGAATCAGGTACTCCTAAATGATAAAACAGTATGTTAAATACATATCTGACTCTGAATCTCAAAGTCTTACTTTTAAAGGAGAAATAATCTGCTGGCCTGTTTGCATGCTGACAGAGTACTCGCTTTCTGAATCACGCAGTAAGAGAGTTACAGTGTTTTAATGTACTTGGAAGCGTAACATTCTGGTGAATGCTGGAGTAAAGAAGGTTCTAATCCAACTACACAGGCTTAAATCTAGACTCGTCAGCCTACTAGAGCCGATTCTGGGGTTAGTTACCTAAACCCTCTGTGCCTCAGTAACCTACTCCATAAAATGCTTGCTCTTAACAGCTACCTTATAGGGACGCTGTGACGGTTAAATGAGCTAATGTGTGCAAAGCACTGAGAGGAGTGCCTGGTACAACAGCACTTGATGCAGCCAGCTGCTACCATTATGACAGCACTATTACTACTTCAAGGTCAGAGGGAAGTTAACAGACACACAGCACCAAACCTTCCAAATTGATGGAATCCATAAATATGTACCTGTAATTCTCAATCCTGATAAACCATCTTAAAGATTTTAACAGAGATATTTACATTAAACGGCATTTTAGGGAAAGTTAATAAAAAAGAAAGAACTATTTTAAAAAGTTCTCTGCATTAGCACAGGTCTAGCCATATGATTCATTAATTGATGGATCCAATCAGAGTAAAAAATATCTGCAACACAGCTGCACTTAGCTTAATATGCCTGAGCTGGCTTAAAGAAACATCTGAGCCCTTTGGGGAAATATGAGCAAAGAAATTATGAGCATTCATTTAGTCAGCCACTATTTTACCCAGAAGAGTCCAGCTTTATAGATATGCTAGGAGTGAGTGAGTGATAGTTGCTCAGTCATGTCTGAGTCTTTGCGACCCCATGGACTATAGCCTGCCAGGATCCTCTGTCCAAGGAATTCTCCAGTCAAGAATATTGGAATGGGTTGCCATTTCCTTCTCCAAGATATACTATACATCACCTTAGGTTCCTTGATCAGACCCCAACCCAAAATCTGTATTAAATCTGAAAATGTGTTGTCCCTATACACTATAACCTAGCAATCCTCTGGTTAACTAATGTTATCAATTATCAAGTTTTGTGTTAAGATCTCATCATGAAAAAGCTATGTAATCCTACAAATTTGTAGTAACCCTACAAACCTTTAAGACAATAAGTTATGAAAGATAAATCTGTTTTAAAAAATTCCACTGTAATTATTCTTGACCCAACCCACTTGAAAGCATAAAACCTATTAAGTGATTTGTAGCTCTTTTAAGATTTAACATATAATAAGCAGTTTTCCTTG